>NC_045785.1:108674312-109324312 GCF_009873245.2 Balaenoptera musculus | reverse complement strand
ATAAAAATATGGAAGTGGAGGGAATTCCCTGGCAGTCCAGTGGTTAAGACGCGGCACTTTCACTGCGTGGGCTGAGTTCGATCCCTGATCAAGTAACTAAGATTCCCACAAGCTGCACGGCATGGGCGAAAAAAACGAAGGAAAAAAATGGAAGTAGAAGTTAGTAATTTAATAAAAAAGACTCTAAGATAAAGTTGAAGAAATATCCTGGAGAGTAGAATAAAAATACAAAGAAATAGAAAATATGAAATAAATGTAAGAAAATAAGAGGTTCAGTCTAGGAGACAGAATATCTGGGTAAAAGGAGTTTTAGAAAGAGAGAAGAAATAAAATAGCCAGTGGGAAAATTATTAAAGAAATAATTCAATAACAATTTCCTGCACTGAAGGACATGAGTTTCCAGATTGAAAGGGCCCATTAAATGCCCAGCACATTAAATTTAAAAAAACAAAGAAACAAAAATTTTAAAAAATCAAACACCCAAGGGATTTTCATCATGTAATTTTAGAGTAAATATTAAGAGCAACTTCTAAAGTTTTCCAGAGAGAAAATCAGGTTGCATACAAAAGATACTCAGTTGCATATTCAGAATGGCATTGGATTTAATAATACCCCTAAAAACTAGAAAACAAGGGACAATGCCCTCAAAATTCTAAACAAACATTATTTTTAATCTAAAATTGTATACTCCGCCAAGATGTTTTCAGGCATGCAAAGACAGGAAATTTGCTTTCTGGGCTCCCTTCCTCAGGAAGCTAGTGGATGATGAATTCCACTAACACAGAGCATGAAACCAGGGAAAATCAGAACATGGTATCTAGGAGACAGAGGATCCACACAGAAGAGAAACAAAGGGATTCCCTGGATGACGGTGTAGGGAAGAGCCAGGACAACTTTGCAGCAGGCCTCATGCAACCAGCCAGATTGGAACAGAAGGTCATCCATCACATGAGGTCATCAGGCTACCTACTTTGTTTGACAAATTTGAGAGGTTTACACTTCTAACAGAGGAAATAAAAATGAAACAAAGAAACAAAAGAGCCCAAGGCAATTATAAATTCTGGGAAAAACAAAACTGTGCATAAGAGTCAAATTTAATAGTGGCTTAATAGTGAACAGAGTTAACATAGTCATAATTATACAAACAGTAAATACCAATTTACCCAAAAATCATTGTCTACTATTGGAAGAGGGGATGAGTGTTGCATGTGGAGTAAAGAGCTAAATCCCAATCTTCTATCGTAAAAAGTGTACTAAGTGAACTAGGGGTTTTATTGATTTTATTACCAAAATTTACAAAGCAACATTTCCTAAAAGCAGTAGGTTGGAGAAGTTTATTTTGTTTCTGATGAGCTATAGGTTTAGGTTTTTTTCTCAAAAAACTGCAGATGGGCTTCCCTAGCGGTCCAGTGGTTAAGACTCTGCCCTCCCAATGCAGGGGGCACGTGTTCAAATCCTGTTTGGGGAACTAAGATCCCACATGCTGTAGCAGCATGGCCAAAAAAAATTTAAATAAATAAATAAATAAAATGCGCAAAAAATGCTGAAATTTCCTACATCTATTATAGAATTTCATTGAGGTCTCTCTCTATATACATTAAAAGCAGCTATTAGAATTGTATAGGGAATTCCCTGGCGGTCCAGTGGTTAGGACTCCACACTTTCACTGCCAAGGGCACGGGTTCAATTCCTGGTCAGGAAAATAAGATCCAGGAAGCCTCGCAGCCAAAAAAAAAAGGAAGTGCATAAATTGTCATTCATCTCTCACACAATATGAAAACAGTGTTATCTCTGAAACAGCCTAAGTCGGTTTTACTTGTGATGGTGATTAAAAATGCAGATTAATTACCCCACCCAAGATGTACTGAACCAGTATATCTCTGAGAACCAGAAGTGACATATGACTGCATCTCCCAATGATTGTTAGGTGTCCTAATGGAATCTATTAGAAAAACACATTTTGGATTACTCTAATGTGTTTTCACATTATAATAGTTTATTTTGCATCAAATTTGTCCTCTCAGGATAGAAGTTACTTTCCTCATAACTCTGAGGTGCATAAAGTGTTGATTCTATCAATATTTCAAACAATATCTCATTCTGTTGTTTCATCATTATAGTCTTAACTCATTTGTCATATAGCTCTGATTTCTCTATCCTGACTTATCAGATAATGGCCTTGTGTTTTATTCATATTTTAACTCCATTCCATTCTCAGGAATGTCAGTAAAAGAATATCTCACGGGACTTCCCTGGTGGTGCAGTGGTTAAGAATCCGCCTGCCAATGCAGGGGACATGGGTTCGAGCCCTGGTCCAGGAAGATCTCACATGCCGCGGAGCAACTAAGCCTGTGTGCCACAACTACTGAGCCTGCACTCTAGAGCCCTCACACCACAACTACTGAGTCCACGCGCTGCAACTACTGAAGCCCGTGCGCCTAGAGCCTGTGCTCCGCAACAAAGAGAAGCCACCGCAATGAGAAGCCCATGCACCGCTACAAAGAGTAGCCCCTGCTCGCCGCAACTAGAGAAAGCCTGCACGCAGCAACGAAGACCCAACGCAGCCATAAATAAATAAATTTATTTTAAAAAAAGAATATCTCACAAGTATTGTCAAAATATGACATTGTAGTATAAAATAAAATCTGAGGAAAAATGTATTTTATAAAACTATATGAAAATTGACCAAACAAGGAAACAATAAAGACTAAAAAATAATGAGCTAATTGCCAATTTAAGAAGGTAAAAAAAAAACAGCAGAGTAAACCCAAAGAAAATGGGAGCGTATAATAGAATTCCAGGCTGATGTTTATTTTCCATCAAGACTTTACATACAATTCCAATGTGGTTTTGTATCTATTGTTGCCAATTAGAAGCCTGTTGTCCAACCTTCTTTTTTTCTTTTCTCTTTTTTCTTTTCTTTTCTTTTCCTTCCTTCCTTCCTTCTTTCCTTCCTTCCTTCCTTCCTTTCTTTCATAGATTATCTTTTCATGACTCTAATGTGTGTAGGGGGATGATAAGAGAGGATGAATTTGGGGTATTTTGAGGTAAAAAGGACAGGACTTCAACATTGCTTAGCAGTAAGGATGGAAGAAAAGAGAAAAACAAAAGATGATTCACCCCCTTAGAAAAAAACGAAAACAAGAACAGGCAAGGGCATGGGGAAGAAGATGGGTTGGGTGTTGTGGGACATTTAATTAAAAATTCCTGTATCGGGGCTTCCCTGGTGGCGCAGTGGTTAAGAGTTCGCCTGCCAATGCAGGGGACACGGGTTCGTGCCCCGGTCTGGGAAGATCCCACATGCCGCGGAGCGGCTAGGCCCGTGAGCCACAACCGCTGAGCCTGCGTGTCTGGAGCCTGTGCTCCGCAACAAGAGAGGCCGCGACAGTGAGAGGCCCGCGCACCACGATGAAGAGTGGCCCCTGCTCTCCGCAACTGGAGAAAGCCCTCGCACAGAAACGAAGACCCACCACAGCCAAAATAAATAAATAAATTAATTAATTAATTAATTAATTAAAAAAAAAAAAAGTGATAAAAAAAAAAAAAATTCCTGTATCTGGATGGCTCTATGGATTTGAAACTCTGGAATGCATTTCGACCTATAGGCTGAAGCTACAAATGCAGCCGTCAGCAGCATAAAAAAATGACGGATGTTGGAGATCCAGAGAATGAGATGTTGGGGATGTTGAGAGAGAGAGGGCATAGAGTGAGAAGTAAGAAAGCCCAGGATGGAACTCCCAAGGAATACTAATGTTTAAGGAAAAAGCAGAGAAAGAGGAGCCTGAAAAGAAAGTTGAAATAGAGGGGCCAAAAAATGGGGGTGGAGAGTGGAGAGAGTGCCATCACGGAAACCAGGAGAAGAAACAAGTTTCAAGAAGAAAATGCTTAACAGGGCCACATGCTATGGAGAGAGCAAGCAAGATAAGGGTTAGAGTCGATTAGGAGGATGTCACTGGTGACCTTGGCAAGAGAGGTTTCTTCAGGGATGCAGGAGGTGGAGGAAGAGCGATTGTAACGGGCTGAGGGGTGAGCGGAAGGTTTGGAGGTGGAGAAGACTGCTCTTTGGAATAGCGGAGATGTGAAAAAGAAAGAGACCGGGGGAATTCGCTGGCAGTCCAGTGGTTAGGACTCCATGCTTTCACTGCCGAGGGCCCGGGTTCAATCCCTGGTCAGGGAACTAAGATCCCACAAGCCTCACAGCATGGCAAAAAAAAAAAAAAAGAAAGAGAAAGAGACAGGGTGGTGGCTGAAAAAAGGAGTGGGGGATTTGATTGTCTCTTTTTAAAAATTTTTTATTGAAGTATAGTTGATTTACAACGTTGTGTTAGTTTCAGGTGTACAGCAAAGTGAATCAGTTATACATATACATATATCTACTCTTTTTTTTTTTTTTAAAGATTCTTTTCCCATATAGGCCATTACAGAGTATTGAGCAGAGCTCTCTGTGCTATACAGCAGGTTCTTGTTTGTTATCTATTCTTATATAGATATAGATATATATATATATATATATAGTAGTGTGTATACGTCAATCTCAGTCTCCCAATTTATCCCTCCCCCCAATCCCCTGGTAACCATAAGTCTGTTTTCTACATCCGTGACTCTACTTCTGTTTTGTAAATAAGTTCAGTTGTACCCTTTTTTTTAGATTCCACATATAAACGATATCTTATAATATTTGTCTTTCTGTGTCTGACTTACTTCACTCAGTATGACAATCTCTAGGTCCATCCATGTTGCTGCAAATGGCATTATTTTGTTCTTTTTTATGGTTTAGTAATATTCCATTGTATATGTACCACATCTTCTTTATCCATTCCTCTACTGATGGACATTTGGGTTGCTTCCATGTCCTGGTTATTATAAATAGTGCTGCAATGAGCACTGGGGTGCATGTATCTTTTTGAATTATGGTTTTCTCTAGTATATGCCCAGGAGTGGAATTGCTGGATCATATGGTAGTTCTATTCTTAGTTTTTTAAGGAAACTCCATACTGTTCTCCATAGTGGCTGTACCAATTACATTCCCACCAACAGTGTAAGAGGGTTCCCTTTTCTCCACACCCTCTCTGGCATTTATTGTTTGTAGATTTTTTGATGATGGCCATTCTGACCAGTGTGAGGTGATACCTCATTGTTGTTTTGATTTGCATTTCTCTAATAATTAGTGATGAAGAGCATCTTTTCATGTGCTTTTGACCATCTGTATGTCTTCTTTGGAGAAATGTCTATTTAGATCTTTTTTAATTGGGTAATTTGTTTTTTTGATACTGAGCTGCATGAGCTGTTTGTATATTTTGGAGATGAATCATTTGTCGGTTGCTTCATTTGCAAATATTTTCTCCCATTCTGAGGGTTGTCTTTTTGTTTTGTTTATGGTTTCCTTTGCTATGCAAAATCTTTTAAGTTTAATTAGATCCCATTTGTTTATTTTTGTTTTTATTTTCATTACTCTAGGAGGTGGGTCAAAAAAGATCTTGTCAAAGAGTGTTCTGCCTATGTTTTCCTCTAAGAGTTTTATAATGTTCGGCTTTACATTTAGGTCTTTAATCCGTTTTGAGGTTATTTTTGTGTACTGTGTTAGGGAGTGTTCTAATTTCATTCTTTTACATGTAGCTGTCCAGTTTTCCCAGAACCACTTATTGAAGAGACTGTCTTTTCTCCATTGTATATTCTTGCCTCCTTTATCATAGATTAGGTTACCATAGGTGTGTGGCTTTATCTTTGGGCTTTCTATCCTGTTCCATTGATCTATATTTCTGTTTTTGTGCCAGTACCATACTGTTTTGATTACTGTAGCTTTGTAGTATAGTCTGAGGTCAGGGAGCCGGATTCCTCCAGCTCCATCTTTTTTAAAGAATTTTTTAAATTAATTAAGTTATTTATATATTTTGGCTGCATTGGGTCTTCATTGCTGTGCGTGGGCTTTCTCTAGTTGCGGTGAGTGGAGGCTACTCTTCGTTGCTGTGTGTGGGTTTCTCATTGCGGTGGCTTCTCTTGTTGCGGAACACAGGCTCTAGGCACGCAGGCTTCAGTAGTTGTGGCATGAGGGCTCAGTAATTGTGTCTCGCGAGCTCTAGAGCACAGGCTCAGCAGTTGTGGTGCACCAGCTTAGTTGCTCCATGGCATGTGGGATCCTCCCAGACCAGGGACTGAACCCGTGTCCCCTGCATGGGCAGGCAGATTCCTAACCATTGTGTCACCAGGGAAGTCCCGGTGATTTTATTTTTGAAAGACAACATGTGAGATTTTCTGATTACAAAAGTAGTTACATATTCTTTTCATGCAACTCAGAAAGCACAGAAAGGACTTCCTTGGTGGTCCAGTGGTAAAGAATACACCTTACAATGCAGGGGACGCGGGTTCAATCCTTTGTCAGGGAACTAAGATCCCACATGCCGCGGGCAACTAAGCCCCTGCGTCACAACTACTGAGCTTGTGCACCTCAACTAGAGAGCCCACGTGCCGCAAACTGCAGAGCCCACGTGCTCTGGAGCCTGTGCACCACAACTAGAGAAGAGAAAATCCACACGCCACAACTAGAGAGAAGCCCGCGTGCCGCAACGAAAGATCCTGTGTGCCGCAACTAAGACCGGATGTAGCCAAAAATAAATAATAAATAAACCTTAAAAAAAAAGCTCAGAAAAGTGAAAAGAATAGACAATTCTTCTATAAGCCCAGTTGACAGAGGTGACATCATCCTTATGTGATGGTCCTTTAATTAACCTACATGTATTTGAATAAAAATTGGCAACTTTGAAGGATGTTTGTTTCATTTCATACATCATGAGCATTTTCCCTTTCCATAAATAACCTATAATATTTTTGTTATTATGAAGGAAATATTCATTGTAAAATAAAACATCAACCAGCAAAGTATAAAGTCTCGGGTAAGGTTATTGATAGCATGGACTTGATGTGTACATGCCAAGTGGAAAGCACTGGCAGAGCAGATGCTGAAGACAGAAGAGACAGGAGAGAGGACATAACTGCTGCCAGGAGCGGCTGGAGGAGGTGGGAGGGGAGGGGTTCAGACTTCCTGAGGGCCTTGCTTCCCTCTGTAATGGTGACATCTTCTGCTGAGAGTGACAGGGGAGTAAAGGAAGGTGTGATGAAGTCCTTGCGGCAGGGACGTGGTGAGAGCGCTGCTGATAATGGGAAATAGCTGTTTTGTGGTGGCTCACGTTCCAGTGAGATAGACTGGGTTTTGATCTTGGTTCTGACCCCTAATTAGCTAAGCGTCCTTGCTCAAATGACTTAACCTCTCTGAACCTGACAAGTTCAGATGCAAAAGCTGAAAAGGTAGATGGTTGAGAACCAATCCATGCTTGGGGTTTAGCCGGGCAAGTGCGGGGTAAAACGGTGCTGGGGAGATGAAGTTATTGGCAAGATAGTGCTTTAAATGATAGGTTATGAGGTCTTTGCTCCTTACAGATGGAAACTAAGCAAGGAAGAAGCTACCAGTAAAAGAAATTTAATTCAAAGAAGTAAAGTTATTTTTACATGTTTCCCTGTACTACAAAAGTAACATTCTGAAACATTTTCAAACATTCATAAAAGCAACACCTCCCCCCAAATCTGGGTTTCTATCCTCCAGAAATAAATACTAAGACATTTTCACCTCTGTCTTGGCAGGCCTCATGTTAATCTTGGAAACAATAGGTATAATTAAACATTTAAGTGTCACCCATGCTATGCAGCCCAGGCCTCAGGAGCAGAAACTGACAGGCTACTTTTCTTTTATCAACAGGTTACAAAGGCCAGAGAAAAAACCATACTGAACAGATTAGGTCCAAGGTGGTGGACAAAGTAGGCTAAAGGTTGCTGCTTTCCTTGCCTTGATTCATCTCTGTGTTTCCCTACCAACCCCTGAGAACTGAAGGACACTTGCCCTGATTTATCTGTGTTTGCTTCAAATGTACCTGGTATTTGGCAAAGATGCTTTGCAGCTGTACTTTGAGAGATACAGTGGTCAACCGCCCCCCAAACCAAATCTGAATTGACCTCAGCAACCCACCTGCGTAGATGAAACCTGAAGGAGTCCGAGTGTTACCTTTGCTTCACTACCCTGCTAAGATCTCCACCCAAAGGGGGCATTTGCACTTTACCAGAACAGTTTATGCCATGTGCAAAGGAATGTGGAAGACTGCACATGCCACGGCTGCCCCTGAAAATCCCTGCCCCTTTCCTAGAGCCCTGATGACTGTCTGCCTCCTAACCCTTAAAATTCCCTTACACCCCTCCCTTTAGGTAGAAGGTGCTTTTAGAACCCCCCTTCTCTGTTCTCTGGCCATTGCATAAAAGCCTGTCTTGCTTGCACCAAACTCAGTTTCATTATTGGCCACTCGAACTTGAGCAGGAAAGAAGACCTTGAATAGCCAGGGGGACTTGGGTTCAGCTAGGGCCCCAAGAGGAGAGGTTTGTGTCTAATTCAGTCGCAAGAGCATGGATTCTACAGCCAAACTTCCTGGGTACTGTCCTCTGCTCCATCACTTCCAGGCTGTAGAACGGTTCTCAGACTTTTTGGTCTTAGGATGTCTTTACCCTCTTAAAAACTGAAGATTCCCAAGAGCTTTTGTTTACATAAATCATATATATTGATATTTACTATATTAGAAACTAAAACAGAAAATTTTAAATATTAATCCATTAAGAAATAGCAACCATAAACCTATTACATGTTAACATAATTCAGTTTTCATGAAAAATAACTATATTTTCCAAAACAAAAATGTAATGAGAAGGATACACTGTTTTACATTTTTGCAAGTCTCTTTAACAGAATATAGCTGGATTCTCATATCTGTGTCTGCATTCAGTCTGTTGCAAAATGTTGCTGTAAATCCAGCCTCACAAATATGTTGTTAAAAAAGGGAGGAATATTTCAAAACCCTTTTCCAACAGCTGTGGATACTTTTGATACTACACCAAACCTTGATACACAGTAGTTTCTAAAAGATTAGTCACAATGTGGAATCCAAAACCGTATCAGTGAACTTTTTGCAATCTGTTACATTTGAATCCATTGCTTTTTTTTTTTTTTGCATTTGAAATGGATTATTCGGCGAATATTGGTTCACTGCATAATGCAGATCTTCCTAATGTTGGCACATGACAATATACAATCTTGATACATAATATAAATTAATATCCATCTAAAAGATTTTGAGAATGTCAAGTTCACTGTGGCACACGTAACTTTTCCAAAATTCAAAATTTCACTCGAGAACTCAAATTTCATCACAGACAACAAAAACTGTAGTTGTTTTTCCTGAAATGAGGCTCACTTCATTTATTTTTGAGACAGTGTTTGCCAAACATCCAAGTCTGAGTAACCATAGCTTGTCTGGCAGTTGTTCAAGTAAAGATGTTATTCTGTGAAAAAGTGGCTAGTTCATCTCACGACTCAAAAAGCCGCACAAGCGCCCTTCCCCAGGTCAATCACTGTACTCCAGGATGCGGCCAAGCGCTCTATGGGTATTTCCCACTTTACCTCAGACATATTAAGTATGTAACCTCAAGGGCTGAGATTTAATACAATTAATTTGTTTTAACGCTTCATCACGGACAGTTTTTGTGTTTTTTCAAGCCAGGAGTGTATGGGGGTGACGGACACAATGACTGCCAGCACAGCGTGGTGCCATCGCCTTGGATTCGTGCTAAGGCACCAACACTTTTACCCCCACTGCTTTGGCATCAGTGCCAGTGTCAACGCAGTGGAAGAGGCGAATAACATCATGGCATAGTATTATTATGAAAATAGTTTTGACCTCACAAACCCCCTGAAAGGGTCTTGGGGACCCTTAGGGGTTCACAGACCACACTGTCAGAACCATCACTGTAGAGTAAGTTACCTACCTTCTCTGGCTTTCAGTTTCCTTATTTATAAAACAGAACTAATAATGCTACAGCTAGCTCTTAGGGTTGTTGTGAAAGCTAAATGATTTAAAACATGAAAAGCATTTAGAATAGTCCCTGGCACATTGTGTTATACAAGCATTTGCTAACATTATAATCATATATGCAATGCCATTAAATGTTCTTCCAAAATAAATTTATTGATAGTGTATTATTCCATAATAATGTAACGTAATTGTTGGATATTACGTTGTTTTCATTTTTTCATCACCCTTGTACATGTCTTTGGCACATCACTGATTATTTAGAGTAAGTTCCTGAAGTGGAATTGCCCAGAGTACACACATTTTTCACAGTACTGTTGAAAAGCATACATGGAGTATTAATGTGGGAGATCTGAAAAGAGAGAGGTCCATGGGCCAAGTGAGTATTTGACTCCGGCAGGGAGCATTTCTTAAGGTGGACATGATCCAGGGTATTGCCGTTGAGTACAAAAGATTATGAACTGTGATGATGATCTCTGAATTGGAAGAGGCCAAGGTGTTGGCTGAGTCATCCTCATGAACACTGAAGTCACCCAGTTGGTATGCAGAGGACCAGAGACTGGGACACAGGTCCCATCATGACTTGATGGGCAGACTTCGCCAGAACATGATTTTGCTGGGGAACTACTCACAAGCCCAGGAAAGCCAAAGTGACCAATATCTTTATAACCAACACCTATAAAAGATTCCCAAGCCCTAGATGATGGGACATTTCTTTCAAGTAATATTTGATTCAAAACAAAACTAGTCTCCCCCTAAAATTTAGACACAAGCATTTACAAATTCATTATTCAGAAATGGAACTCATCCAATATGAATATAATGTAAGCACAAAGTAGGTTTTCTAGCTTCATTTGGTGGAAGCTTGTTTACATTCAGGCTTTAAGGTCTGACTTCAGGATACTGGAAAAGAAATTCATGGAATCTTGGCCCAGGCAGAAGTAGTAGTACAGTGAGGGCTTCCCTGGTGGTGCAGTGGTTGAGAATCCACCTGCCAATGCAGGGGACACAGGTTCGAGCCCTGGTCTGGGAAGATCCCACATGCTGCGGAGCAACTAAACCCATGCACCACAACTACTGAGCCTGCGCTCTAGAGCCCGCGAGCCACAACTACTGAGCCCGCGTGCCTAGAGCTCGGGCTCCGCAACAAGAGAAGCCACCGCAATGAGAAGCCCGTGCACCACAATGAAGAGTAGTCCCCACTCACTGCAACTAGAGAAAGCCCGTGTGCAGCAACGAAGACCCAAAAAAAAAAGAAAAAGTAGTACAGTGAAAGGAGGGTTTTTTTTTCAATAAACAATGCCATAAGAAATGGTTTTCCATATTAAAAAATTGAAATTGGATCCCTTTCTCAGTGTACACAGAAATCAATTCTAGATGGAATAAGGAATTTCTATGTGAAAGGCAAAACCATAGAACTTTCAAAAGAAAACAATTATTTTTCTGACCTAGGGAAGAGTGTGCTGGATGCAGAAACACTAACCTTGAAAGAAAAGATTGAGAAATTTGACATTAAATTTAAGAATTTTGGTCACTAAAGGATACCTTTAAAAAAGGTGAAAAGAGGGCTTCCCTGGTGGCACAGTGGTTAAGAATCCGCCTGCCAATGCAGGGGACACAGGTTCGAGCCCTGGTCCAGGAAGATCCCACATGCCGTGGAGCAACTAAGCCCACGCGCCACAACTACTGAACCCGCGCACCTAGAGCCCGCGAGCCACAACTACTGAGCCCGCGTGCCACAACTACTGAGCCCGTGCACCTACAGCCCGTGCTCTGCAACAAGAGAAGCCACTGCAATGAGAAGCCTGCGCACCACAATGAAGAGTAGCCCCCACTTGCCGCAACTAGAGAAAGCCCTTGCATAGAAACGAAGACCCAACACAGCCATAAATTAATTAATTAATTAAAAAAAAAAAAAAAAAGAGACCATGAGTTATCATTTTATCCTCACCAGTTTGGAAGAAATTAAGAACTTTTAATGATCCTAAGGGCTGGAAAGGATGTGGTCGATAGGAATTCTTATACTGCAGGAAGGAGTGCAAATTCATACAACCACTTTGAAAAACAATTCAGCATTATCCTGTAAAGTATCCTAAAGAAACTCTTGTACAGGTGCATCCAGAGAGGTGTACGAAAAATTCCACTGTGATCCTGTTGGCAATTGAAAAATAACTGGAAGCAATGCCAGATCCATGCACAGGAAAATGGAGAGATTGTAGAATATTCACATAATATATATACAACCATGAAATATGAACAAGCAGCAGCTTTGTGCAGCAACTCTGATGAACCTCAGAAACAAAACATTTGTTAAAAAAGCAAGTCCTGGAAGTCTCACAGTATAAAACTATTTTTAAATTTTTTTTGGCCATGCCACTCAGCCTGTGGGAGCTCAGTTCCCCGATGAGGGATTGAACCCAGGCCCCAGCTGTGAAAGCGCCGAGTCCTAACCACTGGACCACCAGAGAATTCCCTAAAACTATTTTTTATAAAGCTCAAACACATACAAAACTAAACATTCTCGTCAGAAATCTTTATGTATATGAGAAAACTGTGAAGGGGAAAAAATAATAAATGTGAAATTCAAGATAATAGTTATGTCTGAGGAGGCTGTAAAGAGGTGGGTTCAAGAAGGCATAGGTGAGGGAGGAGATATGGGAACATATGTATATGTATAACTGATTCACTCTGTTATAAAGCAGAAACTAACACACCATTGTAAAGCAATCATACTCCAATAAAGATGTTAAAAAAAAAAAAAGGCATAGGTATGCGACAAGGTGTTAGGAGTATTCCAGCTCTTACATTGAGTGGTTTCAGATATGTCAGTTTTCTTACACGTCACAATTTATATATAGGTTAAGTATTTTATGTGTAAAATATTATTTACCTCTTCAAATATAATAAACAAAGGGGGAGATTATGTGAATTGTGCATTCTAGTCCATGCCCCACAAAAAAACCTTCCTCTAAATTTGGTGCTCCAAGGAGACACATGTTTCTCCTTCACAGACCCCACCTTGTAAAAGTCAGGCCTCAGAGATCCCTGACCTCTGGTGTTGACTGTTGCCGACTTTTCCACCTCCATCTCCTGCCACTCGCCCAACCGGTGCCTGAGTGACACAGTGGCTCCGCGCCAGCAGCACACACTGGTCCTGCGGGCTGGGGGCAGCCCCATCTCCTGCTCACTGGCTGATGAGGGCTCAAACGTTGCCTCCAGGAGCCTTCCCGGAGCCTGCAAGGGTTTGGCGCTCTCTCCTCATCATTTCCACAGTGCCTGTTCAGGCCTCTCTTTGGGCACTTATTAGACGCAGGTAACTGCTCATTTACAGGCTGGCCCTTCCGGTTTATACACATGGGGAAGGAGCTGGAGAGATAACAAGTGATACAGCAAAAAAGGCCAGAGGCCAGTACTGTTTTCTATTCACCTCTGTGGCCCCAGTGCCTAGCACAAGTGGCTCTCAGCAAAGTTTCTCCTAAGGAAGGATTGTCAGGGGTGGAGATGGGCGGAAGGGGAATGGTCACACTCAAAGCTACCGCTGTTTGAAGCAAAAAAGAAAAAAAGTTGCCAAGCTTTATTTAGGTTGCAGTGGTCACAGACAGCACATCTAACTCTCTACCCCACCCCGCCCCACTCGGCCCCGCACAGGCTCGGCTCCCTTTTCCCTCCAGTCTCACTTCTTGTCCTCCTCCTTCTTGTCCTTCTTGCCATCCTTGGTGGCCTGGGAGGCCAGGGAGCCCATGGCATTTCGAATGGCCTCATTGTTGGGATCCACGCCTGGAAGGTTCTCCAGGACACTCTGAAGGAACTCGGGGTCCTGCATCACGTCATAATCATCCTCCTCCTGAAAAAGGGCGGTGTCAGCTCGGGGCAGCGGGGGTAGGCTGGCCGGGGAGCAAGCAAGTGTAAGAGACGGGAGCGCACCTGACCGGGGGTGGAGGGCACCTCTGGCCAAGGATAGGAAGGAGGATTTGGGAAGATACCCAGCGCCTATACACAGTATGAACTCAAACATTTATTTTAGTTTAATTTTTCGGCCCCACTGGCGCGGCTTGCGAGATCTTAGTTCCCCGACCAGGGATCAAACCCAGGCCCCGGGCAGTGAAAGTGTCAAGTCCTAACCACTGGACCACCAGAGAAGTCCCCCAAACATTTATTACTGATCAATTAGAGGAGAAGCCTGAGAACTTTGCTTTCTGAGCTCAAAGGATAAAAATAGATGCCATCACCTTTAGGTTTCCTGCTGTCAGACACCCACTCCCCCCTTTTTTTTTTCCTGGACCCTTTTTTCACCCTCCTGGGAAGATGATAACACTGAGTATTGTCCAGACTGCTCCCACCAGCAAGGAAGGAAAATTACAAAATACTAGGACACCTCTCCAACTCTGGCCACTAGCATTCTTGCCTTAGCAAGGTTGACACACAAGAAATGTACATCCATGTGTTTCTTTCCTTCTGCTCCTGCAAGAGCTCATCTATGAAACCCCAAGAGAGGAATGGTCCCAGGCCTAGTGGGCTGAGGATCTGAACACAAGGGGATTTTAAGCCTGATGGGGCAGGGAGCTATTGCTGGCCCTCACCTTGGTGGGCTCAGATGTGTCCATGGCTGAACTGGCGTCAATGTCAGCTGATTCTGCCTGGCCAAATTCTGAGGAAAAGAGGTCAGTCCATTCAGTTTCATGTCCTCATCCAATCTCTCTGCCTCAGCACGACCACCCAGGTTCTGGCTCACCTGCACCCTGGAGGGACATCTGCATCGCATATGCAATCTGTTCTTCCTCGGTCATACTGCTTAGGTCGGGGAGCCCGGTGCGGCCCAGCTCCTGCTGGCTGATGGTCATCTTCAGCAGGGCATCGTCCGAGTCTGGGAAAAGGGAGAGAGCGGCGGGGTGGAACCATGCCACATTCCACAAAGACCCACCCCCAAGCCCACGTGTTCCCACACTGCCAGACCCCCCACCCCCATCTACACCAGGCCTCCACTGAGCACCCCGCAGTCCCGGGACTTCAGATTCCACCTCTTTCACCTTCAGTCCCCGTCGTAGCGATTCCGGCCTCAGCGGCAGAGGCGGCAGCTGCCCGCCGCGCCTCCTCCTCCTGCCGCTGCCGCTGTTCTTCCATGGAAACACGAAGGGCCTGGCCAAGGGCAGGGAAAGTCAGACATTCTCCGGCCCTGGGCGCTGGGGAAGGCAGCTGGGGAAGGCAGCTGAGGGGTGGGAACAGACCGTAAAGGGGGAGCTTCTGGTTTATACACATGGGGAAGGGGCTGGAGAGATAACAGGTGATACAGCAAAAAAGGACGGACTTGGGAGAAGCCTGGGGTTGAACGGGGAGAAGCGAACAAGAGAGAGTCTGACATTGGTGCCCCTAGAGATCAGATAGAACTGTGGGGAAGAGGGACCAAGAGGGGGTCTGGGAAAACGAGCAAGGGTATTAGGACTGTCTAGCCCTAGAGAAGCTATGTGCCGTGTGGGCCAGTAGAGGAGGACAAAGAAGGTCCCCTGAGGTCAACGTCTGCTCACCAAGGCCAGCTCAGGATCAGCACTGGGATCCACTCCAAATTCAAAGTCACTAGCACCCAGACCCAGCATGGCACCGCCTTCCCCAGCCAGAATCGGAGAGCTGATGAGGGCATCAGCCAAGCTGGGCCCAGGAGGCACTGTCACCAGATGAGAACCTGTTCCATCTTTGCCATTCAATGTGTTTACAAAGGCGGTCAGCTTTTCTGTGTTCACCTCCTGGGGAGGGAAGAATATAGGAGGCTCTCCTTCTCGCCCTGCTCCCCATTCTCTGCCATGTCAGCTCCTGTCTGTAGCTACTCTCCCACATGCAGACACTCCTCTGGGTAAGGACTGTTCTCTGTTTACAACCACAGCAGTCAGCGCCCCCCGATCGGTCCTTACTCACCTCTTCCCCAAAATTGATAATGTCAACATTTACTTTCTCCTTCTTGAGGCGTTTAGCCAGTTTCACCAGCTGGGAGGAAGGGGAGAGAAATAAGGAAATCTATTCCGTACCATGATGGGCGATGACACACCTCACAAAAGCATACAGGAACTGGTAGACCTCTCCTAGATCCCCCGACAGAAACACTGAGTTCTGCACATCCTCCTTTCCCCAAAGTGATGAACCCAACGCCTCTCTGGCTCTCCTAAGGGCCAACAGACCCCATTCCCAAACATGTGGTGCCCAAATTCCCCAGCTACCACCTGGACTCACATCCTTCTCATTGTCCTCCACGGGGCTTCCCACAAAGGCAATGATTCGCATCTTGTGATTCTTGCCCTGTCGGTGCTTCAGGGCCAGCTTGAAAAGGAAGAGGAAGTTGCTGGAGTCAGCCAGAGGAATCACCCAGCTCTTTCCTGTTACTCTGTTCTTTTTCTTATGGCTTCTGTGTACCTCGAGCCTACCATCATGCTCACACCAGGTCTAAACCCCCTCCTACACCCTTCCCTTCTTGCTGTGCCTCTCTGTGGCTAAGGAAGAGGGGTTAATTCTCAATTCTAGGGATGTTTCCCTTCATGATCTTCACCGATCCTGGGATTCATCCCATCATATCCTTTCTACTCCTTTCTCTAGGTCACCTCTCCTCCCTTGTGCTGGTTCTAGCTCAAGAGTCCAGGGGAAAAATGAACAAGGGTGGAGGCAGAAGCCCAGAGCAAGGAGGAACCACCAAAGGGATCCAGCAGGACTCACATGGGCCACGCGGATGCCAGTGCAGAAGGTGATCTTGCCCTTGGGTTGGACAGTGTGGAGCTTAGACAGGATGCGGCCGGTGTCAGGGGTGAGTGTGGTCAGCACTTCACAGTCACTGGGATGTGGGAAAAGCACCTTCTGTGATTTCAGGTCAGGACAAGTGCCTCCAAACTGTGCTTGACTAATCTTTTCTTTAGGGACCTTGATAATAACTGTAATCTTTATTTTTCTTAATCAAATATCTAGTGTTTAGAGAGTGGATCTTATAAGTTCTCATCACAAGGAAAAGAATTTGTAACTATGTGAGACATGGGTATTAATTAAACTTACTGTGGTGATCATTTTGCAATATACACATTTCTCAAATCATTATCTTGTACACCTTGAACTTCATGTCAATTATATCTCAATAAAACTAGAGAAAAACATCTAGTGTTTAGACATGAAACACAGAGAATAAGAAGTGGTTGATTTTGTGAGAAACTTGCCCTCTTCCTCCCAATATTACCCCCAACCTCTCTCATGCTACTTTGCTCTCAGAGCCCTGGGAATCCTCTACAATAGCTGGATGCTCCTTCTTATCTCTCCTACCCTCTCCATTTCTAGACCCATTTTCTAGCTAATAACACGTATACCGGGATGGGTGGTCACTCATTTGAGGATTATCAGTTCCTAAAACAAATCACTTTTGGGGTAATAGGCTGTGTGATATACGCCCTGGGGCTCTGACCCAAAACCGCTTTTTACTGCCTTTAAAATACACTGTGGGAACTTCCCTGGCGGTCCAGTGGTTAAGACTCCACGCTTCCACTAGAAGGGGCACGGGCTTGATCCCCGGTCAGGGAACTAAGATCCCACATGCCGCGCAGTGCATCCAGAAAAAAGAAAAAATACACTGTGAAATTTTACCCCAGGAGATTTAGCTTCATAACTATATTAAATTCAGGTTAATATTAAAAACTAGTTGCTGTTTATATTTATACTGAACAGTGAAGAAGGTAGTCTAGGAAGTTCTCACGGAAGCCTCATGGAATCTACAAAAGGGTAGCAACCTGGGCACCACAGTGGGTCACATACAGGAAACACCCCCACCTCCCCCAAACCCCTCCTGCTCTGCCCCACGTACTTGGCCAGTGTGATGAGGCCCACGTTGTTCTCAGGGTTGCTACGGGTCTTGGAGTGACAGACTATGTTGACGGCATCCTGCTGGGCCTGTAGCCGGGTGGGTAGGAAGTCCCCGTTCCGCATATACTCGCTGTTGTCCACGCTGTCAGATTAGGGTGAAGGAGGAGAGAGAAGACACACTGCAGGATCTCTCTGAGACATGCTCTCCAGTTCCAGGGACCCCCACCTCCTTCAACAACTCTCCCGTGAGGGGCACTGTGGTGTATGGCAGCGGCTCTCAGTCTTTGCGGAACAGAGAATCACCTGCAACCTTTTTTCTTTTCTTTTTATGCAGATGACCAAGCCTTCTTCTAGACTTACTGCCTCAAAATAACCAAAGGAGGAAAAACTTTTTAAGTCTCCACAAGTGATAATGTAAGTACCCAAGGCTGCGAGCTACTAATGTACCACAACCACCTTCTTATAGGGTGCATTAAGTGTTATTAATCATGGTCATGGAGGAACATGCTGTCTGCTATTAAAATAGAAGTATTCCAAAGGTAGGCAATGAAGAGGGCAACTTAAAAATATTTGTAAAATATTTGTAAAATAACACACACTTGGCAGCACTGAGTGCAGGAAGGCACAATGTAATTATCTGGTTAAATGTTTAACAGCTTTGGCAGCTGAACTGAACTGCAAAAATGAGGTTTCATAGATTTGGGGGTCTCGCCTATACTCTCCCTGCAATTTTTCACAATCGCGAAGAATCCAAATAACATGAAATACAAGGGCCAGCTTCCTGGAGACCAAAAGAAGGCAGGTAAGTGAAGCAGTTATATACGCCCCAGCAGAGAATCAATTCTTGATGAACTGAGGTCCCTTAGAACTCTAAAAGGAAGCAGTGTCCTCGATGTGACACCTCATTTCTATTGGCAAGCAATATATGGGCTTGGGGGCAATTTTTTTCTTTAGTATCCTTTGCCTGGGAATAAATACAAATCAAAAATGACGAAGAGAGGTAATTAAGAAGCTACTGGAAGACAAGTAGAAAGGGAGGGAAGGGCACTGTTCAGGCACAGGCTCAAATCTCCACTCTGCTACTTACTTGTTCTGAGATCCTGAGGAAGCTACTTAATTTCTCTAAGGTCCAGTTACCTCATCTGTAAAATGGGTTTTATTATACCTACACTCATAGGGTTGCTATGAGGATTAAATGCATGGAAAGCACTTAGCACAGTGCCTAACAGTAAGCATGAAACACAGACTAGTTCTTATAGTGGAAATTCAATCTATATAAAGGAGGTCAAGGGCAGACTCTACTGACCATGCATTACATTCTTTTTTCCCTGATATGCCGTTTCCAATTACTTTCCCAGCAGGGAAGTAACTGCCTTTCCAGCTTCAAATACAGCAGGTGAGTCCAAATATAAAAACAATGGAAGCTTTGAGGATCATCCAGATGGAATAGCTACCAAGTATAAAGACTGTGGGCAAGACCAGCGGATGGAGGAGGGCTGGAAGGAAGGTGTCAGAGGAAGAAGGGGGGGCCTGAGAGGGAGGGAGAACCCACAGTGCAGAACATGGCGGTAGTTCTCACACTGTCATGTGTGCATCAGAACCACTTGGAGGGTGATGGTGGTGCTGGTAGTGTTAAAAACACAGATGCCTTCACAACTATGTATGCATCCCTAAAAAGTGCGCTGTTTAGTTTTCCCAATGTTGAACTTTATATGAATGGAATTACATATGTATTTCCTGTGACTACTTTTGCGCAACGGTATGTTATTTTTCCCAACAAAAATTCATATCAGAAAGGGCTTACGATATTATCCAGCTATTCCATAAAGCCTTCATTTAAAAAAAGAATACAGGGCTTCCCTGGTGGCGCAGTGGTTGAGAGTCTGCCTGCTAATGCAGGGCACACCGGTTCGAGCCCTGGTCTGGGAAGATCCCACATGCCGCGGAGCAACTAAGCCCGTGCGCCACAACTACTGAGCCTGCGCGTCTGGAGCCTGTGCTCCACAACAAGAGAGGCCGTGATAGTGAGAGGCCCGCGCACCGCGATGAAGAGTGGACCCCGCTTGCCGCAACTAGAGAAAGCCCTCGCACAGAAACGAAGACCCAACATAGCAATCAATCAATAAATAAATCTTAAAGTGTACAGTGGTTTTAAAAAAATAAATAAATAAATAAATAAATAAATAAATGAAAAAAAAAAAAAAAAAAAAAGAATACAGATGCCTAAACTTCCCTGGCTGGGTGTCTGATTCAGCAGATCAAGAGTAGAGTCAAATATACACAATTTTTTAATAAGCTCCTCCAAAGAATTCTGATGCACAGCAAAGCATGAGAAAAGGAGTGGCTCCCATCGTTATTCTAAGGCTGGGCTAGTACAATAGGCCACCAATACGTCTCTCTGGACCTAATCTTTCCTCCTATACATCAAGCCAGATGAATATTCTTAAATTCCATTTTGTATACAGCTCTGCCTCGACCAACCTCAGAACTTTTTCAGTAGTCCTGTACTGAAGGGTACAGGACGGAACTCAACCTCCTCAGCCTGACACTTGTGGTCTTCTACCTGGTTGTATCTACCTTTCTCTAAAAAAAAGGAACTACCTTAAACCAACAACCTAATAATAAAGTCATTAGTCTATTTCCTACTTCCTAAACATGCCCTGATAATTTACACTTCAGCAGCTTTCTTTATGCCCTTCTCCCTACCCGTAATGGCCTCTCCTTAACATTTGTCTAAGTCCCTTCAAGGTCCCTCTTAATTCTTTCTTGAGGACTCCTCAAGTCCATGGCAACTAACAGATGTACAGTGCTGTACAGTTTATAGTCCACCATGACCTACATTTTGCCTACCTGTGCTACAAGTAGATGTTACTATTATAGTCTCATTTTATAGATAAAGTGAGAGATTTACTACGTTCTCAAGAACATGCAGCTGGTAAGTACTAAAAACACAGGTTTTTGGATTCCAAACCTGTCCTCTTTCTACTCTTAACATGCTCTCTCCCACAGGCTGCCATATTTAGCAAATGAAAATATAGGACTCCCAGTTAAATTTGAATTTCAGATAAACAATAACTTTTTAGTATAAGTATATCCCACGCAATATTTGTGACATACTTATAGCCACTTTTTGATATTAAAAACTACTGTTTATGTGAAATTCAAATTTAACTGGGCATCCAACATGTTATCTGGCAACGCTATCCTCCTGGCAAAAAGAAAACTCCTAGGTGTCTGTTCCATGCAATTGGAGATTTGTGTGTGTTTGTGTACTATTCTGTTTTCATTCTATGCTCACACTTAGAAGAAACTCTTGAAACCTTGCAAAAGTTTGGTCCTCAGCTTCTAATCTGACTCCCAATAGCTACTCAGCCAAGTCTGAGACTGATGAAGAGAGCTAGCTCACTGGATAAAAGCCTCTGTGTCAGATAATCCTGGGTTTAAACCTTGGCTTCACCACTTAATTAGATGTATGACTTTGTATAAGTCATTTAAAATTGCCAAGACTTGGTATCCTCATCTGCAAAAGGGAGCGATGTTTACCTTGAAGTACTGCGAGGTTTAAGGCAGATAAAGTAAATTAAATGTCTGACACTTCGAAAACAATCTATAAAGAGTACCTCTGAAGATGATACAGGGGAAGGCAATGGAGTTAGAGACGAGTGAATGGGGCGGGGAAGGGATTTATCATCTCTCTTTTTAACATCCATCATTCTGAAAAGAAGAGAGGAGGGCAGAAGACTATCACGATGAGTCCGAGAAGGGGGACTCTGGCTAAGACAGGCCTGGGCTGGGCTAGAGAAGACGAAGCTGGAATAGAGAAAGGCAGCAAGGCCGATCAATGACTGTCCGCGGATTGAGGGTTAAGGGGAGTACCCCGGGCCTGTCCTCCGGGAACTACCTCCGGGGCCCCAGGATGACTCAGGGAGTCGATGGGGCTCCTTCCCTCCCGGCCCAAGGCCTCATCTCGCCCATCAGGCGCGCTCACCCACCCGAGGCCCGCCCGGCCTCCGAGCTACACGCGCCCCCGACCCAGTCCCGCTCCCCACGGGGGCCCGAGGTAGCTACTCACCAAACCATAGTGCTTTCCAACACCATCTTGCCGCCTTCCTCCCTCCCAAACCGGTTCTCCTGGACCACCTAACAACAACTCCTCCAATTGGCCAAGCGCTCATCACCAATCACTGGTCTCAGCTCCACCAGCTGGTTCCGCCTCCATCCTCCGCGTTGCGTTCTGGGAGTTGTAGGCGCCGCCAAAATAAAAGGGACGTTTGGGGCGGGGGGGGGGGGGGTTGGGGAAGAGGCGAGATAACCTGAAAAAGAGGGTCCCACCTCCACCTGCCCTGACGTTCAGGTTTTCTGGTGGGGTTCCCTGCCGACAGGATCTAAGAGAAGCTGTGGAGGAACCTTTGAAAGTTCTGTGGCTATGTCTGTTCCAGCAACAGCATTTTAAAAAAGTGGTGGGATGACTAGTGACTTTCCAGCTCACTCTGTTCCCCATGGCACTTTGTTCATCAAACTACTAAGCCCTTATGCCCCTGAATTGCATTTGCTTGTGTATCTATCTTTCCCACTGCATTAAGGCAGGAAAGGTGGCAATCTCTGCTATCCCTGAGTCCACTACATAGCCTGACACATGGTAGGAATGCAGAAAAAGTTTGACGAATCAATAATTTTAACTAATCTCCCAAAGAATGGGAGACAACCTAGTCAACGGTTTTGGTTTCTTAATTAAGAATTACATTAAAAAATGCCTTGGCTGGGAATTTCCTGTCGGTCCAGTGGTTAGGACTCTGCGCTTCCACTGCAGAGGGCATGGGGTCCATCCCTGGTCAGGGAAGTAAGATCCCACATGCCACCGCGCGGCCAAAAATAAGATAAACAAATAAATGCCTTGGCTTACCTTCCCTTACACACACACACACACACACACACACACACACACACACACACACACACACACACATCAAAAGTAAAACCGGGGGCTTCCCTGGTGGCGCAGTGGTTGAGAATCTGCCTGCCAATGCAGGGGACACGGGTTCGAGCCCTGGTCTGGGAAGATCCCACATGCCACGGAGCAACTGGGCCCGTGAGCCACAATTACTGAGCCTGCGCGTCTGGAGCCTGTGCTCCACAACAAGAGAGGCTGCGATGGTGAGAGGCCCGCGCACCGCGATGAAGAGTGGCCCCCACTTGCCGCAACTAGAGAAAGCCCTCGCACAGAAACGAAGACTCAACACAGTCATAAATAAATAAATAAATAAATAAAAGAACGTGAATTTCTTAAAAAAAAAAAAAAAGTAAAACCGGAAATTCCAGGTCTCTATCTTGAAGGAAGCGGGGAAAGGAGCGGGGGACCAAGGCATGACTACAGAGATGGTAGATAGTAGATGGAGATGGCAAGTGTGTTGTAGATATTACCTAAATGTTGGTAAAGTTTTAACGGATATGTTCAAAAGTTATTGGTAACCATCACAGCTGGTATGAGTTAAATCTCTGTATCACTAGAGAAAAACAAAAAACAAAAAAACCTGTCACTATAACCATAGACAGGATAGTAGACAGGAAAGGGAAGAAAAATAAGAAAGCACAGAAAAATAATTAGTGACAAGTTCAAACATAAACAAAATATTTTAAAAACAAGACAAGAATTACATTTTTTTGAAAAGGAGCTACACAATGTAGAGAACTTGGAGGGGAACAAAATAAAGTCTGCTCTTGTGGAGCTTGTATTCTACGGGGAAGGCAGATAATAAACGAATAAGTAAATATATTGTCAAATGATAAAACTAGGATGGATGTGTTTTCTTTTTTATATAAACAGAATATTAGGGAAGACTTACAGTTGAAAAGAGACCTGAAGGATACCTGGGGAAAGAGAAAGTGCAAATGCCCTGAGGCAAGAGTGTACTTAAGACCATGAAGGCTGGAGTAGAGGGAGAGAGAGAGAAGAAATGAGGCCAGAGAGGCAAAGGGAGTGGAAAGGTTGAATCATGTACAGTCACAAAGATTATTTTAAGGACTCTGAGATAGGAGCTGTTGGAAATTTTCAGAAGAGGCTCACTCTGGCTGCTGCATTGAGAACAGACTGTGGGGGAAAAGAACAGGATATAGACCAGTTAGGAGACTACTTCAGTGATCAGGTATGCTGGTGGCTTATTGTAGGGCAGTAACAAGATGTGAAAATAGTGACATATGGATGGATTTTGAGTATGTCATACGATACAGAACTTAGAAAATTTGCCAGTGGATTTGTTGGAGGATGTAAGAAACGGGAGTGTTAAGGAAAACACTAGAGTTGATTCTAAGCAACTAGAAGAATGGAGGCACTATTTCTGAAGATGGGCTAGGAGGGGCAGGAACCAGAAATTTAGCTTTGGACATATTAGATTTAAGATGCCTATTAGACACCTAAATGGAGATGTCAGGTAAGTGGGTAGATATATGAGTTTGCAGTTCAGAAAAAAGATCTGGGCTGGAGATAGAAATTTGGGAGTTTTTAGCTGATCATGAGGTGACCAGGGGTGTTTGACAAATTATACAGGGCCTTTAAAACTTCAAAACATTACCTAGGGAGTGAATGTAGACTAAAAGAAAGGGGCCTATGGTTGAGCCCTGGACATTTCAACATTTAGAGGTTAGAGAGGAAAGGAGGAACCAGAAAAGCGGATGGAGATGGAGCAGTGCAGCACTTTGGTAAGGACAACCGGGAGAAAACACGTAGTATCCCAGAAGCTAAACGAAGAAAATATTTCAAACAGTAATAAACTGTCAGATGCTGCTGACATGTCAAGTAAGATGAGGACTGATATATTTAGCAACACTGAGGTCATCAGTGACCTTAATAAAAGATGTTTTGGTTGGGTGGTCGGGGTAAAAACTTGGAGTGAGTACAAGAGAGATTGGGGTCAAAAAAAACGATCTGTAAAAATTCACTTCGGGACTTCCCTGGTGGTCCAGGGGTTAGGACTCTGCACTTTCACTGCCGAGGGCACGGGTTCGATCCCTGGTCAGGGAACTAAGATCCCACAAGCCGCGCACAGCGCAGCCAAAAAAAATTCATTTGTAAGACAATTGGCTAACATTGACCACTGACTGGGTATTATTATGGATTTATCAATTTTTAAAGGCATGATAATGTTATGTTTAAAAAGAGCCCTTATCTCTTGAGTTATATATTGAGGTATTTATGCATGAACGGATATGATGTCTGGGATTTATTTTAATTTAATCCTTTGGAGGTGCAGAGAGAAAGGAGGGGTGGGGTAGAAAGTATACATAAAACAGATTGGCCTTATTTATGTTGACAATTATTGAAGCTGGGTGATGCATACATGTCAGTTTCCTATACTGTACTTTTGGTTTGGAAATTTCCATAATAAAATTTTTTTTTAAAAGTAAAAAAAAGAGGAGAAATTAGAAATAGCTCATGCTTTTTAATGAACTTTTAAGAAATAATTTTACAGGAGATGATATTGAACTGTTTTTGTGTCTTTGAAAAACTAAAGAATGAAGAGCTTGTTTTTATTTTTATTTTTTTAAAAACAAGACATCCCTTTATTTATTTATTTTTTTGGCTGTGCCATGCAGCTTGTGATATCTTAGTTCCCCAACCAGGGATCAAACCTGGGCCCCCCGCAGTGGAAGCGCAGAGTCCTAAACCTGGACCACCAGGGAATTCCCAAGAATGAACAGGATAATCTGAAATCTATTTTAACTGGCTAATCTTTGTTTAAAGAGTGAATGAGGGGCTTCTCTGGTGGCGCAGTGGTTAAGAATCCGCCTGCCAATGCAGGGGACACGGGTTCGAGCCCTGGTCCGGGAAGATCCCACATGCCGCGGAGCAACTAAGCCTGTGCACCACAACTACTGAGCCTGCGCTCTAGAGCCCACGAGCCACATCTACTGAAGCCCGCGTGCCTAGAGCCCATGCTCTGCAACAAGAGAAGCCACCGCAATGAGAAGCCCGTGCACCACAACAAAGAGTAGCCCCTGCTCGCCACACCAGAGAAAGCCCGCGCGCAGCAACAAAGACCCAACGCAGCCATAAATAAATTTATATTAAAAAAAAAAAATGAGTGAATGAGACTCCAACTGCGGTGAGTAACTTTCAGAATAGCTGAGATTGACATGCTTAAGAGTAAAACATTAGACCAGGATTTCCAGCTTTATAATCCTATGGTTTTGATTTCCCTCATTTTTGGAACAGGCCCTACTTGCGTCTGAATACAGATGGCAGGGTACAGCTGTAGAATAAGTAGTAGCTGCTACCCACCACTAGAGGGACCCTCTGACCATCTAGTGCACCCACTCAGCAGCTGCCTGAGTATATGTTGAAGAGTGACGAGGTATGCAAAACTTTGAAGTTTCATTAGGTCCCATTTGTTTATTTTTATTTCCATTTCTCTAGGAGGTGGGTCAAAAAGGATCTTGCTGTGATTTATGTCATAGAGTGTTCTGCCTATGTTTTCCTCTAAGAGTTTTATAGTGTCTGGCCTTACATTTAGGTCTTTAATCCATTTTGAGCTTATTTTTGTGTATGGTGTTAGGGAGTGTTCTAATTTCATTCTTTTACATGTAGCTGTCCAGTTTTCCCAGCACCACCTATTAAAGAGGCTGTCTTTTCTCCATTGTATATTCTTGCCTCCTTTATCAAAAATAAGGTGACCTTATGTGCGTGGGTTTATCTCTGGGCTTTCTATCCTGTTCCATTGATCTATATTTCTGTTTTTGTGCCAGTACCATACTGTCTTGATTACTGTAGCTTTGTAGTATAGTCTGAAGTCAGGGAGCCTGATTCCTCCAGCTCCATTTTTCTTTCTCAAGATTGCTTTGGCTATCCAGGGTCAGTTTTTGCACAGCAAAGGAAAACATAAACAAGATGAAAAGACAACCCTCAGAATGGGAGAAAATATTTGCAAAATATTTGCAAATTTTGGATTAATCTCCAAAATTTACAAACAGCTCATGCAGCTCAATATAAAAAAAACAAACAACCCAATCCAAAAATGGGCAGAAGACCTAAATAGACATTTCTCCAAAGAAGATATCTATATTGCCAACAAACACATGGAAGGATGCTCAACATCACTAATCATTAGAGAAATGCAAATCAAAACTACAATGAGGTATCAACTCACACCAGTCAGAATGGCCATCATCAAAAAATCTACAAACAATAAATGCTGGAGAGGGTGTGGAGAAAAGGGAACCCTCTTGCACAGTGGGTGGGAATGTAAATTGATACAGCCACTATGCAGAACAGTATGGAGGTTCCTTAAAAAACTAAAAATAGGACTACCATACGACCCAGCAATCCCACTACTGAGAAAGCCATAATTCAAAAAGAGTCATGTACCACAATGTTCACTGCAGCTCTATTTACAATAGCCAGGACATGGAAGCAACCTAAGTGTCCATCGACAGATGAATGGATAAAGATGTGGCACATATATACATGGAATATTACTCAGCCATAGAAAGAAATGAAATTGAATTATTTGTAGTGAGGTGGATGGACCTAGAGTCTGTCACACAGAGTGAAGTCAGAAAAACAAATACCGTATGCTAACACATATATATGGAATCTAAAAAAAAATGGTTATAAAGAACCTAGGGTCAGGACAGGAATAAAGACGCAGACCTACTAGAGAATGGACCTGAGGACAGTGGGAGGGGGCAGGGTAAGCTGGGACAAAGTGAGAGAGTGGCATTGACATATACACACTACCAAATGTAAAATCGATAGCTAGTGGGAAGCAGCCGCATAGCACAGGGAGATCAGCTGTGTGCTTTGTGACCACCTAGAGGGGTGGGATAGGGAGGGTGGGAGGGAGGGAGATGCAAGAGGGAAGAGATATGGGGATATATGTATGTGTATAGCTGATTCACTTTATTATAAAGCAGAAACTAACACACCATTGTAAAGCAATTATACTCCAATAAAGATTTTTTTTTTTTTTTTTAAAAGAGTGACGAGGTAAGGGTAGCAGAAAGATCATTTTTTTTCCCTACCACATGTTCAGATTCAATTCCTTTTTGGGAAAAAGTCTTCTCCTTACCCAGCCTAAAGGAGGGCTGAGCCTGTGGCTTAAACTCAAATTCAAAACTTTTGAGAATACCCAATTCCTCCTTTATTCCAATTACTTGTTCTATCATAAAGTTGTTTTCCTTTTTATTACCATCACAATTCTCTCCCTTCCTCTCCCGTTGATACCACCACCATCCTAGACGCAGATCACCTCACACCTAAATTATTACAATCTAAACTGTCTGCTTTTTCTATCCACTGTGATAGAACTTTGTCAACAGATTAGTTTCGGAATTTTGTTTTGATCGTGTCCCACTTAGGGACAAAAACGTTCTATGCTTCCCCATTGCCTACAGTTTAAAATAAAAATCCCTCAGCTTGTATCGGTCAGGGTTTCCAGTGTTGCCTCCACCTATACTTATTCCAATATTCTGACTCAGTTCTCCCTCCACCATTGCTTTCACCATGATCTCTTCCTTGTTCTCTAAAACAGATCATTCTCATACCTCTAGGCCCTTGTGCTCAAGTGAAACTTTCCCCAACACTTCAGGCCCACAATAACCTCTAATCTTCTTCGACCTTTATACTCTGTATCACTCTTTCAGAGAACTGAAATCCTTAACTGTATCACGTCTAACATGTTGTTTTTGTGTGCACGTATGTGTGTGCTCCTCCTGGACACTATAAACCCTTGAAGGTCAATTACTTCTTTTGACCTTCCACTGCCCCATGCAGTCATGGCTCTTGCTCATTAGCTGCTGCACAAATATTTGTAGAATGACCTTAACAAGGTATGGAATAGTGGTGTGGAAAGGAACATTATTTAGTTTGTTTCTCTCCAAATCTCCCCCATCGCCTTAGAACATCCCTTTTTGTCTAGTTTCCCATTCCAGTAAAATAGCCTAAGCTCAACCTCACAGAAGAGAAAAACACATAGCTTAGGAAAACAGTCTCTATGCTTTTCTAGGAGTGACAGACACCTGGGGCCAGGTCAAGGGAAGGAAAGGCAGAGAATACTAGGGCCAACCAATCTCAAGCTTGCTTTTCCCACTGTCCCTCTCCTTTTCTCCTAAACCTGAGTAGAATTTTGAGCTTTGGATCCCCAAATCCCTAGGCAACAGACCCACATTAATTCCCTTCCTAGTCATTCACAGCTTTTCCTTGTCAAGTTTAAGTTGTTAAGATGGAGGAGGTGACCAGAAGGTAATGAATGAAGCCATTTCTCTCAGCCTGAGTTAGACCGAAGCTGGAGTGAGGAAAAACTGGAAAGGATGCATTTGTTTCAGGGTAACATGAACAAAACTGAGCCTGAGGTAGGTGGGTGGAGCAGATGGTATACGAGAAAGAACCAGGAAGTAGCAAGAAGTCTAAATAACTGATGAAAGTTTAATACATTAAAACCAGGTATTTATCACTTTTATATTGTATTTGCCATTTCTGAACAATACAAAGTAGAGGCAAATAGTGACACTTCATAAAAATGTTGATTCCCCATTCCCTTCCCTAAGACCCAGCCTCCCTCAAATATTCCCTCCCACCCCCTACAGAACTCTGTCCTGAATAAAACACTTAAATACATCATAAATAGTAAATTATGGAAAAAAAAAATAGCAAGAATTGTTTCTTTTCTTCTTGTAAAAAAGAACATGGCAGCAAAGACAGGCAGCCAGAAACTGGCTGGGGGTGTCTAATATAGACAGTTACTCGGGGTATGAGCTAACCTACTATCAAGGCAGGGTGGGACGGAGAGGGGACAGGATGGGGATTCAACAATCTGCCTGAGATGCCAGGCCCCCTTCTTCCCCTGACAGGGGTAGGAGGATCAGATGGAGAACATGGGGAGGAGAGGGATTACACAGCCCCCGTTTCCACGTTCTCTGCATGAAGAGAGGCGGCAGGGCATGTGGCACAGCAATGACCTCACTAAGGCAAGAATCTGCTGGCTCTCCATGAGTTTAAGAGAATATTCTCTAGCCTCACAGTTATGGACTACCTGTTAAATAGACACAGGTGTCCCCTTCTCCATCTCAGCTCCACGAACAGCAGAACGCTGTTGGAAAAGGTGGTAAGAGCAAGGAAGAAATCTCCTTTGGAGAAGAATCTAAAATTCATTTGCTAAGTCTTCATATTTAGAAAAACAAGCAGAATACATTTCAAATTGCAAAACAGTAATAATCATTATGGCCTGGCCGTGAGTAGGGTCCTGCCTAGGAAGGGTTCTGACCTTTTAGCCCTATGACTGCCCCACTGTTTAACAAAAGGGGTAAAGATTACCCCACGTCCCACTCTCTCCATTCCTTCAGCTTTCAGAAATTCATTAAGAGAGGAGGAGTTAAAGAGGAGCCGCTCCTGGCAGAGCAGCTTCTGTTTCTCAAACACCAGGGCTCTTCTGAGGGAACCCTATGAATACGCATCTCTCCAATACTTATGGAGTTTTGATCTGAAACTGTCTGGCTTGAAATTGTGTGCTATTTTTCTTTTCCTTTTTTAAGGAACCAAAAGAAGGCGGCTGGGAGGTGGTTAAACACCCTTACCCCCCAAAAAAACTTTACAAAGATTACAGGGGTCTTCTTCCACAGAAAAAGAGCTAAGGTCGGGATAATGTACCAGCCGGTCTGTCCTGAGGAAATTAAGAGTCCAGCTCCTGGTGAAAGGTAGATGAGGGGGAAGAAAACCACCAAGTCCAGCAACTCCACTTCCAATAGGAAGAATGGGGGTTTGAAAACAATTCAGTTGTGGAAGCAAGGCTGGCTAGTTGAAAACTTGTGCCACCAGCTCAGGAGTACAGAGGATGCTGCTGTCCTCAACTGTCCGAGGCACTAACGCCCATTCATGAGGAAGGGGAAGTAGAAGAGGTTCTTCTTCAGGGAGGAGACGGAGAGCTCCCTTAGCCTCCATTACATTTTTTTTGATGACCAAGAAAAAGAAAACTCAGCATTGCTGGGTCAAGGGCTGACATCTTGGGATCACAGAGATGGTAGAATCTTGCTCCAGGTCTTCCGAGGATTTTTGTTCACTGAAAAGGGAAAGGGTTTAAAGTTAAGGATGTGCAGTATGAGACAAGGAGGCAGGAAAGGAATTCAAGTTTCCTTCTAGTTCAGTCTCAGCTTCCAAGTACAAGGTATCAGAAACAAAAATTTTGAAAAGTAAGATTTAGGGGGGCACCCAGTCCCCCTAACCCTGCCAATTACTGTGTTGCTCCACTCCATCAGTGATGCTCTTTATACCCTTCCAAAGCATCCACCTCCCCCACATCCCAGACACTTACATGGATGAACTCTGACTCTGGAACTTCATGCTTTTCCAAGAGGGTTGAGCTAACAGGAGGGGGAAAAAAATGGAGGCAGAAAGAAGAATTAGTAAATAAATGAGAAAAGAGACTCTCAGGTCAAATCTCATACTGCTTCTCCATTTCACTGGGAATCAATTTAGGATTCAAAAAGAAGGGGCTAAGAAGCTACTAGATTCGGAAGCACATTGTTTTAATTAACTATTTACTTTCTTGTCTTGACTTCTATAAAATATTTCCTAACACCCTCCTCTACCTTCTTCAATCCCCAGGTGTGGTAGGCACCCAATGAACACTGCAGCCTGATAGTCATGCCATTGTGTAATTTTCTCCTCTTTAGTGTGGGCTGAACTTAGTGACTTTCTTCTAGTGAACAGAATGCACCACAGGAGATGTAAAGTCAATTCTGAGATTAGGCTACAAAAAGACTATAGCTTCCTCTTGGGCACCTGCTCTCTCACTTGTTTGCTCTGAGGAAGCTAGCTGCCATGCAGTGAGCTGCCTTATGGAAAGGACCATGTGACAAGGAACTGAGGGAACTGGCCAACAGCCAACAAAGAACTGAGCCCTTAGCCCAACAGCCTACAAGAAACTGAATCCTGCCAACAACCATATAGATAAGCTTGGAAGCTGATCCTCCCCTGGGCGAGCCTTCAGATGAGACCACACTGCTGGCTAATAGCTTCACTGTAACCTCCTGAGAGACTTTAAGCCAAAGGCACCCAGCTAAGCCACACCCAGATTCTTAAGCTACATTAAATCTGAGATAATAATGTTTGTTGTTTTTAGCTGCTAAAATTTGGGGTAATTTGTCACACAACAGATAATATATATTTTTGTACCTGGAAGTGAAGTGCTGCTGTAATAAAAATCTAAAATGTGGAAGTGGCTTTGGAAGAGGGAACTGGGTTTGCGGACAGTTTTAGTGAAAGTTTAAAAGTGCCCTGAATATACTGTAGAATTCTGGACTTTAAGGGGATTGCCAGTGAGGGCTTAAAGTGAAAAAAATCTTATCAAAAATTGAAGGAAAGGGGATCTTTGCAATGTAGTGGAACAAAGTTTAGCAACAATGTCATCTACAGTTACACGAAAAGTAGAATACGTGCCTAATGAACTGGGTGATCTGGCTAGGGAGATTTCTAAACCAAGTGTTGAAGGTGCCACCTGGTTTCTTCTTAATGCTTATAGTTAAAACATGAGAGAAGAAAAATAAATTCAGGGAAGGACTATTAAACAAAAAGAAGCCAAGACTTGATGGTTTTGAAAATTCTGAGCCTCTCCAGATAGCAAATAATGCTAAAATTAAGAAATGGATAAAATCTAAGGCACTGCCAGGAAAATGTGGTCTACAGATGAAGCCAAGGGTATGACTGTAAAACATCTGTTAAGAACTCAAAGTACTATTCAGTCATACAAAAAGCGATTCAAAAGATTAAGGGTATGTCTCTCAGATCCTCTCAACTTAACAGGATCTCTAAGAAGCATAGAGCTTATCAAGAAGGTATTTGTGGAGTGGCTTCTGTCTAATAGCGTGAATCCCAATGAGATTCATAGGAGGCCCACAAAATCTTTGAGGGTATTAGAGCAGCAGAAACATTGTCCTGCTTGGGCTAAAAGGGACAGAAATAGTACACAATGAAAAGAGACCACTGGATCCCCAAAATTCTGGCAAGAAGCAGGCCGAGAAAATTACTCAGCTGCAAACACATTCTAGTTTTCATGAAAAAGGAAGACTCAGAAGGCAAAACCAAGAGTCCAAAAGGTAGAGCCAAGAGCCACGAATTATTCTCATGCTTTGAGACCTGATAAAAGAAACTCCAACATTTGCTGGATTTTACACTAGCTATGGATCAGACTCCTCTGTGCCTCCCGTTCTCCCTTTTTTATACAGGAATGTGTAAAGAGGTTGTCTGTTGTTTGTCTCATCATTGTATGCTGGGCGTGTGGGGAGAAGATAGCCTGTCTCTTTAGTGTCACAGGTCCACAGTGATCGCTGCTTCCTGATACACTCTTAGGTAATTCATTTCTCAAGTGTGGGCTAGATTAAGTGACTAGAATGCAGAATAGGAGATTTGGTTATGAAAGACTGTGGCTTCTGCTTAGGTGCATGCACTGTCACTTGCTCATGCTAAGGGAAGCGAGCTGCCATGTTCTTAGTTGTCCTATGGAGGGGCTCATGTGGCAAAGAACTGAGGGAGGCCCCCAGAAAACAGCCAGCAAGAAACTAAGACCCTCAGTCCAGCAACTCACCAGAAACTGAATCCTGTCAAAAACCACATAAATGAGCTTAGAAGTGAAGCCTCTCAGTTGAGCCTTCAGATGAGCCTATAGCCCTGGACAAAGAGCTTCACTATCATGAAAGACCTTGCGCCAGAGGACCCAGTTAAGCTGCACCCAGATTTCTAACTCACAGAAACTATGACATATGTTTGTTATTTTAAGTCACTAAGTTCTGGGGTAATATATTATGATGTAATAGATGATTAACACACCAAAAACAAAATTAAATCACAATCTTTACACTGGATCCTTTTGAAAGGTTAACTGTTCACTGTCTTCAGTGCCTGGGAATCTTTCCAGCCTTAAATCCTAAGCTAAGAATTCTCACTTAACTCACCAGGAGATGAAGCATTAGTTGGGGTATTTTGATTGAATACCAGAAAAGTCTGTACATAAAGACTTCCCACCACCCCCTAAAAATGCAGAGATGTTGATACACTTTTCCAAATCACTAAAGATGAGCTCTTAGGAAGATGAACATGCAAAAATCTAGCGAAGAGCAAAAGACAAACAATAGTCTCTGGAAAAAACAGAATTATGGAGGTTCTCAAGGACCTGAAGAGGGAGATGAGAAGATTACATGGAGAAAGGGGCCAAGGAACCAACCTTGTAGTTAGCATTTGCAAAGTCTCTCCAACTACAGGTGAGAAATAGGGGTCAGGAATAGTCGAGACCTCACTGATTTTCTCTAAAGGTGGAGTCTGAGGTAAAACATCAGGACGACCGAAGTGGACGCCTGGAAAAAAGAAAGGGGAAGAAAATCAATAAATAAAAAAGAAGAGAAAAGGGGGTGGGGAAAATATAGGAAAAAATATATAGCAACTTGGATTTTCGTGGACAGGAACGGGGAGTAGAGGTCCTAAGCAGACAAGGACTCAGAAGGAAGGGAGGGAGTGCCCCATCACACGGGGACCCCAACCCTGGCGCTGACCTGGCTCCACTTCCGCCTTTGTTGTCACTTGTGCCTTGTGTTCCCCAGAGACCGATGGCTGGTAAGTTACGCAGGAGTTGCCGCTGGGGCCTGCTCGCCGAGAGAAAGATGAGCCAGACCGAAACTTTTTGGAAGGAGAGGGCTTCACTTCAAAAGGGAAAGAGAGAGCCTACTTAGCACCCACCTCAGAAACCGTCACCAAGACATAGATACAACTTGCTAGCGTCCCCAACACAAACCCAAAGTTGTTCCTCTGCAAAGCAGGAAAAGGGGTTAATGTTAACAAAGATGGGCTCTATGAACTACTCTTCAGAGGAGGGGGCATCTCAGTCCACTTCACTTTGGAAAAGAAGCAGAGAACCTAGAGGAAAGGAGACACATATCTCTCCCCTCCTACATGCAACCTCAATGGTTTTGCTTCCGCCTGATGACATGTCTCCTATTCTGTAATTCCTTTGTTCTTTAATAGTATCCTTCAGTTAAACCAGACAAAGATGACCCTTTCACTCTATATCCCTGTAGCACTTACACACACAGCACGATGGTGATACTTTACACTTGTTTATATATCACTTTGAAAAGACTTCGAAAGGATTTTTCCATGTTTCTTAAGACTGTTTGGCATGCCTAAGTCCGCTCTGCCTCACCGAGGGACAACTGATGCCTATGATGAGGAGACAGAGATGGGAAGGAGGAGCTGGAATTTGCCAGTGGCAGCAGCGTGAAAGGTTTGGAAAGAAGAACATTGGCACCTCCCAACCAAGAAAGTTGAGGGAAGAGACTAAGAACAACTGCTAAGCAGAAATGAGTAAGTGCTTCTCCAACCTTTTGATCCTAATCTAAGAACTTCCTGGCCTTGGGGATATGGTAATATTCTTGCCTATCTCTGTCCATAAAAGTCCAGCTTTGCCTATCTCAGCCTGTGGCATGGGTCCTACACCCACAACTAAACATTTTTACAACCCCACCATTTTCTCAGAAATGCCCCTCCCCTCAATGACACATGTAGGGATTGCCAGGGGGAAAGCAGCAACTTGGAAACAACTGAGACAGACAAAGTGACCGACATAAGAATGGGTAGCAGCTCTCACGGGATGTGGGTAGAGTAGGAGAAGCCTCTGGCTTTGGCAATTCCCTGACAGAGGTGTCCTGCCCCCCATCTCTTGAAGTAAGGGAGCCATTGGAGGGTCATCTGGCAGAAGCCACTTACAGGGGATCTTCTTGAACACTGTAGTGCACATGAAGCGCTGGAACCGTTCGGCGTAGAAGCTTGGGCGATGCACTGATACGGTGTCCTGCAGAGCAAAAGAGATAGCTGCAGGGTTAGAGAGCAGGAGGCCCAGCAAGAGGATCTCTAGTCCAAGGGCCGTTTTTCCCTAGGCTGAGACCCTAGCAGAAGGGTAGAACCCACAAATGAAATAAGGTAAGAGGAAACTGAGGGAGCAAATCAGAAGTGAGAGAGGCAGAAAGAGGAGAGCCTCTAGCTGACTGCTACTCACCCCATCATGTACCAGAGCTTTCCAAGAGTGCTCCAACTTCTTAACAAACCTGCCAAGAAAAATGTATATCATGCATTCACATTAAATGAATGACCTTATAGTTTTCTACTTTACAGAGTTAAAAGAACAATCACGGGAGCAAAGAGAGAGACCGGGAAAGCACCCCCACTATTATGCTGGCTTTCCAAAGAACAGACAGGGTAGTGCTTATTCCACATGGAGATCGAAGCTGTTTCTAGATAAGTCGATTATTGCCCCCCTCAGAAAGGGGTAGTCAATATGTCCCGGCAAGTCAGGGACAAGAATATTTATTGTAAAAGGGGAGCTGGAGAGACAGATGGGCAAACCTGGAAGGGGGCCAAGTACTGTCCAGTCCTCATTAGTACCTGAAACCTTACAGGAGCAAAACTGGGGTCTAACATTTCCAGCTCTTCCTTCACTACCACTCCACTGCCTGAATTCCACAGGCTAATACTTTTCACAGAACACAGTGATCCTCTTGTTTTTCCTCCATGGAAAGGAGGGATGTGTTTCCAGCTGTATCCTAATGTAGAGTATGACTCATCTCACAGGTTTTCCACAAAAAGCCAGAGAGATGGCGTTTCTACCCTGGTGCTTCTAAGGACTGACTCAGCTTTCCACAGAGGTGTATGCTATGTTTGGGGAGATGGTGGCATAAGGAAGCCAACAGACAGGCATAATCAGGAAATAAAAAACCATCTGAAACCCAATGAGGCAAGCAGCCAGACTGCAACTTACTCTTCTTGCTTCAGGAAGAATTTGGTGACACCCATCTAAAAGAGCAATGTGAGTAAATCTGCATCCACTCTGCCCCTAGGATCTAGATGCTCCTCACCTGTAAGACTGCAGAATGTCAATGATCCCAATATAAAGCAGCAGCCTTTCCCCTTTACTATTCCGGGCCGGGATGCCACCCATACTGGGGAAGACAAGAAGGAAAGAGTAAGAAAATCTTTTGTCTAGCAGGCAGAGGCTTCTGCTAACCTCAAATCAGATCAGGACATGTAACTGAGACCTAAGCATAGTTAGAAGTCTCATCTTCCATAAACTGGGGAAGAGTGAGAGACTTCGCCCAGCTCCACCCACTTTGGCTTATGTATTATAACCTCTTTCTCTCCAAATCTCACCTGCCTGCTTCTCCCACCCCAAATTCACGGGAGAATCTAAAAATCACCCCTACTCAGCAATTTTAGGAATACTCTCCCAATTAACTCTAAACTTCCTTAGTACTCTACTCTTTTTTTTTTTTTTTCTTCGCTGCAAGGCTTGTGGGATCTTAGTTCCCTGATCAGGGATCGAACTGGGGCTCTCGGCAGTGAAAGCATGGAGTCCTAACCACTGGACCGCCCGGGAATTCCTCCCCAGTACTTTCATATTTTAATTTATGCCCACTGAGACACTCTTCTGGAGAGTCATGGTAAAGAATACTTTAAAATGAAACCACTTAAAAGACATTTGATACTTTAGTAACTACACTTCCTTGATCCATGATGGTAACAAAGACACCTTCCATAAAGAAGTCTATAATAAATTGTTTTTGATGAAGTTCTAATATAATTTGCAGGCGTGCATCTAAGACTCTGAGTGAACATTTTTTTAAAAGTCTTGGACTTCCCTGGTGGCGCAGTAGTTAAGAAACTGCCTGCCAATGCAGGGAACACAGGTTCGATCCCTAGTCTGGGAAGATCCCACATGCTGCGAAGCAACTAAGCCCATGTGCCACAACTACTGAGTCTACACTCTAGAGGCCATGAGCCACAACAACTGAGCCCATGTGCCACAACTACTGAAGCCCATGCACTCTAGGGGCCCGCATGCTGCAACTACTGAGCCTACGTGCTGCAACTGCCGAAGCTCACACGCCTAGAGCCGGTGCTCCGCAACAAGAGAAGCCACCGCAATGAGAAGCCCGTGCACCACAACGAAGAGTAGCTCCCATTCGCCGCAACTAGAGAAAGCCCGTGCACAGCAACGAAGACCAAATGCAGCCAAAAGTAAATTAAAAAAAAAAAGGTCTCAGGACTTCCCTGGTGGTGCAGTGGTTAAGAATCTGCCTTCCAATGCAGAGGACATGGGTTTGACCCCTGGTCAGGGAACTAGATCCCACATGCATGCCTCAACTAAGAGTTTGCATGCCACAACTAAGGAGCCCACCAGCCGCAACTAAGGAGCACACATGCCGCAACTAAAGGAGCCAGTGAACCGCAACTAAGGAGCCAGCAAGCCGCAACTAAGGAGCCTGCCTGACACAACTGAGACTCAGTGCAACCAAAAATAAAAAATAAATAAAATAAAAATAAAATAACAACAACAAAAAAAAGAAATTATGTTTGTTTAAAACTAAATAAGTAAATAAATAAATAAAATTCAAAAAAAAAGAAGTCTCTTAATTTTGAATAGTTCTCCTTCCCAGATGTACAAATCCCAAATTTAAGACATCTTCCTTTCCTTTTACATTCTTAGGAAAGCTCATCCTATAGTTCTGTAAGCATTAATGCTATTGACTTAACTGCTGTATAAAGGCTACTCCTTCTCAGAAGCTGCGTCCCTCCCTCAAGAAAAAGTGCTCTGAGCCTATACACTCCTTCCCAGCGCCTGAGTCCACTCACTGGTCATCAGTCTCCATGGTGCCACCTCGTCGAGCCTCGCCCTGGATAGATTCCATGGCTGTGGAATAGAGAGCCTTTTGGGGGGCTGGTCTACGAGTGTCAGTTGAATATTGTGCTTCATTGCCTAAAGGCTCTCGTTGTGCATGATCTATGTTATGGATTGACACCAGGAGGCTATAGTCCATTATCTTGAAGCTCTGCAGCACCTAATGGAAGGAAAAAACATGATCTGAGCCTTGGGAGGTACGAGAATCTTTTTTCAGGATCTCACAGCTTTCCTGATCTAATTGTTCTTGATAGTGAACCTCCAGAGCTAACCACAGGATTATCCTTTGCTCCTCCTACTCCTTGGAGAACAGTACATTGACCTCCTCTGGTCACCCTTCACTGATATCCCTTCAGCTTTCCTTCACCAGAGTACATACAAATTAGGCCACGGCCTAGCCCACAAGATCCTCTTTGTTTGTTCTTTCCTTGTATCTCCTTCATGAAAAGAGCATTATATTCTCAGTGAAAGAAGAAACACATATTTGAGCTCTAAAAAATCCACAAGGAGGGTCTGGTAAAAGTAAACTTTGTGACAGAGCAGATCTGTGGCAGGTCCTTATATGGCTAGCTTCACTTCAGTTCATTATTTGCTGAATCCTTACCATCTGTAGGCACTGTGCCTGCTTATGTGGATACAAAGATACGTAAGAGAGCTTCTGTCCTCATGGATATTATAATTTAGAAAGGGAAACTAATGTAAAAATAAATACAATACAGTCTACTATGTGTAACAATGGAAGTGCATACATGATTGAGGAATACTACAGAGACGTACATAAATAGGTTTACGAGGGATCGATTAGAGAGAAAATACGTGCAAGTAAATAAAGGAAGGAAAGAAGAATGCCAAGGCCTGGAAGCATGAAACAGCAGGCTACGTGCAGGGAGGTATAATCTGGTGTTGCTAGAACATAAAATGCAAAGGCTAGGTGTTTGGCACATGAGAGAGGATGGTAGGGGCAAGACAATGACAGGCCTGATGTGTCATATTAAGGAGCCTGGATTGTCTCCTACAGTTCTCAACCTTGTATATTTCCACCAGTTCCAGTAGCTCACTTTGGGGGTTTTGGTAGGTGGATAGAGTAAGGGATAAAGAGAGTTCAGGACTGATTCTTATGTGTGGTTTGAAAAACCTCTCTGCTCCACCAAGTCTCCAGTCCTCACAACCAAAAGAGCCAAACTAAAATAGGCATTATCCTGGAAGTAGATGCAGAGTAAGCAAAAAAAGGCAAGGATGGATAACATCATGGACTGAATAGAAGATGACAATCCTACAAAAGCAGTTTGCAAAAAAAAAAAAAAACAAAAAAAAAGGTGAAAAAATCAGTAGGGAAAGATGTCACAAAAACCAACAGATGTTGAGAAAGTGGAATCAATCAACTGTCAAACACTGCAGAAAATTCAAGGAAGGACTGAGAAGTACTCTCTATTCGGCATCTAGGTGGTCATTGGAGAGAGCAGTTCAGTTGAAGTGGTGAGGGCAAAAGCCAGGACACAGTGGGTTGAGGCAGGAACAGGAGAAGAGAAAGGGAAAAGAGAAATGGAGGCATCATTAAATGAAGACATTGAAAAACATTCTCCTAATCTTAAAATAAAAAAGAGATAAACTTGTTTGTATATAGATAGAAAACAGTCAGTTGAGGCTGAAGCCAGAGGTGGGAAAGGAAGTAAGTGATGAAGCAGGATCCTAGAGAAACAGGAGGAAATGGATCTAGGTCACAAAGGGACTGACCTGGAATAATCGACCAAGTTGGGAAGAAAATATAGATTAAGGATGGTTAAGTGTAGATCCATTTATAAAGTGATGATGGGGGCAGGACAAAGGGATGGTACAGAATAGAAAGTTGAGGTAGTTTGTTGAGAAACAAGGCTGGGGGGATGAGAGTCAGAAAACTGTTTGAAGAGAGTGCCAATCATGTGCAATCTCTGGGAGGAACAGGAAATGGATTGATGAGGAATACTGAGGGCCCAGGTAGGGCTGGATATCATAAATCTGTAGAGATGCCAGTAAACACAGTTGTGTGATTTTTTTCAGCAGCACTCAGCTTCTAAGTTATAAATTTGGATTTGGCAGACAGGACCAAAAACTGAGCAATGGTGGTGCTGGTATGAAAATAAGGAGAATGTATGCTTATGAGGCCCAGGACAGGTAGCAGGTAGAGAAAAAAAAGACAGGGGAGGGGAGTTAGACAAACGGGGAGAAAGTAAAAATGTAAAGGCATAAATGATCTAATATAAAAGTTATTTTAAATGACGTCTGGCACAGATGGAGCTAAGGAACAGAGTCCCGTCTCCCACAGATTAGATGCCTAAGAATGACCAAGCTGTTTTAGAGTCTGAGATTTCTGGTGCCTGAGAGAGAAGGAAATATGACAAACTCACCAAACAGTCGCGCTGCAGGGTCTTGCACAGAGCATTGTACATATCGGCATCCAAAAAGAGACCATCAGGGATGTCTTGTAAGAAGTCCAGGTCTTTAAGGGTGGGGAGAGGCTTGTCTCGCTCTTTTTGGGAAGCCCGCCTTTTGTAGGTTGAGCCCTTGAGGTCATATTTGATATGCATCTTGACTGACCGTGGTAAGAGATTGTTCATCACCACAATTCGAATGTTCTTGCCACCTGCCTGCACACAGTACAGTCCATAGAACTTAGGCAGCAAAGTCCGAGGGTTCTGGTTGAGGTTCTGAGGGCAAGAAAGTAAAAAGAAGTAGAAGAGCAAGTTAGCTGATTTTCAATAAAACTCAAGGGCAAAAGCTGTCACCCCGCTTCCTTTGTCTGTTACATGGGATTCAGATACAATCTGCCCATAAGCCCACATTACATTTGTTTAAAATTTCCCAATGTATCTATCTCAATAATGAGATCACCACCAAGCCAAGTGGCAGGCCTACAATATAGTAAGCAGTCAGGATACTAAACATATGATGAACATGTTCCTTCAGAGAGGTTTAAGAGAAGACAGCACTGAAAAAGACTTAATGCTTAGCCTTCTGTATAGTATATTCTTGTGAGTATGAAAGGAGGCAAAGGAGAGTTCCCTAACTTCTCCAGAACCTCCAAGAGGTATCAGTCAGAGTAAGAAAAAATACAGTATTATCAAGGGAAGTAACCAACCTCATACTCTACTCTAGGAGCTGGACTAAGAATGGAAAGCAGAATCATCATTGAATAAAAACAAAATAAACAAATGGGACCTAATTAAACTTAGAAGCTTTCGCACAGCAAAGGAAACCATCAACAAAATGAAGAGAAAGCCCAAAAAATGGGAGAAAATATTTGCAAATGAAGTGACAGACAAGTGATTTTTCTCCAAAATATACAAACAGCTCATGCAGCTCAATATAAAAAAAAAAAAAACCCAATCAAAAAATGGGTAGAAGATATAGACATTTCTCCAAAGAAGACATACAGATGGCCAAAAAGCACATGAAAAGATGCTCAACATCACTAATTATTAGAGAAATGCAAATCAAAACTACAATGGGGTATCACCGCACACTGGTCAGAATGGCCATCATCAAAAAATCTACAAACAATAAATGCTGGAGAGGGTGTGGAGAAAAGGGAACCCTCCTACACTGTTGGTGGGAATGTAAATTGGTACAGCCACTATGGAGAACAGTATGGAGATTCATTAAAAAACTAAAAATAGAGCTACCATATGATCCAGCAATTCCACTCCTGGGCATATATCCAGAAAAAACCATAATTCGAAAGGATACATGCACTCCAATGTTCTTTGCAGCCCTATTTACAACAGCCAGGACATGGAAGCAACCTAAATGTCCATCAACAGAGGAATGGATAAAGAAGATGTGGTACATATATACAATGGAATATTACTCAGCCATAAAAAAGAATGAAATAATGCCATTTGCAGCGACATGGATGGACCTAGAGATTGTCATACTGAGTGAAAGTAAGTCAGACAGAGAAAAATAAATATCATATGTTATCACTTATATGTGGAATTTAAAAAAATGGTACAAATGAACCTATTTACAAAACAGAAGTTGAGTCACTGATGTAGAAAACAAACTTGTGGTTACTGGGGGGAAAAGGCAGGGGGATAAACTGGGAGACTGGGATTGACATACACACACTATTATACACAGAACGGATAATTAATAAGAACCAACTGAATAGCACAGGGAACTCTATTCAATACTCTGTAATATGGGAATAGAATCTAAAAAAAGTGGATATATGTGTATGTACAACTGACTCACTTTGCTTGCTGTACAGCAGAAACAAAACACTGTAAATCAACTATACTCCAATAAAAAAAATTTTTTTTTAAATCATCATTGAATCTTGTCGTTGGGTAGCAGGGTCTAAGCTAAAAACACTTAAAATGGGACAGATAAACAAAACCCCCTTTAGCCATAGAGAGACAAAAGAGATGGGAAAAGCACAAAGATGAACTACGTTTCTATGACAGAAGTGCTGACATTGTTTTGTCCCCCTGATGGCAGCCTCCCCAGCTTGTCCTGGAGTGGAGTGGGCAGCTCAGGCAGCCAGTGCTCCTGGTCCTCTCACCATGTAGTATCCTGGAAGCAGCTTCTGCAGAAACTCCGCCTCTTTGTGCTGGACTGTTTTAATGATGAATTCATCATCACTGGACACATAGAAGAGGGAACCACTAGCCCCAGAGTTGCAGAGTTCAATCAGCGGCTCATTGCAGAGGGAGTACTGGGCCCAGAGAAAAGAGAGCAAGAGGTTCAGAGATACAAGGGCATGCCCAACCAGAAATCAACTACAGATGCAATTCTATTCTAAAGGAAAACTAGAGCAAGAGTGTGGAGAGAGGGTCTTCCTTTGGAAGTATTCCTCTGATACTGGAGTCCCACAGTTCTGAAATCTGGAAGCTTACCAAGTAATCATCAGGGCGGATACCAAATAACTCCCGAAAGTAGCGGAAGGCAACAGGTGCATAGGTCTTGAACCGAAAGTCATTGTAGTGATGAGCAGGAGTCAGGTTGCTCCCTTCACTGTGGGGTTAAACAGAAGAAGCCATAACTTACCAGTCCCTGTAATTTAGGGAGTCCACACCCTGGAAAGACACTCAGTCACCCAGAGGCAGGTCAATACACCCCTCCTGAGAGAACCAAAGGGACTGGATGAGTCAGTTACATAATGGGACAAGGCACAACATGGGGATTAAGACATGGGCACAGGGAATCGTATTACCTCCTCCCGATGCACTAAATTGTTTTTGAGGGCTCAGTCCACAGGCCAGAGGCTCATGGAAACATCCAAAGGAGAGCATGTGCTCTTCAAATTCTCCAGTCCCCATATCACCCTGATTAAAATCAGGTTAAGGATTGGATGCATGCCTAAATTAGACATGAACCCTAAAATGCCCTGATGATGATATAAAAAAGCCACATTTTCTAGGACATTCCCCTGAACATTAACCTCTGTACCTCGGGAAGAAGATACTCTCCACCACATAGAAGTCTTGCATGAGGACATCCCGCTCTGGTTTGGTACTCAGGCTCCCCACAGTGTGAGTAATGCCTAACTGGATGGCACCTTTTAAAGCTGATGAGGTTGTCTGAGAAACAAGAGGAAAGTTTCTAGTATTAAATCTGATCATAGCAATAAAAACTCAGGAGAGAAGAACCAGAAGGAACACCGGAGAGCAAATGCCTTTCTAGTAGTTCAGACTGAACTGGGGCAATCCAGTTTCCCCATCCCCACGCTCTACATGGCAGTTAAGCCTGCAAAGATTGGAAGAGCATGAAGATACAGAGTAGCAAAGTGGGGACTCTCTAAACAAGGTGTTCCCTCCTATCCACATCTATATCTGGAAGATACATTGTACTGAGAGAACAAGCCTAGGTCTCACTCCAAAGGTTCCTGCCCCCAGAGTATATGGAGTCCTCCAAACATTTTATTCATCTGATACAGAATGTAACTAAAATTAACTGATACTCTGATTCACTGCCTAGCTACTGAAGCTCAGTTCTCTCAGGCAAGGCCTGACTGGCGTTCCAAGGACAACTGAGTGGCAAAAAAAGCTCCTAACTGAAGAAGAAAGCCTGAAAGATTCAAATTATTTCTGAGAGAAGTATTTAGATTTAAAATTACCATACTATGGTCAAAACACAAATATAAGAGCCCCACTCTTACAACCCAGGATTTCAATGTCATGGTAAAATGTCGTATTATCTAGTTCTGTGCTGTCCAATATAGTAGCTACTAGCCACACTCGGCTATTTAATTTTAAGTTAAAGTTAATTTAATTTAAAAATCATTTCTTCAGTCTTACTAGCCACATTCAGGTATGATTAGTGGCTATCACACTGGATAACACAGATATAGCACATTTCAATCACTGTAGAAAGTTCTATTGGACAATTTTGTTCTAAGTGATTTCCCTTATCCCCAAACCTCACCAAATATTACTTGTATCAATATTCTACCTAGTCCTCATTGGGCATTAAAGTTATAACTAGGGACTTCCCTGGTGGTCCAGTGGTTAAGAATCCGCCTTCCAATGCAGGGGATGCAGGTTCGATTCCTGGTCGGGGAACTGAGATCCCACATGCCATGGGGCAACTAAGCCCGTGCACTCTGAAGCCCATGTGCCACAACTAGAGAGAAGCCCGTGAGCCGCAACGAAGTGCCCGCACACCACAACGAAAGATACCGTGTGCCACAGCGAAACCCGATGCAGCCAAATAAATAAATATTTTTTAAAAGAAGAATAGGGATTTCCCTGGTGGCACACTGGCTGAGAATCCACCTGCCAATGCAGGGGACACGGGTTTGAGCCCTGGTCCAGGAAGATTCCACGTGCCGTGAAACAACTAAGCCCATGCACCACAACTACTGAGCCCGCGCACCACAACTACTGAAGCCCACACGCCTTGAGCCTGTGCTCTGCCACAAGAGAAGCCACTGCAGTGAGAAGCCCGCACACTGCAACGAAGAGTAGCCCCTGCTTACCACAGCTAGAGAAAGCCCATGCACAGCAACGAAGACCCAACACGGCCAAAAAAAAAAAAAAGTTTAACACTTTAAAATAAACTTAAAAAAAAATTAAAAAATAAGAATATTTTTAAAAAATAAATAAAATTATAACAAATTTTTTAAGTGCTTGCCTCTCCAATTAGACTAGAAACTCATCTTTCTGTCTCAGTGTTCAGCATATAAAAAGAGCTCAATAAATGTCTGTTTAATTGACATGGGCCTCAGAGCCCATTCCCAGGGAGAGTCAGGTCCCTGACTGAGAATGAGTCAGTCCACCTCTATCACTTTGGACAATGCAATAAAGACAGAGAACAAACACAAGAAAAATTTACATGGGCCAGACAAGGTATAGATGCCAAATAGGAGGTTGAACACTGTACCCCAGGAAACCTAAGCATCTCCAATTAGTCCAGAACTGGGGAATTGGGTCACTCCAGGATGCTTCTCTCCTGTTTTCTCTTCACCAGTTCAATTTTCTCTTCTTGGCTATTACTACTATCTTTCCAATCCATTTGATATCTCTAGCTCAAAATCCGGTGTTCTAGGCCCTATTCACCAACTGAAACTACAATCTTAAAAAAAACAACCCCATGGACTTCCCTGGTGGTCCAGTGGGTAAGACTCCATGCTCCTAATGCAGGGGGCCCGGGTTCGATCCCTGGGCGGGGAACTAGATCCCTCATGCATGCCACAACTGAGAGTCCACATGCCGCAACTAAGAGCCTGCATGCCACAACTAAGAGCCAGCATGTCACAATTAAGAGTCCACATGCCACAACTAAGAGTCCACATGCCACAACTAAGAGTCCACATGCCGCAACTAAGAAACCCACAAGCTGCAACTAAAGATCCTGCATGCTGCAATGAAGACTCTGCATGCCACAACTAAGACCCAGCACAGACAAAAAAAATAAAACCAAAACAAAATATACACACACACAAAGAAAAATTCTTGACCTGCTGTCTATCTCTGTATCACCAAGCTGAATGGGATCCAGCCTTCACTTTATGTACATCCAGCACAAGAGACATGGTTCCCTAAAGCTAGGTAAGAACGGCCTTGGGGGCTTATTACATGTTTATATCTAACAGGAAAACACAATTTCTTCAGCTCAGTGAAAAAGCATCCAACACCAGATTTGTTCATTAAGAACATTCTCATTTAAACACATATACAGGGACTTCCTTGGTGGCACAGTGGATAAGAATCCGCCTGCCAATGCAGGGTACACGGGTTCGAGCCCTGGTCCGGGAAGATCCCACATGCCGCGGAGCAACTAAGCCCGTGCGCCACAACTACTGAGCCTGCGCTCTAGAGCCCAGGAGCCACAACTACTGAGCCCACGTGCCACAACTACTGAAGCCTGCGTGCCTAGAGCCCATGCTCCACAACAAGAGAAGCCACCACAATGAGAAGTCCATGCACCGCAATGAAGAGTAGCCCCCTGCTTGCTGCAACTAGAGAAAGCTGGCGAGCAGCAACAAAGACCCAACTCAGCCAAAAACAAAAACAAAAACAAAAACAAACAAAACGAAAAACACATATACAGGGCTTCCCTGGTGGCACAGTGGTTAAGAATCTGCCTGCCAATGCAGGGGACACGGGTTAGAGCCCTGGTCCGGGAATATCCCACATACTGTAGAGCAACTAAGCCCGTGCGCCACAACTACTGAGCCTGTGCTCTAGAGCCCATGAGCCACAACTACTGAGCCCGTGCGCCACAACTACTGAAGCCTGCGCGTCTAAATCCCGTGTTCCGCAACAAGAGAAACCACCGCAATAAGAAGCCCGCGCACCGCAACGAAGAGTAGCTCCCACTCGTCACAACTAGAGAAAGCCCGCGCACAGCAACGAAGAGCCAACGCAGCCAAAGATTAAATAAATAAATAAATAAATTTATAAAACAAAACAAAACCCATATATACAGATGGGAAATTATTGACCCTTTGTGAAGTAAATTCTAAAGTTCAAGTTGCAGGGCTTCCCTAGTGGCACAGTGGTTGGGAATCCGCCTGCCAATGCAGGGGACACGGGTTCGAGCCCTGGTCTGGAAGGATCCCACATGCCGTGGAGCAACTGTGCCCATGTGCCATGGCTACCGAGCCTGTGCTCTGGAGTCGCGAGCTACAGCTACTGAGCTGCGTACCACAACTGCTGGGGCCATGCGCCTGGAGCCCATGCTCCACAGCAGGAGAGGCCACCGCAGTGAGAGGCCCACGCGCCGCAGCGAAGAGTGGTCCCCGCTCGCCGCAACTAGGGAAAGCCCGCGCGCAGCAACGAAGACCCAACACAGCCAAAAATAAATAAAAATAAAATAAACAAATTAAATTTATAAAAAATAAATAAATAAAGTTCAAGTTGTATGATGGCTATTGTGCAAAGGTTTAGCATATGAAGAAATGGGATGGAATGTGGAGAATAATATCAAGGAGACAGAACTATCCCTTCCTGGAGTAAGATGAATGGGTTTCACCCAGACACACCTTTTTATATGTTGTCTCTCCTGAGGAATCAACACCTCGGTGTCCTATTTTCTTCATGGACATGCTAGAGGCATAAGGCACCTAGAATAAGAAGAGTCAAGATTAGTACATGATTCCCATGTAACACACCAAACAGCTATCACGATGGTAAATCAAAAAAAAACAAAACATGCAACACACCCTTTTTAGGTTAAGAACATTTTATAAAATCTTCAGAAGATCCCTCCCATGCAAACACACAGCTATAGTGTTGCTCCCCAAAGAACTAAACTGACTAAAAGAACACGAAGAAAACTCCAAAGGACACATATTTCACCTTTGGTCCTCAGAAAGATGACACAGAAAATTAAAATGATTATCATTAAAGAAAAGCAGAAACAGGAGAAGTAAGCAATAGCAGCCCCAGAAAAAATGAAAGACCCTCAGTTTACAAAAGCAAGACAGAAGCAGAGCTCCACAGATCCAGCTTCCTTTCAGAAACTACTACCCCTCTAATATTCAACCCGACCTGAACACTATTTGTTCAAACTGAATTCACCAGCAGAAATGATCTAGCCACTGGCAAATGCAAGTACTGCAAGCCCAAGTATTAAAAGGCTGTGGCAATAAGATGAATCCTCTAAGATAAGGGCCTCAGTGCCTCAAAGAGATTCCTGAGAATGTGGTATGGCTTTGTTTTCTACTCGCATACATCACAGCATCTGAAAAAAGGAAGAAGTAAAACCAGTGGAGCAGAGGCTAGAAGGCTATTCTCCACAGCCAAGATGCCAGCACAACAGACATGAAGGTATTCTTCATGATGTCGATACTCAAGTTAACAAGCCAGAAGGCAAAAAGACTACTGAAAATAGCATGCTACCATCTTAAAGCCTGATGATATTTAAGTTCTACTCTTCTTGCTAAGACCCTCAGTGCCAGAAAACCCTCAGTATATAACCTGACAGATCTTGGAAGATGTTCTGAGAAAAAAGCCTAAAATCCTACGCCAAAATGGTCCGCACTCTGAGGCCCCGTCACAAAACCCAGGAGAGATGCAAGAAGTAAAAAGAGGAATGGGAAATACTCTGTGGGAAGAAAATTAAGCAAATACAAGATACTCTGCACAAAAGAGAAAAACTTAGAATATCAACAGCTTCAGTACGGTTAAAAGAAGTTCGCCACATTCACTGAAGCTACGCAATCAGGAGGTGTTAACAGCAAAACAAGAGAATGAGCTTTAGTGTCAGACTGGCTTTGAACCCTAACCTTATTAATTACAGGACCTTGGGCAAGCTATAGAACCTCTGATCTTCACTTTTTCATCTATAAAACATGGATAACAACAGTACCTACACTCATAGAGGCTCTCTGCAGGATTAAATAAGAATACCTATAAAGAGCATTTAGGTACTTCACTCTTTGGTACATTAAAAAAAAGCTCAGGGGCTTCCCTGGTGGCGCAGTGGTTGGGAGTCCGCCTGCCAACGCAGGGGTCAAGCCCTGGTCCAGGAAGATCCTGCGTGCCGTGGAGCAACTGGGCCCGTGCGCCACAACTTCTGAGTCTGCCCTCTGGAGCCCGTGAGCCACAACTGCTGAGCCTGCGTGCTGCAACTGCTGAGGCCTGCGCGCCTGGAGCCCGTGCTCCACGACAGGAGAGGCCACCACATTGAGAAGCCCGCGCACTGCAGCAAGAAGTAGCCCCCACTCACCGCAACCAGAGAAAGCCTGCGTGCAGCAACGAAGACCCAACAGATCCAAAAATAAATAAATAAAATAAATAAATTAAAAACATTAAAAAAAGAGCTCAGTAAATCTGAGCTATTATTAATATTCATAATAAACTGTGACAAAAGTAGAGTTGTATAATTACTAGCCTACCAAAGAGATGTGAGAACCCTACCTAGATTCCAAGACCCAAGTAGGGGGAAAATAAGGATGTTATAAACAGGTATCCTTCTATTCCAGAATTAAGGTTTTAGAACCATTGTATCAATATAAAACTCACCTCAGATGCCATGGGTCTCTTGATTCCAGATGCTGTGAAAAAAAAATAAACAAACACAACCATAAGTGTATACACACACTCACATGATCTCTATCAAGCACACTGAAACAATCAGGATTTGAGTCACACTAAACCTGACAATGAGCTCCTGCCTCTTGCTCATTGATACCATATCCTTTTCGATAGGGATTTTAAACGTCCCTTCTTTTTCCTCCTCCATACTCACAGAGCCCTTATGCATATTCCGTTCTCATTCTAGTCCTTTTTCTTACACAAGTGTTCATATTTTCTCTAGGAAATATATCTGTTCTTGATACATTTAACCATCAGAGCCAGAGGGTCTCATGTGATACCATGGCTGAAAGAGAAAGGGTGTAAGAGATACCTAAGACTTATTGGACAGCCTGGGCTTGATTAATAATTTTTCCTGTAGAGCTAAAAGGGTAGGTACTCTTAGAGCATATCTATGGTGCTTTATACTTCTACTAATTATTTCAGAAAAAAGGTAAAGAGTTGGTCTATGGAAGCTTTATTTACAGTAGCCAAGATATGGAAGCAACCTTAAGTGTCCATCAACAGATGAATGGATAAAGCAGCTGTGGTGTGTTTGTGTGTGTGTGTGTGTGTGTGTATACACATACATATTTATGCAAATGGAATATTACTCAGTCATAGAAAAGAATGAAATTCTGCCATCTGCAACAACGTGGATGTCCCTAGAGGGTATTATGCTTAGTGAAATAAGTCAGAGAAAAACAAATACTCTATGTTATCACTTATATGTGGAATCTAAAAAATAAAACAGATGAATGTATATAACAAAACAGAAACAGACTCACAGATATAGAAAACTAGTGGTTACCAGTGGGGAGGGAAAAGGGGGGAGGGACAAGCTAGGGGTAGGGGATTAAGAGACACAAACTACTGTGTATAAAATAAATAAGCAACAAGGATATATTGTACAGCACAGTGAAATATAGCCATTATTGTGTAATAACTTTAAATGGAGTATCATCTATAAAAATATTGAATAACTACATTGTACATCTAAAACTAATATATTATTATAAATCAACTATTCTTCAATTTTTAAAAAAAGTTGATCTATGGAGATGAGGAGGCTAAGGATGGGAAAATGCAATGTCAAAAAAATGGAAAAGCATAGAGTACAGGCAGAACCTGATTCTACATCCTTCCATCCTCATCTTGATTGCTGCTGTAAAAGCAACAGGAATTGGTTGGTGTGTACTTACTAAATATATAATCAGTGGAGATGTGTAAGATAAGTGTGTAGTTAAATCTCATAAATATTATGACTTTTATCCATTTAAATGCAGAAGATTTCAAGAATAAGTATGTTTAGAAAGTGACTAAAAGACCATTATCTATAGAAAAATACTCTAAAAGGTTAAATCAATTCTTAAGGGTCTGCGATCCCTATAACTTTCATCCATGATCACATTGGAAACACGGAGACAGAACTTTTCTCTCCTTCATATTGAAGAATGTTGGCCTTTTTTCTTCAAAGACTACTGATATATTACTTTGATCTAGTTCTAAAGAATTCAAAATGAATAAAGATTAGCCATATTAAAGAAAATTAAAAAGAAGAATCCAATTCGGACGAATCCTCAATAATACCTGAGTAGGAAGACCCCAGTTCTGGTCCATATGTAAGGTTTAATGGTAAAACAGCAGCAGAGACAAGATGGGCTTAAAGGGCAATCAGGTAAAGCTCTAATTACTATTGTTTAAGACCAACGATCAAGGGCCCTAAGAATTTCAGAATATAGCTGGGCTCAGAGGAGAGATTGTGGTAGACCCTAGTAGTACAAAGGCCACAGACTAAGCATTTCTGGTACCAAAAAGCAGAGCAGCAAATTTCCTTCCCCATAGTGAGTCAGAGTAGCAAAATTATGGGGAACAGATGGTTTTCATTCCTCTTCTCAAAAAAGGAGGTAAGGGAAATGTCATCTAGCTGTTAGGAACATGTGCTGCATAAAATGGCCCAGAAAATTAGAAAAACAGCAGAGCCCAATAATCTATGCTTTTTGCAGGATGCTTCATCTTCAGTCAGGTCAAGTTCAGGTAGGTGAAAGACCATTTTAGAACTGGAACCCTAAGCTAAAGCTTCCAAGGAACAATAAGCCAGGACGAGTCAGATTTATGATTAAAACTGTTACTGACTTAAAACCTTTTAGACAAGAGCCAACATGCTGAGCTATTTAAAAATCAGAAGACCTGGGTTCAAATCCCTGTTACATCAGGTAAACTGTTCTCTATATTTAACTAAAAAAAGAGGAACCATATTAGAAGGTTTATGTAAAGATTAGATAAGACAAACTAAATCAGGGACTTCCCTGGTGGTCCAGTGGTTTAAAATCCGTCTTGCAATGCAGGGATGCTGGTTCAATCCCTGGTCAAGGAACTAAGATCCCACATGCCATGGGGCAACTAAGCCCGTGTGCTGCGACTACTGAGCCCCCACGCTCTGGAGCCAGGGTGCCACAACTAGAGAGAAGCCCACGTGCTGCAATGAAAGATCCTGCGTGCTGCAACTAAGACCCACCCAACACAGCCCAAAAAAAGATAAACTAAATCAAAGTACTTCATGGACTACAACGTGCTATACAAATATGTTGTCATATGTGAATTTTTTTTTTAAAGAAACCACAGACAGTGCAAGATGGTTTCTTTTTTTTTTAATTTTTTTAAAATTTATTTTATTTATTTAGGCTGTGTTGGGTCTTCGTTACTGCATGCAGGCTTTCTCTCGTTGCAGCGAGCAGGGGCTACTCTTTGTCGTGGTGTACATGCTTCTCTTTGTGGTGGCTTCCCGTGTTACGGAGCACAGGCTCTAAGCACGCAGGCTTCAGTAGTTGTGGCACACGGGCTCAGTAGTTGTAGCTTGCGGGCTCTAGAGCGCAGGCTCAGTAGTTGTGGCGCACGGGCTTAGTTGCTCCGCAGCATGTGGGATCTTCCTGGACCAGGGATCGAACACGTGTCCCCTGCACTGGCGGGCAGATTCTTAACCACTGCGCCACCAGGGAAGCCCCATATGTGATTTCTAATGCAAGAGTAAAGCTGGGCCCCCAGGAAGGTTTAATGTTCAATTACCTAGACCTTCATGAAATTCTAATTAGCACCTCAAAGTTCTTGGCTCCTCCCCAAACCCTCAGCCTCCGCCTCCCCCCAACATAACCTGTGCAAGTGTACAGGCAACTGTAGAATTAGTAAGTCTCAATAAGGAAATCAGTATGCTTTCAGTTGAGAAGACAACACTGATTCTGGACTCCTTGGTCAGTACCTGGCTTATCCCTTCCTCTTTTACCCCAGAGGAAGGGGTTTGGAGAGAGCTGGCAGAACCAAGAGCCAACATCCAGTCCTAGGCTGACAGTCTCTCCTAGAACATAACCTCTTCTGCATGCAAGGAGTCACTGGACCAAGTTAAACAATGGAGAAAAAAAAGCAGGTAAGTGATTTCAAGGCAGAGAGTAGGTCTGGGGCTTTCTTACTCCCTAAAAAGTTCTACTTTGCTACCTTTCCTAGTTTTATCACACAAACACATAGCTCTAGGGCTGCTACCCTCTTACAAAGTACCCAGAATGAGGGTGGGAGGACTTCACTCAGTGGAATATGGTGCCCATTACTTAGCTATCTGCAACTGCAAAGCTTGGATTAATCCCAAGAACACTATAGCTGAAGCAGTTGGATGGATATTGGGGTCTAAATAATAATAGTCAGAACAAGTAACACGGGGAGGAGAATCAGGACCCAAGACTTACTCTCTTCCTTGTCTGAAGTTTTGCCTCTAGGGCACAGGTCAGAGCTCCAACCTCCCAAAGAAGAATGGACAGGAATAGAAAAGTATCTAGAGAATTTTATCAATGTTGCTGTAACACCCAGCTTGTTCCAGAAGAAACCCAATGAAGAGCAGAGTGATATTTCAGGGAAGCAGGTACCATCTGCTAAGGCTTGACCATTTGGCCCAAGGCTCTGCCAATGAGAAACTGCCTACTGAGACTGAAGAGTCACCAGCACTGTACCTGTTCATCTCATAATCAAGCTTTCTCTTCAGAAGGAAGAGGAGGAGCAGAAACAGAGGAAGAGGTGGGAGGAGGACAGAGGGGGGAGAAGTGAGGAAAAAAAAGAGAGAAAAGAAAAGAATACCAACTCAGCATGGCAACACCCGGCTTAGCAATGCCATCCAGCCAATGTTTAAGGAAAACGAGTGTCACCTTTATGGATAAGACTAGAATGTTATTCAACAGAAAGTTTGTTTTTTAGCATCTGTGTGAAAAATGATCTCTGATAAGTATATACTATCATCTTATAATCCCCATATCCACGATCCATATGTATCATCCTCTTTTTGGGTGGGGAAACTGAGTATAGGGCAGAGTTCCAATGTTAAATTTCCTCTTCCTCAGGGAAAAACGTTTCCATAGTTTGTTTCCTTCATGACTATGTAACTCCTACTTATTAACAGGCCCTAGACCAAGAAGCATTCTAAACAACCAGCTAATGTTGCTCTACTGGAAGCAAAAAATAAAGCCATGACAAACAGGCTGCATCAGAAAAATAATGGCTCAAATAACTTAATTCTGAGTGGCTCAATAGAGGATATAGAGCTAACCATGGTGATTTCAAGCCCTAGTTCCTCTGCAGAAAGATGGAAATGTAAAAGACCTAGAGGACATTATCAAGGATCAAGGTACAAAACTGTACTCAATTACATATTTACTAAAAAAAGACTGACTTGTTGTTCACCAAAAATATTAATAAATAAAAGACCTAGAGGAGCAAGGGTGTACTAACTTTGGGAATTTTAAAAAAATTCTGACCGGAGCAGGTTCAATCTGGCTGAAATTTATAGCTATTAAATGAAAGTTGATTTTTAAATAGAACAAGTTGAGAACTTAGTTCCTTCAGCCACATATGAACCTACTTGCCCATTTTCAAGCAAATAAATCAATAACAATTTATATTAAGAAAAAAATCATTCAGCAAGGGCCTTTGAAATTTTAATCTAATCTTATTTATAAGTAAAAGTACAGAGCATAAGGGATGTGCTCAAAATCACAGAGCAAAGGCAGTGACAGAGCCAGAACTGGAATCCATATTCCTAAGCCCCAGTTCAACTCTCTTTCTTCTAAACTATCTTTTGTTTTCAATTTCCTGGCCACTTGGAGTCTAGGTAGGACAAGAAACCAAGGGAACTAGAATACTTTTACAAACTAAATAAATCTCAGAATTGCTAATGGACAATATGAACATATATTTTCTTCCCTTGAGGTATTTCCTTCCCTTCCATTTTCACTGATAAGAGGATTAAGAGCAGAGACCTCCTCCTTCAGTTCCTCTCAATGAAATGAATAACAACACTCTGTTCCTCCAGCAACAGTCATCAATGTCACTGGCAAAAACAGCAGGAAAGTATCTTTCATTTCTTTTAGTGAGATTATCCTTGTTCTGAATCAGACAATGCCAGTATTCTAGAGGAGCAGAAGCTATCTTTCAAGTCTGATACTTGAAAGAGCAGTTTCACAGATGTTAAGTTCCTCACTAGCAGTAGAAAGTACCTTTTTGTCTTTGTAATAAGACATGAACAACTTTAACAGAGAGAGAGAGAGAAAAAAAAAGTTTTTAATTCATCTCAGATTGGAGTTTTCTTTTTGGTGTAAGTGGAACCATGTCTTGCTCTGATTAAAAGCATAAGGGTTACAATCATTGGATTTGCAACGACAAAAAGAGGGCATCTGATGGGCACTCTTGTGTCAGTGATCTTGGAATTGACTGCAGAATCAGTTACCAATCCTTGGCAAAAATCCACATTAACTTCTAAAATATTTTCTTAAAGAATGATCAATAACTCCACATATTATGCACGGAGGAGCTCAGAATTTGGTTGCTTTTTTAAGACAGCTAAAGTCAGAAGGGGAAGTTCCCTTCTGCACTATTCTTTTGTTGAACAACAAATATTTAATCTGGTTTAAAGTCAAGTTAGCTCACAAACAGACTTTCAGATTAGTGAGAGAGCAATAAGGTATAGTGGGTAGGAATGTGGGCTCTGAAACCAGAACACCTAGGTTGGCTAGATTTGAATACTAGATCTACCATTTACAACTAGGTAACTTTGGACAAGTTGGTTAAAATGCTCTAGGCCTTGGTTACCTCATCCATAAAATGGACATATAATAACATGTATTTCATAGGGTTGTTATGAGAATTAAATAAGTCCTGTATAGCACCTAACATGTAATAAATGCTCTATAAATACTAGCAATTATTACTACTATCATTGTGAATTATGAAACCCCATCTACAGGATGGGAAAGGTCAGGGGAAATGAGAGGTACAACAGAAAGGGAAAAGAAAAAGACTCATTTACTGAAACAAAAGGAAATGGAGTTATGGGAAGACTTCGAGGGAGACAAAAGATAGTGAACTGATTCATTTCATACTGTGGAACTGTGAGAAAAGAAGTTTCTGTGTTAAGACAGCATCTTTTTTGGAGAGGACAGAGGGGAATGGGAGCTAAAGTGAAATAATGCTTGCAAGACATCCACAGCCTTCTCAGAAGGCCATGCACTACTACTAAAAAAAAGTCTGCAATTGTTATGGGGAAGAGGAGTTGGCTGCTAGTAACTGCAAGGAGCTCATGCTTCTTCAGCACAAATACACATCAGTTCTACCTCTCTTACGGTTGACCCCACAGCACAGAAAGTTGAAACCTAAATGAGGAAAAACAGAAAATTATCACTTACTTCTGGGGTTCTACCTGCTTAACAGCAGAATAAGCACATTTAAAAAAATACAAAAACAAAAACAAAACACACAACAACTCTAAAGTTTAAAATTATGAACAGGACCTGACCTGATGACCCCCAGTACCATACTGTGAAATGTTAGATGATTTTCTGCAGTTCTAGGTAAATGTCAAAAAAAAAGAGACAGAAGGAGAAGCTCAGGCAGAAAAATTCCAGGAAGAAAAAAAAAAAGAAAAAAGAAAAATTCCAGGAGTGATCACAAAACTTGTAACCCAAACAATTTCACACTGGAGTGATTTCAGATTGGCAAAAAAATTCCAGGTATAAAGCTCCTTGCATGCAGGCTTCTATCCTTTTAAAAAAGACTGTGTATACATTTTACTTGACTGTCTTCCACTTGTGACAGCAATTTGGTAATATCTAGCAAAAAGCCTTAAAAACAAATATGTACCATTTGTCCCACAAGTGGGAATTTATCCTAAGGAAATAATTAGTCAAGTGGACAAAGACATATATACAAAGATATTTATTGTAGCACTGTACATAATAACTATAATTGGGTAGATATAATGGGAAAGGATCTAAATGAACAATATAGGTGACATAAGTTGTAGTGCAGTCATAAAATGGACTAGTATACAACCATTATTTTTATGTGTAGGATAAAATCCATTATTTTTATGGATAGGATGTCACAGTAAATTGTTGAATGGAAAAAGGTAAAAAATTACATAATGCAATATTTTTCTAAAACACTTACCTATAAAGTCACATGTATTTATACACATAGAAAAGGTCCAAAAGATTATATACCAGAATGTTAAAATATGACTATACTGGATAGTGGGATTAAGTTGATATTGTAAGTTTAAGTTTCTATTTTTCCTTATCTATATAAATTTTCTGTAACAAATAATTAGATAATTTAACAATTAAAGGAAAGAGATACACACGGATGGCTTTATTATCTTTCTCTGTTTTATAACCATTTTTCCCAGTAAACTAGTGCTCAACAGTCCCACACATACAGACCACCATCAATCCCCTCCCCACACATTAACTCAAGCTCATTACAACATATTATGCTGCTGCAGAGATAGAGGAAAAATGTGAAAAGATGTCTAGAAACCTGCTGACAACTCCAAGCTACAAATAAGCATGAATCCTATACACTCCCTCCCATTCTTTATTATTACTTTGAGATGCCTATACAACCTGAAACAAACCTGTATCAGCACATATAAGAGGTTCCCTCTGAAGAATTTACCTTTCATATCCTTCAGAATATCAATTTTCTCCTATAAAACAGGTATACCTAATTTCAGCAGATCTCCTGGATACTTGAAAAATAAAGATCTAGCCTCAAAATTATCAAAATTAGCTGAGAAATCTTTAATGTTACTAAAATAATTTCACAACAGCTGAACTAGCCAAGTCAAGTGCCTAAGTGGAAACAACCCAATCAATTCCTGCTAAAATACAAATTTGAATCATCATACCATGTCACAGAAAATTTTTCTGAGTAACTCTGTACTGGTCTCAAGGAAGCACTCCATTTTGGTCCTTGGCCCCACCCTAAATTGTGTTTGTGATGAAAAAGGTAACCGAAGGCCTTAAAAGAGGAGATAATTGAAACAAAGATATTTTCAGACAGTAAATAGCTCCAAAATATGAGTTGTTGTTCCCCTCCCCCCCCCTGCTCTCAGTGTGTGGAACAAAACAGAGTTGGCCTTAATACCAGAGCCTCTCCCAGTGCTTTCAGAGCAGAAGCATTTCCGTCGGAGATGAGATGACATCATCTACCAGATGAGAAACTAAGAGGCAGTCTGTGACTGACTTCAATGTTTGAAGTACTCATATAATTTTGGGAGGCTAGAAGTTGGCCAGATGTGCATTCCTCAGACGAGTTTTGCCTGAACAGGTCATAGAGAAGCAATTCCAGAGACCTACCAATACTACTACAAAAATGTGTCAATAATTCTTATATAAAGCAGAAAGAGACAAGCAGACTTTTTGGAAGCAAAATGCTAATTCTTAGAGGGTCTCCTGGTTGATAATATTGAGAGCCAGAGATTTCAAAAGGAAAAAAAAAAAAGCAAAAGCAAAAACCTGCACAAAATACAAGTCATCAGCCCAGCTGTTTGCTGGACTATCTCAAACAAGTTCTCTGGTCCTCTTTAACTTGAAATACTGAATTTTAATTATACCACTGCATGTAGGAGGCATAATATGATATCCAAATGAAAATACTCACAAATATGTCTGAAGTGTCAGCCTACCTAATGAGAAGTACTGCTGAGCACACAGCTCTAAGAGATAGTGTTAAAAGGAAAAAAAGAAAAGGCACTATTACTATGCCCTCAATAAGAACTAAACCAAGCCAATTAAGAAAACCAAGCCACATCTTAGAGAAGAGCTAAATTTTATTTCCTAGCAGGTGTCAATTTTTCCTAAGGATCTTCTAGAAAAAATGAGAAAGGCAAGGATGCCTTAGAAACAAAAGCTCAAAAGCAGTTTGATCTACCAGTTCTGGGGTCAGCTGAGAGCCAACCTGGCTCAGCTAAGAGCCAACTAAGTAAGTAGCAAGGAATGAGCCGCAAATTTACTAAGACCCATCTTGACAACATACAGATTTTATGCAAAGTCTTTGCCACTATTAACAATGTCTTTGAATCTCACTTTCCTAATTTGGAAAATGAGAGGGTTAAATTAAAATATCTCTACATTTCCCTCTAGTGATAATTTTTTTTTTTAAATTTATTTATCTTTGGCTGCATTGGGTCTTCGTTGCTGCGTGCAGGCTTTCTCTAGTTGTGGTGAGCGGGGGCTGCTCTTCGTTGTGGTGCGTGGGCTTCGCATTGCAGTGCTTGTTGCAGAGCACGGGCTCTAGGTGCACAGGCTTCAGTAGTTGTGGCACACAGGCTCAGTAGTTGGGGCTCGCGGGCTCTAGAGCGCAGGCTCAGTAGTTGTGGCACACGGGCTTAGTTGCTCCATGGCACGTGGGATCTTCCCAGACCAGGGCTAGAACCCGTGTCCCCTGCATTGGCAGGCGGATTCTTAACCACTGCGCCACCAGGGAAGCCCTAGTGATAAATTTTTGCTTCTAGTTCTATAAGCCAAATTTCACGGTTCTCAGGCCTCAAATATGTATCTCTTAGCAGCAAAATTTTGGTTGAAATTTGTGAAAAAAATCTGAGTCCTTCTTTAAAAGACCTGAGTCTCCTGGATAAGCCAACCCACAGCCAAGAAGCAGTTGAGATTTCTGGCAGATCACCACCTCCCAATTCTATTTCCAAACCTGGTTCTAACTATCTTGAAAAAAAGCAGTGGATATTGCTGGCTTAGAATGTACATATTTGAGCCAAGAAAGTAACTTAAATGATATCATAATGAGCATAAATTACCTCAACAATGCACTTCAATCACCTCCCAGACACTAATGCAAGAAACTAAGAGATATGGCCAAGTTACTTCTCTGCCATCCCTTTTATACAGGTTCTTGTCAATGACAACTTGGAGTTTACCAGGGATGTTTACCTACACTGTGCACAGAAAAGTTAATATACTCTAAGCTATTTATATATCCCTAAAATAAAAAAAAAAACCTCTTCCCATTCTCTTCCTGTAACTTCCCTTTGCCCACTCCCCATCAACATTACTGATCCTTTGGGATAGTGCTTACTCTTGGTTAACTCCATATTGCTCAGTTTAGTATACAAGGCAAATAATAAGATATATGGAACTCCCTACAAGGAATCTGCCCTTCTCGCTTTTTACCAGTCTTCTTCAGACTCCAACAATAAGGTGACTTTTTGGGAATCAGATATTTAAAAATTAATACATATTGTATACAGCCATTATAAGCAAACAGACTAATTTCACAGGAGGCAAAAGAAAAATGATCAATAACAAAGTTTAAAAAGATGGAGGAGTTGAGGGAAAAAAGTTCACTTCAAACAAAAAAACAGTAAAAGAAACAACAGAAGCTCATAGAAGATATGAATGAAACAGAACCAACACATATGTAGAAACTAAACAATGTTCTCTTTTGATAGGAAAGGGTGGAGAAGTGAAGCGCAACAGGGGAAATGAACTAGGAAGGGGTTTCCTCTAGGAAACACCATCAGTCCAAACACTCTCTCTCTGAGACTGAATGATGGGCTGGGGTTTGGAACACAGAGAAACAGAGATTCTCTCTGCCGAGCTATCAGAAACAGCATACTTCCTGAAGCATACCTGTATCCTTGATCAAGAGGATACACCCAGTAAAAAGAAGAGAGAAGAAACTGACAACTGTGGTCTTTTTGCTTTCTTCATGTCAAGTAAGAATATCCCAAAATTCTAGGAAAGAAAATATCCAGCTTAAAGGACAAAATACTCCCCCACACTTTCCTTCTCCCCAGTTTTGAATGTGGCCTGGTGTTATCGCTGTTGTTCACTTCACAGGCTATAGTTTCCATTATTTATTATCAAAGAAAAATAGACTGATAAAATATTTAACAGCTAGTAGCTAGCACATATTTAAGCAAAGTTATTAATCAGAACAGTTTTATATCAAACCAGAACAGCACACAGAAATTATCAAACAAAACATAATATGTATTTTGATATTCAAAGCTAACTTATAAGTACACATAACCAATTAATATCAGATATTGGATACCTAATAAGTCTATATAATTATACTTGACAGTGGGCTTGAGCAGCCATGGCAGAAATAAATGGATAATTAAAAACAATGACATTCTAATGTCAGTTTTGCAGCAGAATCTACCAAGGGGACAAAAGAAAAAAGGAGGGGGTAGGTGGGTGTAAACCCTCTGCGGAGAAAGCAAAAAGAAAAATCTCTCCCTACTTAGAAAATACCAATCAAAACGAAACCTGGTGATATTCCGCCTACATGGCATTCTGTTCTATCTTTACATTTCCAAATTTCAGTTTCTCACTCCAATAAAGTGGCGTAAGTTGCTTTATTTTTCACTAGTATGGAAGAATTGAAGGGAAAGAGATCAGTCTACAAATGGCCTACACTGTACCAAAGAACACAGACAAAAAACCCCTACCATTTGGAGTTATCAGATTACAGCATACATTTACTGGTGGAGCTCAGCTGGGAAGAACAAAGCCACCAGAATCAAGGACTGATAAGACTGGCTCTACTACAAAAGTTCCAAGCAAAAATCTTCTCTCCTGTGTCTTCCAGGATCTCCCTCAGTAGTTAAGGGAAAGTCAGAAAAGGAGCTGTAAAAGTTACCTCCAAATCATTTGTGCTCATGATAAAACCATTTGGTGATGTGTGACAATTTCAGAAATGTTCTGGTCTGAAGCAAAAGGAGCTATAGGTTCATGATCTTCTAAGGTTTCAAGTGCTTTTTCTTAGGGGAGTCACACATGATTTTATCACACAGCTCTTATTTCAGGGGAGCAAAGGACACCTCAACGCTCTAACTTTACTTTTTAACTCCTCCACTAACTTCAAATCAAGTCTCCAAAACAAAAACTCTTGACTCCCTTCCTGGTGGTAAAAAGGGGACTCAGTGGCTGAATTTCAAACTCTTGACGGACTAGTCAAACTGCAGACAGGGGGCTCTCTTACACTGGTGTGACAAATGGTCACACTGTCAACAGCACCTTATCAGGGCTGATTTTATTTTTTAAGTGGTGCCACTGTCCAAATAATGAGGATAGGAGGTAAAGGAAGAGAAGGAATACATTTCCTTTAACACATGAAACAGCTGACAGCAAACTGCATCACCTTTTCTTAACCAAAGTTTAAGAACAAGCACATGATAATGGCTGCTGTAAACTGATATTCATTTATAATTGCCTCCCTCCCACAAATCCAAACATGGTAATTACTCCACTGGGAAAAGATCTCTCAGACATCTCTCAGAGTGAATGCTTTGCTCTACCTTCTGTATTTCACTCGTCAGCAGCTTAAAAGACCAGCTCTCGCTTAATGGTGAAATAATAGAGACAGAGGTTTAATACTGGCAGGGAACAACTTTCCTAAATTACCTGCCCTTCCTAATTTGAATGCCAAAAGATTTTGAGCCTCCAAAGGTTATGAGTGACTTATCTAAAACATCAATTTGTCCCTGAATCCTGACATTCTTATTCTGTATCCACTTTCAACACTGCCAGAGAATCTTGCCTTTAGGATTTCAGTTTCATCAATATTTGAGTTCAGCTAAACACCTAAGTACAGTAACTTGGTTTTAGGATGATTAAAACACAAACACACACAGTCCTACCTTGAATTTCTACAAAGCTAGCCTTTAACAATTTAGGAAATCATAAACCATTCTTTATTCCTGCCAATGTCTTAATTCCCCTGGTACCATCCCGACAGAGCACCACTCCCCTCCAATCACAAATAAAACACATTCTCAGCAGCCTTTTTTGCATCAGAATCAAACATCTTATCCTCTTCAAAAACATATCCTTGAAATGAAATATTCTATTAAATTAAATTCAGTAAGCCAAAACCTAAGTGAGCATGCAGATACACCAAAAAGTCAACACTGCATATCCGCACACGATAATCCCATGTTTTCAGAAATATTTATGAGAATTTTTCTTAATTTCTTAATCCATTTCAGTATTTGCCAAAGAAGCAGAAAAGGAGGGTGTTAAGAAACAAAAGTAAAAAAAGGAATCTAAGCTATTTATTTTTAGTCATTTTTATATCTTGACTTCACATATGAACACAGTAGAGCCAAGGAGCTGTAAAGTCCACTAAAATCTAATATTTGATTTTCTGGTGAAAACACAATAGCAAAAAACACTTATTCAATCTGAATTACATCCTGCTAGTCCTCGGATCTGGCAGGAAATATAAAAACATACAAAAATATCAAATAGTGACATCTAAAATAGATAGTAGGACTTCCCTGGTGGCGCAGTGATTAAGAATCCGCCTGACAATGCAGGGGACACGGGTTCGAGCCCTGGTCCGGGAAGATCCCACATGCCGCGGAGCAACTAAGCCCGTGCGCCACAACTACTGAGCCTGCGCTCTAGAGCCCGCGACCCACAACTACTGAAGCCTGTGCGCCTAGAGATCGTGCTCCGCAACAAGAGAAGCCACCGCAATGAGAAGCCCGCGCATTGCCAACGAAGAGTAGCCCCCGCTCGCCGTAACTAGAGAAAGCCCGCGCGCAGCAACAAAGACCCAAGGCAGCCGAAAATAAAAAATAAATTAATTAAAAAAAAAAAAAAGATCAACCTGGTTTCTAATTCCTGATTTGATAGTTAAGTCTGTTTAATGACTGTACACAACAATTCTTCTTTCAGCAGTGGGGGAGGGGGAGAAGAGGCTTTAAATTGAGGAGCTACTGTATTAAAAACACTGTCATTTTAACTTTATTCTTCTTCACATTTAGAATGCAACATGAGTTGTTCTGGCCTGCTAATCCTTTATAGGAAAGGTAAAAATCACCTCTCAAGAAATTAAAAATAGATGTACATAAATAAAACTGCAGTTTGGAAAAAGATATTTGTGACCAAATATTTGCTCATCTGAACTGGAATATGAAAGGTGGAACCCTCTATTTAGTCAACTCAAAATGGGAAGGATGCAATCCCAGGCCTAAGGAAATGTCAATGTCTCAGGTAAAGCATCCATCATCTGGCAGCCTCTCCTGTTCACAGTGTAGAGGCAACAGTCACTGTGGAACCCCAGACATTTCTGATGGAAGCTCTAGAACAGTTTCTGACTCAAACTACCCCCCCTACCCCCCCCCCACACAAACCCCAACACCACACATTTTCCCTCCTACACACAATCTGTTGCTTTTCTTGTGGGCTCCTCAGCCCTCCCTCAATCTTCAATAGTTTCTAACCACTTTGAGCTATATTCCCTGGCTCCCTTCTCCAAGTGCCAATGTAGTGCCTAATCATTCCTCCAGTCCATCTCCTATTATGCAATATTCGCCACAGCACTGAGAGCCACCCCCACCCCATCCTTCTCAGGCCTAATTCCCAGCATCACCTCCCTCAACCTTTACTGCAATTCGAGACGCCATCGTTCCGCCTTCTCCATCTGTTTTCAGGGTCTTTTAGCCCTGATTTTCCACATTCCTCAGGTTTTCTTCAAAACCTCCCATTCCTTCCCAAAGTTGGGCAGTCTAGAGATGGGAGTCTCCAAAGGAGAATGTTTGATAAAATGTGTACGTGTATCTGTGCGAGCGCACGCGTGTTTGCGGGCGGGGGGCACGAAGTGAGAAGGAATGACGCATTAGGGGAAAGCTCTGACGAAAAAGACGGCTCCAATAACTCCCACCCCCAACAAAATCCACAATTCCCTAACTCCCCAGCAATGGAAAGCGTCCCATAACGCTTCCATACCTTTTAAGTCCCATGGCTTCTCTTCCACAGTTTCATCCAATTAATCCCGCAATCAACTTGGTTTCTACCTGCCTCTCACACTACGTAATTCCTCCCTACTTATGAAGCCTCCATTTACTCTACTCCCTTCGGTTCCCTTTCTGTTGCCTTCCTACCCCCACCGTCAATCTCCATCCCTTCCTAACCCTACTCCTTCAAAGCCCTCAACCCGGTCTCCTCGAAGCCAGCCAATGTTCCTGACAGCTTCCCTTTTCTCAGTCAAATCCATCCGTTCCTCACACTCCCCCCGCCAGCTCAGAAAGCTAGGAAAGCCTAGTCCTCTGTCCTCCTTACCGGCAACGACTCGGACATCCCCAACAACAGGTGCCCTTCCTGGGTCTCGCTCTTCCTCCCATCGCACAGCTGTCAACAGCCCCCAGCCCACGCTCCGCCCTGATTACCTGAAGACGAGGTGCAGGGAGGGACCCCGGAATCCGCGGATGAAAACCCGACCGCCGACGACCCAGAAGAGGCCGACGCCATCTTGGCAGCCCCCTCCCCCTCAGCGGCCTCGCTCCCTTTCAATCCTCTTCCTCTTCTCCGAGTCGAATCTTCCCCACGTCTCTTCACAGAACCCGCGTTCTGCGGGCCACCTCCCCGCCCCCTCTCTCAGATACGTCGCGCCTGCTCCGGGACCAACTCAGGGCCGCACCATTCGGCGGGCATGGGGGAGAACTCTCGTCTCGCACCCTCTCCGCAACTTTAACCGCTTTCCGCGGGAGCTACTTTCCCCTTTCACAACAGAGGAAGCTCAAGCCAGCTGCCGGGACCCCGCGTCCGGACCAAACCACACCTAAAAGAACAGGGTGGGGAGTGAGAAGTCCCAGCGGAGCGAATGCCCCGTCCCCCTCCTCCCTAGCCACAGCCTGTTTATCGCCCAACCCCACCGCTCCACTCCCGGTGGCCAAGACAATCCAGGCATCGCGCATGCGCCCAACCTTCTCCGCGGCCTATCCCATCCAATGGGGGAGGAGGGAGGTCACCAGAGAAATCAAGCCAATCAGGAGGCTGCTCCTGGTCACATGACGCGGGTCCCTCGCGCCCTAACAAATCCAAGGGTCGAAGACGGCGCGCCCCTGTCTACGGTGCCTCGGTGAGTAAATCTACGTTCGACTCTTTGAAGGGACTAGGTTGCGAAGTCTGAGCAGGGGATCAGAGTACGCGGGGCTGACCCTTTCAGTTCACAGCCCAGGAAGAACTCCCGATAGAAGCGCCAGTGTCAAGTCAAAGATGTTAAACAGTCGAATATCACAAAACATCACATTCCACCAAGTATTCTTCCGGCTTTACTGCCTTGTTTACCATTTAGTTTAACATGCGTGCATGTCTTGCCTTCCTCTGAATGACATTGGAAACAGATCTACACTTTGCCTCAAACGCAATACTGGGCACAGTGATTGAGTTGAGTAAATATTTGATAAATGAACGAATAACGCCCATTTATTTGATAAATGGACAGGAATAAAGACCTGTCCAAAAGGGCCACGGAAGGCGATCAGAAACCTAACACAATCTTCCTGTGATCCAAGCCCTTAGCCTCTCTCAGTTACCTATGCTCCAAAGGGCATGGAGACTCAGAGAAATTCCCCATTCTAGTCTAGTCTTCGTACTAACCCCGCTCAATTTTAACAAAATACCCTGGAGATTATGAACCCTGATGGGGATATGAAGACCTGACTATCTCTCTCTGAACAGACTGTAAGCTGCTAGAGAGCAAGGACTGTGTTTCACCCTTGTATCTCCAGCTCCTCCCATGACGTAAGTCTGTACATAGTAGGGGCTCAATAATTATTCGTGGAATGAATAAATGAAGAGGAATGGAGGGAAAATCCTAGGTATTGCAGCCCCCAACATGGGCCTGGTTATCCTCTATCCGGATGTCTTCTGGGTCTTCGAAAGGGAACATAGGACCTGAACGTCCAGAAAATATCTCCAAGCATTTACCTCTGCCTTCTACCCCCTGCCTCATCAAGATCTAAAATAATTGTTTCCCTGCTGCCACCTGCTGGGTTATTCATCTTCCTTTAGGTACTGAAGGTAGACAAACTTCAAATGCTTGGATTACCACTTATAGCATAGCAGTGGGATTGTGTAACATTGAAGTATTTTATGATTCTGATTTTAAAATTGGAAATAGACCAATAAAACCCTGACTTACCAAGGCGGTAAGTCAACAGGGGGATCTTCTCCCTCGGATTTGATCTATGAATTAGATTTCAGCCCTCCTGAAAGAAGAGACCCCTGTTTTGTAGCTTCTTAGGCGTTTTTGTTTCTCCTTTACGTACCAGAAAATAGCTACTGTTACTCCTACCACCTTGTATTATGTCAGTCTGTTTGCTTGTTCGTCTCCCTCATAAGACTGTGAACATTTCAGGGCAAAGATTACATCTTATCCATTTTTATATCTCAGACATCTAGAATAGCGCCTGGCACAGAGCAGGTGCCTAGTACATGCTCCTGAATATATGAATAGATGAAGGCAAAATTCAAAAAGTGGGGCTAGGGGTGTTTTCCATATTTTCCCCAAAACCTTGTCTTTGCCTCCACTCCCAGTCAATCCCTGGGGTGGCCTCTGAGTCATAGAGCCACTCTTCCCCAGTAACATTCCTGGCATAGCAGTACTGGGGTGACGTGGCAGGGTGTGGAAGCAGGGGCAGAACAGCACACATTGGCTTGGTGTCCCCAAGGAAATGCAAAAGGGAGTTCACCAATATATCCTTTAGAAAGGGGGGTGGCAATCTGCTGATCTCAAAATAGAGCCACACGTACAGACTTGAAGAAAATAGTGTATACACAGACACACACAAACACACACAGCCTTACTAAAGTGACCTTCGTGTCTTAGGACAGTTCCTAACGTCAAAATGGAGTGGCTAGGTCAACATAGAGGCAAAATAAGAGGATGGGTATCTTATTCACTCAATTAGTCATTATTTCATTCATTCATTGAATTAGCATTATTTAGCCTCAACTACATCCTAGGCACTATGGGAATTCCTGGTATACACAGATGAAGATAAAGTCCCTGGCCTCAAAAAGATCACAGACTAATGAGAAAGACAGACACAGAAATGATTAGAATAAAACATAATAGGTGCCATCACAGAGTATGCACAAATGCTGTGTTTTGAAAACCATATTTTCAGAATAAAAAATGGGAAGAGGGCTTCCCTGGTGGCGCAGTGGTTAAGAATCCGCCTGCCAATGCAGGGGACACGGGTTCGATCCCTGGTCCGGGAAGATCCCACATGCCGCGGAGCAACTAAGCTCGTGCGCCACAACTACTGAGCCTGTGCTCTAGAGCCCGTGAGCCACAACTACTGAGCCCGCGTGCCGCAACTATTGAAGCCCACGTGCCTAGAGCCCGTGCTCCACAACGAGAGAAGCCACCGCAATGAGAAGCCTGTGCACTGCAACAATGAGTAGCCCCTGCTCGCTGCAACTAGAGAAAGCCCGCGTGCAGCAACGAAAACCCAACAGAGCCAAAAATAAATAAATAAAATAAATTTATAAAAAAAAATGGGAAGAGAAGTTGATACACTTTTTTTAAATTAATTTTTATTGGAGTATATTTGCTTTACAATGTTGTGTTAGTTTCTGCTGTACAGCAAAGTGAATCGGTTATACACATACATACATCCACTCTTTTTTAGATTTCCTTCCCATTTAGGTCACCACAGAGCATTGAGTAGAGTTCCCTGTGCTATACATAGGTTCTCATTAGTTATCTATTTTATGTATAGTAGTGTATATATGTCAATCCCAGTCTCCCAATTCATCCCACCTCTCTCCTTCCCTCCTTGGTAACCATAAGTTTGTTTGCTACATCTGTGACTCTATTTCTGCTTTGCAAATAAGTTCAGCTGTACCATTTTTGTAGATTCCACATATAAGTGATATACCATATTTGTCTTTCTTTTTTTGACTTACTTCACTCTGTATGACAATCTCTAGGTCCATGCATGTCGCTGTGAATGGCATTATTTTGATATATTCTTTTTTTTAATATTTATTTATTTATATTTTATTTGGCTGCCTCAGGTCTTAGTTGCGGTACACAGGATCTTCGTTGCCGCGTGTGGGCTCTTAGTTGCGGCATGTGGGATCTAGTTCCCTGACCAGGGATCGAACCCTGGGCCCACTGCATTGGGAGTGTGGAGACTTAGCCACTGGACCACCAGGGAAGTCCTGATACATTCTTGATAATACCACAAACTATTTGAGATTGGAACTATTCCCGAGGATTTAGGAGGCATGATCACAAGGGTTATAGGAGCTGTGACTGGGAAGAGAGAAATGGGTGTTGAGAAGACTCCACTGTCCTATAGAATTGGAATTTTGCCAGATAGACAAGAAAGGAAAGAGATTTTAAGGACAAGGAAAAGCATGGAGGCACGACAGTGAATTGGTGTCAGGGAAATGATGCTAGAATAGGATGATGTGGCAGGAGTCGAGGCTATGAAAGGCAGGGAGAGGCTAAATTATGAAGGACCTTGAGTGCCATGTGAATAATTATCACCTAGGGACTTCGCTGGTGGCGCAGTGGTTAAGACTCCACGCTCCCAATGCAGGGGGCCCGGGTTTGATCCCTGGTCAGGGAACTAGATCCCACATGCATGCCGCAACTAAGAGTTCACATGCCGCAACTAAGAGTTCACATGCCGCAACTAGGAGCCGGCAAGCTGCAACTAAGGAGGCTGCCTGACACAACTAAGACCCAGAGCAACCAGATAAATACAAAAAAATTAATAATTATCACCTACTAAACATCTATGTGCTTACTAAATACTGTGCTAAGCAGTTTACAAGGATTACATTTCTTAATCTTCTCAACCACCTTAAAGGGTAGGTATTATTATTAGTCCCACTTTACAGATGAGAAAACTGAAATTCAGCGGGGTAAAGCAACTTGTCCAAAGTCACACAGCTAGAAGACCTTAAGCTCAAACGCAAACTCAGGTCTGGCTGGCTCTAAAGCTGTGCTCTTAACCACACTGCTATTCTGCCACAAGGATTTTGGACTTTATCCTGTAGTTGACGGGGAGCCATTAAAGATTTTTGAGCAGAAGAGTGACAAAATCTGGGTTTTTAGAAAGGTTTCTACTGACAGCAGAGTGGAAAACGTACTGGAGCAGAGGGAGACTGACCTCTTCTAAATGAAAATTTCTACACTCCCAAATTCTGTACTTGGGGTAGTGGGGCTCCTGGTGTCACCGAGTGGAGTCATTCCACAGCCCAGATGGGCGCGCGAACTGGGGCGAGGAGCTTGGGGTGGTCTCTACGCAGGAGTGGGCGGGGCTGAAGCTTTGAGAAGGCCTAGGGGATGGGACTAGGAGCCTGTCGACGCTCTGCTACTTCTGCCTGTAGGCGACCGGCTTCCGCCGCCCGACCGCAGGTAGTGGTGTCGAGCACCGAGCCCAGAGAACGGTGCTGGGTGAGGGGCTGCTGGTGGCGACGCAGTTCGTGTAGGCCATATGAGCTTGGCTGGGGGTCGGGCCCCCCGGAAGACCGCGGGGAACCGGCTTTCTGGGCTCCTGGAGGCAGAGGAGGAAGATGAGTTCTACCAGACGACTTATGGGGGTTTCACAGAGGTAAGAGCCGGGCCCAGGAAGAGGGAGGGAAGAAAGGTAAAAGGAGTCCTGACGAAGGGAGAAACCTCGGACAAAGAAGGGAGCGGGGAAGAGAGAGGAGCCCTGGTAGCTGATCCTCGAGATGGGGCGGGCGAGATGGGGGGATAAACTGGAGTCCTAGAAGGGGAGCCCTGGATGGGTTTGGAGGGGTCAGGAATGGTGAAGCTGTCCGGAGGACCCGAGAGTGTGGCTGAAACCTACTGTGTATTTCCCCAGTTGTGTCACTCAGTGCATTTTTGACGTGTCTAGCATACGCCAGGCACATCGTAGTCACGCGGTATATACTCGTTGGCCCACTGCCTGGTTATTAACGTGAAGTATAGAAAGGAACCTCTCAAAAAAAAATTAGAGGGACTTAGCCTACTCCTTTTTCAGCTTTCAAATCTCGTTGTATAGATGTCTTAGATAACCGTTCCTTGGCTGTCCAAAAAAGTGTCCCCGTATATTTCCTTCGTAAAACATATTTCAATTTGTAATTAGATTTGGTTTGCTTATTTGCTTATACTTTACCATTAGATTGTAAGCTCTGTAAGGTCAGAGGTGGTCTGTTTTGTTCAACAGTATATGTCCAGTGTCTGGATTGAGTTGGCACTTGTTAAATTTTTATTGATTGAATCTATCCATTCTTCAATGTTTTAAGCGCCTAGAGCAAGCCAATCACCGTGACAGGCTCTATGGAAACAGAGAGAATTAAAAACACCTCTTTATCTTTACATATTCCAGATTCCAGTGGGGGAATTAGCTGAGTTAACAGTCAGTTAAAATATTGTGTGATAAGGAGTAAAATAAGTGTTAAGCATAGGGTGCTGTGGTAACACATGGGAGCCAGAGTTGTTGTTTGGGATGGACATCCCTGGGGGACATGATGCTTAAGCTGAGGACAGTATGAAAAGTAGGTCTTGGGTGGATGAAGAGCCGTAGGACTGGAAGCAGGTAGAGGAGGAAGGTTAGTCCTGCGAGGGGGTGGGGCACAATATGTAAAGGCACTGAGATCCTTGTCTGGAACTCTCACATCTACTCTCATTCTCCAGGCCATGAAGGAGAATACAAGTTAGAGGGAGTAGGCATGGGCCAGATCCTGTACAGCCTTGTGAGCCATGTTAAGGAGTTTTGCTCTTCGTTCAAAGGACTGCGAAGATTATTTCATGATCAGATTTGTACTTTAGAAAGATCACTCTGTAATGAGGAAAATGATTTGAAGGAGGCAGTGGGAATGGAGAAACATGGATAGGAGGGGTCAAGAGAAATTAAGGAAATAGAATCCACAGGAGTTGGTGACTGATTAGGAATCATTGCTTACACAGCCCTGACCAATTAGTTTAAAATAGAATCTTCTCATCCCTCCTTCAAAAGCCATTTTCCTATTCCTGTCATTTTACGAGTCGTTATTTAATATGTACCCTTTGTGCTTCCAAAAAGGATTTAAGGAGGCTTACCATATAAACAAAAAGTAGGAACAGTAAAAATAGAGACAGATCAGAAGTAATTGTACCAGGAGCCTCTGCTAAAATGGTAATAGCAGTTGATATTAAATTTAGCTGTGACTCTCCTGGCAGCCAAATCCTGAATTTCTTTTTTTAGTAAGAAAGAAGCATATAAGTTCTTTAAGAGAGATAAACTTATTCAGCATTAAACCTAGGAAGAATTGTATCCTTATATATAAAGTAACAGGGGTTTGGTAGATGATGTAAAAATATACTCTTATCTAGTCATGTCTCTTAATGGCCCTCGATAAAAGCCAAAGGAATGGTAGTAAATACGTAACTTAGTGAAAGCATTTCAATTGGGCACTAAGCTAATGTGTAGTTGAACTACTACCCTCTGGTGATTTGACTTAATACCAGGCCAGGGCTGAGGGGATTAATGTGTTCCCAGGTTGTCTTTCACAAACATCAGTTGGGAGGAAATGATGGTCATCAGTGCAAGACTGAACGCTGGCTGGCTTGGAGTGTCAACTGCCTGTGTTATTTGCTTACTTTGGCACCATGTGTACCAAGATTAGCCCATTAATCTCATCATTGATTGAAGAGAAAGCCACATGTTTGAGGTGCAGCCCCACCCAATTAACTCTCCTGTCCCCAACTGGTTTTTTTTCCTCTTTCCTTTCCAGTGTGGCTGCCGTTTTAGCCCTAGCTTGTATCACCTCAGGCCTTGGCTCTACTCCATGTTCTCTACTCCAGCGCATCCGACCACCTCCAGAGCTTTCTGAAACACCCCTTGTATACAGTTTTCCCCTCCCCCCAAATCTTCGGTGGCTTCCCATTATAGATAGTAGTAGTACCCAACTATTTTTCTGTCCCAACTCACCTGAGGAATGAGACATATTTCTCAGTAACTTTAGTTTACTTCAACAGTGATTATCAATGCTGGGACAAGTAAGGAGAGGGAGAGGATTGAGAATCACTGGCCTGCAAGTTAAAGTCATAAGTTTATTAGCCTGACACTTAAGTTTTTCTACAGATTGAATACAACCTTCTTTTCAAATCTTGTAGCTCTATAGGGCAATCAGTTAATGTTGGAAGGAGGCTGTACTGGAGCCAAAAGCAGTCAGCTAGGAAGACTTCTTGCCAGAGACAAACCTTCTGCTTTACTTAGGTCTAAATGCTTATTCTATCAACATGTTATACACATTCTTGCTTCTGAATCTTTGTTCCTGCCACTTGATCTGCCCATGATTCCTTCTCCCTCTTGGTTATCTAAATACTACCAGTATTTTAAACCATGGCTCAAGTCCTCTTCATTCTTTAGAGTCTAAAACAGGGTTTAGTAAACTACAACCTGCTGGCTGAATCTGGCCCACTACCTGTTTTAATCTGGCCCTTTACAGAAAAAGTTTGCCAGCCCTTGTTCTAAAGGAATAAAGTCTAAAGTTTAGACCTTCCCAGGCCACCTATTCATAGCAGGTGTACCTTCCTCTGAACACCTGTAACATTTTATTGCCTTTGGTAGTTTATATGTTGCCTTGTATTAAAACTTCCTTTTATAATTATTCTGTGACATCTACTAGACTGTGAGACCCCTGAAGGTAGAGATCAAACCATATGCTTTTGTACCCCAGCACTTAACACAATGTGCTACAGGAGAAGGGCAATCAATTAATGTTAGAAGGGGTGGTGCTGGAGCCATCAGCTAGGAAAGCTTCTTGCCTGAGGCAAATGAAAGGTTGGGATGGGAAGGAGAGTGGGGCAGCCATTATCAATAAGCAGAGGGATTCTGTTCCTCCTGGAGGGGCATTAATAACTGATGCCAGTGAGAACCTCATCTCCCTATGTCCTCAGGAATCAGGAGATGATGAGTATCAAGGGGACCAGTCAGACACAGAGGATGAGGTGGACTCTGACTTTGACATCGACGAAGGGGATGAACCATCCAGTGATGGAGAAGCAGAAGAGCCGAGAAGGAAGCGCCGAGTAGTCACCAAAGCATATAAGGTGCAGGGGAGGCCTGGTTTTCTTGGACTTCCTTAATTTGTAGTCTCCCTTTCATCAGGTTCCAGTTGTCCCCACACCAATCTCATTTTCTACTGTGCTGGTTTTCTCTTCCTAAGATCTTCATCTTCTTTCTTCTATTTCTTCTCTTCCCTGGTGTCTGATTCCAATCTGTCCCCAGGAGCCCCTGAAGAGCTTGAGGCCTCGAAAGGTCAGCACCCCAGCTGGTAGCTCTCAGAAGACCCGAGAAGAGAAGGCATTGCTTCCACTAGAACTACAGGATGATGGCTCTGACAGTGAGTGGGGATGTTTGGGTCAACTGACAAAATTGAAATATGGTGATAAAGTATTGTATTAGTGTTAAGTTTACTGAAGTTGGTAACTGTACTATGGGTATGTAAGGACAATTCTTATTCTTAGGAAATATACACCGAGTATTTAGGGGAAGAGAGCCATGATGTGTGCAACTTAACTCACAGATTATTCAGAAAACACACACACACACACACACACACACAGAATGCAAATAGGGCAAAATATTAACAGGTGATCTGGTAAAGGATACATGGGTGTTCTTTGTACTATTCTTACAAATTTTTTGTAAGTTTGACATGATTTCCAAATAAAAAGTTTTAAAATTAAAAAAAAAAAATACAGAGGAGGTAGACATGAATTCAAAGATTTCTCCCTCTCTTATTTTCTTCCCAGGTCGGAAGTCCATGCGGCAATCTACAGCTGAGCACACACGACAAACATTCCTTCGGGTACAAGAGAGGCAAGGCCAGTCACGGCGGCGAAAGGGGCCCCACTGTGAGCGGCCACTGACCCAGGAGGAGCTGCTCAGGGAGGCCAAGATCACAGAGGAGCTCAACTTACGTTCACTGGGTCAGTCTGGTTTTCAGAACAGTGGGTAGAGGGGCTAAGGAGCATGAGAAAAACTGAGACCTGGAGGACCCAAAGAACTGGAAAGATGGAGATTTGGGACAAGGGAATCAGAAGAAAGAAATGGGGAGAGTAAGTGATTAGGAGCAAGGAAGTAAGCAGTTATGAGGGCTCTGAAGAACAAGTTATATTGAAGTACTTTGGTCTAAAATAAGAATCATACAGAACTCAGTTCAGATCCTAGTTCTGCTGTTCATTTGCTGTAAGACTGCAGGCAAATTACTTGCAACCTACTTGCATCTTTCTCTCCTTGTTCACAAAATGGGGTGATGATGCCTACTTTAATGATCGTGAGAATTAGAAATTGAGTAGAATCAGTCAGTTCATGGGATACATTGCTATAAAGTAAGAATTCTTTAAAGTCTCTTCAGTTTATGTGCTATTGGGCACACAGTCATGTATGGTAACATATTGTACAAAAGCATACATTTCTTTGAAGGATGGTGAGGATTCTCAGATCACGAGAGGTACGTGAGAAATTGAGGGAACAGCAGATTTCGTACCTCCCATCACATGCTCACTCTGGGGCATACTTTCATTGAGTGAAACAACAGGTGAAATCTCCTACAATATTTAATTTGTTATTTCTCTCTCTCTGAATCTGTCTCTTTTTTGACTAAGCACATATAATTGAACGTGTATAACCCAAATACAATTTCACTGTGGAGTAGAAGATTGTTTACCCAGAATATCTGGACCCAACTCATTTCAGTTTAATGATAGTTTTGAAATTTAGATAACTTAACTCCAGAGGACCACAATGACTGAGAAAAGATTTAATTCATTTCCAACATTTTCAGGATGTATTCTCGTGACATTTTTTTTTTAATATATTAGCTTTAAAATGGGAAATATAATCTCTGTCTGTATAATGGCAATGCCGTGCTTTAAAACAGTAGCTATCTCTTAAAACATATAAATGAGAACCATCACAAATAACATGGTCACTTGCTGTCACTGTAATTACAATCTGTATCCTTTTTTTTTTTTAAATTTATTTTATTTATTTATTTTTGGCTGCGTTGGGTCTTCGTTTCTGTGCGAGGGCTTTCTCCAGTTGCGGCAAGCGGGGGCCACTCTTCATCGCGGTGCGCAGGCCTCTCACTATCGCGGCCTCTCTTGTTGCGGAGCACAGGCTCCAGATGCGCAGGCTCAGTAATCGTGGCTCACGGGCCCAGTTGCTCCGCGGCATGTGGGATCTTCCCAGACCAGGGCTCGAACCCGTGTCCCCTGCATTGGCAGGCAGATTCTCAACCACTGCGCCACCAGGGAAGCCCTACAATCTGTATCCTTTGACTACATTGATTGTTGCAGGCCACTGTAAAGAGAATGATTCCCAGGCTTCTGATATCGGTAACTGACATAGGAGATCCTGGAGGGGCTTGTTTGGCAGGAGAAGAAATAATAAGTTCATCTTTGAACATGTTGGATTTGAAGTGTCTATGAGCAATTCATGCAGTGCTGAGAAGTCAGTTAAACACACAAATCTGATGCTTGGACAAGATATCTGGGCTAGAAATATAAATTCGGAAGTTTTAGAATATGGATGGTAATTGACATGGGAGTGGATGAGATTACCCAGGGAGAAAGCATAGAGGGAGAAGAGTAGACAGAGGCTCAAGAAGGTCCTGCAGACACTAAAATGTAATGGTCTTCTATAAGAGGAGGAGCTTAGAAAAGAATATGAGGAGTGGCCAGAGAGTGGGAAACTCCAGGAGAGTTTGTCATAAGACCACTAAGGAAAGAGACTGTTACAAGAGAGTAGTTGCTGAGAGCTGCTGAGACACCAGTGAAGAAAACTGAGAAGTGTCCATTGGTTTTGGTGACATGGAGGTCAGAGATGACCTTAACACTTTTTGGGGACCAAGCCATTTGGAAGTTGGTTGGGAAGCCAGACTTCTAAAATTTGGCCATGAAGGGTAGGAGAGGGAACATCAAAGATTGGAGAGTGTGTATTTTTGGTGAGATGCAACTGAAAGAATTTAAAGACAGAAAAGAAAGAAAGGATTGTTAGTAGTGTAGGGTTTTGGAGAAATGGGAGGCGGGGTGGGAGCTAGGGCATGGGTGGAAGAATTGGCCTCCATTAAGAGGAAGGAAGGAAGGGTGGCTCATAGTTGTAGGGTTGTAAATCCAGAGCAGGACAGTGCAGTAGTTTTCATCTGATGTCTTTTAGGCACTGTCATCTCTCAGGTGTTGGGAATAGAGTTGGAAGCTTGAGAGTGAAGACTGTTTGAAATAGTTGTGGAGATAGGATCATCTGCTGGTGTTGGCGGGTCTGTTGAAGTTTGGGACCATGAATTTCTGGGGTTCCACTCTACCTATTGTGTAACTTTTCTCCAGTAGCACTCAGCAATCCAGGTCTGGGTGAGGGAGTTTAGACTGACAAGAGAATGACTGATAGATTGAGGAACCTAAGCTCGATTTTAAAAGGAAAACAAGGGACTTCCCTGGCGGTCCAGCGGTTAAGACTCCGCGCTTCCATTGCAGGGGGCACGGGTTCGATCCCTGGTTGGGGAACTAAGATCCCCCATGCTGTGCTGTGCGGCCAAAAAATAAATAAAACAGAGGGTTTAAATTAATAAATAAATAACAAGGAAAATGAAGGCTGGAAGGGGTGATAGATAGAATGAAGAGATATTCAGGTATTAGAAGTACTGAAGAACTAGAAGAACAGAAGTATCTAGAGTGTGGAGCAAAGAGACCTGAAGTGTGGGGCCCAGTAGGACACAGGCACATCCTGCCCAGGATGTGGGAGAATAATCAGCCTCTACCAGAGGAGAGTGGTGGCCTCCGTGGATGACAGGTTTCCCGTAAGGCAAGTTTTGGAAGGCATGCTGAGTGAGGAAATTGAGGAAATAGATGAGTTGGCTGATTATAGAGCAGGAGTTACAGAGGGTACAGGGAAGTGTTCGAGAGAAGGGTTGGAAGGTTGGCTCAAGAGAAAGAAAGCAATATTACCAACCAGAATTCAAGTACAAAAGAGGTTAAATCACTGGGGGTGTGGGGGGGGGCGGGGGGGGTGTAGTCCAGAGGACTCTTCTGCTCTTACTCTATCTAGAGGATTGTGTTCACAGTACCACGTTTAAGGAGGACAAAGGGACCAGGAGTATTTAGATCTGTTTATACATTAACAAATCTTTATTGAATTCCTGTAACGTGTGGAATGCCGCGTGACCATGATAATGTATAGGTAATATGAGTCACAGTCACTGCCCTTAAGGAAGAGACATATCTACCAACAATGAACTGCCATAGAGCAGTGTCACCGGGTCCAGCCAGGGCAACTGTGGTGAACTAGAGAGGAGTGCCTGAAAGGAGGAGCAGTTACTCAGCTCAGCTAATCGTTGCCCTGTGAGAATACAGACACAGGGCTGCCAGATTTTCTTGTTATTTTTAAAAGGGACCAGAAATCTCTGTATTTAAATGTAATTTCCTGACTTTTAAATGTCAGCAACTAATTCAAAATTTTCTTTAAAACGCTATACAAATCAAGCAGAACACATAAGGGGGCTGCCATCTTGCAGCCTCTGCCATAGACTGTGATAAGTACAGGAATAGAAGAGTATTTTAGGCACAGGGGTGGCAAAGGAGGGAGTGACTCAGAACCATGTTGTATGAGGAATGGTTCAGTGGAAGGGGTGTTGTGATCAGCCTGGAGAGAGACGGACACTAATTTCTTTCTTTTTTTTTTTTTAATTGGGGTATAGTTCCTTTACAATGTTAGTTTCTGCTGTACAGAGAAGTGAATCAGCTATATGTATACATATATCCCCTCTTTTTTGGATTTCCTTCCCATTTAGGTCACCACAGAGCATTATGTAGAGTTCCCTATGCTATACAGCAGGGTCTCATTAGTTATCTATTTTATACATATTAGTGTATATATGTCAATCCCAATCTCCCAATTCATCCCACCTCCCCCTTTCCCCCCTTGATGTCCATACATTTGTTCTCTACGTCTGTGTCTCTATTTCTGCTTTGCAAACAGGTTCATCTGTACCATTTTTCTAGATTCCACATATATGTGTTAACATACGGTATTTGTTTTTCTCTTTCTGACTTACTTTACTCTGTATGACAGTCTCTAGGTCCATCCACGTCTCTACAAAAGACCCAATTTCGTTCCTTTTTATGGCTGAGTAATATTCCAGTGCATTTATATACCACATCTTTATCCATTCATCTGTTGATGGACGCTTAGGTTGCTTCCATGACCTGGTTATTGTAAATAGTGCTGCAGTGAACATTGGAATGCGTGTGTCTTTTTGAATTATGGTTTTCTCAGGGTATGTGCCCAGTAGTGGGATTGCTGGGTCATATGATAATTCTATTTTTAATTTTTTAAGGAACTTCCATACTGTTCTCCATAGTGGCTGTATCAATTTACATTCCCACCAACAGTGCAAGAGGGTTCCCTTTTCTCCACACCCTCTCCAGCATTTATTGTTTGTAGATTTTTTGATAATGGCCATTCTGACCGGTGGGAGGTGATACCTCATTATAGTTTTGATTTGCATTTCGCTAATAATTAGTGATGTTGAGCATCTTTTCATGTGCCTCTCGGCCATCTGTATGTTTTCTTTGGAGAAATGTCTATATAGGTCTTCCACCCATTTTTTGATTGGGGTGTTTGTTTTTTTGATATTGAGCTGCATGAGCTGTTTGTATATTTTGGAGATTAATCCCTTGTCTGTTGCTTCGTGGACACTAATTTCAACTATTTAAAGGACTGTCAAGTGGAAGACAGGTTAGACTTGTGTCCCTTATGGCCTTAAAAGGTAAAACAGTGTCAACAGGAAGTATGTTTCAGCTCAAAATGGGAAAGAACTCTAATGATTAGAGATGCCTGAAGATGCAGTGTGCTGCCTTGGATGGGAGCAAGTTGACAGGGCAGTAACGGAGGGGTATCTGGGGAAATGAGTAGGCTCTTCATCAAAGGGTCCCTTTCAACTCTGAAGTCCTACAGTTTTGAGTGGGTGAGGAACCAAGTGGACCTAAGAAATGATGAGCAGAGAGGATGTCAAGAGGGGCAAGCAGAAAGCTTATGAAATGGCAGATGCTTGAGGGCCTTAGAGGACTTTCCTGATTGGCTTGGGTAGGCAGTGACTAGACAGCCAGGAAGATAAGAGACTGTAGGACAGAACTGGGGTTTGGGAAGACGGGAATTGACCATCCCCTCATTCCTTCCTGAAGAGACATATGAGCGGCTTGAGGCTGACAAAAAGAAGCAGGTCCACAAGAAGCGGAAGTGCCCTGGGCCCATAATCACCTACCATTCAGTGACAGTGCCACTAGTTGGGGAGCCAGGCCCTAAAGAAGAGAATGTCGACGTAGAAGGGTGAGTGAGTGAACCTCAAGGGGAGAAGAGGAGTGTGGTTTCTCCCTTCTGTATTCAACTTGTATTCCCTCAGCCCCATCTCACTTGCTTTCCTCACACAGCTCTCTAACACCTGAGTATCTTTCAGATTCCTCTTCCTGTCATCTCCTATTTCTCTTTTAGCCTCTCTCTTCTCCTTTTCTGTTTTTCCATCTGGCTCTGCTTTGTTTTGTTCTGTCACTTAATAGATTCTCTCAGAATGTTGCCACCCACTGCCTCCTCCTCTTTCCTCACCTGTCTGATCTCTTTCTTTATCAGTTTTCTCTCCTCAGCTTTTTTTAATTTTAAAATTATTTATTTATTTGGCTGCGCTCAGTCTTAGTTGCGGTGTGCATGCGGGATCTAGTTCCCTGACCGGGGATCGAACCCAGGCCCCCCTGCATTGGGAGAGAGGAGTCTTAACCACTGGACCACCAGGGAAGTCCCTCGGCTCTTTGTGTTTTTCTCTGTCTTTTCCCTCAGACTTGATCCTGCTCCCACAGCTTCTGCATTGACACCCCGTGCTGGGACTGGACCCGTCATCCCTCCTGCTCGCTGCTCACGTACCTTCATCACTTTTAGTGATGATGCGACGTTTGAGGAATGGTTTCCCCAAGGGCGGCCTCCAAAGGTCCCTGTTCGGGAGGTCTGCCCAGTGACCCATCGCCCAGCCCTGTACCGGGACCCTGTTACAGACATACCGTACGCCACTGCTCGAGCCTTCAAGATCATCCGTGAGGCCTACAAGAAGTACATCACTGCCCACGGACTGCCGCCCACTGCTTCAGCCCTGGGCCCTGGCCCACCACCTCCTGAGCCCCTCCCTGGCTCTGGGCCCCGAGCTTTGCGCCAGAAAATTGTCATCAAATGAAGGGATGTCTAGTCCTTAGAAACCTCTTTCCTGTCCTAACTTGGGGCTCTTAAGTTAGGGCTCTTAAGAAGCCTGCTTCTCCCCTTTGTCATGCTGGTCTTTGTCCAGCCCTTCTCTGTATTTCTTTCCCTATCTTTTCCCCTAGTTCCTACTGCTTTTGTTTGTGTTTTTTAATCTAATAAAATAGAAAGATCCCTTTTGTCTGGTGTCTAATCTAGGTTGGGAGCAAAAAGTATTTGTGAATGAGTATATATGGGCCTTTATATTTGTTTAATAGCATTTGTTATGAGTTGCCCTTTTTACTTATTTATTTTTTTAAGGGTTATTTTTATTTTTTGGCCGTGCTGCGTGGCTTGTGGGATCTTAGTTCCCTGACCAGGGATTGACCCTAAGCCTTCAGCAGTGAAAGCGCCGAGTCCTAACCGTTGGACTGCCAGGCAATTCCTAGAGTTGCCCTTTTTGAACTGTAAAATATTCATTCCTCTAACAGTTTATAAACACCTTAAAATTAGACACCAAAACAAAATCCTTATCCTCACCTTTATATCTCTGTATAGTCACTGCTTTGAATATAGCAGGCACCAAATAAGTAGGAACTGTGTGATTCTCATAGAACTCCAGTTTCTAGGACTCGGGCTTGTATGAAGGGGAGGAGGTGCCATGGCTCTTAGTGGCCACTAGAGGCTCTCAGGGCTGGGCAGGGTATGGGGGCTGTGTATATGTGATCTCCCACTACCCCCACCTGGCCAGAGCTAAAATAATAAAATGCTGAGCTCACTGTTCCCCCACCCTCTCCCCCGTCACTGGGCTCCTCCTGCTGCCAGGACAGTGCTCCTGTAGAACAGACAGACCAACCGACAGAAGGGGAGGTGAGAACGGAGGTGGCCACCAGGACTGGTAGGTGGGGAAGGCAGGGGCCTCACGGGTCAGAGCCTGGTGGGAGATGGGAGGAGAAGAGTGGCTCCTACTGGGAATGAAATGGAGTGTGTGCCTCTGTCACTCAGCATGTTTCTGCCGCTGTCTTGTGTTCTCCCGTAACTGTAGGTTACATTGTCAATGTAAGTATCTCACACATTCTCTGAATCTTTCATATTCAGCATGGTGTGTATGTGTGGCTTGTGTTTATTTTTCACATTGTAAAAGATCATGCAAGTTTAATCCTCTCACTGTTTTTAGAGAAACTTTATCCCATTTAGAAGGCGTTTCCCACCCATTAGACTGGTGTCACCTTCCTGTCCAAAGCCAGGGACAAATTATGGGAACTCAGTACCTGCTTCTAAGGCCGTACCACCCTTCCCCCAACCTGGAAGTCCCCCAGCTCCTCTGAGCCCTTGCTTTGCCTTAGGATTTAGAATTTTAGCAAACAGTGAAATCTTGATCCAACGCAATAAAAGAGGAAATGAGGGTAGAGTCAGAGCACTGTCTTTTCCCCCCTGCAATCCTCCTTGCTTTCTTAAACCAGTTTAGGAAAAACTGGATTATGGGGAAGAGAGGAGGAATTTCCCTGAAGCTCTCTGCCTGCCCCCCTTCCTTTCAATAGGAGCTGGGCTTGGGGCCAGCTGTGCTTGCAGGGCTCCCGGCAGCTGTGCTAGGGCAAGAGGCACGGACAGTCGAGGTAATAGGGGAGAGGTACTGCCAGGATTTCTTATACACTGGGGAAGGCAAATTCAGCCTGGATGCCTGGTATCCCCATCCGGAGTGGGTGGAAGCTGTGGGAGCCAGAAGGAGGCTCTGGTCCTAGCTGAGCAACCTAACCTTCCCCCGTCTTCCCATGCCCAACTAGGTCTGTCCTCCAAGGCAACCAGTTTATTGTTCTGCCCCACTGACCTGTCTCTGTGTCCCTACTGCGTCCATGTACATCTTTCCATTGTCCAACCACTTTCCCCATGTACCCCAGGCTCCGTGAGTGCCACACTGTGGGGAGGGGGTGGGGGCCGTCATGTCATCGTATCAGAAGGAACTGGAGAAATACAGAGACATAGATGAAGATGAGATCCTAAGGACCTTGAGCCCCGAGGAGCTAGAGCAGCTGGACTGCGAGCTACAGGAGATGGACCCCGAGGTAGGGGCTCTAGCACAGGGTACCAGGGGCAGTCCCCACGCATTTGGGAAGGGTGTGGGGCCCTGCGTGACTGAGACCAGGGCTATCTATAGGGCCTGGAGTCCCAAGAGGGTCAGGGGAATGGTGTCTGGAGATGTTTTAGGGAGCCTTGGAGGTGCCCCAGGTCAGAGGGGAGGTCTGACTTGCTCCCCAAAACTCATCCCTAAGAACATGCTCCTGCCAGCTGGACTAAGACAACGTGACCAGACAAAGAAGAGCCCAACGGGGCCGCTGGACCGAGAGGCCCTTTTGCAGTACCTGGAACAGCAGGCACTAGAGGTCAAAGAGCGTGATGACTTGGTTCCCTACACAGGCGAGAAGAAGGGTATGGAGACACTAACATCCATGCCTCCCAGAACCCAAATGGTTGTCTCTCAAAGGTCCCCTCCAGCTTCCCTCTCACCTTCCAGCTCCTAGCTGCCCAGGGACTCAGCTGCCTACACCTGCATGCCAGCTTGCACTCTTCAGCTCTTAGACGAGATCAAGGGGACCCAGGAGTCCTGAGCTTGTAGAGGACTCAGGCTTTACAGTGGCTCCTAGTGACCCAGCATTCCACCTCCTGGAGAAGGAAAGGAATCTGGAGGCCAGGATCTTAGGAGAAATGACCTGTATCTGAACCATCCTCATCTCCCCATCAGGGAAACCCTACATTCAGCCCAAGAGAGAAATTCCAGCCCAGGAGCAGATCACTCTGGAGCCTGAGCTGGAGGAGGCACTGGCCCATGCCACAGATGCTGAGATGTGTGATCTAGCAGGTGGGCAGCTGCGGGAAGTTGAGGAGTTGGGAAGATCTGGGGCAGGGGCTCCTAACCATGGCATGGGGCTAGCAGGGAAGGCCCTGAACCAGGATGTGGACGTTTTTGAGAAAGCCTCAGGCAGTGGTTTTAAATTTTTCTTGTTTATGTATGTATTCACTCATCTTTAAATTTAATAAGTTAACAACTCTAGGGCAATTTTACAGGGATTATAAAGCAAAACTATTCTGGCTGAAAACAGGAGGGTCTGACAGACTCCCTCACCCTGTAGTGTCTCCTTAGGGATCTTCCCTTAGCCCTGTCTCAATGTTTTAAAAACCACTGCCTTACGCAGTTTAATGGAAGGGACCCCTAGGACCAAGGGAGAGTGGAAGAGTTCAGCCTTCAAAAATGCAACAGATTCAGAATGAGGTCGGTGGGGGCCCTGGAACAAGTCCATTTTTCTCATTCCCTGTCTCCCCTCTGCCTACTCTCTCCAGCCATTCTGGGCATGTACACACTGATGAGCAACAAGCAATACTATGATGCTATCTGCAGCGGAGAAATCTGCAACACTGAAGGCATTAGCAGTGAGTGTGTTTGGGAGCATGGCACCCAGGGCTCTTGGCAGGCAGTCCCAGAGTCTGAGCAAAGGTAGCAAAGGGTGAAACAGGTGAATCAGGGAGAGGACATGATGCATAAGTCATGAGAACCAATGGGGAGGAGATTGTGGGGGACATGTTGGGGTTTCCTTCCTGCCCTCACCCACCAGGTGTGGTGCAGCCTGACAAGTATAAGCCAGTGCCAGATGAGCCCCCAAATCCCACAAACATTGAGGAGATACTGAAGAGTGTTCGAAGCAATGACAAGGAGCTGGAGGAGGTGAACCTCAATAATATCCAGGTATCTGACCCCCATCCTCTAAGCAATAGCACTGGGATAACTCTGCTGACATGTGTGAGTCCCCTAGCCCACCATCCCCTATTCCCCTTTGATAGGACATCCCGATACCCATGCTAACTGAGCTGTGTGAAGCAATGAAGACAAATACCCATGTCCGGAGCTTCAGTCTGGTGGCCACAAGGAGTGGTGACCCCGTTGCCAATGTAAGGCTAGTTGACATCCCTAGCCCTCTCCCTGCACCCTGACATGCCCCGCTGGCAGGGCTGACATAAAGGGTTGTGCTGGGGGTGCTATTCCCATCAAGCTCTCTTAGGGGAGCCCTGCTGGAGACTCCTACCCTCAGTCCTATGACTCACCGCTCTGAAATCCTCAGCTCATCTTCCTGAAGAGCCACAACCCTCCTACCCACGCCAACTGCACCGCACACTTAATCTCCCTGCTTTCCTTGCTACCTACTCCCACACCTGCCTCCCTCAAGCCCCACCCACAGCTCAAGGACTCTTCCCCAAGAGCTGTGTTTCCCTCTTGCTCCTGTTCTGTCTCTCCTCAGTCATCTGTGAAACTGTCCCCTAATGCTAACCCAAGTTCCTACTACCCAGGCGGTGGCTGACATGTTGCGTGAGAATCGTAGCCTCCAGAGCCTGAACATTGAATCCAACTTCATTAGCAGCACAGGGCTCATGGCTGTGCTGAAGGCAGTTCGGGAGAATGCCACACTCACCGAGCTCCGCGTAGACAACCAGGTCAGCATTCCCTTCTCCTGGTCTTTGCAGTCAGCTAACACTCACTGAGCCTCCTCCCTGAGGCAGCCACTGGGGCAGGATCTCATCTGATCTTGTTTGAACTCTCCTCTTCTTTGTCCCTATGAGGGGAGCCAAGGCAGCACCTCTCATCACCCACTCTGGAGAAACAAGCCTCTTTGACCTCCCAAAGGGTCAGTGGTCTAGGACTGTGAACAACCCAGACAGGGTGGGTGACAGTTTCCATCTCTCCTTCCCCCAGCGCCAGTGGCCTGGCGACGCAGTGGAGATGGAGATGGCCACCGTGCTTGAACAGTGCCCCTCCATTGTCCGCTTTGGCTACCACTTTACACAGCAGGGGCCACGAACTCGGGCAGCCCAGGCCATGACCCGGAACAATGAACTGCGTGAGTAGCTGCAGACGTGGTGTGTGGGGGAGAGGGCACGTAGCTGCAGAAGCTGGTGGATGCTCCTGAAAGCTGACTTAGTGACTAACAGCCTGGGGTGCTGCCAAAGTGACTCACATGAGCGGCTTAAACCCCGTAGGTGATCCGAAAGTAGACAGAAAAGCTCCTCTGCCCAAATATACCAGGAGAGAGGCGGAGGGAAGCTACACATACCTGTTTGGGGGAATGATATTTTTATTTGCTGCGTTGTTTCTTATTTTGTTAATGTGAGGGGGGAAGGGCATGTTTGGTGGCCTAAGACATTACCTCTTTGTGAGTCTGGCCAAGGAACTAGAAAGAAGAAGAGCACCTTTGCAGGAAGCAAGAGATGGGATAATGACTTGTGTTTACTCTTCTTCCTTTACAGGTCGCCAGCAAAAGAAGAGATAACACTACCCTTCCCTTTACCAACTAGAGCTCGGAGCCCTGAAAGCTTAAATCCTCATCTTGTAAATAAAGGCCCTTCTGTCCGCTCTGCCTGCCTCCTTCCTTGGGCTTTGGGGTGGAAATCTTGGCGCTAACCCCCAAGGGTTACTGCCAGTTCATCAGGGGATTATTTATACTCTGGGCATCAGCAGGCAGGGAGGTTCAGGTTACCAGCAGGAGGTGGGGGAGCTCCCTCCCTTGGTGTTCCCCATAACCCTGCCAATGCCTTTAGTCTCTTCTACTTTCACAGGGTGGCCAGCCCTGGCCCTGTTTCTTGACATGTCCGGCCCCTCCCCCCGAACGCCTACCCACAACCCCCATGTTATTTGAAGGAGGAAAGGACTTTGCGTGGAGGTGGAGAAGAAGGCAGAAAACATGAAGGGCAAAAACCTCCTTCTGACAGACTTATTAATAGGGCACCGGGCTGCCTGCAGCTGACGCTTGGCATGACTTTGGTAGAAGGTGGGGGAGGGGTTAGAAGTATGGGGAGCTGTGTACATTGTAGAGAAGAACTGGCTGGGCTGAGAAGGTACAGATCTGAAATCCTGAAACAAGGAGCCAGACTCAAGGAAAGTTAGGCTCCCAGCACCCACTCTAGTTTATTTGTGAACTGAACGGGGAAAGAGGGTGTCAGTCCAAGGGGAGATCAGGGGGTTCCTCTTCATCAGAGTCAAACTCAACATTTTCATCTTTTACCCATCGACCTCGTCCATCTGGGATCCATCCAGAGCTGGAAACATCAGAAAAAATAGAATTGGTCAGGAAAGGAAGTTTATTAAGAAATTAGTGGGGATAAGTAAAAACACTTGAGAAGCTTTGAAAAAAGGAGGGTCAGAGAGAAAAGGGGAAATCTGAGGAAAGTGATTCTGCATACTCACCTTCGAAGGGTGAGGTAATGATCCAGGGCCCGTCTTCTTGTGGGGCTCATAGGTGCAGGAGATGAGACAGTTGCTGATTCCTTGGTCTGTGAGCCAGCCTCAGGCTCAGGTTCTCTACTGATCTTCCCACTTTGGGGTTCAACCTCTGGGGGTGGCAAAGGGGAACGAGAGACAGAGGGACGAAGGGCTTCTGGTCTGGGTAGAGAAGAATCAAAGTCTGTAAAAGCAGTAAAGGAAAGGGCCAAATCTCCTGTGACTCCCAACCCCTTAAAGCAGTGCTTCCTAAACTGTGTTCCTCAAAATATTAATAAGCGTTCTGCATAAAAAGGATTTTGGGATCCAGTGAATTTAGGAAAGGCTAAGTTAACTTTTTTAAGGTTTTTTTTTTTTTTAATCTTAAGACTTTGTAGAGCCCTTAAAATACACTAATATTACTATTCTTCAAATAGGATTACAAAGCACCACTTCCCAAACTTTTTTTTTAATTACAAGATTCTTTTTCCTGCCTGAAATACAAGGTAACACTTCCAGAACACTAGTATTCCTCAGATTACAATTAGGAAAACGATCACTTTAGAGCCATCTATCTCCTGTCCCTCCCTGTCTCTGGCTTTCCCACCCCACAGACCTGTACTTCCGGCGGCAGCAACTGTTATAGTGAGGAGCTCTGTGCAGAGCACTCTGGGTGATAAGTCGAGTCTGGGTTAACAGAGGAGCCTGGCATGGAGATGGGAGACAGAGTCAGAGCCTTCAGAGCTAGAAAGAAGCCAAAGCCCTTCAAGCCTAAGGTGTGCAGCACAGACCTGCCTGGAACACAACCTCCCCACTCTGATTACCTCCGCTTTGGTCTCTTCCCTCCTCAGTTCATTCTGCTCTCTTGGATTCTGCTCCATGCCCTTTCCCGGCTGCTTCTTGCCATAGAAAAGCTGCAGGCCTGAGGAGAAAGGGGAAGAGAATTAAAAGCAGAGCACCAAGGGTGGTCTGAAGAGATTTTAAGGGTTCATTCTCCATCCTCTGTCTTCTCCCAAACTTACTGGACAGATGTTTCTTGCCTGCACGGTGGGCAGTCAGCATGGCCAGAGTGTCCAGTACAGGTCGATGGGGACATATGGCACAAGCAAAGCTGGGGAGGAGGAAAGAAGAAGATAACTGGCCCCAGAGTAGTGGAGTCTTGGCCATAGGTCCCACCCCGTCCTAGCACTCCTTTCCAAAGCCCAACTCCCAAGTCTCCCAATGTCCACCAACCACATCCCTGTCGCTCAGTCCTAGCTAAAGAATCCTAGATACTCCCGCTCTCCTCCTTAATAACAAAAGTTTGTTGGGCATCCCTGGTGGCACAGTGGTTGAGAGTCCACCTGCCAATGCAGGGGACACGGGTTCGAGCCCTGGTCCAGGAAGATCCCACATGCCACAGAGCAACTAAGCCTGTGCGCCACAACTACTGAGCCTGCGCTCTAGAGCCCGCGAGCCACAACTACTGAAGCCTGCGCACTTAGAGCCTGTGCTCCGCAACAAGAGAAGCCACCACAGTGAGAAGCCCGCGCACCACAACAAAGAGTAGCCCCCGCTCGCCGCAACTAGAGAAAGCCCGTGGGCAGCAACAAAGACCCAACGCAGCCAAAAAAAAAAAAAAAGTTTATTGAGCCTCTAACCGCAGAACCCTTAGGCTTGATCCACTTCTCGCCCTCACCGTCCATCCCGTAGCATCAGCGCCTCATCCTCTGGGATATAACTGGCCAGCAGATCCCCAACTCTTCGTTTCTGCAGGATATAGGGGAAGAAGTCCGGACGGGATAAAAGTGAAACGATAGGGACGAGGACTCAAAGGGAATAAAGACCATGGGGAGAGCAGAGATCTGGGGCGAAGAAGGGGTCAACAGCAGCTCTAGTGGTCTGGCTCCCTCCGCACCACCCCCCACCAGTTGTTGTCACAGCAACAAAACAGCTCCTTCACAGCCTTCAGTGGGCAGGTGAAGCTGCTCCAGACGCTCTTCTCTCGCGCTTACTTTGAGCACATTGAGTTGACTCCAATCATCCCCTTCCCTCTTGAAAGACATCACGACTGTGAGCCCCAGAAATGTTCAATTCTACGGCTCCGCCTTCGCTACTCCTTTCAGGCCACCGTAGCGAGAGTGGGACTGCTTCCTTCCTTCCTGTCTCTTTCCGGTTGGCCCCCTTACTTCCGGGGACGCTCTTCCATGCATGCACTGCGCGATCCCGGAAGCCCGCCCCTTGCCTGCGGATGGGGACTGCATTTCCTATGGTGCCCTGCGACCCCGCCGGCGCGGAGCCTTTAGGGAAATGAAGTCTTTTTTTTCAAAGAACTTGCCGCCGGGCTGGATACAGGCCCCTGCATCTTGACAGATTCGAGGGTTTGGAGGGACAAGAACCTGGATGTGGAGCCCGAATTTGAGGGTGTGACTAATTTGATGCGGAGGGTACCTTTGAGGATCGCTGAGGGGAAAGTGTGCTGTAGACTCTCGCTTTCATCACGCGCTTCTCCTGCGGCCACAGCCCACCTGGGGTGGGCCTGATTTGTTCCTGACCCTAGCAAGCCCACCCCGGGACGGGGCGGAGACGGGGTGTTGTGGGACCGGCAGGTCGGGCTGTCGGACCTAGGGGCAAACTGAGCTGAGTGTTGAGGAGGCTGTCTAGAATTCAAAGGTCAGAGTTCAATGTCGCGAGTTGTTGTGGGGAATCGAAAGTCGGAGGGGTGCTAAGGAGAGACTCAGGTAGGGACTGAATAGTCGGAGTACAGATTGGTGGGAAAGGGGCTTGGAGGGAGGAGAAGCGAGGGCTGAGAGGTCGCGCAGTGCCTGGGGAGGCGGGGAGACTTAGGACAGAAGACTGAAGGGGAAAGGAATCCTCTAAGTCTTAGAGACCCCGGGCCCGTCACTATTGGTCACTTAGACGGGCCTCCCGCAGTTGCAACCCCAGTTGTCCGCAGGGTGAGGAGATGGCTTCTCCCTCTAGACAGGCCCCCCTTGGTGGGTCAGGACTGCTTCAAGGGAGCCGGGCTCGTTCTTATGGAAGCCTGGTGCAGTCTGCCTGCTCCCCGGTGAGGGAAAGACGCCTGGAGCATCAGTTGGCGCCCGGAGACACCCTGGCTGGACTAGCGCTCAAATACGGGGTGACGGTGAGTCTAACAGGATTGGGACGCAGACACCCACTTAGAAGAGACTTACTCCTCATGAGAAGGTAGTGGCCCTCTAGGCAACTTCCCCTGAAATTTTCTTAATTGTGTTTAAATTAACTAATTGTGATAAATTAATTGTGATGTAAGTCTGGTCCACCTTTGTCTTTTGGTTTGTGTTCCCATCTCAGTGTTACACTGTCTGGTTGGGACAAATCCTGTCCCACTATCCCAGTGGAGGGGAGCAACTCCTATTTCTTACGCCAGTCACTATACTAAAGACTTTACATCTATTAGCCCATTTGATCCTCATATCGCTATCAAGCACACAATTACTGTCCCCTTTTTACAGATGAAGAAACCGAGACTTAGATTGGTTAACCAGTTTGACCAAGGTCAAATAACTAAAGTGTTGAAGTGAAAATTCAAACAGGTCTGTCTGACTCCAAAGCTTGTACTGTTAACCACATAGAAACATTCATTGAGAGTGATTAAACATTTACAGCAAACAATGGAGAGCTAATTTTTAGTCCTAAGTTCCCTACGTGCCTGTCTCTTCTTGTTCTTTTTTCCTCAATGCTCTGCCCTCTTCTTTTCTGGAAGGTGGCCTCCTTGGTACAAAACAGGTACTCTCTATGCCAAGCATTTCAGCTCCTGCATAGGGTGTATTTGGTAGGTGTAAAAATACATTGTTTTAAAGTTGATAAAGGTTGGTGTTTTTTTTTTCCATATCCTGTTGAATTTAGCCAACATTTTAATGCTTGGTATGTTTAAAGCACTATGGTAACCACCTTGGGAGACAGAAACATAAATAAAGTGTATAGTTGCTGCCCTCATGTAATTTACAGTCTAGTGAGATATGGACAGGGACACAAATAATGATTGTAGGTGACAGAATGTGGTGAGTTCGTAGAGGTGTTAACAAAGAGGGGGAAGTCAGGAAAGAAGACTGATTTTTATTTGGAAGGGGACATCAGTGCAGATTTTAAGGGAGCCATCGCAATGGGCCTTGAAAGACTTGGACATTCTTTCCTCTATGCTTCTCTCTATAAACCTATGTAATCCAGTGGTTTACACCTTTTACATCTTTGTCTCTCCGGTAGCCTGTACTCTCGTTAAGGGACAGAACTATTTCCTTTCAATTTTATATCTCTAGAGCCTGGCATAGTCCCCAGCACATAAAAGCTTAATAGATGTTTTTTGAATGAATGAAATTATGGCTAATATTTCCACACATGGAGATTTGGGAGTATAGTAAAGTGAACATTTCAAGTAGAGGGATGGCCTAAACAAAGGAAGTAGATGTGAAAGTACTGAGCAATGCTTTCATCCCAGCAGAGGCTCAGAGGCCATGCAATGAAGGAAACTGTGCTGCTAGTGAATCAACAATTTTTTTGGAGGTTTTCTTACAGCCCTGTACCTTTCTGAGTACAGAAAACCTCTGTAGTCTAGTGAAGAAGAGTTTTAGGTTCTGGCCTCATTCTGCTGCTTACTAGCTGAGTGACTGAATAGTCAATCACTTCCCCTGTTTGGGGCCTCAGTTTCTTATCATTTGTAAAATGAGGAAGACGTATTAAATTAAAAACTTAGATAAATCAATTACCTAAGTTATTACCTACCTGTCATTTAAGGAACACTTAGTATGTGCCAAGCCCTATATATTATCTCATATTTCTCTGTAAATCTTTATGAGGTAGATGTAACTATTTCCATTTAAAGGTAAGGAATATCACTGTGTTGTACATCTGAAACTAATAAAATATTGTAAGTCAATTATACTTCAATAAAAATAAAATTTTAAAGATAAGGAGACTGAAGCTTAGAGAGATAATTTGCCATAGACTATATACAACTAGTCTAATTAGTAGAGCTAGGATTCAGACCAGGTTGTCTCATTCTAAAATCCTCACTTTGAATTGCTCTATTAAACTAATTAGATTCTAATGACCTTTCTAGCTCTTGGCTCGATGGAAGTGGAACAATGTCCCCTTATATGGTACTTCTAGGAAATGATAAAAGCAACAGAAAAGGACCTAGGATATTATCAAGACAAAAGAGACCTAGGATATTATCTAGGCAAAATAAAATGAATAGCATCAAAGCACTTGGCGAAGAAAAAGTACAAAACTGCAAGCCATTTTTAACTTTTTTTTATTGTTCAGATCAATCCAATTTTATTTTTAAACTCATTATAGCATAAGATTTTATAAGTCAACTTTATTACAGTAGCCTTGCCCTGGAGTGGAAACAGCTTTGATATTTGACAGATATAAGAATTATGATTTCCGAAACTGGTGCCATTATGGGATGAATTTTTAGTAAAGCTGGCTGCCTGGCCTCGGATAATAAAATACTGACATACTGTGTCTGTGGTTCCTATATTTTATTATCTAGTTTATTTACTCATAAACCATTAATGAGCCTCTGGTGTGTGCCAAGTTTGTGCGATGCTGAGGGGTGCATTAGGCATACAGAGACAGCAAGTCACCAACCCTGCCCTTAAAGGACTCACAGTTTGGGCAAGACAAATATGCAAAGAGATGAATAACAATATAATAGGGTAGGTATTATTACAGCAATATTTACAGTATGCATTGGGAGCCCTGAAGAAGATAACACAAAGGGAATGAGAGTTGATGAGAAGTTTTCCCAGGCAGAGAAGGGAGTAGTGGAGAAACATTCCAGGCAGATAAAGACACAAAAGGGTGAAAGATCATGAAATGTTGGAAGAAGAAAAGTTCAGGATGGCAAAATGTATAAGTGGCAGAAGAAGGGAGGTGTGGGTGGACTTCCTATGAGAGCTAGATTGAGAATGCCCTCGAATGCTAATTTGGAATTTTTTTTTTTTGGCCGCACCACGTGGCTTGTGAGATCTTAGTTCCCCGACCAGGGATCGAACCCGGGCCCTGTGAGTGAAAGTGCTGAGTCCTAACCACTGGACTGCCAGAGAAGTCCTGCTAATTTGGATTTTATCTCTGAGCCAATGAGGAGCCATAGAAGGTTTATAAGCAAGGTAGTGGGTTGGGGCTTTACTGGTGGCACAGTGGTTAAGAATCCGCCTGCCAATGCAGGGGACACAGGTTCGAGCCCTGGTCCAGGAAGATCCCACGTGCCACGGAGCAACTAAGCCTGTGCGCCACAACTACTGAGCCTGCGCTGCTCTAGAGCCCACGAGTTACAACTACTGAGCCTGCGTGCCGCAACTACTGAAGCCCGCGTGCCTAGAGCCCATGCTCCACAACAAGAGAAGCCACCGCAGTGAGAAGAGTTCACGCATTGCAGTGAAGAGTAGCCCCCGCTCACCACAACTAGAGAAAGCCTGCGGACAGCAACGAAGACCAAACACAGCCAAAAATAAATAGATAAATAAATTTATAAAAAACAAAACAAAAAACTGTTACAATACCCAGATGAGAAATATTGAGAGTCTGTTCTAAGTCAATGGCAGTGAATGTGAAGATGAGACCAGATGTGAGAGATTTTTGCAGCATTTTTGTTGACCTGTTAGGTATGGATCATGAAAGAAAAGTATGAATTAAGGATGACATTGATATTTCTACCTTGGGAGGCAGGTAGATATAGATGGTGATGTCAGTCACTATGTTCAGTGATGAATAAATAGGTACTAAATAAATATTTGATCAGTGAAATTATTAACATAATAAGAAAAGCATTCCTGGAAGGAGTAAAAAGGCCCAGAATTCTAGTTCTAGCTCTGTCAATAACTTGCTAGGCAAGTAACTTAACCTCTCTGAACCTCAGTTCCTTCATCTTTAACAGTAGTTAAAGTGAGGTCCAGGGACCCCTAAGGGGGTCCCTAAGACTCTGTAGGGATCCACAAGGTCAAAACAATTTTCATGGTAATAATAACAAGACTTTATTTGTCTTTTTTATTCTCATGAGTGTACTGTGTTTTCCAGAGGCTATGTGACATGTGATATTGCAGCAGATGCATGTAGAGGTAGATATGAAAATCCTGTTGTCTTCCATTAAGTCGGACATTAAAGTGATTTACAAAAATGTAAAACAGTGCCTCTGTTCTTGCTACATGTTTGTTGTTTTTGTTTTGGAAAATATAGTTATTTTTCATCAAAATATTTATGTTAATATGTCATGGAAGTGTTTTTAAATTTTTTCAGTTTTAATTTTATAATACCTTAAATATTGATAGATGTGATCAACATAAGTAAAAGCTTTTTTCCTCAATAATTTTTTAAAATGTAAAAGGGCCCTAAGACCAAAAAGTATGAAAGCTACTGATTAATAAAACAGGGATAATATCAGCCCACTGTAGTTTTGGTTGTTATAGGGTCAGATAAGACTTTGTACAATCACTTTAAAAAGCATGAGGTGCTATACAAATATAAGATGGATTGTATTACTGTCATTAACTGTGGTGATTTTTTTTAAAGATGGAACAGATTAAGCGTGCAAACCGCCTTTATACTAATGACTCGATCTTCCTGAAGAAAACCCTCTACATCCCCATCCTGACAGAGCCCAGAGACCTGTTCAATGGTTTGGATTCTGAGGAAGAGAAGGATGGAGAGGAAGAGGTACAGCCAAGTAAGGATGAAGTTGGGCCACATTCAGCTGAGAGGAAGAAACAAGAGACAGGTTCGGGACGTGCCAATGGTGAAGTCCTTCCCACACCTGGCCAGGAGCCCCCCATTCATGACCTCTCTGCCTCTGATTTCCTTAAGAAGCTTGATTCACAGATCAGCTTGTCAAAGAAGGCTGCTGCCCAGAAGCTGAAAAAGGGGGAAAGTGGGTGAGTCTTGAATGAGTCCTTTTAAGTCCCTCCATAGACTCTGTTCCCCCAACCGTACCTGACCAGACACAAAGTAAGTAATTCCAGTGTCAGCAGAAGCAAGGTGAAACCTTTCCCTCAGGTGGCCACAAGACAATGAGCAGAGCCTGTGCCTGCTGAAATGGGTAGAGGCACTTGGTAATGGTTCTGTGTTCTCAGTGGAGTGAAATAGTTGACTGTTGTTACTGCTCTGATGTTCCATGAAGGAGCATTAGGATTAGGATTTATCCAGAGGGTACTGAGACCCCATCTTAAGGCAACCAGCTCATGTATATTAGAGAAGGACAGCTTCCCACATACTTCTTCACTCAGCCTAGTCTCAGCCTCTTCCCTTGATCTGTTGCTCTTTCCCCCTTTCCTCACCTGCAGGATACCTGGGGAGGATTCAGGTCTTCACCTGAGCTCTCCTCGGATGCAGCAACGAGCAGTCCTAGGTCCCGTGCCGCTGACCCGGACCTCTCGGACCCGGACACTTCGGGACCAGGAGGATGAAATCTTCAAACTCTGATGTCTCCACAACTGATTGAGAGAAGCCAGATGTTGAAGGAGCAGCTTGAGGGAGAGAGGAGCCTGAGGTGAGGCTCGGGAACATGGCCTCCCAGCCCACCTCCCTTACTCCTGCCATCTTCCGAGCCTTCTTGTCTGTCAAGAGTTCCTTGGTCTGGAGCAGTTCTATTGGCAAGGATAGGGGATGGGAAATAGACCCCTTCTCAGTTCTGGGGCTGAATCTAGAGTTGTCCTTTAGATTCAAAAGGCTCTTTTAACATCCCTGCTGCCTTTCCCATCCCTTTCACCATTCCTTGGCCTTAGAGCAGGGAGGCAAGGACTCTCACAGCCCCAAACTTCCTCCCCATCTCCAACTATGTTACCTAATTTATTTGGTGCTATATTGAAATATTATTTATTTGCTATATCTTATTCTTTCCCACTATTAGCTGAAAAATGGGATTTCTATAGCCCTGGGATGAGGGGAACCCAGGAACAGTAAGTGAGCCAGTGACTTCTGGCCCACCTTCCCCACCTTCGTAGCCAGCCATGTTACTGAGAATGGGCAATCAGTGATCTAGCCCCGCTGCAGGGAACGGCAGACTGTGCCTCGCCCCCAATCTCGAATGAAAGAATTTGGGCTCAGTCTTGACTAACCAGGTCACTATAACTTTTTCACAACTCTTGCTCTGAGGAAAAAACAGTGATGTAGGGTCCTGAACTCTCCATGCCACCAGTTCACCCTTCTAATCTGCTCCTCTGTTCAGCCTGTGTGAGGCTAAGGGATGGAAGAAGAATTGCTGTGGAGTTTGAAGAGGAGGACAGTTGTGGAAGTCTTTTTCTTATATCCTTTCCCGACCAGAGCCTATTGATCTATGTCTTGCTCCTCAATGCATATTTATTTGCAATTTGTAGCACTGATCTGCGGTACAGTTTTTTTGAGTTTCTTAAACAGAAGAAGTAGGCAAGGGAACCCCGGTGATGCTGGAAATATGCCTCAGTCTCCTGCATGGAAATGGTGAGAGGTGAGATGAGTGGTGTTTATATACCTCTTTCCTCTGTGATGATCATGAGATACAAGAAGCTGGAGAGATTAAACATTGAGCCCTGTGCATGTTTTAATAGTTTTATTTCCTCTGTGAGACTCTCCCCTGCCCTAGCCCCTTCTTCCTGCCCTCTGGAGCAGAGTCTCTGGTATCTGTCCAGACTCTGCCTAGAGCTGAAGGTCTAGGATGTCTCTAAAGGCTCCCTGCGCCCCCTGTCCTTAGTGTCCCCAGAGGAGTTAGATGGGCTATGCCCTCTTCCCCTGGTTCTGAGGGGAGGGGGCTTCCCTGTTTGAAAGGTCCCTTGTGGGGAAAATAGAGATCCAAGTTTCGCTTCATCTTTTTCAGGCAGCTTTGTTTCCTGTCTTGGGGCTGGAGTAGGAGAGAGGCCTCAACCCTCAGCATTGCTTCTTCTCCACCAGCAGTTGGGGGTGGGGTGGTCTCAGAGTCACAGGCACTCTTGGGAAAGACTGAAACCTGAGGGTTGAAAAGCATTAGTGCAGATGAGCAGGGTTAGAAAGCCCATTATCTGTTGTTTTCTCAGTCAGCCATTTTGCCAAGAAGGAACATGCTGGGGTCAGGGCTCTCAGAGCTTCCCCTCATCCAGCAGCTTCCTGAGCCCATCACAGATCTTGCCAAGGTGCTGAGTGTAGTCAGGCCCGTAGAGGGCTGTGAGCAGGCCTGGGTCAGAGAAGTGATCGAACACGCGGCGGATGCGGCCATGTGACTTGGGTGTGAGGTGGTGCTCCACCAGCTCCAGCAGCATATCCCGGCACTCGCTCAGCAGGCCGGCCAGCACAGCAGCCTCAAAGGTGAAGTCCACCTCGCCGAAGCTGAGCGCGGTCATGGCGCCCTGCTGCAGCTTCTGGCGAAAGCGGGTAGCCAAGGCCAGCTCGCTGGGGCTGAAGCAGCCACTGCGGTGCAGCACGGCCACCTTGACAGCCACCTTGATCAGGTCCTTGATAACCCGCTGGGCCTGGGGCCTGCTGTGTGTGTATTCTTTGGACACACGGTAGAGCTCATCTAGCACCTCGCTGCTCGTCTCATCGATGAAGAGATGAGCCACAGACCGACCTGCCATCTTACTCAGTAGCTTCTTCTCTGCTTGCAGCGCCAGACTCTTTGAACTGAAGGACTCCATGATTCCTAGGGAAGGGTTAGATGGGGGGGTATGTGGTCATAGTCACTAGAAGAAAGGCCACAGGCTTCCTTAGAGAGAAATGGCTTTTCCCCTTTCTGTCTCTTTGGTTTCTAGCTCATCTTCATCTTTGTTTGTCATCTTTCTCCCCCTGGGCCCCCTCAGTCCTCTGTGCTTTGTTCCCATTTTTTCTCCTTTTGTACTGTAGGAAATCATGATCTCTAAAACCAGAGGAGCAGTAATAGCTTTGGCTAGAGGAATGAGGGCACACCGGATGCTAGCGCACCACAAGTTAAGACCTTAGGGGAAGTAGGCTGTTGCTACTACAGTGGAGAAGATAAAGCTTACCTGGCAGATAGTTCTCACAGCTGCCATTTTTGGACACTGACTGGGTACCGTACATCTATGAGGTGTAGGTATTACTATCCTTGTTTTACAGCTGAGCAAACTGAGGCTTACGTTAAATAATTTACCCAAGGTCAAACACAACTGTTTTTCTGACTCCAAAAGCCCATGTCAGCTAGTGTGCTGTACTGCCTTTAAAGATGTGAGAAATATAGGGGTCCTGGGAGTCCTGATAAAAATAATAATGAACATTTATTGAGAACCTACTATGTGCCAAAGTGCTTTATCTCAGTCTTCCCAACCCTTTGTAAGGTAGGTATCCCCAATTTGCAACGAGAAAAATGAAACTAAGAAAAATTAAGCAACTTGGCTAAAGTCACTAGCAAATGATAAAAGTGGGCTTTGAACCATATAATCCAGAGAAGCCTCCCTCCCTTGGAATGCTCTCAATGAGGTTGAAGCACACTGAGGAATCGTGAGAAACAAGCACCTCAAGACAGTCCTAGAGGTCTCAGGTCCTCTGCTGGGACTGTGCTGAGGACCTCCTGGTGGCACATCAGCTGCAAGTATCCAGGGCGCTCTCCCCATGGTCTTCGCCTGTGGTGGTTCTGCTTGTTTTGCTTCTTACTTCCCCCTCCCCTGCTCTGCAGGATGTGGCCCTGACCGCAGTGAGGAGCAGCCTTGCCCTCTCCCCCAAACAAAATAGGAGTCTGAAGAAGCAGGGGAGGTGGGTAACTGGGAGGAGGGGTGCTTCTCCCCCAGCTGAATTGGTCCAGTGGGAATCTGGAACGTTGCTCTGCTCCCGGCTTTGCCTGGGGCTTTCTGGACCACGCTCTACATCCGGAAGAGGAGATTGCTCCATGTGAGCCTTCCTTCCTCCTTGGCCTTCCTGCTACCCAGCTCTCCACTGCCCCCGTTACCATCTCACGTTTTGTCCACTGTCCTCTCCCCCTCTCCGTGTTTCAGTCTCCTGTTTTCTCTTGTCTGAGTCCTGCCCTGTGGTCCTCTGGCCATGCTCTCCTGCTGGCCCTTACGTCTACCTCCATGTCTCCTAAGATCTCCTTGCATCTCTCAGTGGTCTGTCACATACCCTTATCCACCGCCGTCCCTCAGCCCTGCCCCCACCCAAACCAAACCATGTCTTTCTGAGGCTGCCTGGACCCAGGAAGAACTGAGCTGGACCTCCCCACTGGGGGCTCAAGAATTCTATCAAATGAGAGTCTCACGATATGGAAAGCTCAGGCTGACAGAGCTAGGACTCTTCTGCCACCATCACCCCTAAAGCCTACCCTTCTGTCATTGCCCGGTCCCTCACCTGCTGCGCCCTGGGTGCCAGTCTTGCCTTGGATGTTCCGGGAGAGCTGACAGAATGGAGAAGCTCCTAAGTGAGAGGCCCTTTGGCCTGGCCCCACCCCCAAGCCCCGCCTACCTACTCTGTGCTCAACCTCCCGTTCATCACACTGTCACCAAGGTCTATGACCCCGACAGCCTCCTAGAAATAAAAGGTCAAAAGGAATAGCACTCTGTAGGAAATAGTCTTGATTCTTTGAGGTGAGGAAGAGGAATTGTAAATCTCCTGCTCCCAAGTTGTCTGCCTCTTTCTATCCTTGCTGCCCAGTTCCTTGAGATCTTGTTCTCCTTATATGTCTGTGGTAATGGGGGAAAATGTTAAGTACAGATTGCTGGGGTGGGGGGTCCGTGGGGAAAGTTCTGAAGATTGAACTGAACTTAAACTGGAGACACCAGAAGCAAGTTAGAGATCAGGAGGTCGGAGTGTGTCCCTGGAGTCTCCAGGGATGGGTGGTGCTGTGGGGCGACATTACCACGAGCATACGCTTTCAGTGTCTGGCTGGGTAAGGGGGTCCCCACCCTTAATACTTAAGAGAGACGAAAGTGCTGGGATCAGGGCTGCCGAACTAGATATGACCAGCAGGTGTCAGCACATCATTGAACCACTAGAGGCAGCGCTCTCACTGTGCTTTATAGCTGCTAACAGGTTACAAGAATGAAGGTAGTGCTCGCTTCTGCAGCACATATACTAATCTCACCCCAGTCAGAATGGCCATCCTCAAAAAATCTACAAACAATAAATGCTGGAGAGGGTGTGGAGAAAAGGGAACCCTCTTGCACTGTTGGTGGGAATGTAAATTGATACAGCCACTATGGAGAACAGTATGGAGGTTCCTTAAAAAACTAAAAATAGAACTACCATACGACCCAGCAATCCCACTACTGGGCATATACCCAGAGAAAACCATAATTCAAAAAGAGTCATCTACCACAATGTTCATTGCAGCTCTATTTACAGTAGCCAGGACATGGAATCTACCTAAATGTCCATCGACAGATGAATGGATAAAGAAGATGTGGCACATATATACAATGGAATATTACTCAGCCATAAAAATAAACAAAATGGAGTTATTTGTAGTGAGGTGGATGGACCTAGAGTCTGTCATACAGAGTGAAGTAAGTCAGAAAGAGAAAAATACCTTATGCTAACACATATATATGGAATCTAAAAAAAAAGAAAAAAGAAAAAAATGGTCATGAAGAACCTAGGGGCAAGACAGGAATAAAGACACAGACCTACTAGAGAATGGACTTGAGGACACGGGGAGGGGGAAGGGTAAGCTGGGACAAAGTGAGAGAGTGGCATGGACATATATACACTACCAAATGTAAAATAGATAGCTAGTGGGAAGCAGCGCATAGCACAGGGAGATTAGCTCAGTGCTTTGTGACCACCTAGAGGGATGGGATAGGGAGGGTGGGAGGGAGAGGCAAGGGGGAGGAGATATGGGAATATATGTATATGTATAGCTGATTCACTTTGTTATAAAGCAGAAACTAACACACCATTGTAAAGCAATTATAGTCCAATAAAGATGTTAAAAAAAAAAAAAAAAAAAGAATGAAGGTAAGGGACTTCCCTGGTGGCGCAGTGGTTAAGAATCCACCTACCAATGCAGGGAACATGGGTTTGAGCCCTGGTCCGGGAAGATCCCACATGTCGCGGAGCAACTAAGCCCACGAGCCACAACTACTGAGCCCGCGTTCCACAGCTACTGAAGCCCGAGCGCCTAGAGCCCATGCTCGGCAACAAGAGAAGCCACCGCAATGAACAGTAGCCCCGGCTCGCCGCAACTAGAGAAAGCCCATGTGCAGCAATGAAGACCCAATGCAGCCAAAAATAAATAAATGTGTAAAAAGAAGTTTGTTTGTTTTTTTTACAAAGAATCTTACGGGGACTTCCCTGGCAGTCCAGTGGTTAAGACTCCGCGCTTTCAAAAAAAAAGACCCCGTGCTTCCAACGCAGAGGGTGCAGGTTCAGTTCTGGTCAGGGAACTAAGATCTCACATGCCTCGCTAGCTAAGACCCCACATGCCCACACGGCCAAAAAAAAAAAAAAAGAAACGTGCTTACATTTATCTCCCAGCCTGGTCAGGGAGATAAATGTAAGCACACATAACTGTAATACAAGTCAAATGATGTCATTAGCTATAACAGAAGTTTAAGGAATTATGAGAGTAAAGAGAAATTTAGATTATTTCTGATAGGAGGGCTGAAGAGGTGGACTTAGAAGGATGGATTTAACTACTTACTAGGCAGAGTGTGGAAGAAATGCTTCTGCTTCCCAGATAATGGAGATAAGCATAAGCCATAGAGCAAACAAAGATAATACAGGGCATGTTCAGGAAGTGGTGATTTATTCTGTATAACTGGAGCATAGGTTGTTTGAAAGAGAAGTGAAGAAGGAAAAAGACCAGATCATGAAAGCCTTTAAGGGAGTTGCTCAACACTTCAGACTTTTGCTGTAGACAGTAGGGAGACATTAAAGGTTTTTGATCGGGGGAGTGAAATCATTAGCCCAGTGGGACTAGGTTAGAGGCTTCAGCGAAATTTTAGCTGAGGAAAGGGCATGCTTAAAAGGAAGTGATCACTGGTATAGCTTGCTTAAGCACAGTATGAGAACCAGTGAGAGACCTTGAGAGCTGGTGGTTTTATAAGAAGTTCTAACAGAAAGGGAAGAATTGGAACAGTGTCCGGTTGTGAAAAGTTGAAGAGTAAAGATTGAAGTTCAGAAGTGGAGGCAGTCAGCATACCAGTGACTCCAAAACCATTGGTTCTCCTCCTTGGAGACAGTGATTGGGTCTTGGCTCCTTTCTTATTCCCACCTCTCTCAGCCCAGGTTCCAGAGCTGAGGGTCCTTGATACAACTTGGATTGGGAAATGTTAACAACTCCTTTAAGGAGTATGGTGGTAAAGGGATGAAGAGAAATGGAAATGTAGCTTAAGGGGATGGGGAACTGGATTGACAGAGGGACTATTTTTAGTTTGGAGTTCGAGGACATTTGTAGGCTGAAAGGAAGGAGCCAATGGAAAGGGAGGCTTGGAAAATGCAAAGGAGAGGTAATGTTTATGGAGCAAGGTGTGGGGGCAGATGGAGAAGAATGGACTGCGAGACTGGAGGGAAGCGAGAGGAAAGAACTGGAGCTGGCATTTGTTGGGTGCACTCTGCTAGATGTTATATAAATCTCTCACTTCATCCTCTGATACCTTTATGAACTAAATGTCACTATCTCCTTTTCACTGATGAAAAAGACTGAGGCTTAAAGAGGTTAGATAACCTGTTCCCAAATTAGAGAGCTAATAAATGGCAGACTGAGGACTTGTGTGATTTCCAAGCCTATGCTTTTTCTGACAACTACCTCACAAGGTTAGGAGGTAATAACTTCAACCTTATAATGAATGTGGCAGCATTCTATTCCTATACACTCTATTAATTCACTGATCACACACTCAAGGAACAATAGTAGGTGGCACTACCAAAATCACAGGAAAAGTAAAAGTCCTTTTTAAAAGAAATAGATAATCTAATTGGATAATAAGAAGAGGAATTAACATACAAGAAGATGCAAATACAGTAATACCTTCTGAATCCAGAATTCTGCTACCAGCTCCTTACCTGTTTACCTCTCCAGCTTTGCCTTATACTCTGTTCTAGCTGTGTTGTAATCCTCTCAGCTCCTCCAATATACATCGTGGTTGGCTTCTCTCTCTCCTTCTCCTTCTCCCTCTTCCTGTACTCTAGACTTTCCCACTTCTTGTGTCTCTGCCTGGAACTTTCTTCCCATGCATACCTCTGCCCTGCCTGGTTAATTCCTACCCATCCTTCAGGTCTCAGCTGGAAAGTCATCTGAAGCCATCATGACTGTGAAGCCATCGTGACTCCCTAAACTACACAGCACCCCTATATTCCATAGTCCTGTAGAACCGCATACCTCCCTTATCATGATAATTACTCTTTATTGTAATTTGTGATTTTATTAACTGCCTCCCTACTAGGCTGTAAACTCTATGAGGGCAGGGGTTATGCTTTAGTGCCTGGCACTACTGTGCTCAATAAATATTTGCTGAAAGAAGAAATTCAAAACACATCCAATAACCAGGAGATAAGGGGGAAATGGTAGGAACATAACAGTCACATGCAATAATGTTCGTTTGTTTCACTCATGTGGAAGTCTTTCTTTTATTTTCTCTTAATCTATACCCATTTCTAGTAATCTTCTCTGAACCCACAGCATACAATTAGCAGCAAGTTAAAAGAGGAAAGAGGAGCTTTTAGAAGCAAGAACACTGATAACAATGAGAATTAACACAAATAAGAAGGGAAGAGAAGGAAAACAAAAAAGCTGACAATTGAAAATTGCAGCATTTTTGACCATGTGGAGAAGAAGCAAACAGTATTAACTACATATATTCTAGACTTTGGGGTCCTCACTATTTACCTGGACAATTAAGTTTACAGTGCTTCCTCTGAGTAAGCAAAAATCTGGTTAAATGATGTCTTGAATGTGTGAAACACTTTGAGATTTACAAAACATTTCACCTACATTATCTTACTTCATCTTGTGAGTAAGCAGGCAGGTAAAGTGTCCACTCACAGGTGACAGACTCTGCCTTAGAGATAAAGTGGTTTATCTTACAAGGTCAGTCAGGGTCTTAATGACTCCTGGTTGTGGTCTTTCCACTATATAATCCACAGGAAATTAACAATATCTTTTTGAATAATCCCTATTTGAAACAGTTAACATGAAAATGTTTTGCACTTAATTTGGTAAAATCAAACTATCTGGAAAAATACTCAGAATGGAACATTCCTATGTTTCTGCTCAGCTGAGGTTTTACCATTGTTAGGATCAGTACTCTCATATCAGTTCAGAAAGAGAAAGTTCAGTGTGATCTGAAGCAGTTAAGCAAGACTTCAGCCTGACATAGCTGGAGGTAGCTTTCATCTTTGGTGCATTTATTTCTTCCTCTATTTACTATATGCCAGGCATTATGACTTAAGTGCTGGGAATACAAAGATAAAAGACAAGCTTCCTGTCCTTAGACTAAGTGGTAAGTACCTATGAACAATCCAAATGGAAGTATCCAATAAGCAATTATAAAAGTGAGTTTAGAGCTCAGGAGAAAGACTGAGATTGAATATCTATAAAGTTTATGGGGAGCCACATATAAATAGTTACTGTAACTGTTGGTGCAGATTTTCTTGACCGGTGAGGGTATGTAGAGCAAGAAGAGGTAGCTAAGGACATGACCTAGGAAACACCAACATTTAAGGAGAGGTCAGAAAGGCTGAGAAAGAGAGGCCACATCAATAGAAGTGAAGCCATTCATTCATTTATAAAATGTATCTATTAAGTCCCTAGTCTTTGTTGAAAGAAAGAAGGACTCAGGAGCCAAAAGAGGAGAGTATTTCAAGGAAGGAAGGGTCAACAGGGCCAAATGCCATAAAGAGGGCCAAAGGATAAAGACTGAAGAGAGCTGTTCATTGAATGTGACAAGGAGGTCATTAGTGGCCTGGATGAGAACAATCTCAGTGGAGTGATGGGGGGCCAAAACGAAAATGATTGAGAAGGGGGAAAAATGGGTACAGCAAGAATAGATGACTCTACAAATTTAGCTGTGAAGGAAAGAGAGAAATTGAGTGTTGACTAAATACAAGCAAGGATTAAGAGAAAGTTTAGAATTTTTTTTCTTTTCATCATGGGAGATATTTGAGCATGTGTATATGCAGAAGGGAAGATGTCAGTAGAAAAGGAGAGATTAGAAATAAAGGAAGGAGAAAGTATTTGAAGACATGTGGCATAAAGCACCTCAGTAGGAGATACAGAGTCAGATTTGTTCAACCATGTGTTACTAGTTAACAGCTGCAATGTGCCAGGCACTGTGCTAACTGCAAAGGATAACTGCGGTGAGAGAGACAAGACAGCTGGGCCCTGTGTGAATGGAGCTTAGAGTAAAGCAGAAAGGTGAACCTTAGACAAGCAGTACAGACGCCCCACCTGCTGGGATGAGAGAGATGTGAGAATGCAGCTAAGTGCATCTCTAGAGGGCAAAATGTTGGTGGGATGCTCACTTTATTATCTCTATTTTTCTCTGAAGATGGATGTGGGTTCTGCTAAGATGAGCAAGGAAGCTGTGAGGAAAGGAACTTGAGAAAGGATTTGACACAGCTACTTGTAGGGGTTGGGAGAGGGTAATTTTCCAAGCTTGGAGATCCTGAATTTATTAAAGGCTCCAATCTGTGGGACTGTGATTTTCTCCAGAAGACCCTGGGGAGTAGGATTTGTCCTTTGAAACAGCTCTAAGACTCTTCCATTTCTTTCCATACCCAATGCCACCATCCTTGTCTCACTGCTTCTCTCCCCTCATCCTTGAACCTTCCTGTTTTCTTACCAGAAGGTCTCCTTATCTTGCTAAGATAAAGCATTTTGACGGTAACACCTTTATTCAATAACTCGAAATGATGTCCTTTTCCTATCAAATTTTTTAACCTACTCACCTTGGTATTCCAGGCCTTCCATAGTTTGTCTCCCTCTTCCCCTGTCCTCTGCTTCTAACTAGTATCTCTCTTACGTATCAGTCACACAGGCCCTTTTGCTATCCATGCTTCAGGCTCCATGTTCACCAAGTAAAAGCTTTTGCTGAAACTACATTCTTTGGAAGATTTTCTCCTTTCTTTTGCACCAAGCCAACTCCCACCAAAGTTCTCCCGGCCTCCATGATAAAATGTATCCAACATCTTTCCCTGCAGTTATTATGAAGAGCACTTATTGTCTTTTCTTTCATTTATGAATTATATTCAATGTAGCTTTGGGGGGGGCTTTTTTTTTTGAGACTTGGTATTGTTTTTTTTTAATTAATTAATTTTATTTATTTACTTTTGGCTGCATTGGGTCTTCATTGGTGCACAAGGGCTTTCTCTAGATGTGGCGAGTGGGGGCTACTCCTCATTGCGGTGCATTGGCTTCTCATTGCATTGGCTTCTCGTTGTGGAGCACAGGCGTGGGCTTCAGTAGTTGTGGCACGAGGTCTCAGTAGTTGTGGCGCACAGGCTTAGTTGCTCTGCGGCATGTGTGATCTTCCCAGACCAGGGCTCGAACCGGTGTCCCCTGCATTGGCAGGCGGATTCTTAACCACTGCACCACCAGGGAAGTCCCTTGGTATTGCTTTTTAATCATTTAGTACATGTAAGTCTTGTTTTAGTTCAAATAGATGGTCATTTTCTTAAAGACTGGGACTACATCTCACAGTGGTTTGTATTTGAAGTAAGTGCTTAATATGTATTGGATTGAATTGAGATTTTAGTTGGGCCCTAAAACTTTAAATGAGTTATACCTTAATCCCCATTCACTAATCTATTCAATAAGCACATATTTTAATACCTAAGCCCTGTGCTAGGAGCTGGGGACATTTCTTTCAATCTCTGAGTGCCTCTATATTTTGAGGTGTCTTTCTCCCAAAAACCTCTTTCCAGCCTTTAAAACAGCCCCGACTGACCACTGAACCTTGGACCCAAGACCCCTCTGCAGTTATCTTTGTGTAAGTATTGTTCCATTGTTTCTGATTCTGTTTATCTCATTGCTTCACCTTCCATTTCTGTCTCTGTGATTGTGTGTGTATATGTCTATATCTCTTGCTTACTTTGGGGCTTAGCCCAGTCAGTGATGCTACCCACCCTGATCTCAGTCCATTAAAGACTGTCCAGAAGTAGCAAACCCCTGCCCCTCTTTCCCTTCAGTCCAGAGACCGGGCCATGTTTGTGTGTGTGTGTGGGGGGGTGGTGCCTGCTTAGATAAAACTATCCAATAATGTCAATGTCTCCCATGCCACCCACTATCCTAGGAATTTTGAGAACGTCTTTTGTCCCAGTCCCCACACAGGGAAGAATCTTAGCAGGTGGGAGCCAAGCAGTGATGTTTGAAGTAGCCTCATTCTTCCTCCCCACTGACATTCCTGGAATCAAAGGGTCTTTATGGAGGGTGGGGATGGAGAAGGAGCAGTTAGTTCTGCTGTTTGGAGGGATGTCCAGGGCCCTCTGAGGAAAGATGGGACATCACTAATCCTTGTCTGCGGGGCAGTAAGTCTGTGTGGTGTTGGGGCAGCTGGTTATTTTCCCTCTTTCAGGTCTCCGTGTTGCTCCTCTTTCTGTGTGACTCTGAGTCAGTTGGTCCCGATCTCCACATCTCTCTTTTGGTTTCAGCCCCACTCACCTGTCCTCTTCCATCAACCAACATCCTCACTGCTGGCCACCCTGGCTTCCTGGCTCCTTAGTTCCTAGCCAACTGGCCCAACCCCATCTTGCTTTGACAGTAGGGGTGGGAGGGGAGATGATGGGGATAAGGAAAACTTCCTAGCGACATCTTCCTTTCCCTTCCCAGGCCTCAAGTCTTCAAGTGCATGCTAGGCCTCCCTTATCTGGGGCAGGATGAACCAGAGGAGGCACATGGGAAGAAATAAAGGGGTTGATTTAAAAAGAGTAGAGAGGAGGAACAGAGGTTTGCGGGCAGAGTAGGGTAGAGGTGTACCCAGGAGCAGGGTAGCCAAAGCCATTGGAGAGGAGAAAGGAGGGAGGGAGGGTCACGCCGGCTCTGACAGCCCAGCCCAGCCGAGGTCCTCGGGTTTCCTGTCTCTCCTCCCAGCTGCTGTTCCTTCCTCTCTTGTTGTGAGATTTCTCCCCAGGGCCTCTCCATGTTAAAGCGTGTGACCCCCTCCTCTGTCCGGGTCTCAGCGACTGTCCGTGGATCTCGCGCCTGGCTTTGGTCTCCAGCTCAACCTCCCGGCCAGGCCTTCTCGGTGGGCGGTGCTCCCGGCGTCCCTCCTCCTCCGAGGGCTATTGGTGGAGAGGTGTCGAGAAGGCGGTGTCTAGCCGGCCTCCGAGAGCCGGATTAGTTGTGCAGACCCCGAGGCGGGCCGGAGGCGGGTCCGGCCAGGAGGCGGGCGGGGCGGCTGGGGCCCGGCCCAGAGCTCCGGGCGGTCGCATTGTTTTCCTCCGCGGAGCCGCGGCGGGAGTGGGGTTTGCGACTGGGATCCAGGGCTCACCCGACCTGACAGCGCCCGGGAGCCCAGATCCAAGCTCCATCCAATTCAGACGTTCATCACGTCTCGCTAGAGCCCCAACCACCGATTGCGAACTCGGCGCGGTGCGCGGCCGCTGCCCGCCCGCTGAGATCTCTATTCCACTGACCCGGATCTCGGAGCAAGTACCCCGGAGCAGGGCTGGGGCTGCAGGGCGTCGGGGAGGATCGGGGCGCCTAAGGCTGGGGGCAAGCTTCCGAAGTGCCAGAGGGACCCGCCTGGGAGGGTGCCAGAGCGATGTGTGCTTGGTTGACGGAGAGGGTCAGCGGAGTTGGGGTGCGTGGAGGGAAGAGGGGACCGTGGCCAAGCCCCGTCACGGGACTGTGGGGCGCAGGGTCTGGGCACCTCTTGCGACCCGGCTTCTCTGAGTCGCATCCCTTGGATTGGGGAGCGCGAAAGGAATTATTTGAGGCGCGCACCGTACAGAGGGTGGAAAACCTGGTCTCTTTCCTCTCCAGCAGAGAAATTAAGGCTTCGAGACCCGTGGAGAACTGGACCCTCTCGTTGCCCCTGCAGGGATGGGAAGGGGAACACGTCGTTCCAGACTTTGGTGTTACAGCTGCACCTCTGTCCTTGTGCAAGCGGGAGTCTGAGCACCTCCCAGGGGGTTGGCTTGGGCATAGAGTCGGGAATGGGGCCCCTGAGAAACACCAGTCCTAGTGCCCATATCTTTCCTTCACCCCACTCGCCCTGGGGCTTTGTTAGACCGAGGTCTCCCAAGGAGGAGAGCCCAGCTGGTGACTGCATCTCGAGCCCGCGGTCCCCGCTCAGCCCTGGCCCCAGGCCCGCCCTCATCGGTTCCAAGCCTCTGGCCCTGTTTCCCTGGCCTCGGAGACCCGCCTCCACTCCCCAACCCCCGCTCCCATCCCCATTCGGTCTGCGCCTGCAGGCCCCTCCAGCCCCTCCTCCCGCTAACGTGGCTCTGGGACCCGGTCCCGGCCCAGACTCTCCTACCCGCCCCTCTCGGAGCCCCAGATCCAGTGAGGGGGAGACACGTAGAGCCCCTGGCCTCAGGCCCACCTCATGCGAGGCTCTAGACACCTGGATTATCCTCGTTGGGGACTGGGTGGGAGGGAGGGTAGGTAGCAAGCCTGGGGCTGAGAGCTAAGGGTGGGGGGCAACTGTCTTGGAGAAGGGAACGTGCCTGTTCCGTGAGGCTCCTTGGCGCGCCCCCCGCTCCTTAGAGGAAGGTGGACTGGGGCGGGCGACCAGCCCGAGGGCTTCCTGCTATTGTCCCCCGCCCAGTCTCCCCTTCTCCATCCCTTCCCCAGCCCCCGCTAGAATCTGGCTTTGACCCGGGCCACTCCCCAGAGGTGGCTGCGGGGCCAGGAGGAGACAGAAGGGCTGTTTCCTCTTCCCAGCAAGGGGAGAACCTAGGAAGGGGAGAAAGAGCCGGCCAGGCCTCCCCCATTCGCTCCAGATGGGGGGTATGAAGCAGCTGGGATTGGTCCCGGCAGGGTAAGCCTTTCCCCAAGCCAGGGGTCGGATGGGGGCCGCTCAGATGCTGCTCCCTAAAATCAGCTATGGGAAGCCCCCTTAAAGATATGTCATAGTTAAGTCTAGGGGGCCAATGCAATGGCCAACCAAGTGTTTTTAGAGGCTGGACTAATCCAGTCTAAGGTGGGGGGTAGGGTGGAGAGAGACTGGGTGGGAGGGAGGCAGGGACTGCTCTCTGGGAAGAAGGAAGGGGCTGGGGGTGCTTGCTATCAGAGCATTTTGCCTAGAAATGAAGAGCATGCAAATGAGATGCAAATTAGCCTCTATTGTCCCCAGCTAGGGAGCTTTTGCTAAGAAGGCTGCTGGATTCTGAAGGTTTTAATGTGGGAGTGGTCGTCATGCCCTCCAAACTCTCCCAGTCACCCCTTTTCCCAAGACTGGTCCTGCAGTTCCAGGAGTTTCTGGGTAGGGGCCAGCACCAGCCCCTGCCCTCACACCTCTGGGCATGAAGCAGCCAGCACCTTTGTAATTAAGCTCAATGTCAATGTGCCCCCGACTTCCAGGGCAGCATCTCCCCTACCCTAGCCTCATTAGACTTCTCCTGAATGTTCACATTCACTTTTATTGGATGTGGTAAGGAGGTATAGCTCAGCCTCTTCCCTCCTTCTGTCCCTTCTTCCATCAGGTCAGAGGTCTCCTATCCCCCTCAAACCCCCACAGGAGTCACCACCCCAGGTAAGGAAAGGGCAACAGCTCCTGAGGGCAGCGGATGGAAACAGGCATGGCCTGGGAGCAGAAAGAGGGTCTGACTGTCCTCCCCACTTGCCTGAAACTGAAGTTGTTTCCTGGGTGAAGATACCAGTTGCCCAGGGCAACCTGTGGGGGAGGGGGCAGGAGGGGGTGGATAGGAGACAAGCTGTGTCCCTTTCTCTTCCCCTGGGAGCACCGACATCCAGAAACATGGGGCGGGGGTGGCAGAGGGAGGCTTGGCCTTTCAGCACCAGAGGGTCTTTAGCTAGCTGACTGCTCTGCCCCTGGGGAGGGGGTCGTTAGGTGCTCCTACCCCTTCCCTTCCTCCAGCTCTCTTGGGACCCCATCTGGCGTCAGCCTCCCCACCAGTGACGCTGGATTGTGGGTGGGGTACACGTGGGTCTGGGCTCCGAGAGTGGAGTTGTTGGATGGAATGGGCTAAGCCTGGAAGCCCAGGGTCTCTTCTTTAGGGGACATGGCAGGACAGGCAACTAAGGATTAGTGAAGGATGACTGTCTGTTCACAGAAAGGAAGGAGTCTCACCCTTCCTGGCCTGATTTCCCGAGCCTACTCAGCCCTTCACTTCAACTTCAGGGGAAGGCAGGAAGCTGGTGTACACCTCCCACTGTGGGTTCCAGCCAGGGTCAGCTTGGCTGGGGGAGGCTGATGGAGGCTGATGGGTGGGAAGGAGGGCTGTCTCACCGTCCCTTCCACCATATCTATCTTTTCCTGGACTTTGGGCTACAATCGCCTGGCTGTCATTGAATTATTTATATTTTCATTCCAAGGCAGTCCGAAGAGGGAAGGGAAGGGAAGGAGAGACATGTTCAGCCATATCTCCTCACCAGTATAGCCCCTTCTATGCCTGGCTCCTAATAGCGGGTGGGTCTGCTCTTCCCCACATTAAGCACATGCAGTGGTTCTTAGGAGTCAGGGAGGGAACAGGGGGCTAGGGAGGCTGGGAGGGGGCACAGTGGTCGGGCAGACAGCTGCGGCCAGAGCTAAATTTAGCCTCTGATCTGGCTTTGATGCAGATTCATTTTTGGCTAAGACAGCCCCCCTCCCCCACTCCCCTCCCTACTCACTCAGCTTCTCCCTAGCAATGGGAAGGGCCCCAGAAGCGTGAGCTTAGACCAGGACAAAGACCCCTAGGCTGCCTCCCCCACTCTGTTCTTCCTCAACCCTAGACAATGATGGCTGCTTCGCAGCTGCCTCTACCAGGGCACAGCGCCTAAATTGCTCCCGGGTGCCATGGGGGTCCGGGAGGGAGGGGGGAGGCAGACATGGTGCCCTCTTCCTCCTCCCCAGTGCCAAGGAGTCACTATTTATAATTTTAAGGCTTCAGTGTCTAATTATAGCTGAGAAGAGGTTAGCAAGAGGGGGGCCAGGAGGTGTCACCTACTGAATGTCCCAGGCCCAGTCAGGAGAGAGGAGAAAAGGTTGAGTGAGAAGGCTGGGAGGGGGAGCAGGCGGGTCCTGTCCTTACCTGGGGTCATGCTGGCAGGCTTCGTACCAGCCAGTTTGGGCCAGTTGGACAGGGAAGGGCCTTGAGTGACAGTGACAGCTGGCTGGGACTGAGGCAGTGCCAGAGAGAGGGTTCTTCTCCCTACTGCACTGGGTCTTCTGGGGATAGACCTGGGAAGGAGTCCTCCTGCTTCAAAAGGTGGAGGAAATTTGACCCCTTCCCCCACTTTTCTGTCTTCCCTTTCAGGGCCAGCATATGGGTGAGGGGGCACCCCCTGGGGCCTGAGCTGCCCCACACAGGATGCCCCGTGCCCCCCGCTTCATGCCCTTGCTGCTACTGCTGTTGCTGCTGTCACTTCCCCACACCCAGGCTGCCTTTCCCCAGGACCCCCTCCCTCTGCTGACCTCTGACCTGCAAGGTGAGTGCTTGGTACCTCGCCCCCTCTATATGAGCTCAGCACTCAGTCTTGGCAGGTAGACAGACACTGAGACCCCGTGTGTGGGTGGCAAGGTGCAGGAAGGCTCTCAGTCTCAAGGAAGCTAAGAGCCTGACCAGAAAAGGGGAGAAGACAGGTAGAGTGAGCTGGCACCTCAGGTCAGTCACTTCTCCTCTGTGGGCCTACTTCCTTCACTTCCAGGCAGCATTGTTCAGTGATAAAGAATGTGGACTCTCGGCCAGACCAAACCTTAGCAGGTTTGAATCCCTGCTAAGCTGCTCACTAGCTGTGTGAGCTCTTCAAGTTATTTAACCTTTCTTTGCCTCAGTCTCCTCATCTGCAAAATGAAGATAGTCATAGTATTTTACCGGGAATTCCCTGGTGGTCCAATGGTTAGGACTCGGTGCTTTCACTGTGGTGGCCCGGGTTCAATCCCTGGTTGGGGAACTAAGATCCTGCAACCCATGCAGTGCAGCCGAAAAAAAAAAAAAAAAATACTACTAATAATAGTATTCTACCTCATAGAGTTATTTAGGGATTAAATGAGGTAATACAGGTAAAGTTCTGAGAACACTGTCTGGCACAAAGTAAATGATTTATATATGTTTGCTATTATTATTAGCTACAAAAGGAAGGCTTGGGACTAATTCAGTGGTTTCCAACACCTCTTGCCTCCCTTTCCACCACGTTATCACTACCAAGTCTAGGTCCCACCATGAGGGAAACCACCAGCCAACTTTTTCTGAGAAGGACCTTTATCTGTTTGCAGGTTCCTGTTATATATGCAGGATTTAGAGTAAATTTAAGGACGAAGGAATGGCAGTTAGGTTATTGGGAGTAACTGTTGGGGGATAGATAAGAGCAGCAAACACATGTGCCAGACATGGTGCGAAGCACCATACGAATGTTAAATCATCTCTCTCTGAACTCTGGGGTCCCTTTGAACGCTGATGACTGTGGTTTCCGTGATCAGGCCAGGTGGATGCTGGAGTTGGTCAGAGGAGGCAGAAACCTTGGAGGGCTGAGGTGGCCTGTGAAGAGCCTTGAGGGGAGGGTGCAAAGAGAGGGCTGGGAGAAATGGGGTGAGTAAATGGTCCACATGGGACAGTGTACAATGTGGGAGTGAAAGGGAATTGCTAGCCCTAAGGCAGTTCCAAGAAGGGGTTGGGCTCAATTCTGGAGTCAGACAGACCTGGATATCAATTGGGGTGCCTGCCACTTCCAAGCTAAACGAGCTGTGCAAATTTCTTAATGGCTTTAAGCCTCAGGTTCCTCATCTGTAAGATGGGGCCAATGTTAGTACCTGCCTCATAGGGTTGTTGTCTAAAGTGAGACAATGCATCTAACCTGCTAACATAGTGCTTGGCAGAGGTTAAGTGCTCAGAGTTAGCTGGTATTACATTTATTAATAGCCTTATTAGTAGCTTTATTAATACCTCACAACTCATCTCACATATCCATTTTACGTCCGTGGCTGGGTTTCATCAGGTTGGAGAGGGTGTTGAGGGAGTACGTGGTATTCTGGCTGGTCCTCAGCACCCACCTCTCTGTGCCTTCTAGGTATTTCCCCATTATCCTGGTTCCGGGGCCTGGAGGATGATGCTGTGGTGGCAGAACTTGGGCTGGACTTTCAGAGATTCCTGACCTTGAACCGGACCTTGCTAGTGGCTGCCCGGTAAACTGGCTGTGGCACCACTGTGGGGCTGACAGGCCTGCTCCTGGGCAGGCATGGGACCTGTGTGGCCACTGCAACATCTTGCAGGGGACACGTGCAGGTGTATAAGCCATGGGACATGGGAATGCTAGGACCCAGAGCACAACTGCCAAGTTGTGGAGTAAGGGGGAGGAGAGAGGGCACTGTTTGTCCCTGAGCAGCTGAACACGGGCAAGGTGGGAGGCTCAGGAGTTCGGGTGGGGATCCATGGCTTGGCTCTGATCCCTCCTTGCCTGTCTCTTCAGGGATCACGTTTTCTCCTTCGATCTTCAAGCCCAAGAAGAAGGGGAGGGGCTAGTGCCCAACAAGGTGAGGGGCTGTGTGGGAGGAGGTTGAGGCATGGAGATGAGGCTGGGAAAGGTCTAACCGGGATCAAGTGGGTAGGTAGAAGACTCCAAGAGGAGCCATAATGTGAGGTGGTTCCAGGTTGCCCCATGATTTTTCCCCTTCTACTTCTCCCTCCAGTATCTAACATGGAGGAGTCAAGACATGGAGAACTGTGCCGTGCGGGGAAAGCTGACGGTGAGGAGTGGGATGAGAATCTTGAGGGAAGGAGATGACCCTGCCTCCAGGCTCTGTCTAAGTGGCCCTCCACTGTGCCCACTTCCCCCCCACTTCTTTCATCTTGGTCCACAGAGGAAAATGTACAGGAAAGGGAGTTCATGATTTTTAGCTTCTTTCACACACCTCACACAAAAGGAAAGTGAGGCTCTGAGAGGCCAAAGAACTTGCCCAAGGCCACAGGACTAGGAGTAGATAGCTTAGTTGGGACTTTACCCCACACTGCTCTACCTGGCTCAAGTGGAGTAGCCCTACTTCCTGTGACCCCCCCCACCCCATCCCAGTCCCAGGCAGCCCTGTCACTGACCGAGAATTTTGGATTTTCTAGGACGAGTGCTACAACTACATTCGTGTTCTCGTTCCCTGGGACTCCCAGACACTCCTTGCCTGTGGAACGAACTCATTCAGCCCCGTGTGCCGCAGTTATGGGGTACAAAGGCGAGGGCGGGGCATCAGGACTGGAGTGGGAGAAGAACCCAAGCTGGGCAATCAGTTCAGTGGGGATGGACCAGCAGGGGTAGGGGAACAGGAGTGCCCAGAGTGGAGGGGTCCGGAAGGGGTGGAGCAAGGAGGCAAGGGGACACGAGGAAGTGGGCTATGGAGCCAGACTCGCAACACCCCAAGGGTTCCAAGAACCTGTTTCCTCTGCCTCCAGATAACTTCGCTGCAGCAGGAGGGTGAGGAGCTGAGTGGGCAGGCTCGATGCCCCTTTGATGCCACCCAGTCCAACGTGGCCGTCTTTGCAGGTGTGCACCTGGGCATGTGAGCAGCAGGCATGTGGCTGGAGGGAACTCCCACGTTAGCCCCTTTCCTAATTTGGTCTTTCCCCCATGCTCCTGAGTGGAGGGTGAAGGTAGGGGCCAGGGTCAGGCCAAGGGAGGGGTGTGGGAGGCCCAAGAAGAGCCAAGATACGGATCCCTGAGCCCTCCCCTGACCCCACCCTACCCCTCCAGAGGGCAGCCTGTATTCAGCCACAGCTGCGGATTTCCAGGCCAGTGACGCTGTGGTTTACAGAAGCCTTGGGCCTCAGCCCCCACTCCGCTCCGCCAAGTACGACTCCAAGTGGCTCCGAGGTCAGGGCGGGCCTAGGGCAGGGAGGCTGCTCTTGGGGAGGAGGTGCAGGGGGCGATCGATGGCAGGCAGATGGTGGTAGTGGTGAGCATGTGTGCAGAGGGGAGAGGCTGTGGGGGGCCAGGAGCTTCTGAACAGGTGTAGTTTCTCTTCCGTACCTTTCCTCTCACTCCCCCTTCAGAGCCACACTTTGTCCACGCTTTGGAGCATGGAGACCATGTCTACTTCTTCTTCCGAGAAGTCTCTGTGGAGGACGCCCGGCTGGGGAGGGTAAGGAAGTGGGCACCAGGGGTGGGTAGCTAGAGGGCTCTGCTGGATGGTGAGGAGCCAGTCATTCAGGGGAGAGCTCCTGGCCCTAATCTCCACAACGCAATCCCCTGGACTCTGAGGCCCCAACTTGGAGTAGCCCCCAGGCCTCTGCCCCCGCATCCTGCTAGGTCCCTCACCTTGACCCACATTGACCGACCACACCCTTCCTTTGCTGTGCCCCTAACATTTGTCTCTTGGTGCTCTAACTCACCACATTGCTCTCACCCTGCTGGCCCTGGGGTTCTCTCTCACCGTTCTCCTCATCTCCAACTCTCCCCCACACAGGTGCAGTTCTCCCGTGTGGCCCGTGTGTGTAAGCGTGACATGGGCGGCTCACCTCGGGCCTTGGACCGCCACTGGACATCCTTCCTGAAGCTGCGGCTCAACTGCTCTGTCCCTGGGGACTCTACCTTCTATTTTGATGTCTTACAGGCCTTGACAGGGCCTGTGAACTTGTATGGCCGCTCTGCCCTCTTTGGGGTCTTCACCACCCAGACCAATAGGTTGGTACCAGACTAACCAATGTGGCCCAATCTGTCCCTTGCCCCACCAGCATCCAAGTTCCTCTCTCAACGCCTATTGATGAGGGCAGTGAGCGGAAGCTCCATTCAAAGCCAGTTTGCTGTTCTGCCCACCGTTTTTCTCCTAGCGTGGCCCCCAGGGGCTGCCCCACCCTCTCAGTCTCCACCCTAATACGGTATATGAAGGGGAGCCGCCATGTCTTACCTAGGAGGAACTGTGCTGTCCCTTCCCACACCTAGCCCACATCCTTTTCTGGCTCCCTCAGCATCCCCGGCTCTGCGGTCTGTGCCTTCTACCTGGATGATATTGAGCGTGGGTTTGAGGGAAAGTTCAAGGAGCAGAGGAGTCTGGATGGGGCCTGGACCCCTGTGTCTGAGGACAGGGTCCCCTCCCCCAGGTACGCAGGGTGGGGGTGGCCTTTGTGGAGGTAGAAACAAGCAGTGTGTGCTCCCCAAATGGGATTATGAGAAGTGGGCAAGGTGTCCAAGGCCTGGGGAGGGGGCTGTAGCGGGTTGGCAGCAGGGAAGGGAAGCAGTAGTGTGAATGTCTTTGCGTAGGCGGAACAAGGGTTACCAATCATGTTTGGGAGCAGTGGGTAGCTGGTGGTCACAGAGCCTAACTAAGCCCCAGCTCCCTGTCCTAAGGCTCCCTCTCCCTTTGTGTCCACCAGGCCAGGATCCTGTGCAGGAGTAGGTGTGGCTGCATTGTTCCCCTCTTCTCGAGACCTCCCTGATGATGTCCTGACCTTCATCAAGGCTCACCCACTCCTGGACCCTGCCGTGCCGCCTGCCACCCATCAGCCTCTGCTCACCCTCACCAGCAGGTATGGGGCTAGAAAATGCTGACCACTGCCTTCCCCCCACCAGCCACTCTCTTTCCCTGACCCCACCATGTAAATCATATTGGTAGGAGGAAGAACCCATGAAAGTGGAAGGGAGAGAGCTAAGAAGGAAACACTGGGCTGGGGGAAGGGCAGAGAAGGGGGTACCCAGACACATGTGCTGTCCTTGAAACACTCAAGCTTCCACTGGTCAGGTTGTCCTGACCTGAGGCCTATCCCTCCAGGGCCCTACTGACCCAGGTAGCTGTGGATGGCATGGCTGGTCCCTACAGTAATACCACAGTCCTGTTCCTTGGCTCCAACGATGGGACAGTGCTGAAGGTGCTGCCCCCATGGGGGCAATCTGGGGGCCCTGAGCCCATTCTGTTGGAAGAGATCGATGCCTACAGCCCCTCCCGGTGAGCCCTTTGTCCAGCAGGCCCCCTGCAGAGCAGGGATGGGATGTGAAGTGGTAGATGGGGATATGGGGATGGGGTGGGGACTTCCAATATTGGAAGTTGTGGGGAAGAGAGAGGGCCTTGGCGAGAAGCTGGACACTGTGTTGGGGCAGAGTAGCCCTGTGAGTTGTACTCAGTTGCTTGTATGCCTCCCCCCCCTTCTGTTCTTTAACTCACCCAGGGAAAAAGGAGCCTCACCTGCTCCATCTCTGACTCCTTCTGGCCTCACCCTAGGTGCAGTGGGAAGCGGGCAGCCCAAACAGCACGGCGGGTCATAGGGCTGGAGCTGGACACTGAAGGTCACAGGCTCTTTGTGGCTTTTTCTGGCTGTGTCATCTACCTCCCTCTCAGTCGATGTGCCCGGCATGGGGCCTGTCGGAGGTGAGAGGGACCTGAGGTCAGGCCCTGCTTGGGTGGGCTCTCTGGGCCTGCAGGCACACAGGAACACAGGCATTGTGGGTGGCAGGGAAACGCAGGGGATGGTTTGGGGCTGGGTATCTCAAGCATTCTGCAGGTGGGCAGTAACCAGGGACTGGACTAGGGATTGGGGTGGATAGGATGGGAGTATCAGGCTAAGAGCCTCCTGCAAGCCAGGGTGAGAGTGGAAGAGGCAGGGGAATGGAATGTGATTAGGGTGGAGAGGGTCCCAGCCTCACATGACTCAGTTTTCCCTAGGAGCTGTCTGGCTTCTCAGGACCCATACTGTGGATGGGATCGCTCCAGAGGCTGTGTGGATATCAGGGGACCTGGTGGGTAAGTGAGAGGCTCCTGGATCTCCTGAGGAGAAAGTTCCCCACTAAGAGAGGAAGCTGAGGGCTAGGGTGGGGGATGGGGGCAAGATGTATACCTGCACTGAGCCACCTCCATTTCCTCCTAGGATTGATGTGCATCCAGCTGGGAACCAGGAATCCATGGAGCATGATGACTGCCAAGGTAAACAGAAGGGGCAGGGGTAGCTGTAGCCATTGTCGCGCATGGCTCTGATGGCCATAGACACCATCCCAGCTGTGGGCTTTTGTCTTTCTCTCCTTCTGTGGTACAGTCATGCCCATCGGTTCTTCATGAAGCTTCCCTCTGCCCCCATCTTTACCCTCTCTCTCCCTTTTTCATAGATGGAGCTACTGGGAGTCAGTCTGGCACAGGGGATTCTGCTTATGGTGAGTTCTATTGTCCCAACTTCACCTTGCTCAGCCCACACTCACCCAAGTCTGTGCCCCATGGCAGCAGCAGACCAGCACCCTGGACACCCTGAGAGAGTCTCAGAAAAGGGTTAGCATCCTCCAAATACCTAGCATATAGCTCAGTGCTTGGCACATAATAGGGTGCTTAATAGATAGTTTTTGAACAAATAAATGAAAGAATGCCTTGCATGGTGAGCCCTTCCCCATTTCCAGAGGAAAATGAAGGCTGCAGTTCTGGACCTATGGGCTCCAAAGGGGGTGCGGGGACCCACTGAATGGGTATCAGAGGTGGAGAGCAGGAGCCTCACTGGCTCTGACCTGGTCTCTGTTACCAGTGCTTCTGAGTCCTGGCCCTTCCCCTGAGACCCCAAGCCCCCCCAGTGATGCCCACCCCCGGCCCCGGTCTTCCACTCTTGGAGCTCACACGCAGGGTAAGGGGCTGGCTGGGAGGGGCAGGAGTCAAGTGTGGGGCTGCTGATTCTTGGAGAAGTCTAAGCCCCTCCCTGATCGCTGTTTCGCGCTCACTAATAATGCCTGTTTGGATCCTCCCCTCCCAGCCCCGCCTCCCTCAGCACGGGCGGAGTTTTGCAGTTGCTCTTGGCATGGCTACAGGGGCCAGAGCTGGGATGGGGACTCCCCAGGCCCAAGCTCTAGCTTGCGTGTGAAAGGTAGTTCGGTGGGTTGTGTGTGTTGAGGGGTCAGGGGAGGTGACTCCTGAAGAGGGTCAAAGCTGCGTTGGAGCTAAGCAGCAGCAGGAGAGAGGCGACACTTCAGAACCTGCCATCCCGCTGGCCTACCTTCGCTGAGCCTCCCTCCTTCCTCTCGGTTGGCAGGCGTGCGACGGGACCTCCCGCCAGCCTCAGTCTCCCGCTCCGTCCCCATCCCACTTCTCCTGGCCTGTGTGGCCGCAGCCTTCGCCCTGGGCGCCTCGGTCTCTGGCCTCCTGGTCTCCTGCGCTTGTCGCCGCGCCCACAGACGTCGGAGCAAGGATATCGAGACTGCGGGGCTCCCGCGCCCTCTCTCCCTTCGCAGCTTGGCCCGTCTGCACGGGGCGGGCCCAGAGCCGCAGCCAACGTCCAAGGACGGAGAGGGGGCACAGACACCCCAGCTTTACACCACCTTCCTGCCTCCTCCCGAGGGCGTACCCCCGCCGGAGCTGGCCTGCCTGCCCACCCCGGAGTCCACGCCGGAGCTGCCGGTCAAGCACCTCCGCCACGCCGGGGGTCCCTGGGAGTGGAACCAGAACGGGAACAACGCCAAGGAGGGCCGGGGCCGCGCCCGGGGCGGCAACACGGCGGGCGGCCCCGCGCCGCGCGTGCTGGTGAGGCCGCCGCCGCCCGGCTGTCCTGGGCAAGCCGTGGAAGTCACCACCCTGGAGGAACTGCTGCGCTACCTGCACGGCCCGCAGCCGCCCAGGAAGGAGGCCGAGCCCCCGGCCGCCGCCCCTTTCACCTCGCGGGCGCTGCCGCCCGAGCCCGCCCCCGCCCCCACCCTCTTTGCCGGCCCCAGCCTGCTCCCCCGGGACTGTGCAACGCCTCGGAGGCTGGACGTGCCCCCGGAGGGCAAGCGCCCGGCCCCCGCCACCCGGCCTGCTCTCTCCGCCCCAGCTCCCCGGCTCGGGGTGGGCGGCAGCCGGAGGTTGCCCTTCTCCACGCACCGTGCACCCCCCGCGCTGCTCACCCGCGTCCCCTCGGGAGGCCCCTCCAGGTACTCCGGGGCTGCCGGGAGACACCTCCTGTACCTGGGCCGGCCTGAGGGGCACCGGGGCCGCGCCCTGAAGAGGGTGGACGTCGAGAAGCCCCAGGTGCCCCTGAAGCCTCCCCTCGTCGGGCCTTCCTCGCAGCCGGCCGTCCCTAGTGGCAACCATTTTAACTTTTAAAGGGAGCTGCTCCAAGGCCTCAAATGGGACCCTCGAGGCCCATGCCCTCAAAGGCCGTGAGCGTGGACGCATCTCCAAGGACAGGTCACCTCCCTCTCTCCTTGTTCCACACCTCCAGCCTTCCTGGACTCTGAGAGTCTCCCGGGGTCCCTGCCCGCCCCGGGTTTATTTATTGACTGCCGACTGTCTTTCCCCCTGTCCTCGAGAGAGGAGTGGGAGGTGAGAAGCTCGCCCCCTCAGTGAGCCAGCTTTTCGGGGGGAACTGGCACACTCCCACTCCCCCACCTCCCTCAGCCAAGCTGCCTTAACTCGCCCCTCCGGGCCTCCAGAGACTGGGCCCCGGGCGGGCCGCACGGCGGACGGACGGGGCTGCGCCACGCCCGTTGTGTACAGAGTCCTCGGGCCTCCTGGGACGTGCCTCCTCCTACTGTGTAGGAGCCTCCCCTTCCCAATACAGCTGTGTCCCCGAGCCGCTGCCTGACTTTACTCGCGGAGGGGGCGGGGCGGGAGTCGGTCGGCTGCTCTGAGCCCTTTTTCTCCAGAATCTCTGCCTTCAACTTGGCCTTGAGCTCTCTCCCGAATAATTGGGATGGCTGCGCTCCCACCGGGGTTAATAAGGAAAGATTTCCTGAAGCAGGCAAGCTAAGAAATGGTGCGTGGAGATGAACCAGGGCCCAGGAGACCCCGGCTAGAATTTAGGTGGGGTTAGGGAGGGTACTCCGAGCACGTTTCTGGACCGAGATAAGAGGGACTTTTTCGTAGAATGCTCTGGGGTGGGGGGAGGGTATTTTTGGAGAAATAAAATGAAGCTGCAGCGTAAGTGACTGAAGTTTCGCATCAGGAAATCTTGTCATAAAGGGAATTTGGCTGGAAAAAACTGGGTCGCAAGAGGGGTAGGCTGCAAAAAAAAACCCAACAAAGTCCTGGTGAAGTTAGGGGTTTGCCCCAGCAGTTCCCTCAGGAGCACTTCCCCTTCGCGGAGCCAGAGGGGTGCCGAGAAGCGTATTTTATTGCACGCATGCGTAGCCTCCTCTCCCGGACTCCCGGGCCGCACTCCAGCCCCGCGCGCGGAAGATCAGCTAGCTTGTGTCGTGAGGTTCCTCTGGCCCGGGCTGGGTGCAGATACCTGTCCGTTACTCCCGAGGGCCAATGAGAGGGACGAACAGGACGGCCTGCCCCGCCCACTACCTGGAGCTAAAGACGCTTAAGGCCTCGCGCGGGCGGTGGCTGCTTTTGCGGCTTTACAAGTCTGGTTTTTACCGGCGCGTGGCGGGGATATCCACCGGGTTGGAGCCCTAGGCCGCCCTGCCGCTGGCGCCGCCTGGAGGCCAGACCACGCCTTGCAGCTAAGGAAGCCTCGCCAGTTCCTCTCCCGGTTTTTTGCCTAAAAGCCCTCGGCTGGAATCCGCTGGGAACAGTTTGAAGAACCCTGAGATGGTTTCTAGCTCCGCCCTTTACTGCTTGTGATCCTGCCTAGTCAAAGCTCTACCCTAAGCCTCTGTTTCCTCACCTGAAAAATGGGGTTGAGAGGCTCAAGAACGATAATGTACGTGAAAACCCTTTCTAAAGGAGAAAACATGGTATCTTGTGAGATGGTGGTTCCTTCAAACTCACCTTGGGCTGTTATTCCTAACTTTGCGATCTGCTTCTACTCAGCAATCCGTTTCCCTTTGTATCCTTACAAACTTCGTTTATAGATTTTACCCTCAAGGTTTTAAAATGCCCTCTGAACACTTCTCATACATCGGATAGCTTGTTCCACCAAATTTGGCTGTCCTCCAGAGTCTACCCTCTTTCTGCTTGGAGCTTGTTTCACCGGGCTGGAGAGGTCCTTTAGATCTCAATTTTTTCTCTCACTGGATGCCTTACTTAAACCGAGATACTTTGAAATCATTGCTAGTTGCTAGATAGTGGAGGAGAGAAAGGAAGAAGTAAAGAATCTTTCCAGTCGCCTGACTTCATTATCCTTTTCAAACCAAGCCAGGACAAAGAAAAATTCTAAGACTGCAACCTTTCATAGCCCTCTAAGGGCCAAGTCTCACAGATACTTCAGTTCTTGCCCTGATGGTGGTCACAAAGGGGTAAAAGATCCTCAGGTTTAACTGTAGACCCAAAAGAGAAGTACAATAGAAATTTAACCTTGTGACTCTGCAGGAAGCAACAATTTACAGGTTAAAGTCCTGGTTTCAGTTTAATTGTAAAGGATGTTCATTTATTCGTATTTCTAAACTATGGGGACTTTCCTGGTGGTCCAGTGGTTAAGAATCCGCTTTCCAGTGCAGGGGACGCTGGTACAATCCCTGGTAGGGGAACTAAGATCCCACATGCTGTGGGGCAACTAAGCCCGTGTGGTAACGAAAGATCCCGCCTGCGGCAACTAAGACCTGACGAAGCCAAAAATAAATAAATATTAACAGACAAACAAAAACACTATGGCAACTTCTCTAGCCAAGAATGCCTAAACTGGACTCTCAGAACCTTCTCAGGGCTAGTGAAAGCAACTATGTTGCAGTGAGAGCAACAGTCCTTGGACTCCGCCACTTAATAATTTTATGGGTGACCTTGGCAATTCCACTAACCTCTCCGCGCCTCAATTTCTTTTGTAAAGTATGGAAAGAACATATGCCAACATGGGGTTTATAAAGCACCATATAAATATATACGCTTAAATTAAGTGCTTTGTGGGAAATGGTTATTTGCCCAAAATAGACTATTAAGAATGCAATTCATTAGCACTCATCCTGAAACACCTCATCCTGACAGAGTAGTGAATAATAAATTAGGGATAAACTGAAAGAAATTATTATCACTGTCAACACAGGGATAAACATGATCCTAACCCAGGAATCTGCTGATAGTCTTTTTTTTTTTAAAATAATTTATTTTATTTATTTTTGGCTGTGTTGGGTCTTCGTTGCTGCTGCATTCAGGCTTTCTCTAGTTGCGGTGAGCGGGGGCTACTCTTCTTTGTGGTGCACGGGCTTCTCATTGCGGTGGCTTCTCTTACTGCTGAGCATGGGCTCTAGGCACGCAGGCTTCAGTAGTTGTGGCTTGTGGGCTCTAGAGCGCAGGCTCGGTAGTTGTGGTACATGGGCTTAGCTGCTCCGCAGCATGTGGGATCTTCGCGGACCAGGGCTTGAACCCATGTCCCCTGCATTGGCAGGCGGATTCTTAACTACTCTGCCACCAGGGAAGCCCTGATAGTCTTTTTCTAAAATTAGGATATTAGCTCAGACTTTGTCTTTAGAAAAAACAGAATGTACCAACAGGATAAAGTTATCATCCTGAGGGATTTCTAAGCTGATTTCTCAGAGGTATCCTGGGAGGTTATGGAGAAACCAGGGCCCCAGTAGGCAGAGTCCATCAGCTTGTATAAAGCTTTGGGGACCTGAAACAGAGAAGGTTCCACAGTCGCAAAGCTTGAAAAGCTGTTCAGCATCTTGGGTTCTTTGGTAGCTAAGTCCCAGGGGCCTGAGCTATTATTATCTCTCAGATTTATGTCTCCTTGATGCTACTACCCCACACTTGGGAACCACACAGGTATGAGTCACTCCCTGTTACTTAATCCAGCAGTTGACCCTTCAGAACTGTTGACTCATAAGAATTTAAGGTCACATGTATGAGAGTAAGATTGAAGTACATGGATAAAATATGAAGTCTATGAATCCAAAAGATCACCTATCTTCACCAGGTGTATTAGGGTCCCAACAGAAAATAGTTGACATGCTCAAAATAATGAAGGGCTACTTTTAAAAAGTGTTGGCAAGGGATAGGTCAGTAACTGGAGGCTAGTAACAGCCTTACACCTGAAAGGACAAAGGGAGGTAATGGCTACTGAGACTTGGAAGGAGAGATTGCATTGAGTGGAGCAGTGGCCTTTAATCAAAGGATACAGCTAGGTCCAGGTGACCCCAAGGGAGGGAACCTGGGAAATCAATACACTGGTTTCAGTCTTTTCTCTCCATCCCGTCTCCTGCCCAGAGCTCCCTACTGACTGAATCCAACTGGAAGCCAAAGCACAGAGAACCCGTTGATGAAATTCATACAGGTTAGCCTCCCAGGATAGAGAACGAGATACAGGGAGGAGGAAAGTGATCTAAAGGGAAGACAGAAGAATCCAGCACACCATCCACTTCCTGCAAGAGAGGTTATCTTTGACTCTCCTTGCTCAAGTGTTGCTGACCAGCAGCTTTATGGAGATGCCTCCTGAATTAGTTCTGAAGCAAAACTTAATTTGGGGATTTTGCTAGAAAGGCTGCTTGGAGAATTTACTTCTCTCCAGTTTCTTAACTGCAATTTGAGATGAATTAAGCTGCCCAAAGTCAAGTGAGACGGTATTGTGACTAAAGGACAAACTACAGAGGAAAGAACACTACTAACTCTATGTAGAAACTGTAGTTTTAGAAAGAAAAAAAATTTTTTAAGCTGAGGGACTTGGGGCAAAGTCACAGCCGGTTTTTTAATATCTATATACTGAAGATAATACACACCTTGCAAGATAGGTATGTTTGTGTGCATGCAAAGTTCCTAGCTCACTGACTGACACGTAGCACAAACTAAAAGCATGTTATTATTTATGATATTGGCCTCTAAAATATCATTTTACTTTACAGTAAGAACTTTCTTAAACTTTAGGACTGTTTATGGTAGCAGAGTGCAGCCCCACACAGGGCTCAGGGGTCCCCTATAGTCTAAACTTACTGTTAGCTATCAGACATCTTGCATAAACTCCTACATAGGTGTAATTATCACTAGGCTGCTCCCACTTCAACCTTCTCTTGTATTTTCTACCTACTGATCTTGGAGTAGAGGGCTCACTTTCACAGAGAGAGAAAATCTTAGGCAAGTTGCCCTAGTTCATGGTTTTTTCCATCATTTAAGAATATTTACCCTTCAGAGAACTCTAGGTTCCTATCTCTCCAATTCCCTTCCAACTTTCCCATATGCCTGATGATTTTTCTCACTAGGATTTTTTTTTAATTTTTGGCTGCACTGGGTCTTTGTTGCTACACGCGGGCTTTCTCTAGTTGTGGTGAGCGGGGGCTACACTTCGTTGCGGTGCGTGGGCTTCTCATTGCGGTGGCTTCTCTTGTTGCAGAGCACAGGCTCTAGGCGTGCAGGTTTCAGTAGTTGTGGCACGTGGGCTCAGTAGTTGTGGCTCCTGGGCTCTAGAGCGCAGGCTCAGTAGTTGTGGCGCACGGGCTTAGTTGCTCCGCGGCATGTGGGATCTTCCCGGATCAGGGCTTGAACCTGTGTCCCCTGCATTGGCAGGTGGATTTTTAACCACTGCGCCACCAGGGAAGCCCTCTCGCTAGGATTTTAATTCAACACTTTCAGTTCTTTGCTTCTCAAGGCTTTCTGAGTTCCTGCTCTTTTTCTCTCAGCAGAGCAAAGACCATATATACATTTATGAGGTACCTGCCAGATGTACCTTATAGTTAATATGTACACAGTATTGTTTACCAAAAAGCAATTATCCACATGCAGCCTAGTACATGGTAAGTGTTCAATTTCCTAAATATTGACTTTGAGAGCTTACCTGGAGATTCTAATGTTGAACACTGATACTTATTATATGTCCTTGACTTTGGTATTACCCTCCTTTATTTATTTATTTTAAATTTATTAATTTTATTTATTTATTTATTTTTGGCTGTGTTGGGTCTTCGTTGCTGTGCGCGGGCTTTCTCTAGTTGCGGCGAGCGGGGGGCTACTCTTCGTTGCAGTGCGCAGGCTTCTCACTGTGGTGGCTTCTCTTGTCGTGGAGCAGGGACTCTAGGCACGCGGGCTTCAGTAGTTGTGGTGCGCAGGCTCTAGAGTGCAGGCTCGGTAGTTGTGGCGCACGGGCTTAGTTGCTCCGCAGCATGTGGGATCTTCCCGGACCAGGGCTCGAACCCGTGTCCCCTGCATTGGCAGGTGGATTCTTAACCACTGCACCACCAGGGAAGCCCTACCCTCCTTTATCTGAGAAAGGCATCTTTATTGCCAATGGAGCAGCTTTTGAGAACACTATACACTAGACTAGAACACCCAAGTAGCCAGCCAGGTGGGTCTGTTCAACCCTGGCTATCAACAGGGATTGTGCCACAACCAGACTGCTACTCATATTTACTTAATAAATATGTGCTGAATTAGACTGAGATAACAAAAAGCACCTTATTAACTAAGAGTAGCTTAGAAGCCAGCAGAGCAAATGCACTATGTCCAAGCCTCCCTGGGCCTGATGTTCTTCCTGCACCCCGCCCCTTATCTTGGCATTGACTTTACTCCCACACAAGGCACAGAATCATTTACTTCAGCTACTATTCTCCTCTCTTGGTGGTTTGCTTTTAGGGAAGGGAGTGGGGGATAAAAGAAGGAAAGAAGATGCAAATTAATAAGCCAGTCAAAAGTTCTCTCCATTCTCACTTCTTACCTCAACTTGCTCTGCCTGTTAAGAATACCAGCTGACGAGTAGCTAGATAAGGAAAAGGTAGAGAGTGTGAATGGGTCAGAAGAAGGCACCAAGAGGGGAAAGAAGATGCCCCCCACAAAACCACCCTCCCACTGCTCCACCCTCATTAGCTCAGTAGGATGGGGAAAACTTGCTCTTAAGGATTATCTGTGACCAGGGAGTAGATACAATTTTTGCCCAGGAGACGGAAAAAATTTCAATGACACCTGAAATGGTAAGACTTTGACATTTTAGTAAGAAACATTTTTTTATTTTAAATGATAGTACAAAAATTGTATATATAATATAGATCTGTATAGGTGTACATACACACAAATGCTCACACACACACACACACACAAACTTGCTCATCAGAATCAAACCCTATTTAATTAAAATCCTAAATAAAAAAGAGAAGTATACTTAAGTTTTCTTCAAACATACTGTACATAAAGCTGTCAGACAACCTGAAAAACTGAAGATGTTTTGAGAAGAAGCTAGGCACCCCACCTACCCTTTCTCTGCTCCCCCCAACACAAATGGCCTTGGCAGAAGGACAGTACACAGGGCAAAGCCAGAGAAGGGAGCTGCTGCTATCATTACTGTTGATAGAGCAAGATGCCTGAAACCAACTAGGAAGCACAGGATATAGGGTATGACCTAGATTAATTCTCAGAAACAAACCACTTAAGAATAAACAGAAAATATGTGGTAGGGAAGGAGGGGAACAGAAAGAGGAAAGACAAGGCCCATAGATTAGAAATGACCTATTAATTAAATTCTAGTGCCTGGGAAAGACTCAATGAGATAAGAACAATGGGGTCACAGACGCAGAAGTAGTTAGAGGGGAAAGGGGAGGAGAGAGACAGGGAATCACAATTTCCTGCCATTAACAAGCCAAATTGCTATGTAGTAGTCTGGAGTCTAGGGATATCACCCCACCTCCTAATCTTAAGAGAGGCTTAAAAAAAAAAAAAAAGGCAGCACCAGAGGTTTAAAGCTACTTAATTCAAATTCACATCCTTCTTGCTCCTGGTCTCTTGTTAAATATATTGGCATAGGAAATAGAGTACTAACTCAGAAGGAGAAAAGATCACATAAAGTGGAAACAGATAAGAGCCTAGAGCAGCACATAGGCGGTCTTAAGATGTATTCCATTCTAAAGCTCCTTTTCTGGCCATACAGAGATGTCTATATAACAAGTAGAGAACAGGAGGCCATTCTCCAACAAATCTGGACAAAAACCGATTCCCACTCAATATTAAACTTCTGGGAATAGTTCACTATATGCCTCATATCTTCTAGCTCTGGGGGTCCATAATGTTGTTTGTTAGGAAAGAGCCACAGAAGCTTTCTCAAAATGATCATTCCTTCAAAGGCTGAGATGTCTAAACTGGGAAGCAGATGTATAGAATGTCTGCTCCTTCTGCCATGGAACTTTATCTAGGGTTTCTTTCCTTTTCAGAGGTGTAAGAAATTATACAAATGCCAGTCAAAACAGCTACCATAGGAGCTGAAAGGAGGTTTGCTCTGTGGAAAGGCAGCTCCATCTCTACCCCTGACCCTGCTCTGAATCTTTCAGTTTACGCGATGTCATCACACTGTATGCTAAAGAAATCTCTGCAAAGCTAGGTACTAGCTCTCCCTAGGGCCTCACTCCTCAGGTTTCTCATTACTGCCTGTTGAGCATGCCTCTCAGAAAAAGGGCCAAAGTAATGCTTTTTCTTCCTCAGTGCCTTTACTCAATTGAAAGAAACCCTCTCTAATGTTTTTAATGAAATAAAAATATTTCCAGCTTTTACCAGGTACTTTAGAGTTGAACCTCAAATAAACAAAGAGAAAAGTGGGAAAATTCATATGTATTTATAAACATACACAATATATACATGCAGCAAAGGGGTGTTAAAAATGCCCTGGTCACAAAACACCTAACTTCAACGGGAGAGCCCTCTGTTAAATTCATTCCTTTTACAGCAATATAAAGAAAGAAAGTCATTTTGCATGCCACAGATTTCTAATATTACTAAGCAGACACAAACATTTTAATAATGCAGTGCTAAGGCTGAAAAAGGGGGAGAAGCAAAGGCAAAAATTACGAAACACAGATCTGACAGAGAAAAAGAACATCTTTTAAGGTGCTGAGTTCAATATACAGAAAACCTAAAGCCAAGTTCTCCCATATTTCAATTAAGAGACCTCAACTCTGGCATTACAATTAAGGGATCCCACAGAGGTAATGATAGGAAGGGAATGTACATTTATACATTTGTAAGTAATTTCCCTGAAGCCAGGAACAAGAACAGAAGTATTAAGATTTATTTCTTTCTCCTTTTTAGGGGAAAGCTTAAAACTAAAATGTAAATGTAGGGTCTAATATTCCTATATTAATACTGATATTATTAAAGCAGCTTTATTTTAAAGTAGGCAATCATCCTAGGCTTCAGGTTTCTCCTGCTCAAGTACCATCTCTGAACCATTTGTCTGTCTGATTCTCTGTAATCCAACCTTACCAATAAGCCAGTTGGAATCCCCAAACCCAGAAGATATAGCAACATTTTTCCAACTTCCATGGCTGATCCAGAAAAATACGCAAAATCATACAACGGTACTGCCATTCATGTCTTTAATATTTAATCTAACTACTTCAAGGGATCCTGACCTACCATTCTCTCTATGACAATACAATTAGAGATCAAGTCCTATTTCCCTTCTCTGGGATGCTAAAAGGTCTATTCCAAGTAAATAAAAACAAATGCCCTTTTGCTACCCACCCCTTTCTAGACATTTCCCTTCTCTCTCTCCCTATCCCAACCCCCCCTTTAACTCCCTATCTCAGAGACCCCATCATCAAAAATGACTTGGGCTGTATTAGATATTTTACTGGGTGGGAATGATAGGCTCTTACAAAAAAAGAATAATAAGAAACTCTAAACAGTTCCCCCAAACAGTAGGGACTCTGTATGCTCAGAAGGGAGTGTTGGATGGAAACTCCCTGCCCTCAATCAGAAGCTACCTCAGAGAGTGAGGTGGTTGGGCCTGCATATTTTCTACACAGTTAACCTCCACTCCCTTAACAGGAAAGAATAAAAGAAGGAATTAAAGTCAATGCATGCACCAAGAACACACACAAAACACATCTAAAATAACACTTGGTCCCTCTATAGTTAAGCTAAAGCTTTGAAATGGCACACAATAGCAGCTTATTGTTAGCACCTGATTCACAAAGGGACTCAGAAAAAGGAAAAATATTGCAAACAGAAATAGGACGATTTGACAGCAGATACCACAATTTTACCCTCTCCCTTACCTAGGCTGCTCCACTGCATTTCTCCATCATCCCCAACAGTGCAGACTAATCTCTGATCATCTGGGAAGTGCTTAGTACTTGGTCCATGGAGAAAACATAGCTACGGTGGCCCACAGCCAAGATTAATTTCAAAACTGATATTTTTGGGCCTTCCTGGTGGCACAGTGGTTAAGAATCAGCCTGCCAACACAGGGGACATGGGTTCAAGCTCTGGTCCAGGAAGATCCCACATGCCGCAGAGCAACTAAGCCCGTGTGCCACAACTACTGAACCTGCGCTCTAGAGCCCGCAAGCCACAACTACTGAGCCCACGTGCTGCAACCACTGAAGCCTGCGCACCTAGAGCCCGTGCTCCACAACAAAGGAAGCCACCGCAATGAGAAGCCCGTGCGCCGCAACGAAGAGTAGCCCCCGCTCGCCTCAACTAGAGAAAGCCCGCGCACATCAACAAAGACCCAACGCAGCCAAAATAAATAAATAAATAAATTTTAAAAAAACAAACAAAAAAAACTGATATTTTTGTCTATAAACCTCTAATAGCCAATTCTGTTTGTTAAATTTGGTTTGGGGAGTTATGTTTTCAGTCTATTTTGAGCCCCAAATGATTCTGCACCTCTGGAAAACTGCAGCAAATTGCTTCACTAATCAAGGTAAACAGAACCATGTTAACTGTCACATTTTATTCCAAATTAAAAATGTATGTTTTCCCCGTGATTGATAATTAAGAAAACCACATTCTAAACAGTCATTCAAATGTTTACTTGGCACAGCTCCCTCTGGTTGCTTCTAATTTACAACAAAGCAAGCAAGTCCAGGATGATGACCTCTCCATAACCCCTCTCTCTCCATCCGTATTCCCTTTTTTTTAAAAAAAACTCCAAGAAATCCCAGCAATGAAACACTTTCAAAAGTATATAGGCAAAGGGAGCAGGCATAGTGGGAGAGAAGACAGTAAGGTGACGAAGCATCTGGTCAGAATCTTTGGTTCCTTACATTACGGCACTGGTAGTTCTCACTCCCTCTGCCAGCACACACTGAGCACCTATAAGGCACAAAAGCTCTGCACAAGGCCTGACCTTAAGGAAATAGAGCGATTTACTCAACCCAAATAAGATGGAGAAAGCTATACAACGTCCTCAGCATTCATCTCTCCCCGTCTTTTCTTGCATATGAGAGGATACCACGTAAGTTCCACAGAAAGGCACACTTAGAAAACTCAACAAAGTTTTATAAAATTAAAAAGTTGATATTAAAGCTTGACATTACATAAATAAATGGTTGGAAGCAAGTTGTTCTGACAACAGACTACCCTCCTGATTGCAATTTCATAAAATCCAGCCAGAGCAAAGTTGGTATCTCAGGATCAGATTGTTTCCTAACCCCACGAGCCTCTTTCTGGCCACTTTCCAGCATTGCAGAGGCACAGCCTGGAGGATTTTGGATTTATATACACTTCTCTCCTTTCCAGTTTTTAAAAATTCTATTTCAGTTTCTTAAACTGGCATCTGAGCTATGGACACACAATGGATGCAAATTTAGTCAGGCAATCACACATTTCTTTTCAGTGAAATTAACTCAGGATAGTGGGGAGTGCCTGCCCGCTCCTTCGGAAGTGGAATATATTTCTTTCTCTTCCCCAAAACTTGCGTCTAATCCCTCCTCCCAATTAAGTTTCTCCTCTAACAGGTACACATCATAAACCTAAGGCAAAGTTTCAGGTCACTTGATGGTACAACTATAATATTAAAGGCTCTGGGCGTGTCCATATTAGGGATATTATTTTAAAATCTTTTGATAGAAAGTCAGTTATTTAAAAAACAATCAATCTGCAACATCCAGGATTCTTTTACCTCTATGCTTCAAGCAATGATGTGAGCTGAGAAATTTGGTCCTTATTCTTTTGGTCCCTCAGAAGACTTGTTCCCTAAATTTGGCTTTGAATTTTCCAGTTGCATAGAGAGCCTTCCTGAGCCCAAACTCTGTACCCTGCTATAGTTTTCTTCTTTAGGACATTCTTAATTTTTATACAATGTTTGTCCTTTGTATTTTCTTTTAAAAAGAGGAAAAAGATGGACACAGCACAAGCTGTGGCCCTTGCACATTAAGTTGAAACAGTTTCCATGGAAACTCCAGTATGAGGCTCTGTGGTCCCTACTGCTCCAGTCATTTCTGTCTCTCTCTCCTCCATCTCCCCCTCTGTAACTACTACAGCATCTACCTCAGCCACCTCTTCAACCATGGTGAAATCAACTCCATTGGGCTGTTGTCGGGCCATGGCCTCTAGCTTGAGGCGGTACTGTTCTGCCTCCTGCTCTTTCTTTAGGAGCTGGTGTCGGTATTCCTGGGCTCTTCGATTAGCCTCCTGGAGTTGCTGCTGAAGTAGCTCTCTTTCAGTGCCTTCCTGTAAAAGTAAACCACCACAGGTAAGAATTCCTGAGAGTAGACAAAAAAAGAAGGGTTTGGGCCTTGAAAGTTCTGGCTTTTGAATCTTTGCCTTCTCTTCTCTCCACCACTGCTAAAAACATTACCTTGCTTTCCTCCACACTGTTTGTCATCTCTTCTATCCTTGGTTTCTTAGTCAGTGGCAATTTCTCTGCTTCTTCTGCCTCTTCTTCAATGACAGTCTCCTCTGCAACCTGACCAGCAGGTACAGTTAGAACTATAAGCCAAAGGACACCAATTGGAGGTGATGAATACATAGTAAAACAAAGAGACTTTGCTTACTTTGAATCAGACAATAAACTAAAATATAGGGCTTCCCTGGTGGCGCAGTGGTTAAGAATCCACCTGCCGATGCAGGGGACACGGGCTCAAGCCCTGGTCTGGGAAGATCCCACATGCCATGGAGCAACTAAGCCCGTGCTCCACAACTACTGAGCCTGCGCTCTAGAGCCTGTGAGCCACAACTACTGAAGCCCATCCACCTAGAGCCCGTGCTCTGCAACAAGAGAAGCTACCGCAATGAGAAACCCATGCACCGCAATGAAGAGTAACCCCTGCTCACCGCAACTAGAGAAAGCCCGCACACAGCAACAAAGACCCAACACAGCCAAAAAAAAAAAAAAAAATCATCTAAACTAAAATATATTCTCTGATATCTCACTGTTCATATCTCTTTGGATTTTAGAATCAACAGGCAAGGCATGGCTTTACAGAGAGAAACCAAAAAGATTAGAGGCACTAAGAAGACCTCAGAAAGGAAGGGTGAAGATTTGCAGGTTTGGAAGCCATGCAGTTAAGACCCAACTCTGAGGCTTTTATATAGAAATGTCTGACTGTAGATCAGAAGCTGTGACCACTTAGCTTACAATTCTGCAGGAATAACTTATCTAAAGTAGGTCTGATATCTTAAATAAGAATTTTGAGAAACCTTTCATGAAAGCACTTTGCCATTAGCTGTGTCTAATTTAACGATTTCTCTTATAGATAAGTGAGAAAAGGGTCAACACACATATGCACACAACACACATGATGCACTACACACCTATCCGAATGGCTAAAATTAAAAAAAAAAATAGTGATACCACCAAACGCTGGCAAGAATGTGGGAAACTGGATTATTAATAAATTGCTGGTGGAAATGTAAAATGGTACAGTCACTGTAGAAAATAATTTGGCAGTGTTTTATAAAAGTAAACATGCATTTACCATATGACCCGGAAATTTTACTTTTGGAAATTTACCCCAAAATTGAAAACTTATGTTCCCATACAACCTGTACATGATTGATCATAACAGCTTTACTCAGATATAGCCAAAACCTGGAGACAGATTAAGTAGGTAAATGGTTAAACAAACTATGGTACATCCATACCATGGAATACTACTCAGCAATAAAAAGAAATGAACTATTGATACAAACATCAACTTGGATAGACCTTAAGGGAATTATGCTGAGAGAAAAAAGCCAATCTCAAAAGGCTATATACTGTATGATTCCATTTATATAACATTCTTGAAATGACAAAAGTATAAAGATAGAGAACAGATGAGTGAGTTAGTGGTTGCCAGTGGTTAGGAATGAGGTGGGAAGGGAAGTGGCTATAACACAAGGGATACAGAGTAGCACAAGGAATCTCGGTGATGGAACTGTTTTGTATCTCAGCTTTGGTGGTGCTCATGCATTAAATTGCATAGAACACAAACTCACAAATGAATGCATATAAAACTGGAAAAAATCTCAATAAGGTTGGTGGATTGTACCAATGTCAATTTCCCATCTGTAATCTTGTACTAGAGTTATACAAAATGTTACCATTGGGAGAAACTGGGTGATAGGTATACGGGATCTTTCTGTATTACTTCTTACAACTACACATGAATGAATATATGATTATCTCAAAATAAAAAGTTAAAATTATACTTAGGTTTTAGGATACATTACGATTTTTGTTTAAAGCAGATTTACCTAGTTATTTGGTTTGGTTGATTTTAAGATTAGCTTGTATTCCTTGAACACTCATCAACTGATAGCAGTAGAAAGCAGCTTGGATATCTGCTAAGTGGAAATGGAAATTCTGTCTGGGATTAAAAATTTCTTACAATTAATTCACAAAATTTCAGCTCTCCTTCTTTGGGCCTGGTTAAATGCATCTGTAAAAAGTAGTGTAGTGGACTTCCCTGGTGGCGCAGTGGTTAAGAATCCGCCTGTCAAGGCAGGGGACACGGGTCTGAGCCCTGGTCAGGGATGATCCCACATGCTGCGGAGCAACTAAGCCCGTGCACCGCAACTACTGAGCCTGCACTCTAGAGCCCGTGAGCCACAACTACTGAACCCGTGTGCCACAACTACTGAAGCCCATGCGCCTAGAGCCCGTGCTCTGGGCTCAATGAGAAACCCTGCACACTGCAACGAAAAGTAGCCCCCGCTCGCCGCAACTAGAGAAAGCCCGCATGCAGCAACAAAGACCCAACGCAGCCAAAAATAAATAAATAAGTAATTTTAAAAAAAAATTTTTTAAAAAAGTAGTGTAGTTTATCTAGGCAAAACCTCAAATTTTATTTTTTCCTTAAAACAACTTCGTTCTCATTTATTTAACTCCATTACAAGCAGAGTCTCTCACTTACTCAATGAGCCCCCCAAAACTTTAAATGATAATCATGTCCACAAAAATATCAGTGGTATATTTCCAAATAAAGCTCCAAGAACTTACGATACCAAAGCCTGAATTATAAAGGTTTAATTTCTACTCTTTCTTCCCATACTGCAAAGATCCATCAACTCAAATATTTTGAAAATTATAAAATCCCCATAATTATTTAGGCCAAGTCAAAATTTTGATGACACAAAAGGTAATTATACCAACCCTCCTTCTCCAGCATTTCTGAGGAATGAAGTTGTAATGATTAGTTTCTTTCTTTTTTCAAAAAAAATTTACTTATGTATTTTTTGAATAAGTAATACATTCACATGGTTCAAAGATTAAAAGCGATAAAAGCATATACATTGAAAAGCTTCCTATCCATCCCTAGCTACCCAGGTGCCCTGCTACAAGGGAACCAATGTTATCAATGTTGTTTCTGAATGTTCTTCCAGAGATAGTCTAAGTCTATGAACATATTAGCAAATATACATATATTTCCCTTTTTAAAAAATACAAATGTAGCATACTCTACACACCCCTGCATCTTGCTCTTGTCACTTAATATATTTTGGAGATCAGACCATACTTGTATACAAGAATCTTCCTCATTGTTTTTTATAGCTGCATAGTATTCCATTGCATGGGTGGGGTGTATCATAATTTATTTATCCAGTTCCTTAATGACTTCTACTTAGGTTCTTTTTAATCTCTGATGATTACAAATAATGCTGTAATGAATAATTTAGTATATACGTCATTTTTGTGTGTGTGAATATAAATTCATAGAAAAATAACTTTTTAGCCAAAAGGTATATGCATCTTCAATACTGATATATATTGACAGTTTGCTCTTCAGAGGATGCAGTAATTTACACTCTCACCAGTGGTTTATAAGACTGCCTGTTTCCCCATACCCTTGACAATATAGTGTTTTAATGGTATCTTGCTGCAGTATTTATTTATATTTCTCTTGCATGAAAGAAGTAGGTTGAATGTATTTTCCTATTTTTAAGAACCATCAGTATTTTCTTTTCTGTGAACTACTAGTTGACATTATTTGCTCTTTCTTCCACCAGATTATTGGTTTTACTCACAGATTTTATATATATTAGGAGAATTAGCCTTTGCCAGCCTGGCTTCTGTTTCTTTTCCTTTTTCAGAGCTTCTTTGTCCCATCTGGCATCTGGCTTTCTCCCATTCCCACTACTTGCCTTAATGCCTCATTTTTTTTTTTTTTTTTTTTTTGGCCATACCACGTGGCATGTGGGATCTTAGTTCCCCAACCAGGGATTGAACCCGCGCCCCCTGCACTGGAAGTGCGGAGTCTTAACTACTGGACCGCCAGGGAAGTCCCCCTAATGCCTCATTTTTAGAGGTGTGTTGAGTGTCTAAAGTATCTTTTAATAAACAATTGTCTAAATGGTATAACTCACCTTGCTGTCCATCTTGCATAGTTACAATAAATGGCTGGCCAATGCCTCCAGTAGGGATTGCAGTTTGGATATTACCCAGAGGGACTCCATCGGTCACTATGGTGATGACCCTCTGGCCTCCACTCCCCACCACTTGCTGGATTGATGAGTCAACAGAATTTCCTTCTATGATTTCCTCTGAATTAGCTACAGATGACAAAAGGAAACATAACATTTCAGCTTTAAAAAAAATAGGAGTATAGTAATTTCAGCCCCCTTAAAACTGATAATATCAGGGATAGAAAAACTTGAAAAAAAAAGTTAGATTCAACAGTTCACAAAAGCAAGCTCCTGTAAACAATGCTAAGTCAGAGGCGAAAAGAAAACAGGGAGGGCTTCCCTGGTGGTGCAGTGGTTAAGAATCCGCCTGCTAATGCAGGGGAGATGGGTTCAAGCCCGGGAAGATCCCACATGCTGCGGAGCAACTAAGCCTGTGCACCACAACTACTGAGCCTGCGTGCCACAACTACTGAAGCCTGCGAGCCTAGAGCCCGTACTCCGCAACGAGAAGCCACCGCAAAGCCTGTGCACCGCAATGAAAAGTAGTCCCCGCTCGCCACAACTAGACAAAGCCCGCACACAGCAATGATAGACCCAACACAGCCAAAAATAATATAAATAAAAATAAATTAAAAATTTTTTTTAAAAAAGAAAGAAAACAGGGAATGCATTAGAACAGTATTTTCTAAAATGTCTTCAGGGACTTCCCTGGTGGTGCAGTGGTTAAGAATCCGCCTGCCAATGCAGGGAACACGGGTTCGAGCCCTGGTCCAGGAGGATCCCACATGCCGCGGACCAACTAAACCCATGTGTCACAACTACTGAAGCCCGCACGCCTAGAGCCCGTGCTCCGCAGCAAGAGAGGCCACCGCAGTGAGAAGCCCGTGCACCCCAACGAAGAGCAGCCCCCGCTCGCCGCAACTAGAGAAAGCCCAGGCACAGCAACGAAGACCCAACGAAGCCAAAAATAAAAATAAATAAATAAATAAAATGTCTTCATTGACATGTTAGCTTTCACTAAAGATAGGTTCTACGTACAAATACATTTTCAAAATGCTCGTTTAAATATGCTTAAATTTTTGTGTTTGTTTATTTTGTAGGAAGTATCAGAGACCCTAATAGACTAATGAGCATTGTGACTCTCTAATATAAAATAAGATATGCTGAGTTTCCCAAACATATTTTATCTCAGAACTCCTTTTTCAGAAAGCATCTTGAAAGTCTAAATAACTTTAGAGAGCTTAGAAAAGTAACTATAAATTAGAGTAGATCTATTTCTATAAGAAATAAAGGCATTTAATAGTGAATTAACAAAATAATATGTCAAGAAGTCAAAACACTGAAGAAGTCTGATAGACAAAAATAGTAGATGGCTTCTCTCATCTGACACATCAACAATAACATTAACAGCAATGACACTACGTGCCAGGTACCTTTCTAAGAGCTTTACACGTATCATGTTGAATAAAGAATTCCAGTTTGGTTAGTCAGTAACCCCAATAACTATTAGGGGAAACAGCTCCTACCACTATGAAATTTCTATATCTAAAGAGTCACAAGTAGAACTTTGCAATAAGTGGGGTAGGGACTATCCATATGAGACACATTCAGGCAGTTCAGTGGAAATAGAGCATTCACACCTCTTAGAAACAAAGAACAGTTAAATGTTATAGCTGAAAGGACCCTGACAGGTAATCTAATCCAACCATCATGTCAGAGATGAGGAGACTGAGACCTGGAGAAGTTAAATGATTTAACCAACATCAAAGAACAAATCAAAAGAATAACAAGCACAAGTTTAATACATTGCTTTTTCCTCTGCCATGCTGTTCACTCATACACATCTGAGTAGAGATCTTTATGATTGTTGCCAGTTGGAAAAATAGGATTGGAGGAATGTTCTCAGCATCCAAATGTCAACAGCAGAAAGAAATCAACAATCTGCTTTCATTTATGATGGAGCAGACTGCCAGAGGTTTCCAGAAAGATTCCTAAATGACTATTTAGCCTTACCTATGACTATTTGTCCCCTACCTATATGAAGCCTTAAGCCTTTTCCCTGTGGGTCACTAGCTCTGGCTAAGTGACCTGAAACCTTTCTGTTTTAAAATAAGAAGGGCACTATACAGAATGTATCTTCACAAATCCACTGGAAATGCCAAAATAACATCTCCAGTGAAAATAAAAGCAAGCCAACCTGAGGTACAAAGAATATAAAAATGAGCGAGGTAGCAGTCCCATGTATTTTGATGCTTTAATACAAGATATTTAGGCTGCTATTTTGAATCATTCTATGATAGCATCAGACAAAACATAACATAGAGTATTTCCAAAACTCTGCTAATATAAGACTAAACATTTCAATCTGATGCAACTGGAGTCAGGGTAAACAAACTTGAAGCTGCAAAACTACAAAGGAATAACTTAGTCATTCTCTGATATTATTCAGCTGACTGATTATATCACTTAGCGATTTTTCTTTCTGATGCTCAATGACTCTACATCCCTTTATCCTAGCTGTCTCTAACCATAATTCTTTAACATTTCATGCAAATTAAATCTGCTGGAGATTCAAAAGCAAAAGAAGAAATGGTGATTCACCCAGCAGATATCCCTTACCTACCTGTGGCTCTGTGTGAGTTGCAGAGGGGGGCTGATGCCTCAGCAAGAGCTGCAAGGGTGGCCAGCACTGAGGTGGTAGAATTTGAGAAGTGTACTGTTGAGGAGGCATGGGGGTCACCTATTTCGGTAAAAAAGGCAAATGAGGTCCAGCGGAGAGAATAAATGGAGATGAACTAAAAATGTCTTATTAAATCAAAACCTCAGCTTTTCACTCTAATGTGCTTAATCTTGCTCTCTAATACAAACTTACAAAAACCAATTATCATGGTGTTAAAACTCTTTTAAGGTTTAAAGTCTTCCCTTTAAAGTGGATTAAGGTAATATGCTTGGTATAGGGCCACACTACATTCCCTTCATTTGATCATTCTCTTGGCATTGCCAATGCTGAGCATCAGTAGCTAACAGACCAGGAGTGCCACCCACTCCCTAGGCTGGCTATGCAGAGCTCTCCTTGGCAGCAGGCAGTAAGCGTACAAAGCATGCCTCACCCCAGACTAAGCAGTGGTGAGGGAATAGGCCCCTCCTGGGCTTTACTCAACCATGCTACTTCTATTCATCAGCTAGAGAGGTGAGAAGACTAGGACTGACCTCAAGTGCAAAAACATTAAAAACCTGAAGTTTCACATATTGAATGTCAAAGGCTAAACAATTACCTACTTTACTTACTTTAGTTATGTCATGATGTACTTTTAAAAAACAATTTGTTCATAACCTTTTTCTCTTGTATCTGTGTGATATCCTTACAGCTAAGTTCCAAGAGGGAAGTGTATTAGATCTGGCAATAGGCACTCCTAACTTTATGAACTGAAAGTATTGCTCAACAGTTTTGCATAAATCAAACTTTTATAACATGAATTTCATTTCCCTAAGTCTTTCACTATAATTTCAGAGATACTTATTGTAGCAGTTGTGAATTAGTTGCTTCTTGGCTGCAGATCCACTCTTCTTTGCCATATCTTGTGATACTGAAGCTGGACCCCCATAAATATTTCTTGTCATCTGGCATGAGATTAAGTTTTGTCATACAGAAGTAGCGGCTGCTCCGCATACTGGCTATTCCTGTTTTCTTTAGAGTTCTCCTCCGCTCGCGGTTGTTACTCCACTGTTACTAACAAGTGTTTATAAATTAAGTTTATAAGCTTATAAATTATATACTTATATATATATATTTTTATTATATATGTATAATAAAATAGATATATTTATTTTACATGTATAATAAAATTACGTATAATAAAACTACACCATACGTAGCTTTGTCTCCTGACTGAAATGTGACTGATACACTTATTTTCTTCTTAAATGTGCTCTTTTTTTTTTTTTTTCTTAATTTCATTTATTTTATTTTTGGCTGCATTGGGTCTTCACTGCTGCACGCAGGCTTTCTCTAGTTGTGGCAAGTGGGGGTTACGCTTTGTTGCGGTGCGCAGGCTTCTCAATGTGGTGGCTTCTCTTGATGCGGAGCGTGGGCTCTAGGTGTGCAGGCTCAGTAGTTGTGGCTCATGGGCTTAGGTGCTCGGCGGCATGTGGGATCTTCCTGGATCAGGGCTTGAACCCGTGTCCCCTGCATTGGCAGGCGGATACCTAACCACTGCGCCACCAGGGAAGCCCTAAATGTACTCTTAAGTTCTTCTACTACTATGCTTAAAAAAAGTCAATTATCTGTAAAATACTTTAAAAAAACTTAAAGTCCTTGTCTGATATGATTAATCTAGTTAGTTTAACTGGTTTATAAATTTAAATTTCAGAAGATTTTTCCATAAAAAGGTGGATTACTTGTATAATACACATAGCTGCAAACTATCTTTTTTTTTAAAATTAATTAATTAATTAATTAATTAATTTATGGCTGTGTTGGGTCTTCGTTTCTGTGCGAGGGCTCTCTCCAGTTGTGGCAAGCGGGGGCCACTCTTCATCGCGGTGCGCGGGCCTCTCACTATTGCGGCCTCTCTTGTTGCGGAGCACAGGCTCCAGACGCGCAGGCTCAGTAACTGTGGCTCACGGGCCCAGTTGCTCCGCGGCATGTGGGATCTTCCCAGACCAGGGCTCGAACCCATGTCCCCTGCATTGGCAGGCAGATTCTCAACCACGGCGCCACCAGGGAAGCCCTGCAAACTATCTTAATCAAAGCTTTTGGATGATGACTGTGGGAGTGAAGATAAGGGTAGAGATAGTAATGATATCCTTATTTTAATTTCTCATAAAATACTCAGGGAACCAAATGGTCTGAGTAGAACACAGTGCTTGACCTCTAGAAAGGAGCCTGTGTCTATCTAATGACTTCAGTAAGAGCAAGATTCAGCTATAGCCTATACTCTAATTTTCCTGCTTAGTTCATGTTTTTCTTATCACTCAGACTATCGTACCAAGTGCTGACATAAAACTCAGAGATGAAACAAACAAGGAACAAGCAATTTTCAGATATATGCCTCATGGAGGTTGGAATATATGAGACAATAAGTCACTAACAATAAAAAAAAAAGGCTGTTATTATTTTACCACAGTTAAAACACACACATACACACACAGACACACACACAAGCAAGGCTGTTATAATTAAAGTTCTAGGACAGGGCTTCTTTGGTGGCACAATGGTTAAGAATCCGCCTGCCAATGCAGGGGACACGGGTTCAAGCCGTAGTCTGGGAAGATCCCACATGCCACGGAGCAACTAAGCCCATGCGCCACAGCTACTGAGCCTGCGCTCTAGAGGCCTCGAGCCACAACTACTGAGCCCGCGAGCCACAACTACTGAAGCCCGCGTGCCTAGAGCCCGTGCTCCGCAACAAGAGAAGCCACTGCAATGAGAAGCCCACGCACCGCAACCAAGAGTAGCCCCCGCTCGCCACAACTAGAGAAAGCCTGCGCACAGCAACAAAGACACAATGCAGCCAAAAATAAAAATAAATAAATTTATTAAAAAAAAAAAAAAGTTCTAGGACAAACATCAGGTAGGCCACCAAGCTAAAGGAGAATACCTGGGTAGAACTGCTTCATGAGAAAGGCATTATATACTTCTTAGCATATAATGATTCCAACCTAAGGGTGCTCTCCCTTTGATTCAAACATAATGACTCACCCAACTTCCCCTCAATAGCAAAATGAAGAACTTATGTGAAAAATTACGTTTAGTATTCTGACATATACAGTTGAAACTGAAGAGATGATGCAAATTACCTCTTTAGACTTACCCCAGGGAGTTCTAGGAAAATAAAGTACTTTATTGTTAAATAATGTTAATTCCTTCATTCTCTTTCATATAAGACCCCCACATCAAATAAAGTGAAATGTGCACGGTTGCTCTTGTTTTTGGAAGGGAAATGGCATTGTTAGTGACAACTTTTTATCTATTCAGAATGAGGCTTATATAAATAAATAAGCTCTTCAGACCAGGATTTAGGGTAGTGTGCTATGGTTGGCTAGGCAACCTCAGCAAACTAGATCCAGAAAAATTAAGTAACTTGCCCAGGGTCATGCAGCTAGTAAATGTCAGAGCCCAGATTAGAACCTAATTATTAGATTCCAAAGCCTGTACTCTTTATGAACCAACACAAGGCAATTTATATTTGATTTTAGAGTGCATCTTATGATTCTACAGAAACAGGAAATTCATCTTCATAACTTTGTTTTGCTCTGATTAATGTTTAAATTAGTCTGCCTTCCCAAATCACTGCAGTTTGATGGTGGCACTGATGACTGATATCTTTAGTCACAAATGGAAAATTGAAAGCAAACTTTATAATCTGGATTTTGCTATCAAAAATAATCCACTGGGCTTCCCTGGTGGCGCAGTGGTTGAGAGTCTGCCTGCCAAATGCAGGGGACACGGGTTCGAGCCCTGGTCTGGGAAGATCCCACATGCCGCGGAGCAACTGGGCCCATGAGCCACAATTACTGAGCCTGCGCGTCTGGAGCCTGTGCTCCGCAACAAGAGAGGCCGCGACAGTGAGAGGCCCGCGCACCGCGATGAAGAGTGGCCCCCGCTTGCCACAACTGGAGAGAGCCCTCGCGCAGAAACGAAGACCCAACACAGCCAAAAATAAATAAATAAAAACATCTGATTGTCTTTAAAAAAAAAAAAAAAAAAATCCACCAAGGACTTCCCTGGCGGTCCAGTGGTTAAGACTCTGGGCTTCCAATGCAGGGGGCATGGGTTCAATCCCTGGTCGGGGAACTAAGATCCCACATGGTGTGGGGCGCAGTAAAAAAAAAAATCCACCAAAATGATAATCCTAGGATACTTTCAGTTAATTCTTTTTTTTTTTTTTTTAAGGTCTTTTCAGTTAATTCTTTTTTTTTTTTTTTTTTTTTTAAGTATACAATTCCCTATCCTCTCTCAGGTGGTTTGTTTCGTTTTGTTTCAAGGAAATTTCTATATCCTACTCCAGACCTGATACGTTGGACCTTCAGGGAATAGACTCTAGGAATCTGTATTTTTATTTATTTATTTCTTTACTTATGGCTGTGTTGGGTCTTTGTTTCTGTGCGAGGGCTTTCTCTAGTTGCGGCAAGTGGGGGCCACTCTTCGTCGCGGTGCGCGGGCCTCTCATTATCGTGGCCTCTCTTGTTGCGGAGCACAGGCCCCAGACGCGCAGGCTCAGTAGTTGTGGCTCATGGGTCCAGTTGCTCCGCGGCATGTGGGATCTTCCCAGACCAGGGCTCGAACCCGTGTCCCCTGCATTGACAGGCAGACTCTAAACCACTGCGCCACCAGGGAAGCCCCAGTTAATTCTTAAAAATATTACTGGATGATGGGAAACAAGAGGCCTGCCCCGCCATTCAGGAAAAGAAAATCCTTTAACCCAGTTCAATAACACAACCTGAATTTGGCTTATAACTCTTCTCCTTTCTTTTATCTGCACTGATTAAACATCAGATAGGCCAATCCCCTAAAGGGGAATAGCTAGGTAGAAATGCTTCATGAGTAAGATGACACTGGAGAGATCAGCTCTAATTATGTGACGGTTTAGCAATTTCAATTTGCCGTTATCAACATACAGAAGAGAGAAAGAAGAGTAGGTTTGCCAAAAGCAACAGGACAAGCATGATATAGGTCCATGGGAATCAAGGCTAAGAATCTCTATCCTGAATGTCTTCAACTTTGCTTATCACTCCAGATAAGAATCTGGAGAATTTCAGTAGTTAGACTAAAGACTTAACTCTAGTTCTTTTTATTCAATACGTGTTTGTGAACGTATAACTTTATTGGCTTCTACAAACTTTTGGATTAAAAAAGCACTTGTTCTAATCAGTGTGGCCTGAACCACAACAAATCCAAATGGCTGTGAATATTCTGATTACAGATTTTAAACAAGTTGATAGTTTACAAAATGAAGGTGACTACTGCCCCCTTGTGGGCATGATGGACTCAACCTTCACTGAGAAGTTATACTTCCACTTAACATTAGCTATTATTGAAGCCCTACTATAAAATGGGTACTGAAATACAAAATCTCAGTCTCACAACAACCTCATAAAGTAGATTATTATATACCAATTTTATATATGAGTACAGAAGGTTTAGAGAAGTAATTTTTCCAAGGTCAAGCATCTTAGTCAAGTAATAAATCAGTATTTGAAAGCAGTTCTGAATGCAAAATTCTAGGTATAGTGTGTATATGTTCTTTCTATTTTACAATGCCTCTCAATAATAATACCTCATTCAAGATCTTCCTTTGATATTTTACAAACTTAACTATGAATACAGTTGCGTATTTTTAAATGAAAGTCAGAAACAGAAAAAGAAACCAAGAGTCAGTAGGAAAATTTATTTAAATGAGGACACAAGTTCCTTCATTGTAAAACAAGTATTTGTAAGGAGATGTTGAAAATAAACTCAATTTGCTCCTTTTTATTTTTATTTTTAAAAAATTTTTATTAGAGTATAGTTGATTTATAATGTTGTATTAGTTTCTGCTGTACAGCAAAGTGGATTTGCTCCTTTTTAGATAGATATTTTTGTTAAAAACATACACGTCTCAAAAGATCAACACCAAGTGCTTTTCTTTGCTATTTTGTTGTTATATATGTTCTCAAGAACAAATCAAGACTCTTACACTTTAGTCAAATAATCACATGTACCTCTTTTATATCAACATTCCAACAACCATTTATGTTTATTCTGCTTTGTTACTGCCTTAGACTATAAATATTTAACTATTTTCCTTAGCAGTACCATATTAAAGCACCCGTACATTTTCATTTTGGGGTCAGACATAACCCTTCAACAGATTAATCTGTAGAATATTTTACTTTTAACACAGCAAACACTTATGTACAATCCCAATGTATGATTTTCCCTTCCCCTAGAAAGAATAAGTGCATTAGCTTTTAAATCTATTATAAATCTTCCATTTGGGGAATACCTTAATAAAGGAGTGGGTATCAGACAGGGTACCTATTCATCTCATAAGAAAACCTGTAATTCTGTTCATTTAAGTCTAAAATAAATGTCACATTATCAGAACATTACCTGAGGTTGTTTTGGTGCTGGCTGAAGAAACAAGGCTTGCAAGGTTGACAACTTCTCCTGACGTGAAGATGAATGGGGTACCCATAGTCACAGGGTTGGCTCTCTCAGGATTAGCATTCACCTGATTCTGCATTGCTTCCTATAAAACAATGCAAGATATTTCAAAGTCAGAACACTTACTAACCAGCCTTAGTTATACAGTTACTGAACAGCCCCCCCCACAATGCTCTGTCAAGCAGAACTAGTTCCGGCGCACAATGTCCCAAGGACCTCACAGTTCTCATTAAGACGACTGTTTTTTCTCAGACCAGGGCAACAGAGACGTTAGATTGCTTTCCCAAGCTTATCTCTACTTTAGAAAAAAAAAAAAAGGCGTTATTATTTGCAAAAACTTCTAGACAATTCACTTAACCTCTCTGGATATTGGTTTTTAATTTGAAAAATAAAGGGGGTGGCCTAAAAAGTAATTTCCAGCACTAATATTCTATGATCAATTATGTACAGCACAATGTGCTAGCTGGAGATCCCTGCAGAGAATCTACAGAGAACAGTATTCTCCAGAGTTTTGTCCAACTACTTATTCCATTCTGCCATTGAAGAAATCCCTAAGAGAATATATAACAAGCAAATAAATGAGTGCCGGATTTTAAAGTCTAGTTCCATATGCTGCACTTCTGCTTCTAGAGATATCTGCACAATTTCGGTATAAAGATGCTTATCTTTATTTTATTTTTTTACTTTCATAAGCAGTTTTCTACAAACATGATCACTACTAAAAAAAAGTCGAATTATAAAAGGGCTCTAAACAAGGAATTGAAAGTTGAAGAGAATAACCAGTCTATAGGGAACCATTTCAGAAAAAACCAACCAACCAACCAACCACTGATAATACAGTAGAAATGGCTATTTTTTTACATATAATTATCCCCTTGCTAAGAGCTTCAATTGAAACGGATTATCCATTCTCTGATTACTGTAAAATTCCTTCTTGAATCTGCCCCTCTACCCTCTATTATCACTACCTTAATTCAAGCCTTCATTGGCTCTTGCCTGGCCTAATGAAGGTCTTCGGCATTAAGTGTCTTCTCTCTCAAGTCTGTACCACACTCCAAAGAATCATCGTTTTAAAAAATCTTATCATATCAATTCTCTACTTAAAAGCTTCTATTGGATCCCCCTTGCCCACAAAATAGTCCATACTCTTTTGCATGCCATCTAACAACCCTATGTTCAGAACTCAGCCTCTCAAGCCTTAGCTCCTGCCACTCCCAAACTCTGCTTCTCTTGCCCAATCTCTGGTCACAGAACTACTTACTCCTTCCTGAATATTCCATGTCCTTTCCCACCTCTGTGTCTTTGATTTGCTTTTTCTAGCCTAGAATATCATTTTCTCACATCTCTGCCTACTACTCCTTCAAAACTCAGTTCAGAGTCTACATATACTTTAATCCTTGCCTTAAGCATTATCAATACTCCCTCCTGTAACACTTCCTAGGTATCTGTTTACCACCATAGTATTGTAATGCTTTATATCTTGTCTTTACCTTCATCATACTGTAAACACTCCAAGGACAGGGCTATGTCCTATTAATCTTTGTATCTCTCATCCTGTTATTTCCTGCTATACCAGTGCTGGCTTAGGAAATCAATGGATGATATCATCACAGCTGATTTTTAATTCTGAGATGGTTTCCTTATGACTCAATATGCTTTAGAGCTATGTACTACCTCACAAGAGCTGATGTATATTCATAAAATATAAAGAGGATTTTAATATTATCCCAAGTCAAGTTTAATTAGAAAGGGAAATTTTCATGGAGAAAAAACATTCTAAAGCCAAATAAAGCTTATTTTCGTACTGGCCACAACATTGTTCTTCAATCACCATGAATAATTCAGGGCTTTATAGAATATTATTATTATTTTTAAAGATACTAATGACACTGAGTCACAAGATTGAGACATAGTGGAAGTACTACTTTGATAAGATAGAGAAAATTCAGTTTTGATTCAGTTCCTACAAAAAATCCTTAACTTCAACTGAAGTATACTGTGGTGTATAAAAAGAACAGGACCTGAAGGATGACCAGAATCTCAGCATTGTTTTTCTCCAGGGCTATGTCAAAGGCAGATTTATCAAACTTGCTGAAAGCATGGACATCAGCTCCATATTTGATAAGTAGCTCTACAACATCTCGATGGTGGTGCTCTGTGGCCCAGTGCAAAGCTGTCATCTTCAGCATGTCCTTGGCATTCACATCTGCACCATTCTGTCACAGAAAAGTAATTTTTTTCAAAGAGACACTGGTTACAGTAGCACAGGTGCAACATCCCATCACCATATACAGAGGATTTCCATAGAGATTACACATATTCAAATTTAGAAATGTTTAAGAAATATCAAAGGGAAAAACATGTCTCCTGAATTCAAATTCTCCTGAATGCTGATAGACACAATGCCTTAAATGAAAGGACCTTTTAAGGACATAATTGGAAATTATAACAGATGGGAGAGGAAGGGGAAAAGAACAGATTTTTGTTGCATTTATTAACAGAGAGCTGAGTGCCTGAAAAAATAGGCATAAGACCAGAGAACACCTGCAGAAGAAAAATGAAGAAAGATCAATAAAGTCTGTTTAGCCTTTAAAAAATTAGAAAATAAAATCCTCATAGCCATGATGACTCTTGAAAGAGATGCAATTCAATGCTATAAACTGTCCTAAACTTAATCTTTCCCAACCTAGTTTCCTACCACCTGTTTAAGTAAAAAAACAGGGAGGTATTTGTCTTTTTTACAATATAGACCCCTCACTCTTCTTGCTTTACCCTAACAAGTAGTTCCACGATGTGTGCATGTCCATCAGCTGCAGCCATGTGCAAGGGAGTCCTGTCCACTTTGGTCCGGGCATCCCTGCTAACGCCTGCTCGAAGGAGCACTTCTGCTGTGGAATAATGACCATACTGGGCTGCAAGGTGGAGGGGTGATGTTCCAAGCTGTGGGAAAATAATACTCATTTAATATCAACTGTGTGCAGAGTCCTAAATCATTACTGGAGGGATACAAATGAACAACAGGTGACGCCTAGGTTCCTGTCCTTGGAGAGAGAATCTGGCTGGACAGATAAGCTGAAGAAATTATTTCATTAAAATTAATACACTAATGGACAAATAAATATACAACCAATTAAAGAAGCGCTAAGTATAATGGATTTAAGTCAGGTGGACTTACCAGGTAAAATTCCATAAAGGGTATGATTTTTAAATAGGGCTTAGAAGAAGGTTAAAAAAAATGGATAGAAAAGAGCATTCTGAGTCAGGGATAAAGGAAAGGGATAGGCAAGTTCAAAACAATTCTAGGAAAAGGGTAGAGACTAGAAAGTTACATGTGAAATTTAGGGTACAAATTTAATTGGTTGAAATAGAAGTTTGTTACCACAGTAAAGCAAAGCAAAAAGACTGATAAGATGAAGTGCCTCCTACCCACACCCGCAGAAAAAAATAGCAATTGTGTGTCAATAGCAATAAGCAAGTCTGTATCATCTCAAAGTAAGTCTTGTTACTAATCACAGTTATCTATCAGCATCCATTTTGGCCAGAGATGTGTTCCTTTCTCGTGTTATGCTCTCTATTTTAAAACCTATTTCGTTTATTCTTTGCTTTTCATATATTCACTCTCTTTACCTGATTGGATTTAATTCACATTGCTCTTTTCAGGTCTATTTATAGAAATGCTAATCTCATGGGTTTCCTTTCTTCCTTTTTGTGAAGTTCTAAGAAACTGCTGGCCTCTAAAGTTATGAATTAATCACCCCAAAATAGAGGACAGTGCTTATCGAATTGTTAAAATTAGGCAATGCTTACAAAATCTATGAATGCTAAGCAAGCCCATGTTATAACCTGGACCTGGATCTTCTGACACTCTGCTCTCCAAGTTGACTGTCTGAACTCATGAAATTACACCTTCCTCTTTAATGTTTTTTAACAGTGGTAAAGGAAACAAAATGGCTAGACTATTCCTTATTAATGAGGACATTTTAGAGAAAAGGAAACAAGGAGTTTCATTAGTTTAGAAATGCACTCAGTATACTGATTTTGTTCAATTTCTAGCTAATTACAGCCTATAACCCAAGTACACTCCAGGCAGAAGTAAACCTTTAGAAAATACTCTAAAAAAACATTATAGAAAATCACAAGTATATAGTATCTTACAATTACCACCCATATATCCACAGGAGATTCTTTCAATTTGGAAAACTAAAAGAAAAGGAAAACCACATATTCAGATGAGGCAAAGAAAATGAAATGCTTGTAAGGAGACTGAGGCAGAAAGAGAATGAAGAAAAATCAATACAGACTGTTTAGCCTTTAAGAAAAAGGTTGGTAACAGCGCACGCTGGGAATAATTAAGAGAGCTTACCCAGTCTGTGGTGAATGGGGCACCATTTGCCATCAATGTTCTCACTTCATCATCTTGGCCTTTTCTTGCTGCTTCTAGCAACCTCTTCCCCAAGTCCACCAAAGACATCTTTATGCATAGGAACACAAATTTTTGGGAAGCTGTCACTCAAAGACAAGGAAAGCTGCCTGTAAAATGTTTTTAGAAGACCTCTTGTATGTATGTTTTTAGCAGACCTCTTGTATATATGTAAGATATTCTCAAGCGGACTATCTGATAAGGCACTTCTTTTCTACTTCATCTAACACAAACAGTCAGATATTTGGGAAGTTTCAGGCCCTAAACCATAGTTCCCTCACTTTCAATCTCCAGAAAAATACTTTGGAAATATGTGAAACACATTACTGCCTTTCTAGCTTAAGGAATCAATAAAACAGCATTTCACCCCTTTGAAACAACCATGGGTAGAAATAGTATGTTACAACAAAAAATGAATAGATAAACCAAGGATATTGAAACTCAGGTACATGGCAGACACTTTTTCAAAAATGAACAGAGACGTCACTGCACCTGTTGGAGGTGTCTCAGCAACACCTAGAGTTTTTTTTAAACAAAGTCATCAGCTTGGCCAGATTACATACTTTGTTTAAAAGTATAGTTATATATTAAAAAAAAAAGTATAGTTATGTCTAAAATCATTACAGTTTTTCACTTAATAATGTGGGCATTATTAAATCTTTGTGAAAGCTCGTAGTAAAAAAAGCATCTCAGTAGGAGAGATTTTTTATTCCCTGTAAAAGGCATATAGCCAACTCTCAGTTATTTAGGGTAAAAGAAAAAACAAAACTGTTGCTAAACACATGAAATCAAAGGTAATGGTGGAGATTAAGTCTGAAGAGCATGCAAAATGGTCATTTAAATGGATGGTTACTGGGACTTCCCTGGTGGCGCAGTGGTTAAGAATCCCCCTGCCAATGCAGGGGATATGGGTTTGATCCCTGGTCCAGGAAGGTCCCACATGCCGCGGAGCAACTAAGCCCGTGTGCCACAACTACTGAGCCTGCGCTCTAGAGCCCATGAGCCACAACTACCGAAGCCCGTGCGCCTAGAGCCCGTGCTCCGCAACAAGAGAAGCCACGACAATGAGAAGCCCGCCCACTGCAACAAAGACTAGCCCCTGCTCGCCGCAAATAGAGAAAGCCCTCGGGCAGCAACGAAGACCCGCTGCAGCGCCCCCCCCCCCCAAAAGTGATAGTTACTGTAAATTAGAAACTGGCCTGGGTATAAAGGATATCCAGGATAGTGAGAAGTTCCTATATGCAATGTAGAATTGTCTGAATGGTATATAATCACCACTCACTACAAATCTTCCAACCAACGAGGAAACGGCTATTCTTGATAAATTTAATTTTTATTATCTGTTTCCTTTCATCTTGTCCTGCTTTGTCCATATTGTAAAAAGTAATTTCTCATTAAAAAAATGAACAAAGAGAGTCTGCCATTTCAAGGAAGACAATCGGCAGTTATTTACTGCCAATTATCAATTATAATTTCAGCTTCCATGCAAAAAACAGAATTTTGGGAATATCCACCACCATGAGTTGATAGCTTACTACAAACTTTTCTCATAAAAGTAGTGGTGATACTAATGAATGTGATTTTTTATATTGTATAAAATGCATCAACATTTGGAGGATGGGAATTATTTGGTGAACCAATATTTTTCAAATGACCGATGCATGTTACAAAATCACGCTCAGGTAAAAAGATTCATTCAAAGTGAAAGCAGATCAATGGGTTTTAAGGTAATCAAGTATAAAACATTCATTGACATGGTTTCAGATTCCTCACTGCAACTAACTTTTAAGAAATTGCCACTTGTTGAGTTTTTGTGTAACATCAAAGAATATCCACAATTACCTGAACAAGCTATTAAAATACTCCTCCTTTCTCCAAGTACATATTGCAAAAGACTGAATGTAGAATAGATATGAAAATAAGGAATACATATGAAAATTATTAAGCCAGAAGTTAAAGAGATTTGCAAAAATATAAAACAATGCCATTCTTTTTTTTTTGGCCGTGCTTGTGGGATCTTAGTTCCCCCCGGCCAGGGATTGAACCCAGACAGTGAAAGCGCCAAGTCCTAACCACTGGACTGCCAGGTAATTCCCAAACAATGTCATTCTTCTCACTATTTCTTTAACTTGGAAGTTATTTACTTTCATAAAATTTTGTTATTTATGTTAACATGTAATGGATTTATTATTGTATTTTAATTAACATTTAACAATTAATTTCTAAACAGTAAACAGCAATAGATACAGCAGATTGGAGTCCTTAATAATTTTTAAGAATATTAAAACATGAAAACCAAAAATTTTGAGAATCATCTAGCCACTATGTGATTTAGATTTATTTTATTTAATATTCCAATCTATATCATAGAATATTGTGCTCAAACATGGGTATCCAGGAGACCACCAGGGGAGTTTATTCAAAATGAATATATAGTCCAGGCCCTGTGACTGGACTGGAGCAGAGGATGAATTTTAATAGTGTGAAAGTCTATAACCTGATCTAAGTTTTTACGACTTAAGAAAATGTTACAGAAAAAATGATAGCATACCCTTCTTACAGAAAACTTATATTTGCATTCCTCCATGGTTATCTTTCTTTTAAAATATCAAACCTGCCTTTCAATTTAGTTATTACTATTTATTTATTTATTTATTTATTTATTTTTGGCTGTGTTGGGTCTTCGTTGCTGTACGCAGGCTTTCTCTAGTTGCGGCGAGCGGGGGCTACTCTTCCTTGCGGTGCTCGGGCTTCTCACTGCAGTGGCTTCTCTTGTTGTGGAGCACGGGCTCTAGGCACGCGGGCTCAGTAGTTGTGGCTCCTGGGCTCTAGAGTGCAGGTTCAGTGGTTGTGGCGCACGGGCTTAGTTGCTCCGCGGCATGTGGGAATCTTCCCGGACCAGGGCTCGAACCCGTGTCCCGTGCACTGGCAGGTGGATTCTTAACCACTGCTCCACCAGGGAAGTCCCTACTAATAGTTTTCGTTTTTGGCTGCACCCATGCCCGCCGTTGTGGAAGCGCAGTCTTAACCACTGGACTGCCAGGGAAGTCCCAACTAATAGTTTAAAACAAGAACAAACATTGTTAATCAACTATACTCCAATATAAAATAAAAAGTTAAAAAAAAACAAAAAACAAAAAATAAACTGACAGAAACAGTGAAAAAAAAATAAGAACAAAATTTTAGGTGGTTCATTAGCAGAAATGACTCTCACATTTTCTCAAATTATACTATATATAAAAAGTATATCACCAAGACCTAAACACCTCTACTGGGAATTCCCTGGCGGTCCAGTGGTTAGGACTTGGCGCTTTCACTGCCGGGGCCAGGGTTCAATCCCTGGTTGGGGAACTAAGATCCCACCAGCGAACAAGGCGTGGGCAAAAAAAAAAAAGGAAAGTCATAGAATGTCCTTTTCCCGAGATGTTTTCAAAAGAGAGATGAGAGAGGAAAGTCCTCCTGGGAAGGGGGAGTAGAATAAGATGATGTCAGCTGGCTCAAGGAAATCTGTGAGAATAGGAGAAAGCTAACGGGAAGGAGAAATGGAAGCGAAGAATCCATGATCTGACGACTTTTTTTTTTCTTTTTCTATTGCACACGTCCCCACTGGGCCGCCAGCTGTATAAACAACTGTGCAAGAACTGGAGGCGGGGCCCTTACTGCTCTTGCTCAGTTTACTGAGCTCACTAATAATCTTTAGGCTATTACTGGGGTCAGAGAATTAGGGTCTCCGTTTTCTCCTCTATCACAACTCATCCCGTGCCTCACAGCGATGTTCTCTCTTTCTGGAAGAAGGGGCAGGGAGCCACGGTCTCAGCCTAGGGGGCAGCCCCCGGCACGGGCTCCGCGCTGCCCCCTAGTGGTCACCTCTGTGGCCTTGGTTTCCCTCGGTCCAGCTCCCCAGCCCCAGGTCTTACACCCACCCCGTTCTTCACCTCCTCCCAGTCCCCTCCCCTTCCTCCCGGCAGCATCCCCTTCCTCTCCTTCCCCCAGCCGCCCCCGCTCTGGTGAAGGGGCACCGCTCAGTCTGCACCCAGAAGTCCGGGGCTGGGCTGGGAAGCGGTGCAAATTTTCAAGGCAGTCTCCCTCCCAGCCGTGACACCCCCCGATTCCACGCATCTCTTCTTCCCCCTCACCTCCTCGTCCGGGACGCTGCCGGCTGTGTTTTCACCGAGCCCGCCAGTTTGGTCCTGTTTCCTTCTCTAGTTAAGACTCCCTGTCACTGACGGTTACTTTTTGACCTTTTCACATATGCATATTTTGGGGGCCTTTAACCCCCCCCTCGCGGAGAAATGGAGGCAGCAAAATGGCGGACCCGGAAGTGCAGACTCGGGGAATATAATTTCTGGCGGAGGAATCTATGAAGAGAAAACGATTAGAAAACCCACATTTGCATTCAGAAAGAAGGGTGGTGTACCCCAGAGGCTCATTTTCTATGCTCGGAAGGGCTTTGAGATAAAATAGTGTGTATCCGAGACATTTTAGACAGGACTATTTAGCGAGGCGGAGGATTATCGATTACGTGTCTTATAGTTCCGGCAGGGGACGGACCCGATGGTTTGTTTTGGCGCCAAGAACCCCGCAAACCGCTGAGAAATCGGATTCTGCATCGGTCCTGCTCTCTTGGCTGTTTTTAGGGGGCCACCCTTAGGGTTGGTGAGAAAACCCTATTTCTCTGTCTCAACCTCGGGTGAAGATGTTTGGGACATTGCTGGCTTTGCGCCATGAATTGAGCTCTGGTGCCGGACGGCCACATTTCCAGATACAGCCTTAATATAAGGAGCCCAGAGCCAAGCTGTCAGCGCGAATATTGGAACAACGGCGTCATTTCTTTGTGGGGGGCCTGGAAGAGGATGGAGCATGAGTTTGCAAATCCATTTGGGTACCTTATTTACCAAACAGTTGATTCCCATCTCCACCCACCGTTCTCCTTGAACTAAAGGACAGCGAGAAGTCGGGAAGGAAGACCTTCAAAAATAAGTAAAAATAGAGGACATATCACTGCTCCACTCTTCATTCGATTTTGGCTTTTGTCGTTGATGGTGGGCCTTTCAAAGTCTACGGGGAAGATTTACATGATTCCTCCTTCTCTGGATTTCTTTCTTTTTTTGTAATTTATTTTATTGTAGTTGATTTACGATGTTGTGTTAATTTCTGCTGTACAGCAAAGTGATTCAATTGTACATATATATTTTTGATATTCTTTTCTATTCTGGTTTATCACAGGATATTGAATATAGTTCCCTGTGCTGTACAGTGGGACCTTGTTGTTTATCCATTCTATATAGTTTGCATCTGCTAATCCCAAACTACTAATCCACCCCTTTTCTGAATTTCTCTAGATCCTGTTCATGTACTTTAAAGGACTTACGGCATACTGCCCAAATTGGTATTTGCAGCTTCCCTTTTTGAGGGTCAAAATCATTGTCTCATTCTTGTTTGCAACCTCTCTGTTGTCCGACTCTGTCTCATATAGTAGGCACCCATAAACTACTTGTAAATTAGTACAAATAGTTTTTTCTTTTTTTTTTAATGAGGTGAGTTATAAGTAAGCAGATAATGTATTTGGGTTAATTCATTTATTTTGTTAGGCACCCAGGCTGAGATAATTCAGTGCAGATTTAATGCCATAGGTGCCTTCTGAGGCATCTGGAATTGTTACCTCAAATAACGTTGGTAGTCAGTGGGCAAGCACAAGAGTGGTTGGTTACAGCTTTCTCCCAAAATACTTTAAATAATTTTAAGCTGATTTCACCCTTGTTATCTATCTGTTCAACCTGAAATTCATCATTTTAATGTATAAAGGCTACTCAAACCCTCCTCAAAGTTGAATATTAGATAAAATATATAAGCTGAACTTGGAAGCAAGGCTAATTTTTGAGATCTATACTGCTTCCTTGTGAAGAGAGAAAACTAGAATCCAGTCCTGGGATTGAATGTCTTTATTAAAGAAGTGATTAAGTGGCAGCACAAATCAGCAGCAATAATTTCGGAAGGAGTGGAGACAAGGTGTAGGGTCAGAGTTGATTGTTCATTTCATGGTATCAAGGTAGCTGAAGAACTGTGCCTGAGGCCCATTTGATCATTATTCTACATTGCAAATGCAGGAGGGCAAAACTCAAATACTAAGGACCAAACCCTACTACGCCTTTTAGAAACTGAATAAAACCCTACAAATTATCATAATAGTCAGCAGGATTGCCTCTTAAGATTTGAAATCCCAGTGGTTTTCCCTCAGCTAGAGTTTTCAGCCCACAGGAGCAAAATTGTAAGGTAAGCTTGAAGAAGGAAAACCCTTTTGAGAGAGCATAGCTATTTCTGAAATGATTCAGTGCTTTCCCCTATTGTCATCTCCCATGATGTATTATTTCCCCTTGTTTTAAACCTTTATCCCCAATTTCTCTGAGAAAAAGAGTGTATTACAAGAAGGAGCAGGATCGCCTTAGCCTTTTAGAGATCCTACAGTCTTATAGCAGATAATCTCAAACTAAAACTTACAGGGTTTTCATCAACCCTTGAAGAAATATTTGTGTTTACTGGCCTGGAGCAAGAAATTAGGAAGGTTTGAGCAATCTCTGAAGCTGATTAAAATGAAGTAAAAAAAAAATCAGTCCTCCATTTTGCACTCCATACTACTCTCTGGTGCCGTCATCAGGCCTGTTTTCTGGAATTAATATCTGGGGGGAGGAAAGGAATCCCTGTGACCCAATACTCCATTGCTTGAACCCTTTACTTTGTGGCTTGATGGTTTTTGAGAGAAACTGATAAGAAAGAAAAATAGATAAATTAAATAAATAAATAAATAAATAAATAAATAAATCACAACTCTGGCAGATTCATCAGCACCACCTCAACACAATAGAGGGGAGAGAGCAAGACTGATAGGGTAAAAGGGTGGAAAGGAGGGGCCTGAAAGGGCAGGAAAGGAGGGCAAGGTGGTGGGAGAGAGGTCTTGGGCTTAGAGCAAGTCCAATTCAAAGGAGTGGATGCTGGCAATGGGAGCTCTCCAAAAGTTGAAGGTGCTGTACTCGAGGAGGGCATCGCCTTCAGGGTTCTTCTCCTGCTCTGCTCCGGTTGCTTGCCCCGTCGTTTTGCCAACGCTGCTGTCCTTGATCTTGTAGGTGGACGTATCTGACAGACCCAGGCCTTCCAGCTCCGACAGATCCAGTTCTGGAATGGGCATCCTCCAGAAAAGAAAGGAGCTGTACTGGCTACTCACAGGGTCCCTCATAACTTCCTAGAAAGAAACCACTTATCAGTCTTCATGGTATTGCCACCTCTTTGCGGCCCATGGCCTTTCCTTACTGAGAAACTTTACATCCCCATTTGCCTCTGTACATAATCCAAGTTCCCTAGGACAAGCTTCAGGAATCTTCCTCTATTACCATTTTCTACCATTTCCTAACTCCTCCCCATCTTGGAATGACTTATTTACTGCCTACTGCTTGGGTCTGGTTTTCAAGGCCTTCCAGAATCTGGCCCCATTCTTCCTAGCAGTAGTACGTTCTCTGCTACAGCTATGCTTATTCCTGTCTTTCTTAACTCTCTCCACTCTCCACCTTAAAATACTATCCAAGTTTCAAGACTCCATTCAAGTCCCTAGAGGAATCTTTCCCCTGAACTCTTACTATATTTCATATTCTTGATTTCTTCCTGCCTTTGGTTTAATAGGTCATGGTACCTCTGAAAAGAGTTTCCATGATTTTTCTACTTTCTGTTTTCCTCCCTGCTTTCTAAACCCTACTGTAAACTCACCTCTTCCTGGACATCCTTAAACTTACTCAGCTCCATCTACCCTATTTCTTCCAGTATCTCCCACAATGCCTGTAGAGTTTTACCTGACTATATCAGTTTGGGGTTACAGATCACTGTTACATGTCTTGTATAGGGATAATCTTATCTCCTTCAAGGAACTGAGAGTTTCCCCAAGGGTAAAAAGCAGTCTACTTTGTACCTTCTTCACAAGTGCTGGGCTTTAAACACAAAAAACACTCAAGGCTGCTGACTAATTTTCCCTTAGTATTTAATACAATGAATACCTTGCCACTCTCATTTATAACCCCACAGATAAACCTTAACAGCCTATCTATTTCTCTCTAGCCTACCTCCCCTTCAGAACAAAATGCAGGTGCTAAAAGAATTTTCCTATGCCATAACAGGATCGCTTCTCTGACCCAGTGCTAGAATACACCTGATGATAGAGCAAATGGATTGGAAATTTCGGGTAAGGAAAGTAAAGTTTAGATTCGAAGGAGAAAATCTTTTAACAGAATTAGATACTTTTCCATGTTTTAATGAGTACTTCTCTCACCTTTCCTGCCCGTTCCACCCACACCCTGAACTTAGACTATTATACCTCCCTGCAGCCTCCACCCTGCTGCTTACTAACCAAGGGAAGGGGCAAGAAGCATTAGTTGAAATGTTCCCAAAGGAGCAGAAAGAACATTCCACTGCCTCCAAAAATAGAACCCCCATTTCACAAGGCCTTCCTCCAACAGAGTCCACTGGCTCTCGCCAGGCCTTGAGACTCCTAAATAGTGGCCTTAAATAGGTTCCACAATGCCCCCATATAATGTGGCAGAAAAAGTAGGCCTTAATCTAGAATTCAGTTATGTGTGAGTGTAGGGGCTTTAGGAATGGTAAGTGGGTAGACTAGGATGTTTTTAATGTTAGAGTTACTCTTTTTCTTCTTAGGTTCAAGCTCCAAAATAAACCCTGGGAACTGAGCATTACTCAGCAGACAAGCTGCTTAAAAGGAGGGTAATTCAGGGGCTGGAAAAGGGTGGGGGAGCATGTTGAAAAGGTGAGGTCATCATCCTATGATATTCAGCCCTGATCATCTCCACAGTAATTTGCAGAGGCAAGTGCACAGAAAGCTACAAAAAATGTTGTTCCTATCAACCAGCCAACCCTGGCTTAGTCTGGGACTGTAGAGATTGTAAGAAGCAAACCTTAGGCGTCAGCAGCATTACTGACTTCTTCCCATGGGGATTTTTTTAAACTAACAGTACTAGTTGTTTCCCAATCTAGCTGGCTTCTTTTATATCCCCTCCCTTACCAGTCCCCTCCAGAGTGAGCTTAGTATAATGCTGGGCACATAATAGGCTCTTTAAAAAATAGAATCATAGGGGGGAAAAAAAAAGCATAGAATTTTAAAACTAGAAAACACCTTAGAAATTATCCAGTCAGTTTGGATAGGGTCTCATAATTTCCAGTCTGATTCTTTTTTGATGTGTTGTACATAGATAGTTGCCTGCAGCTTTTTATAACCCTATACCAATATTCTCAAAACTTGCAAGAATTTTTAGTTCCTGAAGAACAGATATTCAGTGGGTTAAGTGTGATTCTGATATGAATGGTGAAAATGCAAAAGGCAGAAGAGAGGAAGATAGGATCTGAGAAAGGGAAAAAGCTCTTTGACAAACTGACTCCTTTTCTTCAAGCAGTATATGTATAAAAACAGTCCAAACAATTCTGAGTGTCTGGCAGAGCTTCTCTTGCAATTAAAAAAGGTAAAGGAAATTGTACAAAATATTAACTTAAAAGGCCCAAAATCTCTAGCCATGCCATTGATTCAGAGACATGTACAGAGTACCAAATGCATTTCGGAAAGGCACTCAATCAAGTATATACAGCATTTAAAATCAAGTCAAGAACATTGACTGCACCGAAAATTGACGCTAAAATACCCGAACATTTTAAATTTAACATAGTATGGATTTAATTCCCAAATACCCAAATTTTGCACAGGGTCCCTTTTCAGCTAGCTTTCTCTTCCCCAAATATTTTCTACCCATAGCTCATCTATCTTTATATCTCTCATTTACTTATCTTAAAGGGCTTGGACAGTGCCTTGTACCACAATATATGTTCAATAAATGCTTCCCACTATCCTTCATTTTAAATTATTCAGGTATTTTAGGCAAAGGTAATTTCTAAATATCACTGTCTAGTCTTAGAGATACACAATTAGCAAATACATAGCATAAAGTGGCTCTCTCTGAGCCACACAGACACGCCCAGATACCCTTTGTCCAGATCCTCAGTGGGACTCTAGGGCCTACCCAACAGGGCCTTGCTGTGTCATGCTGCCACTGTAGAGGGGAGGACAAGGGATGGTGGTGGAGGGGAATGGAACCTCTCTGGCATCTCATTATATGTGTCTCATTCTGCTGCAAATAAGCATTCCTTTTCCAGAATCTGCCCCCATACCTAGCTCTTGTGGACTGTACTGATTTCAATATGGGATCAGGCAGTTCTCCAGCACAGAAGCCCTTACCTTCCTACCTCAAACTGCCTCTTTCTTTGGAAAAAAGGTTTGGGAATGGGAGAAGGAGACTGTTAAAAGAAAGATCAGGATTAATCTCAATATTATCTCAATATTATCGCATATCTCTCCCTCCAAACTCCTTCCTATGGAGACAAATAAGTTTGGGGTGAGGGTAGACACATCAGTGGAACACAACAGAAAACATTTGAAAATACAGGGAAGTAGAGGCTAGAGTGGTACAGTAGGACTAGAGATTCATCAAAAACCTGGAAGAACAAATTGACAGCTTGAAAAGGAAGATGTAGATTACTAAACTGAAGATAATAAAATAATTTTATTATCTTCAGGACAATAAGTTATAGGCAAACTGACAATTGAAATAAGGAGATAAATGCTGAGAAATAACTACATGTAAATTGTTAGAAATTAATATCTGTGTAAAGGATTATAAGGCATGGATGGAGATCTTAGCAAAGATGTAAAACGGTGAACAAATAACTACCTATTGTTCACAGCGCCGCCTTCGCTTCTCTTGAACTGTACCCCAACCCCATCCTCATTTGGGGTCTTCAACCTAACTAGAAGCACCTACTATCTTTTCTGCCCCTTGCCGCCGCCCCGGTTTCGTTTACCTGTTATCAGTGAATTATTAGCGTGTTCCAAAGATGGAGGGAGTACTTCGGGGGCTCCGACGTCTGCTCTGGGCTGGAGAACAAGAAAGCTGTTGGGGCTTTGACGGCTTTGTCTTCTCACTCCCTCTCTGTTCGGTGACTGAGTCAGTCTGCTCAGTCTCCCCCTGCAATGCAGCCCCTCCTAAGAATGGCGGAAGGACTCCCCGCCCCCTCCCGGCCTGACTCGGCTAATTCAAATGATAGGTTCCAGAACACTTGAGGGAGGGAGACAGGACTAAAGCATCTCCGTAGGCTTATTGGTCTGATTCCCGAGCTCTTCCAGCTCCCCCGTGCAGACTGAGGGTGTAATGAATGAGTAGTTAATTGTCCTCTAATTTTAGGTGTATGGATTAAAAATCTTGACTCTAGACAACGTGGAGAAGAGGAGTGTCCCTTTATTCCCCAATTTAAGGATTTCAGGTTACCCGAAGTGTTTTTGAGATCACAAAAATTTTCCCTCCGTCCCTCCCGATTTGCCTTCCCACCCTCACAATGGGTAAATAAACCTAGCCCTATTGCATTTGCGGTAGGGCACAGGAACATCGGGGATGCGTGTGCTTCTGCCAATCTCTGAACTAGGTGGGGGCCGGAGGATTTAGGGGCTCCGCTTCCTTTCGCCCCGCAACGCCTGACGCGCAAACGGAACGCACGATTCTGGAGAGTCCAGCTTGGGTGCCAGGCCTTCCTCGAGGGTCCGCTTTCCCGGGTTTTCCCGGCAGGGGCGGCGGCCCTCGGGGGCTTCCGAGGCCCCTCCCACGTCCCTCCGTCGTGCAGCGCCACCTCAGTCCAGAGCGGGGCTGTGCGCCCGGCTCCCAGCCGGACGGGTTTCGTAATCGCGTCGCGGCCGTTTCCGCCCTCAGCCAGCCGCACCTCTGCCGCTCCGCCCTCGGCTCCCCCACCGCGCCGAGGAGCGAGCCCGGGAACCCCACGCTGGCGGGCACCGAGCGGGAGCCCCCCACCAGCTGGCGCCGGACGCCTGGATGCCGGAGCAGAGCAGGTGAGGCCTCGGGCTCGGTCCCTCGGCCCGTGCGCCCCGCCTGCCCAGTCAGGCGGAGACGCACCGGATGCTGGGGGTGGGGGAGGAGGGCGTCCACGGCTGTCGAGATGCTGGGTCGGTGGCGAAAGGGGTGCGCCGGCTGAGGAGCCGTCCCTGTCCGTGCTCCGGCGGTGCGCAGGTGAGGCCGGTGAAGAGCAGAAGGGAAGACGGGTCTGGAGTGTTGGGGGGGAGACGGGAGGTGGGAAGAAGGTCTCTTTTGAGACTCACCAACCTCGGTGCTGGCGTGTGCCAGCAAACTGAAGCAGAGCTGGTCCGGGAAGGTCTAAATCTGAGACAAGCAGCCACGCCAGACAGTGACAAAGTCGGAAAGATTCACAGAGAGGCCCAATGTTAGTTCAGCCTTGGGAGGAGCAGAGAATTTCTGGGTAGAGTCCGGGGGTGGGCAGAAATGGAGCCTATGTGACTGAACCTATTGGGCAGGGGGAGCTGAGGGCCTAGCCCTGTTTCCTCTTAGGCCTCCACAGGACCTTGCCTGGGGAAGGGCACGGTCGGTGCTGGGGCAAATGCCTGTCACTTGACTGAAAGTTGGGGGCCACCCCCACTTCTCCAGAGCCCCGCAGCAGCCCTCATGTCTGGAGGTCTCCATAGGGGACCAGCTGCAGCCCTGGGCTCATAGCCAGAATTGACCGCTCCATTTTCTCAATTCTCTTTCTCTTTCTCTCCAGCTGCTTCTTGTGAAGGCTTGTCAGGCAGTGGGTAGGAGGCCTTGGGGCTGGAGTCAGCGGGACCGGGAAAACCGGTTTGGGGCTAGAACAGGACCAGGGAACTACCTCTGTACATCCTTCCTCCGTGGAACCTTTCTCCCATCCATTCTCCTGCTCACTCCCCAATAGTTTTAAAGCTCTTAAGCTCTACTGTGACCTTGGTGTCTTTTCCAGCTCTGTATTTCACCCTTCCTACTTGGGACTCAGGCCCAGGTCACAGCACTACTTGGCTGTCAGGGTATGGCCTTATACGATCTAATCCTGAACCCTCCTACTGTTTACCCAGCCCTTCTCCTTCATTGTGGAGTTGAAATAGTGTGTAGTGGGTTCAGGTGCCTCTTCTTCCTGGGCTGACCACTTGAGGACTTCATTTTTACTCAACCCACTCTTCTCTAGATATTTTAAAGGAGAGTGGCAGCCAATCACTCTTACTTCCTTTTCTGGCCTGTTCCCCTCCCCCCTCACCACCACCACCACCACCACCACATTCACCCTGCCCAGTCTTCTCCTCACGCTGACCCCACCCCCAGGTTTCAGAGACCCTTATGTCCTGTGTCCTAGGGAGTGGAATTTCCTGGTCACTTCTCATCATCATTGGTCATTTCATGCCAAGTCCCACACACACACTTTCCCTCCACCCAGCCCTGGCCAGGTCCCTGGAAAAGGAACAGAAACGTCCTTGTTCCCTCCACTGCCCCTTTCCCTCTCTCCTCCTCCCCCTCTTCTCTCCTTTTCCCTCCCACCATCCACTTCTGTTCACTCAGCTTTGAGCAAGGAGGGTGTTGGGGGAGAGTCCAGTCTCAGTACAGCGTGTCTGGTAGTGTTGGGGGTTTCCTCTGATTCTTCATTGTTTTCTTCATCCCCTCCCACCCCCCCCCCAACCCTTACCACCCAACACCACCACCATCACGACAAACCCTGTGACTGACTGACTTCCCCACTGACCACAGCTCCCCTCTCTGGACAGCCGTGTTCTGACTTCCGCCCTGTCTCATTACTCCTCCCCTCCAGTGGTGGGAAGGGAAGTAAGAGAAAGCCTAGACTCTCGGGTCCTTCCATCCCTCAGAAGCTGTGTCACAGTGTTTGTGTGATCTCATCTCAAGGCTGAGAAAAAACCCTCTCAGTTCTTAGATCAGTGTAGGGTGCCAGAGCATCAGGGTTCCAATCTTGGAGGGAGGGGAGATTCCTATTCAGGCTAAAGTGTAATGTGCATGAAACTGCCCTGTTTGGAATCTTTGAGGTTGGTTGTATTATAGGACTAGGGGAATGCAGTGAAAATAGAGGAAACCTATATGTGCCCTACCCTGGCTGGCAGTAATGAAGAGGGGAGGAAGTTCTTCCTTGGACACTAATGCTGTTGGGAAGTTCCTCATGTCTGGTTGGCTGATGAAGATTGGGGGTGGAAGTGGTAAGGAGGGAAGAGAGAACAGGTCACAGCATGAGGGGAGGAGGGAGGGAGGGAGGCCCAGGCCCTATGGGGTGTGAGACAGAGCAGAGTGGCACGACAGGACATGTGAAGAGGGTGGGGAGGCTGGAAAAAGATTTCTCATGGGACAGAAGATACCTGGCACGTGTACCCACAACCTGTGCACAGATGATCTCCACAAGACACACACATGGTGATAGGGTCATGCCACATATGTGCAAACAGAGGTGCACACAGAGGAGTGCATTGATACAGAACACAGATAAAACAGTGTAGGCAGCCCTCAGGAAGGATCTCAAGGTCAAGTAATAAAGAAGCTGCTAAATGGCTTCTGGGAGGGGTTGGATCTCAGTTGAGGGAAATGAGGAGGAACAAGGGCAGGGAACGGAGAGGGAAGAAATTCCTCACTGTAGAAAGTCTTAGGTTCCAACCTGCTGCAGTTGGTCACCTAGGACCTAGGTAGTCAAGGCCTCTCTTGGTCTTAAAGAAAATCTAGGTGTTCAGAGTAAGGTAAGGAAAAAGGGAGGGTCAGGGGTGGAGGCCTTGTTTGTGAGAACAAAAAACCACCATTTCCTCTTCAAAGTCACTTAAATGCCCCTCCCCTTCTGCCTTAAACCAAGGGAGAAGGGAGGTGGAGCTTGTAGCACCCCCAAACTTTGCTCATTTCTGCCAGTATCATTTAGTCCCCTCCCATCCTCTCTTCCTAGCTTCCAGCCCCCTTCCTCTCCCCTCCGTGGGTACCAACAGCTACTGTTCCTTAACCCTTTGGTGCCCTTTTGGTTCTTTGCCTTTCTCTGAGAGTCAGACTTCGAGGTTCTTATGTTTGGAGAAGGTTAGTGTTGGTTGTAGGACTAGGGCCTTTACAGGGGAGCAAGAAGATATGGGCTCCTCAGGAGCCTTCTCAAAGAGTGGGGGAGTGGAGATTTCTCATTAACTTTTCTTCTCTCTTTACTTTCTGCTCATCCAGGGTTCCAGGTCTGTGGAAGACATAACCTTGTACCTGCTTGCCCACGCCACTCTCCCACCTTGCTAGTCTCTCAGGGTCTGAGACACTGACCTTCACCGCTCAGCTTAAGGGCTCCGAGGACTCCACTTTCTCTAGACCTGTCCAGCTGAGTAAACCCAGGGTGTTGTTACACCTGAGGGGAGTGAGGAGTGGGCGGTCAAGGCACCAGAGCAAGAGCCCTCTGGGGCCTCAGGCAGAGGCGTGAAACTGGAACCATCGGGGAACATGAGTGAATTTTGGCACAAACTGGGCTGCTGTGTGGTAGAGAAACCCCAGCCGGTAAGTCTCCCCCACCCCACCCCAACACACAGAAACCAGTTACCGTATACTGGGACGTAGATACGTCAGTCTAGGATCCGCCGTCTAAAAAGCACACTTCTTGCCTCCTTCTCTGTCAGGATAGCTTCTATGGCCTGGCAGGTGTGTACATGGAATGAAGGGGACTGGGTGAGGGAGGAAGTGAACAGTCCTAGCTATCACTTCTTTTTCCCGTCCATTTTGAGTTGGACAGGGGTTGTAGGTGGAGCTTAATACCTGTCAGTTTTCCCCACTGTTTCCTTATCAGCCAGAGGTGACTTTGACATGTCCTTTCTTTGTCCAGTGTTCACTCTGCAGGCCACTGCCCTTACCACCCTGCCTGTGTCCTCTCTCTGTTTATGTTGTTCTAACCTTGCCTTTCATACCCTAGTGATTTCCCTGTTATAATGCCGTATCCCCTTTCCCACCAGGCCCTTAGCTCGTCCCTTAGTGGTTTTCAACTCTTTTCCCTTTCTCCACTGTGACGTAACTCCCTGTCTTCTCCAATCAGAAGAAGAAGAGGAGACGGATTGACCGGACCATGATTGGGGAACCAATGAATTTTGTCCACCTGACTCACATTGGCTCTGGGGAGATGGGTGCCGGAGATGGACTTGGCATGGTAACAAGGGAATGGGGAGAGGTTGATATGAGGTTGTGGGCTAGAACTGTGCCCTTTTTTGAAAGTTTAAGCTGAGGGCATAACAGAATACTCGATGGGAAGCAAGAAGCTAGGATTCTAGTCCTGGTCACAGGCTGCATAAATCTGAGATCTGACATTTCAAGTCTCTGGCCTAGGCTCCCTCATCTTTACAATTAGCAGATTGTTCTTCATTGGATGGAGGATATATATGTCTTAATAGTTACTTGGAGGGCTTTTTTCCAAAAACCATAACCCTTCCTTCTATTAATTAAGAACTGCTGTCTCAGCGCCACAGTAAGTCATATTGTGGTTGGGAGTGTTGGGACAGGGAAAAGGCTGAGCACCTCTATCCTAAGTAATGTTTAATATGCATTTCTGCTCTCAAAATAAGGGAAATGGGCTTGGAGGTAGTGAAGGAATCTTTTCACCAGTTATGAAACACAGATAAATATGGGAGAGTCCTTTGTGAGAGGATCTTACTAGTAAAAGACCCACTTTGTCTCATCCTCATGAAGGTCATTGTGAAGGGAGGCATTGAGACTTCCCTTGGAGGAATAGAGATTAGTTTTAACCTTTTCAGATTGATTTTATTGTCAAGGAGATGGGGTCAACCTCTTCCCCGGAGGGCACAGGGGAGCTCTTTTACCATGCCATATGAAGATTTAGGAGAGGGTCTCACATGTGCTTTTTCACAGACAGGTGCAGTTCAGGAGCAGATGAGATCCAAGGGAAACCGAGACAGACCGTGGAGCAATTCTAGGGGCTTGTAGCTCCAATACGACTGGTGAGTGATTAGAGAAACCCATCCAACACCTCCAGCCCCCTGCCTCAGAACCGTGATCCTCTGCAAGAATGGGAAGTGAAGGGAGGAAGAAAGAATTAGAATGGAAGAGTCAAAAATGTAGGATCCAGAAAAGCAGAGAGAAAGGGATGTGCAGACAGATAGAAATAGAAAAAAAGAGCGCACTGTGGAAATAGTTAAGTGTGAACCAGGTGGTACCCTCTCCCTAAGGTTTTCTTCGAGGCTAATCTTCCTTCTTCTTTTTTTCCTTTAATCAGGTTCTGCTGTGTGTCCAGCCTTCACCCTGTCCAGCCCAGAAGAGATGCTGGCCCTACCAGTTTCCCTCCTAGAATCAGTAACCCCAGGGCCCCTCTTTTCCCTATCTGTCTAATAGTGCCTCAAATGGCTTGGGGGCTGGACTCCCTCTACTCCCTCTGGCTGTAGCCCCTCCTGGAGATGGGGTCAAGGCAGCAGGACTGACCAAGTGACTACTGGTTGGCCAGAAGGAGCTCAGCTGAAGCCCTGGACACTATCAGATCTGAGATAGGAGTTTTCTGGGAACTTGGAATGAGTTCCCTTCTCCTGAATGACGGTCTAGGTGCCATATGTTTTTAAACTCTTAACCTGGAACTCCTTAAATGTGGTGGGTAGGTGAGATTACCAAAGCTGAAGCCGGCTTTGCTAAGAAGCTCCCTACCTCCCTGCCCTTATCTTTCGTCCTGGAATGAACTGAAGCAGACGTCAAACAGGGTCTGGGAGGGTGACCACTGGCTAGTCTACTTTTTCTCTTTAGATCTCAGACTTGAAACTCAGTCCCTCAGTATCTGTGTGCCGATACCAGGGTCTTTCTCTAGGTAGGCCTCTAACCCTATGTTTCTGTAGCATTGCTGGCTCCCTAAGATCTTTCCCTTTTTTTTTTAAATTAATTAAAAATTCAATTTAAGATGAGTTCTCTTAATTACCCCCATCCTGCTACTACCTCTATCCTTAACCCCATCCCTGTCAGGAGCCTTATTGTTTCCCACTGGATAAGAGTTAAGAGGTGGGTCTTAACCTGAAGTCTTGGGGATCTGCCCTCTGCCCACCTCCCCGCTGGCCTAGAGAGCAGGAAGAGGGATCTTGGAGAGAAACCCAGAATGCAGCAAAACTAGGAGTTATGTCTCAGGATAGACTTACTGATCACTGAGAATGGGAGTGGTGGTGAAATAAATAGGTTGAAAACAATCATTCTTGAGTGATCTTAAGATTCTCCGGCATGAGAGCCGGAAGACCTCTAGAGCAAGTTTTCTCAAACTAGGCACTTTTGACATTTTGGGCTGGATAATTCTTGGTAGTGAGGGACTGTCCTGTGCATTATAGGATGTTTAGCAGCATACCTGGCCCACCCTAGTTACAACAACAAAAAATGTCCCCACATATGGCCAAATGTCTCCAAGGGGGCAAAATCACCCCCAGTTGAGAGCCACTGCGCTATAGAGTCGAGATATTTTTCTCTCAGATGATTTCCACTTGTTCATCCTAAGCCTGAGTCATGGATGAACTAGGGCCCTGTGTAAAGTAGGTTCAATAAGGCTGCACATAATCTCCAAACACTTCTTTATTGTGTGTTGCTTGTGCTTGCATGGGTTCATGTCTCTGTGATGGACGTGTACTGTGCTTCTCCATCCTTATGCTCTCTGGAGGAGGGGTTCCTGCAGTGTGGAGACATGAACAGGGTATGAGGGGATTGGGGAAGGGAGGGAGTGAAAAACAGTAGAGCCAGAGATACCCCAGCTTATCCTCCCCAAATTTTAAGCTCTGTTTCTGTGCCCTAGTCCTAGAACCAGACACAAATAAGACTCAGGGAGTTTTGTCTGAAGACCAGGTCCCACTGCCCATCTGGCTGAAGAGTCTGCTTTAGGTGGGAAAATAATGTAGGAGTAGGGTCTTTAGGCATTTTCAGTTTTCTCAGGTGTTTTGTTCTGGCCCCTTCCTTGCAGGGTGATGAGGAGGGCAGAACAGATGAGCTCCTGCCTGCTCTGAGATGAGAAGGCGGGGGTCTCATTAGCTCAGTAACAGGAAGAATCCTGTTTAATGGTAGTGGGGGTCAGGAATGTGAGAACTAAGATCCACTCTGATTCCACCATCCATCCAGTTTACCCCCACCTATAGTGACTGAGGTTCTAATTTCAGTGTATTTCCTGCAGATTTTTTTTTAGTGTTTAAGCTTGGTTATAGAGATACATTCCCAATGTACTCAATTCCAGTCTAGCTAGTTGCTCTGAAAGTAGCTCATCTTGTTGGCCTAAAGTAGCTGAATAGCCTGAGGGTTATACTAGATCTAAAGGGTTAACAGGATAGGGCAGAAAGATGGGGGAACTCCTGGAATCTCCGGTCACCCTGATCTTGAGCCTTATTGTACTGCCTATTCTTTTCTTTTTGGCCACGCCACGCGGCACGCGGGATCTTAGTTCCCAGGCCAGGGATGGAACCCACACCCCCTGCAGTGGAAGCAGGAGTCTCAACCACTGGACGGCCAGGGAAGTCCCTCTACTGCCTATTCTTTAGACACAATCTTTTCTTTGGTGCTCTCTCACCTTTAGCTACCTTCTCTAATGTGTATGCTACCATCACTTTAACAATATTTAGAGTGATGGGAATGGGTTTGAGAGTCATAATTTATATTAAAAATTGTTGGACTTTTAAATACATTTTCAAATAAAAAAAGTTTAAGCAAAATAGTCCCAGAGTAATCACTACAGGTGTGTGTTGGGTTAAAGGGTAGACGTGGTTAATGAAGGCAACTCCTAGAAAGTGGCTGTCATGGAATTTTGTGCCAACCTTGCCCTTTCTGAGGAGAGAAGGCCAAGTGTCGTGAAGGCAAGGAGAAGATAACCATCACCTCCCAAGGGCTCAACTCATTGTTCTTCCTGTTCCTTTTTCTTGGCATTCATCTGAGATTTTTCAAGTCTTTAAAGAAGTACTTGTTTAAAAACAACTTTGGAAATGAAGAAGATGAGCAATATCAACATTTTTATCCTGGGGGACAGTGGAAGGGACCAAGCCAGATGCTGCTAGTACACAGTTCAGTCTTAAGGTTCAAGAGACTTATGGTCTCCCCTCAGGTACCTCTGTAGAAAGACACAAGACCAAAAAATGTTTTTTTTTCTAGTTTTGTTTTTCTGTACTAAAAATATCCAGTGGGTGCTGGGATTGAAAGGGGAAGAGAGGTTGAGATGCTGACACCTCCTCTTGTGGTTGAAGTGGCCATTACCTCCGATTTCTGTTTATCTGGGTAAGGAAACAAAATAGAGAAAAGGGAAAATATAACCACATCCATATTCTTTTCCCCTCCTTGCCTCATCTCCCTCTCCCCACAAACCCTCATTCCGTTAACACTGCTGCCCACTATTTATGCTTCTTTTTTATATTGAATAATGGTATTAGACACAGCAAGGAGAGAGACAAAAACAGAAACTGACAGAATGACCAAGTATATATTTTATTGTCCTTCTCCTTTCCCCAAAGGTCCTGTCATCCTGAGACCTTGAGAATATTTTATCAGGTCGATCAGGAACTTTGGTAGCTCTTTTGGTGAAGTAGAGGACTATCCTTCCCTGAGAATTCTTAAGTTTCTGGGAATAATCCCAGGAGGACAGTTCTTTGGGTTAGTAGTGGTTAAGAGCATTGGCACTAGTGTCAAACAAACCTGGTTTAAATCCTGCTGTGACTCCACTACTTACTAACTTTGTAAACCCCCTGTTTCTTCATCTGTAAAGTGGTAATAATAATACCGTAGAGTTGTTGTGAGGACTGATCCAGGTAGAGTGCACATAAGAAGACCTCAGATATTGGCAGCTGTTACTGTTAAGCTGCGTTAATAAGCTGAAAACTACGAAATCTTCCACATCCATCAACTATCTCCACATCAAGAGTTCTTTATATATCTACAATCTTAACAGTTTGGTCAATAATCATCTAATGACCTACATGTTGCCTAATAGCCAAACAGCAGTTGCTCAAGAAATGATAGGTGGAATCAATGGCTAACAATAATGTGAATAACCAATGCATTTTATGAATCAATAACCAAACATAAGCAACAGTTCACGCAGACACACTGGCTGGCTTAGCAACAGGGTTCTGGATATCAGGACTTTTCAGATGCCTTAAAAAAGATGCTGGCTCATCACTAGACACTTACTGGTTGCATCTCTGTGAACACTGTAGACAGACTGTTCCAAATATCCTCCAGCCCAGTCCTGACCCTTTTCCAAAAAGCAAGGGCTGGGTTGGGCCTGAGACTGGGGATGAAGGGGGTGGGTCTGAGTCGGCTGACTAGTGGGGGAAGGGGAGTAGTGGTGGTGGCCCTGGTGGTGGTCTGAGTGGTGCAGCTGGTGTCAGGACAGAGACCTGCATCGAGGGGGCACTCCTCCCGCTCGCGGTTGCAGGGGCATTGGTGGTAGGTGCAAGGCCGGTGCTCAGTGCGGAGTTGGCTCAGCGCCCCAACTCGCAGGCGCCCCGAAAGGCCACGCAGTTTCCCGGCTCGGGTCCGGCTCATGGTGCCGGACTTGCAGTGGCAGTGCCACGGGCCCCAGGGCATCAGCACCAGCCGCAGATCCTCGGGAGCTGGCATGGCTGTGGGCGAGGGCGGTGGCCACTGGTTCCGGGTGGACCGTGCTGTTGACCACTGGTTCAGGGTAGTGTCGGAGAGCAGCTGGTCCACGTTAGCCTTCCAGGTGGAGGGCCGCTGGCTTGAACTCATCCTGATTTCGGAATCCCGGTCATTCGCTGTAAACCCTGGGCTAGGCCCCCAAGGTGTACTGGAAGTCGTATTGTGAGTCTCCAACTCGGTGTTATTCTTTCTGGCGTAAATCACAACCCCCTCTTCCAAAGACCCATCCTCCTCCGCCGACAAACGCGACCGGCTACCTGTGGACACCGTGGAGGCCAAGAGCTCGGCAGCGGCCGGGCCTGCCAGGCTGTCGGCCACGGCCACGACGTCGTCCTCATCCTCCATTGTTACCCTCATCTTCTGGGAAACAACGCTCCGGGTGCTCCGGGCGGTGGTCCGGTAGCTGCGGGTCATAGGGCCCCCGAAGCGGAGACTGTTCTGCGGCATCGCGGTCGAAGTCAGGCCTTCGGCCCCCGCCGCCCGGGGCCCCAGACTCAGCAGCAGGGCCCAAAGCAGCGCGCCGGCGGCGGGGACCATGGGGCTGGACGGTGTGGGGCTGGGAGGGAGGCCAGTGAGGAAGGCCGGGGCTCCCACCTTCTCTCCCTCCCTTCGGCTCTCGACCCACCGGGTCGTTAGAACCGAGGCCCGCGGGGGAGGGGAGGGGGGCTCTGACGCGCGCGCCACGCCCCTCCCCCAGGCCCTCTCCCCCCGGGTCAGCTCCGGCAGGCCCAGGGGCTCAGCTGAAAATCCCAGGGAACCTCTGCAGCAAGAACTCCTGTGCCAGAACCGACAGACGGATTGTGATGCAAGGGGCTGGGGAAAGAGTAGTACACTTCCTCGGCGCGGCGCTTGAATCTCTCATCGCAGTTTATTAATCGCTACAGATCTGAATTTAATAAAGAGGACAAAATACAGGTTTTGAAAATGCCCCTCCCCAGGCTCACAGGCAGCAGATGAGACTACTGAAGGAAAGAGGGAAACAGAATGGCTCTTCAACATTTAGAGCACTGACTCCTGGCTCCCAGCAGGAGCCCTGCCCTCCCCATCCACCCCTCACCTTCACAGACTGCTAGAATACCCCAGGTGGAAAGGATCTCAGACTCAAAGAGAGGAGGTTATTTGCCCAAGGTTCTACAGCTAAAGCAGCACAGCTTTGCACTGTCCTATATAAAATGCCACAACATGCACCCCTCCAGCTGAAATGAAAGTCACCCAGCACATCAGGTTCCCAACCTCAGAGCCCTGCTTTGAAGTCAGGGTCATGGAAGGAATGACATCCCATTGAGATGTGAAGATCCAGTGGTACTGGGATTGAGGATGAGTTGATTTACAAAACAGCTCAGATGTTTCAGGGTTTAGGGTGTAATCAGATCAATATCTTTGCTTGGTTCTTAAGCTCATTATTCCAGTCCTATGCTAGGTCCCTCCTGAGCCATGGAGATCCTGGTCCAGCCTAGGAGAAAGAGAGGGAAAAAAAGTGGTATAGGAGCAGACTGGGTTTTACTCAGGGGTTTAAGGAGAGAAGCCAGGTGAACTGGAAGAGGTAGATTAGATGCTTGGGTCGGTCACCATGTAGGATCCTTTGCTCTCTAGCAACCCTCCCCCACTGGATATTCTCTCCTATTCACTGCCAACATATCCCTTCTTAATTTCTAGGGCTGGTCTGAATTTCCTCTAAATTCTGTGCTGTGATTACTCCTTTATTCCTTGATGCACTTATAGGATTAATTTTTTTCATTTGTTCTTGTTGGATACAGTAGTGTCCTGCATGTATGGAGTCTTCCCAGATACACTGAAGCCTCTGAAAGCAGAGCCTCTGTCTTTTAGTTCCTTTGTTCCAACAAGGCATTAAGAAAGTGGGAGTTGGCTCTTACACATCCCATCCCAAACTTTTATCCTTAAGCCAGGACTCACCGTCTGACAGCTTCTGGGATGTGGACCTGATCCAAGGAGATGAGTTGGGCCAGCTCTCCAAGGCTATTCAGAAAACGGATCTTCCGTGTGAACTTGGAACTAAAAAGAGAGGATCAACCAAGTGTGTTTTATATGGGGAAGAGGGCTCCTGGAGATCCTTACAAAGGGAAACATAAGTAGAGAGTGGTTAAGGCTAGAAAGAGTCAGGGTGGGGCAAGAAGTTCTTAATCTTGATTGTGAAAATGGGGAGAGAGGAAACGGGGTCTTTGTCCCCCAAGCTAGTACCTGATGAAGGGCCGAAGCAGTGTCAGGAATGCCTTCACATACCATGTAGCATGGACAACCACCAGGGCATGCAAGTTTTTCCGAAGCCTGAAGAAGAACATGAGACCATTCCACTCTCCTTCCACCTTCATGCCTGAAGATCAGGTGGAGCTACCTTCTGTACTTTAACTTCCTTCCCTTCTTCTCTAATTTCTAGATTTCTCTGATAGTTGGGTCGAATCCCCATTCCTTTAACTGCAATCTCAGCTCCATCCATCTTGCTTAGCCTCCTCATTTTTAGGAAACTCTCCTCTTGGAATACCTTAGCCTGGCCTTCTCTACCCCACTTCTTTCCTGTGCCCTATGCTCCCATAGTTCCTTTTGTATACTCCTCCATCCCTCCATGATCAGGTGAAGACCAATGAGGAGAAAAAAAAAGGAACAAGAAGAGAAAAGTGAGCAAATGGAAGACGGAGGGAAGAAAGGAAACAAGAAAAGGGATATCAAGGAAAAAAGGCATAAGGGTCAGGGATGAAGGCAGACAAGAAAAGAAGACAATGGAGATGTGAAAAGTGAAATAAATGGCAAGACTATGAGAAAAGGAAGGGCTGCCTTCCATGTGCCAGGCAATGCGCCATGTTGATTTGATTCAAATACTCAGTGGCAAAGGTATTATCATTGACATTTTACAGAGAAGGAAACTGAGTCCCAGAAAGTTAAGTGACTTGTCCACAGTCATAAAGGTAGTAAGTGATAAAGGCAAGATTTGAAACTAGATTTCCATGACTCCAAGAGAGGACAGAAGATAGGAGAGGCTTGGAAAGGGGTATAGAGGGACAAAGAAAAGTGGAAGAGGGAGTTCCCTGGTGGCCAAGTGGTTAGGATTCCGGACTTTCACTGACAGGGCCCCGGTTCAATCCCTGGTCAGGGAACTGAGATCCTGCAAACCACATGGCGCAGTCAAAAAAAAAGTGGAAGAGATTGAATGGAAGAAAGTATGGAAAGATGGAAAAGAAAAAGATAAGATAGAGCATGGTAGCCCTCTTGTCCTAGAGGCTCACCGCCGATCCAGGGTGTGGTAACACTGGCGTATCCAGCTCAGAGGTGGAACTTGGGCCCTACTTGTGCCTCCACTCAGGTGAACAAGCAGATAATTTTCAGCTATCAGTAGCTCCAGAGTACCCACCATATACCTGGGGAGATGAAATTGTCAGGGAAGGTATGCGTTTGGGGTTGTGGGGAGTGAGAGGCACATTACTGTAGACTCTACAATCAGTTACTGATCAGAGAAGGGGTTCTTTTGAATGTTTCCCTCTCTAACATCCACTCTGGAGCACTTTAAGCCTTCCACCTCACCTAAACAAGTGTTCCATGACATAGGTGTAGTCGGGGATGCTGCTTCTGGGTAGATAACAGGAAGCAAAGAGGATGACAACATTGAGGCCATCACCATGGTAGCCTGGGGAGGAGAAGGGGAAAACTCATTCAGTCAACAAGTAAGTATTGATGGACACTACATCTGTGTTTAGGTTGAGAGAATCTGAGGGTCTCTAGAAGTTGCAGGAAGGATTCTGAACCCATAACTGAATTTCCAGCTTCAGCATTTTACTTTAGAAGTCACAGTTCTTACCCCTCCATTACCTCCATGAGATAGGACTTTCTTATAGGGCTCAATGACGGTCATGTCCACTCGCTGCTCCCGCTGTCCTGTTCGGAACACCCTCCAGCAATGACCGTCTTCTCCAGCCACATCCCACATACAACCCTGGCCCAGCCTTTCAGCTGCCTCACTGGCCCCCAGGCCCTCTGCCTGGGGCAGCTCATCTAAAAAAGAGGGATGGGGAAGGATCAACAAGGCAGAATACATACCTTCAGTATCTTGTAAGTTCCTCAGATTCTTAGAGTTTATTACCTCAACATCTAATTCCTCATTTTTTACCCATGACTCTAGCCCTAGTTTGTCCAATCAACCCAACCCCTTGCTGGTTTCTCTTTCCTGTGACTCATTATCTTCACTTTTTCACTAGACAATGGCCTTACACTATGGTAGGTTGATGGCCCTTGCCATTTTTCCAGATTCTTTCTGCCCATGCTTTTCCTTCCTTGGGTGAGCTCATTTATTCCCATGTCTTCAATTACTGCCAGTAAGGCGATGATTCCTTTCTAACCCAGACTTCTCTCCTACCACCAGACCCATATCCCTAAATGCCTAGAGTGGACATCACTATTTTGTGTTTCTCTGTCATCTCCAAGTCACCAGACTCCAAGTGCAACTCAAACTCATTCTCTTCCTCCTCTCTCTCATATTCTTTCTTGATGAATGACACCATCCATCTAGTTTCCTGAGAGAGAAAACTCTTTGTCATCAGAGACTCTTTCTTCTCTACCAGCCGTCAAGCCAACAGGACCCCAGATCCTCCTCCATCTATCTCCATTATACCCTTTTATCATTCTTTCCACTATTAGTGTCCCGGTACAGGTTCTGAGCCTTTCTCATCTGGCCTTAGTACTAGCCTCCTAACTCGTCTCCCTGCCTCTTGTCTGTTTTCCTCCATTCTACCCTTTACACCACTGCTGGAGCAAGGTTTCTTTTCTTCTCTCCCTTTTTCACTCAAATGGCAATATACATAAAATACAATATACTATACTCACTAATTTTGCATGATCTTTCCATAGAAATAAAAAGAACTGCTTCATCTTAAAAAATAGTGCCTAGTATTTAGTATTCCATGGTATGGATGTACTGTAATATTGTAGAACTAACATCCTATTTATGGACCTTTAAGTTGTTTTCAATCTTTTGAAAGCCATCAAATCTGATCATGTTAGTCCCTTGATTAAAACCATTCAAGGGACTCCCCATTGCCTACAGGATAAAATCTAAACTCAATGTGGCAGCAAGGACCTCCATGATTTAACCCTTGCCTACTTAACAGTCTTTTGTCATTCTCTCTTCACCTCCCAGCCACAGAATATATATTATATTCTGTGATATAATAATATATATTTTGGTTTTGTTCCTGGCTTCTAAAACAGCTCCTGATGATAAAGGTAAAAGAGGTATCTTTTCCTATTCATAACAAGCCCCTTTCAACCACAGAAGTTTATGTTAATGAGGTGACTTTGGAAAACTTCTGTGGATGAGTGGCTGGTTGCCAGGCCAACCAACCACATGATTAGAGGTTTGGAACTTTTACCCTCTGACCTCTGAGGAGGGGAGAGAGACTGGAGGTTGTGCTAAATCACTAATGGTCAGTGATTCAATCATACCTACATATGAAGCCTCCATAAAAAAAACCCTAACTGAAGAGGTTCTGAGAGGTTCTGCGTTGGTGAACACATGGAGGTGCTGGGAGGGTGGTGCACCCACGGAGCTCCACACCCCCTTTCACATAACTTGTCCTATGTATTGCTTCCTTCTGGCTGTTCCTGATCTGTATCCTCTTATAATAAACCTGTAATCTAGTAAGTAAACTGTTTCCCCAAGTTCTGTGAGCTGTTTTAGCACATTATCAAACCTGAGGAGGGGGTGGCAGGCACCTCTGATTTATCACCTGTCGGTCAAAAGCACAGGTGACAACCTGGACGTGTGATTGGTGTCTGAAGTCTGGGGCAGTCTTGTGGGTGAGCCCTTAACCTGTGGTGTCTGTGCTAACTCCAGTTAAGTGTCGTGACTCAATTGTAGGACACCCAATTTGTGTCTGGAGAGTTGGAGAATTGGTTGGTGTGGGGAAAACCCATACATTTGGTGTCAAAAGTGCTGTGAGTAGAGAAGAAACAAAGTTTTCCTTAATACCTAATAGTCATACTTAATACTCTGAATTCCCCACCATGCCATGCTATTGCCCAATTTGCTTCTTCCACCTAGAATGCCTCTCCAATTACCTGATAAGCTCAGAATGGCATCCTCTGTGAAGTCTTTTTTAACACCTCTCAGGTGGAACTGACCTTTGCCTTCTCCCTGCTTACACTGTACCCTATACACATGTAGATCATAACCTTTAACTGCACTTATTTGTATATGTGTTTATTTCATACTAAACAGAGAATTCCCTGAGGGTAGGGATTATCTTATTTATCTTTATAACTCAGTTCTAGCTCAATGATAGCAATATAACAGTTATTCAATAAAATTTCCCTCAATAAATGAAGTATCCCCTTCTCCCCCTATACTGACTACTCTCACATTGGACCAATAAGCTCTACCTTTCCATTCTGAGGAAATTTTGCTGGTCTTACCTCTTGGTCCCCACCTTATTAGTTCTAACTTCAGCCCCATTAAATCCATCCTGAGCTTTTTTAACACTGGCCTCTACTTCTACCAGCTCAGTCTTCAGCTTTCTTTCCCACCTTCCCGTTCAAATTCATGTCCACTGTCCAGCTGCTCCGAGTCTGAAGGTGTCTCCAACTCGTCTATCTCCAGGTCAGAACTGCCATCAGGAGAGGAAGGTACAGAGTGGGTGGGAGAAGCTCCGTTATCTCCAGGCCCCTTAGTCAGATTCAGTCGCAACTCTGGGGCACAAAGACGCTTACGCATGGGGCGCTGGCCACACGGGGCTAAAGTGCTGGGGGTTCCTGGGTTTGGAGGAGGGAAAAAAAAAGAAGAGAAAGATGGGTTTGTGTTGGTGGGGGATGCTAGAATTCCTGTCTATGTAAGTGATAATATGGGGTGAATTCTAAAGAAGGACTAACACGGGACATTTGGGAAGTAGAACCGCAAAGGGATAGGGTGGCATAACCCTTCCCTGGACCAGAATCAGGGAGGCCTGGGTTCTAATTTACGTACCTGCCTGTGAGTCTCTTTCAGGATTATGAGGATCTCCAGAAGGGTCAGCCTCTTCAGGAAGCAATCTAGAAGGGAAAAGATGAAAAGGGGGAAGAAATATAGGCTAAAGGCATTAAGCTGGTATCAACTTATCAATTCCATCTCCCCGCCATGATGTTATCACCTCTTCTTTCTTTTCCCCACCTCTTTCCTTCAAGTCCCAGTTTACCATCGCTGCCCTCCATTTGTGACCAGCCCTCCCTTTTCCCAGCCTCGCTCATACTTCCTCACCTAGGGAATTCTTCATCCTGCCAGTCTTCCTTCAGCTCCAGTTCCCCAAGTCTCAAGGATGCTCCTAGTACAGCTGTTTCTGCATTCTCCCTGACCCTATAGATAGTCTCCCAGAAAAAAAGATTATTATGAGACAAACCAGGCAGTGTCTTAAGGGAACTGGAATGAACAGCAGTAATGAAGGTACAGAGCAGAGGGCAGGCCTTAAAAAGAAGTCAGATCTCTTGTCTCCTAGATGTTTCTACCACCTTCACCACTTGTTAGAAAGCCATCACCCCTAGTTGGGTTTAGGAGCAGAGCAGGCATGGAAGGTAAAGCTAATTATTTTTACCTGTTGGCAGTTGCTCCACCTGCACAGTAGGGGTGAGAGGTATTTCACATTACAATTGGCTGGAACCCAACAGACCTGCCAAGCTGTCACTGGGCAAAGTTGGGGAAGATGTCACCTAGTCAGGCCTGCCTTTCTTCCACCACACTAGGGAGTGGTGAGGGGAAACCATGGCAGAGGGGTAGGGGAAGAAGGTAAGGAGGAAGAGAGATTTGCTGGGAAGGAGAACCTGGACCTTAACTTAGTTCTGGGTCAGCTTTCCTGATGGCCATTCTGGAGGGTGGGTATTAGAAAGCAGAAAACGGGGCAGATTTATCAAAAACAAAATATAGAAACTTCCTTAAAAAAAAAAAAAAAAGCAATAGGGAATTATCCTGGAATCCCTTGTTCCCTAATTCCCATACCTCACTGATATTTCCTACCTAAAGCCACCTCCATCCCTTCTCTGCAAATTAATTCTCTTACAGTCTTATCTCCTCTAGGAACCCGAGATTTGACTTGGAAAGAGCTGGATGGTGGGAAAGTCCCTTAAGACTATTCACTCCTTGTTTCCAATCAAGTTAGCCAGCGTCTTCCTTACCTGAGATCTAATGTCTTTTCTCCTTCCTCTTGTACAGTTCCCATCTTCAGAAGTCTTCCTGTCGCCTTTAAACACTTGGAGTTGTCGGGGAGCCGGATGTCTCAGCTCCCCAACACGTCTGTATCCCCTTTTTCTGTCTCAGCTATTGTTGCTCTTGCCTCCAAGGAGGAGGGAAGGGTGGAAGGGAGGTAAGTAACCTCACCTTCAAACAGGTTTTGCCACCTCCCTTCCCAAGAAGCAGGTTTGCACAAAAGAGAAACCATGCCTATTGGGGCGGGTTCTGGGGAGGAGACTACATATTCTAAAGCGGCTAGTCTTGGGTGAGTCGAGGAAGGCAATTTTCTAGACTCCTTAAAACCTTCTGGAAGCTGCTTTAAAAAAAAAAAAGTAATGGTAGCAACCATTTTAGTTTTAAGACTATCGTGGGCCTACTTCTCAAGCATAAGCAAAATCAAGGACACAGAAGTATGTTATAAAGAGGGTTCTGGAAGAAACAAACTAAAGGAAAGGCTGAGGATGAGGGGAGACATAAGACTGTTGCTCCTTATTCCCAAAAAGAGTCAACAGAAGGAAGACAGTAAGTACAGCAGAAAGAAGGGAAATGAATCTTGAGGAGGTTAAAACAATTATCAGAGAGAAAGGCCTGATTATAGTTGTAAAAAGAGACAATAAGGCCCCAAACAGGAAAAAAGTATTTAATACTTTAACAAAATGCAAAATAAAAGTACCCAAGTTACACAACATAAATTCCTTTGGTTCAGTAATCACGCCACTATTTTACCTTCCAATGGCTACAAACATCCCCTCAAAGTGAAGTCAGTTTCCCTCATATGAAGACATCATGCCAAAACCATCACATACCCCACTGTTCAGCGAAACTGTTGAAAACTTACAGGGAACAGAGCTGTGGGGTAGGAAAAGGGGGAACAGGTTGGTCTGAAGAGAAAAGGGAGACTCTACACATGCAGAACAAGTCAGTGGAAGGGAGCTCTTTGCTGGGTCACTATGGGATGAATCATACCCCTGTACATGCTACATGAGGCTGAGTACCTTGGTACACAATCACAAATAAACAGACAATTCAGTGACCCTGAGCATTCCCAGGGAAACAGAAACAAACAAACAAACAAAAAACCAGAGAAGCGGAGGCAAGAAAGGACGGTGTGGCAACAGGCAGATCACAGAAACCAGGGAACATCAGTTTTGCAGATGGGGAAATGAGATCTAGAGGAGTGAGTGTCTGGACAAAAGACACACAGTTTATGGCACTCGGTATGAACTCCATGTTTCCTTCTACTATGCTCAAGGAGAAAATTAGATGGACAAGAAATCGACAGAGCTGGGGGTCTCATTGTAGTTCTACTGTCTTTTGCGAAGAGTGCCCATGAGGTCTTAAGGCTTTCCCAGGTGTCTCCTGAACTCTCAAGAACAAGGGGTCTTCTGGGTCTCTTCAGGGTCCCTGTGGCTCTGAGACAGAGGGATCCAAAGAAACTGAGAGCCAGGCGAGCTGATCAGGACAGAAGATAATAGCCTCCAATCTGCTCCCAAACAATCCTGAAACAGTCACAATAAGCTCAGAATAGAAATTTAGCAAACTGGGAATCAGACACCATTACCTAATTGGGGGCAGAAAGAGGAGTCATGGAGGTGAAAATCAACTAAAGGCTAAAAACTGGAAGAAGCTAAAAGTAGGTATTGTGTTCAATAAATACTTGAATTCATAAGAAAATAAATGAACACTGGAGACAATGAATGTTTGGTTCCATAAGAAATACTGGTTCTGTTAAAAAGCCTGACTTAGGGCACTTTTGGGGTATACATTCTTTCTGTGCCACTCTGCTGGAACTGTGTATGTTATTACATCATGACCCTGGCAAATGGAATAGAGGAGAGTCAGTGCAGATTTAAGGAGTTAAATTAAATAATAAAATTTGTTTGATTGGTACAGACTGTGGGGAAAAGGTAGAAAGCCAGCTCAGCTTTCTCTTACTTCTTTCTCCTCCTAGGTTTATGATAACAGTATACCAGATCCTGGAACAATGAAGACAAAATTGCTGAAACATCTCAAAACATGCATTCAGTGTGGTTCAAGCAATCTCTCTCACTTGCCCCTCCCCTCCGAACAGTCATTTCTTGGACCGGGAGGCAGTGGTAGATTCTGACAGCGAGATCTGACTACATTTCTCAAAGATGACCTCGGCTGAGAATTTCGGCAGCCCCTGATCCAGAGGGCACTCATCCACCAGGCTGTTCATGGGTGTGGGGGGCAGTGGAGGCTCCTCCTCATCTTGACTCAGTCCAGGAATCAGGGAGTTACCTGCCCTGTCCAATTCCTTGTCTACCTGCTCCCTGGACACACCCTCTGTCTCAGGCTGTCCTGAAGGGATGTTCGTGGAGTCAAAATATGCTGACAGGGCTTCCTGGAGCAGAGGCAGAAGTTTCTTTCGAGAGACCTGGGTGTTGCCTTGAAGATAGGCTTGGAGGTTAGGGTGGATGCTTGGGGCAGGGGTCAGCTTCAGGGACGGAGAGTGGGAGCGTTCCAGGACTCCACAGACCTAAAAAGGAGACAAGATGGGGAGGTGGTACATAAGGTGGTGAAGCAAAAAGCTGAGACTTCTAAGAGACTTCTCTTATAGAGGAGAAAAAATATATTTTTTTAATTAAGTCATCCAAGGTTGTTTTATTGCTTACAACAAAGGCACATCAGCTAATACACATAGTATTTTAGAAACAGAAGAAACATTTGAGATGATATATTTCATTTTATTAATAAGTAGACCAAAGCCCAGAGAGATTAAGTGCCTTGAATGTAGATGATGGTAGAGTCTGAACCAGAACCTGGGACTCCCAGCTCCTAGGATACTGTTATTTCCAAGGGTATTCCTGTGCTCAAAAACTTGAACTCTATCCTTAGCTGAAATGGGACAAGCATCTACTATACTGAGGTCAGGAGAACAATACAGGCACAAAGAATAAATAGATCAAGTGGGGGTGGGAAGTATGCCAGGCATCATGCCACGTCTGGCCATTTTCAAATATTAATTTCCTCATTTAATCCTCACAACTACCTTACAAGTTGGTATTACTATTACCTTCATTTACAGGTAGGGAAACTGAGGATTAGATTAGGTAACTTGCCGAAGGTCAAGTTTTTTGTTTTTTTTTTTGAATTTTATTTATTTTTTATACAGCAGGTTCTTGTTAATTATCTATTTTATACATATTAGTGTATATATGTCAATCCCAATCTCCCAATTCATCCCACCACCACCTCGCCCCCGCTGTCCCCCCTTGGTGTCCATACATTTGTTCTCTACATCTGTGTCTCTATTTCTGCCTTGCAAACCAGTTCATCTGTACCATTTTTCTAGATTCCACATATATGTGTTAACATACGGTATTTGTTTTTCTCTTTCTGACTTACTTCACTCTGTATGACAGTCTCTAGGTCCATCCGTGTCTCTACAAATGACCCAGTTTTGTTCCTTTTTATGGCTGAGTAATATTCCATTGTATATATGTATCACATCTTCTGTATCCATTCATCTGTCAATGGACACTTAGGTTGCTTCCATGACCTGGCTATTGTAAGTAGTGCTGCAATGAACACTGGGGTGCATGTGTCTTTTTGAATTATGGCTTTCTCTGGGTATATGCTCAGTAGTGGAATTGCTGGGTCATATGGTAATTCTATTTTTAGTTTTTTAAGGAACCTCCATACTGTTCTCCATAGTGGCTGTATCAATTTACATTCCTACCAACAGTGTAGGAGGATTACCTTTTCTCCACACCCTCTCCAGCATTTGTTGTTTGTAGATTTTCTGATGATGCCCATTCTAACTGGTGTGAGGTAATACCTCATTGTAGTTTTGATCTGCATTTCTCTAATGATTAGTGATGTTGAGCAGCTTTTCATGTGCTTCTTGGCCATCTGTATGTCTTCTTTGGAGAAATGTCTATTTAGGTCTTCTGCCCATTTTTGGATTGGGTTATTTTTTTAATATTGAGCTGCATGAGCTGTTTATATATTTTGGAGATTAATCCTTTGTCCGTTGATTAGTTTACAAATATTTTCTCCCATTCTGAGGGTTGTCTTTTCATCTTGTTTATAGTTTCCTTTGCTGTGCAAAAGCTTTTAAGTTTCATTAGGTCCTATTTGTTTATTTTTGTTTTTATTTCCATTACTCTAGGAGGTGGGTCAAAAAAAGATCTTGCTGTGATTTATGTCAAAGAGTGTTTTTCCTATGTTTTCCTCTAAGAGTTTTATAGTGTCCGGTCTTACATTCAGGTCTTTAATACATTTGGAGTTTATTTTTGTGTATGGTGCTAGGAAGTGTTCTAATTTCATTGTTTTACATGTAGCTGTCCAGTTTTCCCAGCACCACTTATTAAAGAGACTGTCTTTTCTCCATTGTATATCCGTTCCCCCTTTGTCATAGCTTAGTTGACCGTAGGTGCTCAGGTTTATCTCTGGGATTTCTATCCTGTTCCATTGATCTATATTTGTTTTTGTGCCAGTACCATATTGTCCTGATTACTATAGCTTTGTAGTATAGTCTGAAGTCAGGGAGTCTGATTCCTCCAGCTCCACTTTTTTCCCTCAAGATTGCTTTGGCTATTTGGGGTCTTTTGGGTCTCCATAGAAGTTTTAAGATTTTTTGTTCTAGTTCTGTAAAAAATGCCATTGGTAATTTGATAGGGATCGCATTGAATCTGTATATTGCTTTGGGTAGAATAGTCAATTTCACAATATTGATTCTTCCAATCCAAGAACATCGTATATCTCTCCATCTGTTTGTGTCATTGTTGATTTATTTCATCTGTGTCTTATAGTTTTCTGAGTACAGGTCTTTTCCCTCCTCAGGTAGGTTTATTCCTAGGTATTTTATTCTTTTTGTTGCAATGGTGAATGGGATTGTTTCCTTAATTTCTCTTTCTGATCTTTCATTGTTAATGTATAGGAATGCAAGAGATTTCTGTGCATTTATTTTGTATCCTGCAACTTTATCAAATTCATTGATTAGCTCTAGTAGTTTTCTGGTGGCATCTTTAGGATTTTCTATGTATACTATCATGTCATCTGCAAACAGTGACAGGTTTACTTCTTCTTTTCCTATTTGTATTCCTTTTATTTCTTTTTCTTCTCTGATTGCCGTGGCTAGGGCTTCCAAAACTATGTTGAATAGTAGTGGCGAGAGTGGACGTCCTTGTCTTGTTCCTGATCTTAGAGGAAATGCTTCCAGTTTTTCACCATTGAGAATGATGTTTGCTGTGGGTTTGTCATATATGGCCTTTATTATGTTGAGGTAGGTTCCCTCTATGCCCACTTTCTGGAGAGTTTTTTATCATAAATGGGTGTTGAATTTTGTCAAAAACTTTTTCTGCATCTATTGAGATGATCGTATGGTTTTTATTCTTCAATTTGTTAATATGGTGTATCACATTGATTGATTTGCGTATACTGAAGAATCCTTGCATCCCTGGGATAAATCCCACTTGATCATGGTGTATGAGCTTTTTAATGTGTTGTTGGATTCTGTTTGCTAGTATTTTGTTGAGGAGTTTTGCATCTATATTCATCAGTGATATTGGTCTGTAATTTTCTTTTCTTGTAGCATCTTTGTCTGCTTTTGGAATCAGGGTGATGGTGGCCTCATAGAATGAGTTTGGGAGTGTTCCTTCCTCTGCAATTTTTGGGAAGAGTTTGAGAAGGATGGGTGTTAGCTCTTCTCTAAATGTTTGATAGAATTCACCTGTGAAGCCATCTGGTCCTGGACTTTTGTTTGTTGTAAGATTTTTAATCACAGTTTCAATTTCATTACTTCTGATTGGTCTGTTCGTATTTTCTATTTCTTCCTGCTTCAGTCTCGGAAGGCTACATCTTTCTAAGAATTTGTCCATTTCTTCCAGATTGTCCATTTTATTGGCGCAGAGTTGCCTGTAGTAGTCTCTTATGATGCTTTGTATTTCTGCGATGTCCGCTGTAACCTCTTTTTCATTTCTAATTTTATTTTTTTTAATTTATTTATTTTTGGCTGCGTTGGATCTTCGTTGCTGCATGTGGGCTTTCTCTAGTTGCAGCAAGTGGGGGCTACTCTTCGTTGTGGTGTGTGGGCTTCTCATTGTGGTGGCTTCTCTTGTTGCAAAGCACAGGCTCTAGGCGTGTGGGCTTCAGTAGTTGTGGCACATGGGTTCAGTAATTGTGGCTTGTGGCCTCTAGAGCACAGGCTCAGCAGTTGTGGTGCATGGGCTTAGTTGCTCTGTGGTATGTGGGATCTTCCTGGAGCAGGGATCAAACCCTGCACTGGCAGATGGATTCTTTTTTTATTTTTTATTTATTTTTTCTTATTAGTCATCCATTTTATACACATCAATGTATACATGTCAATCCCAATCTCCCAATTCATCACACCACAACCCCCACCCCCCCGCCGCTTTCCCCCCATGGTGTCCACACGTTTTTTCTCTACCTCTGTGTCTCAATTTCTGCTCTGCAAACCAGTTCATCTGTACCATTTCCTACAGTCCACATATATGCGTTAATACATGATATTTGTTTTTCTCCTTCTGACTTACTTCACTCTGTATGACAGTCTCCAGATGCATCTACGTCTCTACAAATGACCCAATTTCGTTCCTTTTTATGGCTGAGTAATATTCCATTGTATATATGTGCCACATCTTCTTTATCCATTCGTCTGTCAGTGGGCATTTATGGCAGGTGGATTCTTAACCACTGCTCCACCAGGGAAGTCCCTCATTTCTAATTTTATTGATTTGAGTCCTCTTCCTCTTTTTCTTGATGAGTCTGGCTAAAGGTTTATCAATTTTATTTTCTCAAAGAACCAGCTTTTAGTTTTATTGATCTTTGCTATTGTTTTCTTTGTTTTTATTTCATTTATTTCTGCTCTGATCTTTTTCTTTCCTTCTACTAACTTTGGGTTTTGCTTGTTCTTCTTTCTCTAGCTCCTTTAGGTGTAAGGTTAGATTGTTTACTTGAGATTTTTCTTGTTTCTTGAGGTAGTATTGTATTGCTATAAACTTCCCTCTTAGAACTGCTTTTGCTGCATCCCACAGGTTTTGGATCGTCGTGTTTTCACTGTCATTTGTATCTAGGTATTTTTTGATTTCCTCCTTGATTTCTTCAGTGATCTCTTGGTTATTTAGTAATGTATTGTTAAGCCTCCATGTGTTTTTGTTTTTTACATTTTTTTCCCTGTAACTTATTTCTAATGTCATACTGTTGTGGTCGGAAAAGATGCCTGATATGATTTCAATTTTCTTAAATTTACTGAGGCTTGATTTGTGACCCAAGATGTGATCTATCCTGGAGAATGTTCCGTGCGCACTTGAGAAGAACGTGTAATCTGCTGTTTTTGGATGGAATGTCCTATAAATATCAATTAAATCTATCTGGTCTATTGTGTCATTTAAAGCTTCTGTTTCCTTATTTATTTTCATTTTGGATGATCTGTCCACTGGTGTAAGTGAGGTGTTAAAGTTCCCCACTATGATTGTGTTACTGTCAATTTCCTCTTTTATAGCTGTTAGCAGTTGCCTTATGTATTGAGGTGCTCCTATGTTGGGTGCATATATATTTATAATTGTTATATCTTCTTCTTAGATTGATCCCTTGATCATTATGTAGTGTCCTTCCTTGTCTCTTGTAACATTCTTTATTTTAAAGTCTATTTTATCTGATATGAGTATAGCTACTCCAGCTTTCTTTTGATTTCCATTTGCATGGAATATCTTTTTCCATCCCCTCACTTTCAGTCTGTATGTGTCCCTAGGTCTGAAATGGGTCTCTTGTAGACAGCATATATATGGGTCTTGTTTTTGTATCCATTCAGCGAGCCTGTGTCTTTTGGTTGAAGCATTTAATCCATTCACATTTAAGGTAATTATCGATATGTATGTTCCTATTACCATTTTCTTAATTGTTTTAGGTTTGTTTCTGTAGGTCCTTTTCCTCTCTTGTGTTTCCCACTTAGAGAAATTCCTTTAGCGTTTGTTGTAGAGCTGGTTTGGTGGTGCTGAATTCTCTTAGCTTTTGCTTGTCTGTAAAGCTTTTGATTTCTCCATCGAATCTGAATGAGATCCTTGCCGGATAGAGTAATCTTGGTTGTACGTTCTTCCCTTTCATCATTTTAAATACATCGTGCCACTCCCTTGTTGCTTGTGGAGTTTCTGCTGAGAAATCAGCTGTTAAGCTTACGGGAGTTCCCTTGTATGTTATTTGTCGTTTTTCCCTTGTTGTGTTTAATAGTTTTTCTTTGTCTTTAATTCTTGTCAGTTTGATTACTATGTGTCGCCAAAGGTCAAGTTTGAATGAAACAAAGCTGATACTTGAACTGAGGTCTGTCATCAGAGCTGGTGTTCTAAATTACTATATTATACTATTCCTAACAAAGGAGGATGAGAGGAAATGGTAGGGCAGACCGTGAAAAGAGGACTACCATTTCCCAGCACAGAGGCAGCCCGGGCAATGGTAGAGTTATCAGATACCTACAGAGTTCCAGAGGGACCATGGTGGGGAGAAGGAGGGGAGATTTCGGAAGGTGGGGAGAGGTACTTCTTACAGTCAAAGCACCCTTTCCTTCGTGACATGATTAGTAAGAGAACACTGTGCCCAGCAATGAACCTTACATATGATATTATGTTTAATGATTACATCTCACTAATTAGTAGGTGGTAATATGACATTTACAGAATCAGAAGTCAACTGACTTGCCTTTGGTCAAAGAGCAAGTAAGTGGCAAATCTGGGACAGAAAAGCCTATCTATCTGCATTTAAAAGCTGTAGTTCTTTCCACAATGCCAAACTACTTTCCACTGAATGAAATTACATTTGCTTCCTGGAGGAGAAGATAAAGGCAAAGAGAGGTGGGAAGGGGCAGACATACCTTTTATGCACAAAAAAGATTATCCAGCTGTATTCAGACCAGTCTTCAGCAGTCCTCACTGCTAAGAAATCCGAAGAATCCCTGGACTGCCTTAAGTCCACTTTTAAATTCTTCCCTGGGCTTATCAGTAACCAACAGAGGAAAAGAAAGGGGAGGAGGTGGGAAAGGTGGCCAAATGGAAGATCAGGGAAAAAAAACAAACCTGCTCCTAGACCACTTCTCTACAGAGTTAGCACAAACTGGTTAAGTAGTAGAAAAGGTTTCTCATCTGTTTCCAATTTTCAAGGCAATAAGGTAAAAAGAAAGGAATTGATTTTCAGGGGTGAGGAATTAATGATTAAACCAAGAATCAAGTTTTAACTCCAGATTTATAACACGTCCTTTTAACCTGAGTTCAATTCCTTCTAAGTAGGAATTGTGTCTCCAGTTCTCTTTGGAATCTCCCTTTCTCAACAAGAGTATGATTAAGGATATTCACACATAGAGAGAATGGAAAAGAGCGGGTAGTGGAGATTCTGGAAACAGATCAAGGACCTCTGGATAAATACAAGAACGAAGGAGAGGTCTTTACAGCACAGGACAGTGCGTATAGGCAGAACTCTGTAGGGTCCTGAGGCTGGAGAAGGGACAGGGACTCACCGTCACTCGGAGTGCTGCGTGGGGACAGAAAACTGCCAACTGCCGCACTGGCTCATTGTAAGTGTTGAAAAAGATAGTCATGGCGACCAGGGCATCGTAGCTGTGAGCCTGGCAGAAGGCATGGAGATCTGCAATGAGGCCAGACCTCTGCAGAAAGGCCTAAAACAGAAGAAATGGACAGGGATGAGGGCTGCCGCTGGATCCTCATTATCACCCTCAACAGAAGATGCTTATGAAGGGTTTCTTTGCATGTTAACCTGGGACTTGTACTCCATAAAAAAGGTATCTAATGTTTACTCTGTGCTATTTATGTGCTAGAAGGCAATATATAGAATGAGGAGAATGAGCCTTTCTATGATGCCATTCTATGAGCCTCACAGAGTGAGGCTTCGGGTTCAGACAGAATTGGTTTGAAAATCAGCTCTGTTACCTATCAGCTATATGATCAAGGATCCCTGGACTTAAGTTTCCTCATCTGTAAAATGAGGATAAATCATTTACCAAACTTGATTGTTTTAAGAATTAAAAAATGATAATGTACTCAATGTGCCTGGTATGTCCAAGGCTATCCTGCTCTTGCAATCAATCAAGCAAGGTCTTTACCTTGAGGGTATTTTTATTCTAAAACAGAACAAGGGCGCATACAAATAAGTACAGACACATGACAACTGCATCCTTGGCTCTTCATTCTTTGTCTATCTATCTATATTCTTCTCCAAAATCTCACGCAGTATTTCCTCCAATGAATAATACTACCAGCTGCTTTAGATCAGGGCTTTTCTTTATCCTTAGCATTTCTAATGAGTCAATTTGTACTATGATTATGGTACTCGGCAAGCCTTTTGTGTTCTTATGTTTGGTTACCAAACTAGGTTATAAGTAGCAAGGGAAGAGGCCATGCTATTCTGTTTCAGTTAATTATTTAGTAAAAATTTTTACATGTTATTTAGGAGAAAGCTGTGCAGTCTATGAGAGTACGTGTTCAGATCAGTTGAATGATTTAAACCAATAAGATATGGAACCAGGTATTAAAATACCACTATCAGGGTTATATTCACTCACCCATTTGACAAAATTCACTGAGCATCCACTATGTGCCAGGCATTGTCAAAGGTGCTGGAGATACAGCAGAAACAAAAGAAATAGGGTCTCTGCTCTGGTGGAGCTGATAAACTAGCAGAGGAATATAGACAATAAACAAGGAAACCATGAAACATGATTATTTCAGTGTGCTAAGTGCTATGAAGAAAACAAAATGGGAATTCCCTGGCAGTCCAGTGGTTAGGACTCCGTACTTCCACTGCAGGGGGCCCAGGTTCAATCCCTGGTTAGGGAACTAAGATCCCACAAGCTGCATGTACAAAAAAAGAAGTAATATTTAGAGATTTTTGAGCACGGAGGATATTACTTTAGTTAGGGTGGTCAGGAAAAACCTCTTAAAAGAGAAGACACCTGAGCTAAGTCCTGAATGAAAAGAGGGAGCCAGCTCTGCAAAAGGAGTGCAAAGGCTCTGAGTTGAGAGCTTAGAGTGAACTTAATGGTTCTGAAAAACAGAAAGAAAACTGGGGTGGCTACAGTACTGTGAGTGTAGGAATGGGGCTGGAATGAAGAAGAAGTCAGAGAAAAGGACAAAGGCCTGATAAAGGAGGGCCCTATAAACCACTGTAAGGCCTTTAGATTTTATTAGAAGTGCAATGAAAAGGCAGTAAAGGGAGGGGGCCAATAGGATCTGACATATCTTTTTTTTTTTTATCTCAGTTCCCTGACCAGGGACTGAACCCAGGCCACAGCAGTGAAAGCGTTGAGTCCTAACCACTAGACCACCAGGTTACTCCCCTGGATCTGACATGTCTTAAAGAGATCACTCTGGCTGCTGTGGGGAGAACAGTTTGCAGGGGTCAAAAGTGGAGGCAGGGAAACCAGCATGGGCGCCATTACAGTAGTGCAGTGAGAGACGATGGACTGTGGAGTAGAGATGGAGAAAAGGAGGGGTAAGATACATTTTGGAGGTGAGCCAGGAGTGAGGGGCAAGGTTACATACAAAACTAAAGGTTTTCTCTCTCCACCCACACCTACATCTTGCTCTTACCTCCAAATCCATATATATTGCACTAATGGCCACCTTAGTGCCTTGTCTGGAGATGGTCTTCTGGTCCTTTCTCAGCATCTGCTCTGTGGTCAGTCCTAGAAAGTGGATGTGAGACTAAGGGTGAAACAAAAGAACCAAGAGAACCCAGGGTCCCAAGACCAGGAAGGTGAGGACACCAAGACAGGTCAAGGAAGAGGAAAAACACAGCCTCTCTTTGGGGCAATGAACAGGGCTAGTAACTCAGGATGTAATTATATAATAGAAATTTATTTATTCATTTAAAATAATATTTATTTATTTATTTTGGCTGCACCGGGTCTTAGTTGTGGCATGCAGGATCTTCATTGTGGCATGCATGTGGGATCTAGTTCCCCGACCAGGGATCGAACCCGGGCCTTCTGCATTGGGAGTGAGGAGTCTTACCCACTGAACCACCAGGGAAGTCCCAATAGAAATTTTTTTTTTTTTTTTTTTTTAAATTTAATTAATTAGTTTATTTTTATTTTTGGCTGTGTTTGGTCTTCATTTCTGTGCAAGGGCTTTCTCTAGTTGCGGCGAGTGGGGGCCACTCTTCATCGCGGTGCGCGGGCCTCTCACTATCGCGGCCTCTCTTGTTACGGAGCACAGGCTCCAGACGCGCAGGCTCAGTAGTTGTGGCTCACAGGCCTAGTTGCTCTGCGGCATGCGGGATCCTCCCAGACCAGGGTTCGAACCCGCGTCCCCCGCATCGGCAGGCAGATTCCCAACCACTGCGCCACCAGGGAAGCCCTAGAAATTTACTCTAAATAAAAAATTACTTTCAATTACTGGGTCACAATAGGTACCTTTAGAGCAAGGGACTCTGGGGAGAAGGGTAAATGGAAGAAGAGAGGCTTTTATTCCTGATTTTCCCCATTCTGTGTTGCTTTACTTTTCTAAAAGTACAAGTGGGACCTCTCTTTTTTTTTTTTTTTTTTACGTCAACAGGCGGTAGCTGGGTAACAAATCATGGAAGTTTTTTTGTTCTCTTCCTTCGTCCTTTGTATATTCACCCTAAATGTTTCTTCTGCTTCCCTAACTATTTATCTAGATCTCACTCTGATAATTCAGTAGAGTTGGCCCTCTGTATCCACAGGCTTCACATTCACGGATAAGGAGGGCCGACTGTATTCATTATACTATGCCATTTTATGTAAGGGGCTTGAGTATCCGAGGATTTTGGTATCTGTTGGGGATCCTGGAACCAATTCTCTGCAGATACCAAGGGACGACTGTATTCCCTCAGCATACTTTATTTATATGTCTATATTCTCTAATTAGACTGGAAACCTCTGAGACTCTTAATATATTCCTTCTCATCCACCCAATAGCCAGGATAGAACAATCCAGTAAATGACTGATTAATTCATGATCAGACTCACACGCTACCTAGCTTCTTTCTGGTATAAAGCTTAAATCATTATGAACGCTCTGAAATTGTTTTGATGGTATTCAAGAACATAACGAACAAGGCTTTTGTCCACCAGTTTAACACTTCATACCTGATACATCAAACTTTGCTTTTTGCAGAGAATCAAAGATATCGTTTCTGTTGGGCAGATCTGGGAAGAGGGCCTCTAGTTTCTCCACATACCGGTTGTCCTTTAGGGTCGCCTTTCCAATTTTAAGGTCCATGTTCACACAGTCCAGGATGATTGCTCCTGTGGAGAAGGAGGATGGCAGAACTCAAATCCTGTGGCCTCCATGCCTGACAACTAGAACACACATAACCCTCAAATCAAATGGACACAACACCAAAGGAGACTGTATGGCAACTCACTGAAGACAAAACAAACTGGGACAATGTCCTGAGTAAGACAGCCCAAATCCAAACTAAAATGTAGGCAGGGAAATGGGGAAAAGGTAGAAAGGAAGTGTAAATATCTCAATTCTTGGAGATTTTGAAACCTAGTCAGAGAGAGATGACCTCTCTTCCATAGGCCAAATTCCAGCTGGAAGAGATAGTCTAATCCAATTCTCTCTCTCTTTCTCTTTCTTTTTTTTTTACAAATGGAGAAAATAAGAACAAAAAAGGTTAAGAGATTTGCTCAAGGTCATATAACTACTTCCTGGGCAGAAATGGTATTAGAATTCATTTCCTGCTTCTTTGGCTAGTCCTCTTTCCATTATACAATGCTACTAATAGGCAGCTTCTAGGTCTGTTGTTCTGTGCTTCCTTTCTGCTTTCTCCAACAAAGTATTCCACAGGCCTTCAAAGGACAAAGTATCCCACAGCCTTTTTTTTTTTAAATTAATTCATTTATTTATGGCTGTGTTGGGTCTTCGTTTTCTGTGCGAGGGCTTTCTCTAGTTGCGGCAAGTGGGGGCCACTCTTCATCGCGGTGCGTGGGCCTCTCATTATCGCGGCCTCTCTTGTTGCAGAGCACAGGCTCCAGACGCGCAGGCTCAGTAGTTGTGGCGCACGGGCTTAGTTGCTCCGTGGCATGTGGGATCTTCCCGGACCAGGGCTCGAACCCGTGTCCCCTGCATTGGCAGGCAGACTCTCAACCACTGCGCCACCAGGGAAGCCCTCCCACAGCCTTTTTAATGCCTAACTGCCCCCTGAAAGAATCCCCTCCCTCATATCTACTAAATGGCTTTGAGAGGGTGTGGTCAGGCTGGAAGAGTCTAGACTTCTCCACTTTCCCTTCTCTGGCATGGGAATAAAGGAACTAATCAGGTCCCAACCCCCAAGCCACCCTCACCATGAAGAAGGGCTGCAGTTTGCCTGTCCAAGATCTCTGGTGCCCTCTGCAGGATTCTCTCGGCCACCAGGGTAGCGCAGGACCCCACCAGCTCAACTGAAACATGGCAGGGAGGGCAGTGTTTCTGATCGATGGGCCGATGGTCTAGCACCTCTGCTACTGCCTCCTCTAAGGCTGCGTCACTTCTGTGTGGGAAAGGGGGGAGGTGTGGGGGAAAAGAGAAAGAAAGATAGGTAGGGGCACTCCAGCTGCACCTTACTCATGAAGAAAACAGACATCTTAGGCAGACACTTAGACCTTTGATCACTTCTACCTCTGCCTCACTTCTCTCAGTTCTTCTCTTAAATATTATAACTGAAGCCATCTTTAAACATCGTATAGGTGAATTTGACGAAGTATCTGCTACCAGTATCTCACCCACATATTTGATATCCTTGAGGGTTGTCTTTCCAGTTGACACCTGGACACGCAACATCTAAATCTCTCCTGTTCCCTCAATTCACTTAATATCCAAATTTCATGCAGGTCACCTGTGGCTTCTGGCTCAATTCCCATCCATTCCCTCCTTTCCAACCCTCTGCTACTGCCTTATTCTTGGCCCTCAACCTCTCTCATCTGAACTACTCCAATAGTTCCTTAATCAAACACCTCTTCCAGTGCCCTCCTAAACTGTCCTCCGTAAGATTACCTGAAAGATCATTTGAAAAATGCAAATTTGGTTCTGCTAGGATCTGGAATAAATAGAATTAACAATAGTTCCCCACTGCTCAAAATAAAGTCTAATCTCCTTGGCAAGGCCTACAAGATCTCCGTGATCTGGCCCCTGCCCACCTCTCTAGTCTTATCTTTTTTATGTCCTACTCCTCCCTCATATTTTATGTTCCAGTTATGCAAAACAAATCTCAGTTCTCCCAACTCACCATGCTATTTCATACCTGACTGCGTTTTGCTTTTCCTAACTACCTCAACTCCTCATTCACCAAGCAAATACCTAGTCTTTCAAGACTGAGATCAAGGATCAACTCCATTAGGAAACCTTTCCTGACACTCCCCTTTACTCTCCTCTTGCATATTTAACCACTCCATCCTGCATGTAACTACTGTCCCCTAGAGTGACGGTCACCACTTACCTCTAACACCCATTACAATGACCTGTTTACCTAGTTCCCTCCTCTGACTGACAGCTTCTTGAGAACAGAGATTCTACCTCATCTTCGTCCTCTAAATAGAAATTTATTAATGAGCGAGTGGATAGATGGGTTAGTACCCTTAGGCTGTCCTCTGTCAACGTCCTGCTATAACCAGTGTGCTTAAGGAAAAAGTATTCATATTACTATTAGCAGGAGCCAGACACACTTGGGAAGGTCTTGTACTTGTATTGCTTTGTTGGCAGTTTTTTTCCAGTCCTAAATTAGGGATGGGATTATCATAGATGTGTACGTTTGTTAAACAGCATTAAAGAGATATTGCTTTATGGAGGAAATGATATTGCTAACTTTTTAAAAGTAAAAAATGCAGTTGTAACCATTATTCAAAGGTTTCTATTGTAATAAATCTGCCATGAAATCTTAAAACAATGATACCAAAGGTAGATTTACAATATTTCTGAGTTATCCTTTAGTTTGAACTCTCCATGTTTCTATTTCTTTTTATTACTTGTATAACTAGAGAACTGACAATATCTTGTATTGTCTTTCTATATCTGATATCACCCATCAACAATGCTTAGCCTGTGAGATCCTGTGAGAAAACATTCTTTCTTCTACCCTTTAAAAACCTTACTCATCACAGCCCAGGGCACATGGTAAGTATCAGCTTAACTTTCTTCCACTTACTTGGGTAAGACATGATGGTCAACAAGGATGAGGGTGAGCTGGCCAGCCTGCTGCAATGCATGGAGGTCAATCTCATCCCGGAAAATCAAGAGGGACTCTGGAATGTGAGTCTTCTGAAGGAAGAAGACATTGTCACCTCGTAGAGGTAGCTCAGAACGTTTTATATTTAAAACTGGCACAAAGACTTCTTCAGCCTCAGTTGTCTAGAGAGGAAAGTGAAAAGAAGGTATGGCTATGTTATGTAATAGGACAGGAAAAGTCACAAGACTATTGGGACCAAGGGAGACATGATCTTGGGTAAGTTACTGCCTTCCTCAAAGCCGCAGTTACCCAGTCTTATCAAAATAAAAGGATGACTCTTGCCCTCTCTCCTTCTTAGCAATAGCATGAAGGTCAACAAGACAACTCATGGAAAAGACCTACTTCTAGATGCTGGAGAGAAGGCAATATCAGTCCTCCAGAGCTGACATGGGCATGAAGAACATACACAGACCACTGATACCCATAAGGAATTCAATAATTAACTGTTTGAATATTGTTTTATAGTTTACAAATTCTTCAAAATACATTTGTTCATTTGATCCTCACAGCAACACTGCAAAATATTACCATTTCAGATTTTATAGGTGGTGACAGGAGACTCAGCAAAGTTAAGGGATCTGACTTACCCAAGGCTAAATGCTGTTAAGGAGCAGAGCTGGGTCTTGAATCCAAATCTTTTCATTTTAAGGCACTCTGTTCCTAGGTACTCACCTTTGCCAGATAAAAAGCCAGGGCGAGAGCTGACACCATGGAGTCCAAGTCACAGGCTTCATTTCCCAGCACAACATGTATGGGTCGGGACTCCTAGAGAGGCAGGACAGTGGGAAATTAACAGAAGCATCTCTATCCATTTCCTGTTACCTTATACTCATGTAGGGCTGCACACACATCCTCTCACTGATCTCCACAGAGGAGGTAGGTCATATAGTCTTATGGGTCCTCATTTCATGGATAAGGATATTAGCTAAGAGGGCATAAGTGTTTTAGCTAAGCTTTAAGCATTCCACGCATATCTAGTTAGTGGAAAAGTGCTCCTTCCTCTCTACTACACTGTCTCCTTGAATGTTAACTTTCAGAAGAACAGCAGTAAATCATTCTCTGATTCTTATGCTTCTTTGGGCACTTGGGGAGAAGTCAAAAGTAAAGCATCTGGGGTAGCTGATGTATTCAAACCATATCAACCCTGGTTTGTACTTTTCCCCCATTTTTAAAATAGGGAAAAGAATCCTTGCACTTCTAAATCATGAGAATAGGTGAACAGACTTTGAAAATAAAGGTAAAAATAAGATCTAGTCCATGATTTAGATATCTAGTCCATGAAAACTCCCCCTACCCAGAGGAGCTTCAACCATAACCAGATATAAACAACACTCTCACACCCAAGAAACAGACACTTTCTGCAGCAGGTTCAGATTAAAGCAAGAACAGTTGCTGCTGCTGCTGGAACTTTTATTTTTAAAGCTTTGGAAAGTTTCTGCTGATAAGAACTCTGAGGAGGGAGGCATATCTGTCGTTATTATTAATCTTGTTCCCTTGCATCTCCCTACCAGAATTTTAAATAAAATTCATTAAAACCTAAAGGTGCCCACAATAGCAAAGAGAGGGGTTTTGTTTTGAAATATCTATTGAGTGTGCCATGTATTAAAAAAATTTTTTTTCGGCTGCGTTGGGTCTCTGTTGCTGTGTGAGGGCTTCCTCTAGTTGCGGCGAGCAGGGGCTACTCTTCATTGCGGTGCTTGGGCTTCTCATTGTGGTGGCTTCTCTAGTCGTGGAGCACGGGCTCTAGGCACGTGGGCTTCAGTAGTTGTGGCACACGGGCTTAGTAGTTGTGGCGCGCGGGCTCCAGAGCGCAGGCTCAGTAGTTGTGGTGCACGGGCTTTGTTGCTCTGCGGCATGTGGGATCTTCCCGGACCAGGAATTGAACCCGTGTCCCCTGCATTGGCAGGCGGATTCTTAACCACTGCACCGCCAGGGAAGTCCCCCATGTACTGTTCTAATATTTTTACATGCATTAGCTAATCATTTAATCCTCAAAACAACCCAAGGGGTAGGCACTGTAAGAATTATTATTTCATCCCCAGTAGAAGCATTTGGCCAGGTGGAATGAGACTATACAGTCCATGGCTCAGCTTAGGCACAAGGATTCTATCTTACCAGTTTACTTCTGAATTTCTATCTCAGCCTACTCCTGAAAGAGAGGAAGGAATAAGAGAGACGAAAGTGACACACTAGTTTCTTGATTTCAGCACGGGGCTGCTGTCCTGTGCATTGCAGGGTGTGTGGCAGCATCCCCCAAACTCCACCCACTAGATGCTAGCAGCACCTCCAGTCATGGCAATCAAAAATGTCTCCAGACTTTGCCAAATATTCCCTGCGGCGCAAAGTCACCCCCAGTTGAGAACTACTGGGTTACAGAAAGGTGAAAATCCACTCTGGCTTCTTCAATCAGGGAAGATTTGCTAGATAGAAGAGTTTAGAAAAGTGGGAAAGGTGTTCAGAGGAGTAAAACATAACAAGGAACAGTTTATCAAGTAATGTAACTTTAGGAAAAAAGAGAATCTAGGAGAACCTAGAATCATCTTCCTTGTATTGGCTGTTACCTACTCCCCTCACTTGCCCAGAAAGCCAAAGCCAGAAAGGGACAATTTTAGAAGACTTCTGGTGGTATAAATTGTCCTATCTCGTAACTAGAAAGGTTTTTATTTTTAAACCACCCTCTTCTCCATCTCCTACTCCCATCCCTAGAGAGAAGGACAAAAGGCAGAGGTTATCTGTCAAGGTTTTGGGCAAAGGGCCTCTGGGGAAAGTCTGCCCTTAGGTTCTCCCCTGTGCCCATTTCTCTAAGCCTATTTCAAGAGGGTGGCAGCCAAGACCCATTCATACTGAACAGCATGGGAGTGGGAAGATTCTTTTCAATATTAAACTCTTTGCCAACACAATATGAGAATTCTGTACCCAAGACCCGAGGCCTATATTAGCTCCTCTGACTTGCAATTCGTCCTCCTGATACCAGAGAAGGCCCTTCTGTTTCCTGGATACCAAGAACTGCCCAGATGGCTGTGGACCAAAGTGGCAACAAAGCACTTGAGATAAGTGGCTGCTGAGATAACTTGATCACTGAAGCAGTAAGGGAGGGCACCATGTTCTCTAGAGAGGGAACTATACAAACATGAGAGGCCATATGGCCCTGACTCTGGAGAATAAAGGGAAGAGGAACAGAGAAAAGGCAGAGCAAGGGGGAGAGGCCTATTGCTGGGCTTGAAGAAGCCCTCGGAGAATCTTTCCAAAACTCATGTTAGTGCTGTTTCATTCCAAGTGGCAGCCGATTCAGGATCAGTCAGATCCCCAGCACCAAGAGAAGATAAAGCAGAAAAGCAGAAAGTAGGGACCAAATGCAACTTCATGGCTCTGAGGGGAGGAGAAATGACCCCCAGAGGAAGGTGAATAACTAATCCCTTGTGCTCAGTCAAGCTCAGAGAACGACCAAAAGGAACTAACACGAAAGGAATACTCTGGGACTTTCAGCAAATCTTGGAACAGGAACAACCAAGGGAGGTGGTGGCATTCCTTTCCCCTGTCAGCACCCACCACTACCCCACCCTGACTGGTCCATTTGCCACCCACAATACATGACGTGCACATTCCCAGCTCTGTCCTTTGCACTATTTGTTCTTCTCTGTCTGAAAGCAGCAGAACTGCCATTTGAAAAGACCACAGACTGGAGCTGAATCTCAGCTCTGCTTCATGTTGTGGGACTTTGGCCTCTCTAAGCCTCTTTTTTCCTCATATAAAAATAAGGATACTACTGTAACCAATTTCATGAAGTTGTTATGAGGATTAAATGAGATCGCACACAAGAGCCTACTCTGTAGTAGTACAGATGAGCTCCCTTCCGTCTTCTCCTTTCTCTAGCCCTTGCTGTCCAGTCAAGCCCGACCGAAAGCCCCTTCTCTCTGTGAAGCCTTCCCTGCACCCGGGCCACAGCAGTCTCTTCCCCTGCACTTCCAGCTTCTGGCACTTGGGATTCTCATACAGAACTTAACTATTACCTTAAGGAGCTCGCTATCTTTTCATGGGCATGTATCACAAATCCTTAACGTAGCATACAAGTTAGGTGACTATATACTTTGTTGTTCAAACCAGTACACTTTTGAGAATGAAAAGGGGTGCAATTAATGATTATGTCTCAATAAACTGACTGTCCTGGGCAAGTCGGGTATATGGATGCCTAACTTACAAGGTACCATTCTCCTCTTCGTTTAGGAAAAACATGTGTTAACTCTTAACCCCCACCCCATCCCCCACTAGCTGAAAGCACAAGCTTCAGTTTTCTGACCATCAGAGGAAGAGTTCAGGGCAAATATAGCTATACTTAGAGCATAAGGAAACCTGAGCTGCCAATGGAAGAAATACAATCTGACAGCCACCAGTAGATATAAACTTTTTTTCTTCTTTTAAAAAACCTGGGGCTTCCCTGGTGGAGCAGTGGTTAAGAAGCCGCCTGCCAATGCAGGGGACACGGGTTCGAGCCCTGGTCCGGGAAGCTCCCACATGCCACGGAGCAACTAAGCCCATGCGCCACAACTACTGAGCCTGCGCTCTAGAGCCCGCGAGCCACAACTACTGAGCTTGCGTGCCACAACTACTGAAGCCTGCAAGCCTAGAGCCCGTGCTCCGCAACAAGAGAAGCCACTGCAATGAGAAGCCCGCACAGCACAACGAAGAGTAGCTCCCACTCACAACTAGAGAAAGCCCGCGCACAGCAACGAAGACCCAACGCAGCCAAAACAAAACAAAACAACTCAAAAAACAAAGAAAAACCCACTAGCTGAAATGACTGTATCCTGATGTTCTTTGTGGCCTCAACACGGGGGGAGAGGGGATGGGTTTCAGGGCTGGCAAAGCCAACCACTTCCCTTCCAAGGCTGCATATGGTCTGATGCCTACTCTACAAATTAGTTAATGAGGGAGAAATAAAAAAAGGAGACAAGGAGCCAGAGATAGAGAAGCCTTCCCAGCAGGGAAAATGGGACTGACTGATACTGATGCAAGGACTGCAAATTTCTAAGGATAGTCAGCCACTCCTGATTCCTGCCTCATTCCTGAGAAGTGCAGACAACACAGATTATGCAAAGCTTCTGGATGAACACCTAAACTTGAATGCAGCCCCACCCTGAGCAAAGATTGTTTTTTCCCTACTAAAAGTGAAAGATGACTCACCATGAATAGGACATTAAGTTAAACAGGATTTCTTGTAAATGGAACAAACTACTATCATTGTGGCAGAGACTGTAGAAAATTTCTCTGGTATCAAAAGCTGAAAATATGGTATCAGCAGGAGAGGTGGCTGGTTTATCAGCTGTTTCTGTCTTGTGTAAAAGGCAAGCATTCACAATTTCCTAAAACTTATATGTGGTTTAATAGCAACACTCAAACTTAATAGTGTCTCTGTCTAAATCATGTCTTTCTTTACACAAGAAACAACAGTGTGGCCTCTGGGGAATTGGATAGGGAGAAGAAAAAGGATCTTTTTCTTTTTCTAATTTCATATCCTTTTTGTATTAACATTTTTCCCTATGTACATTTACTACTTCTATAATTAAAAGCAATCTAAATTGTTGGTGTCCACCTGTATGTCCTGCCACCAGTTCACCCACTAACATTGGTAGAGTCTAATTTTCTCACTTCTCCTGGCCCCGGCCAGGTTGTGTGGTAAGAGCGCTAAGATATGACCTCACCTTCACAAGTTCACAAGTTTGGAAAAAGGAAGATCTAGATCTTGCTCCTTGGGGGAATGAATGCAGACAGAGAAAGGTCAGGATATCAGTAATACTGAAAAAATCCAGTATTTTTCAGCTTCATATTCCTGAGGAAGATATACTCTTAACCTGGGGCACTTCTGGAGGGTAGATGCTGTAGTCTAGATGCATGCAATGAAATGCTATCTGGTGAGGTTTCAGGTTCAAGGACTCTTTACCAAATGGTGGAAAACAGACTGGTCATTTGGGTTATTGGGGAAAACAAAACCCAACTTCTTGGCCCTTGGAATGGTGCCACAAAGACTCTATATTAGTCCTCCAATGAGTTCCCTGTGGTGGAAATCAGAGGTAACCAAAATGAATTGGTCCCAAATTGCCTTATGCATTAAAACAACTTTCCCCAAATTTGTATTTCACAAGGAAAAATTTGGTGTAATTGGTGTTAAAATTGAACTTCACTCCTATTCTTCAGGTGAGGACATTCATTTATGACAGCAGCTGAGTCTGCAGGAGGAATTCGGTGACTTTTAGGATTTGTTAAAGACCAGAATCTTATCGCCCAGGGGAGTTTGTAGAGTTTAAGATATTTAAAAAGGAAACAAAGTCAACCATCTGTCTAGGTTTCTCCAGCGGCAGTGTAACTTGAAGTAGTGGGGGCCAGGTGACCTCCTGGAGCCTCTCTCTGGCCAGCTTTTTGCTGCTAACTGCGGATAGGGGCTTAAGGCTGCATGACCAGTCAGCAAGGCTGGGAGATTCCAACTGGCTCAGAGAGTACCAAAAATAAGCCACAAAGCATTCAGGAGTCATGCTTATAGTTTTGATTCCAAACACACTTTGTTATCCGGTCCAGGCCATGGATTTTTATGTAATTTGTGTGTGTTAAGGCCAATGAAGAAAACTGGAGGCAAAGGAATGCAAGTTGTCGTCAACAGACATGCCTGCTGTATTGTGTGTGTTTACCTTAAAAACAGATTTAAAGCAAAACACCACGACCACTTTTAATTCAGAATGAGTTAGGCCCACCAGACAGAAACCGCCGTTCAGAGGCAACAAAGCCGTGGGCACAGCTTCCCTCGTACCCCCGGAGTTCACCAGTGGGCCAGGGAGGCCTCGTGAGCGGAGAACTGAAAGAGGGGCGGGGAGAAAGGAACAAATACACCTCGCGCAGGCACAGCTCCGATCCTTTTGACGGAACTGACCCAGCGGCAGCGAGCAGCGGCTCAGAGGCAGGACCCAGACCCACAATTCCGCCTCCCCGCTCTCGGGCAGACCCCAAAGGCAGGAGCCCCCAGCTCAGGAGTGGGGTGACTGAGCAGCATTCCCCCTCTCAAGGGCTAGGTTCTCGTTCCTCACTCCTCAGGCCCCAAGCCTGATCAGATCCCAAGCCCCCACCCCACAATTCCGCGTTCCCTCCACATAGACCCTCGGGGCTCCCCAGGTCCCATATCTTCGTCCTTCGGGGACCCCAGGATCCGTTCCTTACGATCACAGACAGGGGTCCGTTACCTGCAGAGCAGCTCGACAACCCTGCAGATAGTCCTCCATGGTGAAGCCCAAGGTGTGCCACCGCCCCTCGCCGCGGAGAGGTTAACTGGCGAATGAGCCCCGCCCCGGGTTCAGGGGCTTGAGGCGAGTCGGGAGGTGGGACTCGAACCCGCCACACCGCGACTCGGCCCGGACCCCGGGAGGAAGTGCGTAAGCAAGGGCCCCGGGAGTCCGACGTCGCCCCGCCCCAGCGGCGGAGGCCGAGTTCTGCGCCCAGGGACTCACGGGAGGAGCGAAGTGGGGGCCGGAGGCGCGAAATGGGGCGTGGTGAAGGGCGTCCTGGGAAATGTAGTCTCGAAGCGCCGAAATGGCCCCAAGAATTGAGGGAAGGAGAATTTTCTGAGATCACAAGTGTGTATGTGTCACATAACCTATCTTTGTGGCATCTGAACTTTCCCTCTTGAGTCAGGCTAAGTATAGCATCTTTCCGTATATTACACCGCCCATCTGGTTGACATCTTAAATTACACCGGGCAAAAACAGCACTTCATCTCTCTCTCGAATTCTCTTCCTTACCAAACTGACCCATTGCCACCAACTGCATGATTATCCATGTTATAAAAACATTAGAATAGTCTTTGACCTCTCTTCTTTACTTAATACCTACAGTCTCTCGCCAACTCCTGCTGCTTCTTTTCTGTAGCCTGTTTTTTTCTACAGCGTCGGCAAATGTCTCATTCTTTTCCTGGACTGTTGTAACCCGGGTTCTTTGCTCCCTGCCTCCCTCATTGTTTCAACTGCTCTTTCAGCCTTCGGAGTTGCTTGAAGTTTCATCCTGCGGCAGCCCTGTACGTAGAGCTTGGAGGGCCCTTCGGAACGTAGAGTAGGGTTCCAGCCTCCTTTAACTGCCACCTTCCAGCCCCAGGGTAGTGCAGAGTACTGCAAATAAAGGTATTCTCATCATCAAATATTCCCCCATTTATTAATCCATCCCTTTATTTCCTACCACCAGCCTCACACCAGCTTTTCCTGCTCCCCAAGCTAGGAATTGAGAGGAGGTGACAGATGAGAAGCTGAGGCCCGTGGTGGGAACAAGGACTAGAGCACAGGGGTATTGGATCTCCTGCTTGCTCAGCTAGTTTTCTCCCTGCTGCACTCTTCCCAGAGCCTGGGGCTTCTTCCACACCTTCTGCATTACCCAGGCACAGCCCAACCGGTTTCATTTCTAGACTAAAAAAATGATACAGTAAGGACTTGGAAGGGATCGGGATTTTTTCACTTTATTGAATAAATATGGAAATATCACGCTCTTTGGCCCTGCTTCTGTGGATCCAGGGCAAAGGACTGCCATGCCCGGGGAGATCCAACAAGCTGCTGCTGTCCAGCCCTGCTCCTCCCCACTCTGCAAGGGCCCTTGCTCTTCCCTATTCTCACCAGAGAGGCACAAGTGCTCAGTCCCTTCCAGCGGCAGGCGGAGGGAAGAGAAAGGGTCTGTTGTTTTTCTCTCCTTGTTTCTCTCCCTCACTGCTGATCACCAAGCTGCTGACCAGGTCAGAAAGCCCTAATGGAAATCCTCCAGTGCTGGGCAGGCTCCTCCTCCTTTGGGGAGCTTGTCCTTGACTGATTTTTCTTTGTCCTGATGGGAAAAAAGAGAGAGAGAGAAAGAAGAAAAAAGAAAACCCACAAACTTCCTTTGAAAACCAGCTTGTAGACAGGGCCTGGAGCGCACGCCCTAGACTCGGCGACTCAGAAACCCCGAAGACGCTCTGAGCGACCTGGGAGCACCTGGGCTGCACCCCTGCCTGCCTGCACCCTCCTCCAGTGCCCCCCGGTCGTGGGCGTGAGTCCGGAAGTAGCCACAATCCAGCCAGGACCACCGCTCGTAAACCTGGGTAAACCTGTATAAGCTCTGGCGTTGACAGCTGGAAGGCAGCTGGGACTGTGGCGGCGCCCCTCCCTGTACCCACCTCCGCCATCGCATTGCCAGAGTTGAACACCCCTTCTAAGTCCTGGAACAGCACCCACTTCTGTAAGGTAAAAACTGTTTTAACCATTTCCTTCGCCTTTTCTCCTAACCCCCACTGCTCTTTTTCCTCTCCAGCTCTGGGGAGGTGACACTGGCTGTCCTTCCACCTTGGATCTCTATAAGTCTGGATTTCGAGAGGAGCTCAGGCAGGAGTATGTAAAAGAGATGCTGCTTGGTCCCTACACTTCCTCCTTTTAATGACACCTTCCCCCTCTCCCTTGCTAGCAAGTAGACAGGGCACTGTGGTTGCCTTATTCTGAGGGGAAAATCTACATCATTAGTTGCGTGAAGATTTGGGTCAGAGTGAGAGGGAGATTAGAGTGGGACAGTCAGGCACTTGAGGGGAGAGTAAAGTTCCTGGGGAGCCAGGGCAGGGGGCGAGGGTGTCTTCTTGAAGCTACATACCCGGTTTATATGCTTCTTCCAACTTTTGGCTATTTACTGCCTCTGGCTATAGGGAGGGGCCAGGGCTGTTTTGACTCCCTTACCGCCACCAGAGGATAATTCCAGCTGGAGAGAAAGTGTAGGACTTGAGTTAAGAAAAGAGGAAAAGCATGAAATCCTGATTTGTTTGAGTACCTATGAGTCTCAGAGTCTCTCCTGCTCTGAAATACTCCATGCCCAACCCACCAGGCGTGCTCCCTGTAGAGTGGAACTCCTCCATCACACTTCTGGCCCCTCTTCTGAAGCCTTAGCCCACTTAGCTTTTTGCCCAGATTCTCTGAGACCCAGCTCCCTCTGGTATCCAGCTCCTGGGTTCTTTTGGCCCACTGGCCTGGCCAACTAGTGGCCCAACCCCCGCTTAATTATTGATCATTTCTGGCATTGGACAGAAAAGCTAAGAAATGAGCGCTGTTTTTCTCCAAGCTTTTAAAAAAGTGTCCCAGGCTCTGGTTTCTGCTTCTAAGACTCATCCTAAGTGTCATTTGGGAAGGGAGGAAAAAAGGAGAGAGAGGAAAAAAAAAGCATAAGGCCTGCAGGCAATTTTTGCTACTATGATTCTAAATCAACAACATGTAAATGAAATGCAGCTAGCATAAATTATATTCGAATCAGGAGGATGATCAATTTGGGTGACTAGGCTTATTTCGGTGACTTTTCTGTTCCTCAACTTCACCCCCCAGGCTTTACCCTAGCCCTAAATTCCTGCCGGATTGCAAAAGGAAGCATGGTCTCAGGTTAGGAGGAAGCAAGAGAAAAGATTTCTAACAAGTTTAATTTCTCCCCCTTTCTCACCCTGATCAAGGGGGCGAGGGGAGTAAGGAGGTTGAAGGGAGATGTTTTCCAGGGGGCAGGGTTTGTGGCTTTTTATTATCTACGATCCATGGTGTTAATTAAATGTCTATGCTTAGTGCTGGTAGAGAGCGGGTTAAACAGGTCCAGAGTTGACATCTAAAATGACCTAGATGGGAATAGATGGAAAGAACATATGCACAGGTAGAGGAGTGGAGACGGAGCATTTTTTGTTTTACAGAAATCAATAATCAGTATTTTCATATTCCATGTAGTGGGCAAGAGAGTATCTCTGGGTTTGGGCAGTTTTTGGAGCATAGAGGACCTGAGGAGACGTCACTATCCCAACTCTAGCTGTCAAGAGAAGCTTACTGGAAGAATGGGGTCGGGTGGGATGTGTGTGTGTGTGTGTGTGTGTGTGTGTGTGTGTGTGTGTTTTGTACGTCTAATCTGAAATTACTTATCAGAACCGATCTCTGATTCAAGTCCCCATGGCCTGCATTTCCCCTCTCCAGCCTACAGGAAGCTCCTCCCAGGATCTTTTTGTTGTGGTTTGCGATTGTGTAAAGCTGGAGTTGTGAAGGTGGAGTCCTTTGAGGAGAGAGACTTCTTTCTCACCAGTGTTTCTCCTTTAGGGGCATGGTACTGACTCTCTTTATTCTTCACCCCAAGCACTATATGACTGTTCATCTTTTTGCCCTTGGGATGAGGCAGAGAGAAGATGGCCCTAAAGATATAAGCCATTTGTGCTCAGGATGTTTCCTGAACAGCCAAGGGACAGGGTTCGGGTAGGGCAGAGGAATTACTCTCATTCTGGCTATGGTGGGGTTTACTGACATGATGCCTATTACAGGGTGAGCTAAAGATCACTGTATTAATAATCATTAGTATAGTTTTAACATTTCTTTCTCCTCCTCTTTTTCTTCTTTCTCGTTTTACCCGCCCTTTCTGTCTTGTCTCCATTCCTTGTCCTTCCTGTTTTAGGGAAGCTGACGCCACCCAATGTCTTCAGTCCCACCGGAATCATCCCCCCCAAGCCTGAAAGTCCTGTACCCTTGTTGGTCCTATCTGGTCACAGCAAGTTAGAGGTGAAAGAGCCTGGCCTGGGGCCCTTCTGTTTACCCCAAAGCTGTACTACCTGTAGCCAGGAGTGGCTAACAGACGCTAACCGAGCCTTCTGCACTACATTCCTTTTCCAAGACTTTTCTGGCTCTGTTTGCGTTCCAGCCCAATGATTTCCTTCTTATTGGATCGTTCTCTCTTTTGCATATCAAGCCTAGATTAAGCCAGTCCCTGAGGACAGTAAAGTCCTTTGGTGGCCCTCAGTTGACCCCTCCTGACCATGGAACACAATCAGCCTGAGCATCCAGTCCGTGGTGAGGCCAGGACTGCAGAGTTGGTCAGCCCTGAAAACCACGAGGTCCTGTCAGAACCCAATGAGCCCCCTCAGGACAAGGATGCCGAAGAGGCTGCTGGGGCAGCTGGAGAACAGGAGCCAGTAGATGAAGCTTTGCTGCCGGCCCAGGGCCAGGATAACCTCGAGTCTCCTCCACCTGATGCTATCTCAAGCCAACAAGGGCCAGCCCAGGGGACACAGCCTGAGGTAGAGACAGTGGGGGCCTGCTCCTGGCCCCAAGAGCTTCCCCAGTCCCCCAGGTCCCGACAACCTGAGCTAGACTTCTACTGTGTAAAGTGGATCCCCTGGAAGGGAGAACGGACACCCATCATCACCCAGAGCACTAACGGCCCTTGCCCTCTCATCGCCATCATGAACATCCTTTTTCTTCAGTGGAAGGTAAGAGAGAGCTTGGATGGGGGCTCAGAAAACCTTGATCATTCTGATTTTCTCAAACCAAACTTTCCAGATTATTCTTCCTATTTCTCCAGCTTGAACAAATGAGATAAGATATTCGTAAAAACAAAACAAAACAATTATCTGTCCTACTCCTCTGTCTTCTACTGTCTAGCAAATGGGAATGCCTTGCAGTTTTCCACATTCATTCCCTTGCTCCAGTTGCAAGCCTTTCTTTTCCACCACACCTGACTGCTGGACAACCCCTGCCCTCCCCCTGCCTTTCTATGGGTTCCTCCTTCAGTGCTCCATGAAGGAAAGCACACACCTGGCTAACACTTTGATCACTCTTTGCCTCCAGGTGAAGCTGCCACCTCAGAAGGAAGTGATCACATCAGATGAGCTCATGGCCCATCTTGGTGAGTGACGGGGCCTTGAAGAGCAATTACCCAAAAGCTTCCAGTGCTATCTACTCAGCCAGAAATCCAGAGTGTTGAGGGACTCCCCATTCGGGGATCTTATGTGGCAGGGAAGGTAAAGATCTGTGGGGCTTCTCTGCAAGGCTGGGGAATGAAAATGAAAAATCAAGGTGTCAGGAGTCCTGGGTTGTCACCCCAATTCTTCCCTTAGCTTTCACATGTGACCTTGCGTGTACCCTTCACCTTTGTGGGCCCATTTCTTCCTCTGAGAAACTAAGGCCCTTTGCATCTCTGAAAATCTGTGGTTCTGTGACATTACCTCCATTCTCCTGGAGAAGAGGAAGCAGCTTTTGGGACTGTTGGCAGGGTAAGCTGATAAGGAATCCTGTCTTGTAGGAGACTGCCTTCTGTCCATCAAACCCCAGGAGAAGTCAGAAGGACTTCAGCTTAATTTTCAGCAGGTGAGGCGAAAGGTCTGTGGACATGGGGGTTTGCAGGCTTATAAGGGGACACCCAGGCTATTAAGAGAGGCCTTTCTGATGCTTCTCAGGAGGGTTCCTTGAACCATAATTTCTTTCTGCAGGAGGGGGAGGGTGTATCTCTGCCCTAGAAAATATGTTCATTTACATAAGATAAAGAAGGGTTGAGACAAAGGAGGAATTTCCATTGTAAGAGAACACCAGGGAAGAAAAGCAACAAGATTAAAATTTTTTTTTTTTTTCCTGGAGGTGGGAGTAGAGTGGGGGGAGGGGAGGCTAGACTATCCATCATTTTCTTTTTTTTTCCAGTTTTACTGGGATTTAATTGACATATAACACTGTGTAAGGTTCTTTTTTTCCATTTTATTTTGTTTTTTAAATTGAAGTATAGTTGATTTATAATATTGTGTTAGTTTCAGGTGTACAGAGTAGTGATTCAGTATTTTGCACATTATATTCCATAATAGGTTATTATAAGATACTAGGTGTAATTCCATGTGCTATACAGTATATCCTTGTTGTTCACCTATAGCACTGTGTAAGTTTAAAACATACAATGTGTTGATTTGATCTATCCATTATTTTCTTTTCTACCCCAGAATGTGGACGATGCAATGACAGTGCTGCCTAAACTGGCCACAGGTCTGGATGTCAATGTGCGATTCACAGGTGTCTCTGATTTTGAGTATACACCCGAGTGCAGCGTCTTTGACCTACTAGGCGTACCTCTGTACCATGGCTGGCTTGTTGATCCACAGGTGAGGGTAGGGGGCGCAAGTGAGACTCAGTCAGCTCAAGCTGAGAGAGAAGCAAAATTTTGTGTGGAGGGGTTTAGGGAGGTAGGGAGTAGATTGGCTTGGGAGGGGATTAGGGCTTAGAGGCTGGATCCAGTGCAGAATTCCTTTAATTTTCACCTTTTTGGGGGGTAACATTCAAATACAAGCAAACAATACGGAAATAGGTCAATTCTTCAGACCTCAAAAGTTTCAGGAAGCTTTGGTCGTAGGGTTGCCGTCCTTGTGGGCTTGCTTCATTTCCTTCCTGAAAAAGATCTCCATTTTTTTGATACCACCCCACCCCGCTGCTCATGCAGAGTCCTGAGGCTGTGAGTGCAGTTGGGAAACTGAGTTACAACCAACTGGTAGAGAAGATCATCACCTGCAAGCACTCCAGTGACACCAACCTCGTGACAGAAGGTGACCTCCCTCCCTTCTCTTCTGTGGCTCTTATGTGGAGGGAACGATGGCTACTTAGGTTTAGTATTTATTGTCTGTCTCCCCACCATCATGTCCCACTAGAATGTGAGCTCCATGAGAGGGAGTTTGGGGAATTGTCTATTTAGTTCACTGACGTATCTCCCGGTACCTAGTGCGATGCCTGGCAAAAAGTAGCTGCTCAGTTAGAATCTGTCGAATGAATGAATACAGCCAGGCTTCAAAGAAGCGATTTCACAAGGTGGGACTGACCCCTAGGGCTTTGACAGGGGCTCTCTGGATGATCCTACCGTGGACTTTGCATTTAAGCCACCCGCCCCCCCCCCCTTTCTTGTGCCCTGCTGCCAGGCCTGATTGCAGAGCAGTTCCTGGAGACCACCGCCGCACAGCTGACCTACCATGGTCTGTGTGAGCTAACAACAGCTGCCAAGGAGGGCGAACTTAGCGTCTTTTTCCGGAACAACCACTTTAGCACTATGACTAAGCACAAGGTGATGAGGGTTTAGGAGGTGGGGGGTTGGAGTGCTGTCATTCCCTCATGCCTTTTTCTTCTGGGTCAGTGTTTCAGTCAGGATAAGGTAGCTTAAGCTGTGATAACAAATGACCCCTGAATCCCTGTGGTTTACCGCAACAAAGGTTTATTTCTTTTTTCAAAAAAATATTTATCTATCTATTTATTTATTTATTTTGGCTGTGCCGGTCTTAGTTGTGGCACACGGGATCTTCGTTGCAGCATGCAGACTTCTTAGTTGCGGTATGTGGACTCTTAGTTGTGGCATGTGTTCGGGATCTAGTTCCCCGACCAGGGATCAAACCCGAACCCCCTGCATTGGGAGCACGGAGTCTTACCCACTGGACCACCAGGGGAGTCCCCAAAGGTTTATTTCTCACTCATGTTGCACGTCCGCTGCAGACTGGCTGCAGCTCTGTCCCACATCATCTTCACTCTGGGGCCCAGGCTGACAAAACAGCCTTTATCTGGAACATAGGAGGGGAAAGTGCGGGGGTGGGGAACACACCGCACGCGTGCTTTTAGTGCTTCTGCCTGGAAATGACAATGTCAGTTCTGCTAACATCTCACTGGCCAGAGCGAGCCATAAGGAGTAAGCCTGCCATCAGTGGGACAAGAAAGTGTAAATCCTCTCCCAGGAAGGGGCAGTGGAATTTTTGAACAATACTATAGTTTTCCAAAGCTAAAAATTGTCTAAGCTCTCTAGGAATTGAGTAGAAGAGGGAAAGGTCTTTGGTTCTCAAAGGATTTATCCTTATAAACATCAGGCGAGCCCAGAGAACCATGGGAAGTAGGGTAGGAAGCAGGGTCGTATGCGGGACTTTAGCCCGAGGACTCCATGCTTGACCACAGTGACCACCATACTCACATCCAGCTGACCACGACTCAGACAGCCCTTCCTTCTCCCCACAGCCGCGCATATTTATAAAAGATCCCCATCCCCACACTGACACGTTCCAGCTAGCACACCGATTGATTCCAATGGTCTCTGTGCATCTCAGATAGGTGCCTCTGTCACCTGTCCCACCAATGCACTTTGTCCTCCTCTTTGCAGGGTCACTTGTACCTACTGGTCACCGACCAGGGCTTTCTACAGGAGGAGCAAGTGGTGTGGGAGAGCCTGCACAACGTGGACGGAGACAGCTGTTTCTGTGACTCTGACTTTCACCTAAGTCACTCCCTAGGCAAGGGACCTGGAGCAGAAGGTGGGAGTGGCTCCCCAGAAAAGCAGCGGCAGGTGGACCAGGTGTGTGGGGCCTCTGGGGAGGGTGCAGAGAGCATGTCCGCCTCAGAGAGCTTCTTGCCACAGGTGCGAGCTGCCTGCATCTTATTATCTAGAGACTGTGACGTATGACAGCCATGCCCCTCTCCTCTCTGTTACCTTTCGGACCATCTCAGCACTTGGTGTGTATTCTCTGGCACCAGAGGTAAAATACTTGGCTGTCTGTGTTGCTCTGGAGGAGAAGGAGCTGGAGAATTGGAAGGATGAGGAAAGGCTGCTTTTGTTGTTGTCATTATTTATTTGGCCACACAGCTTGTGGGATCTTAGTTCCCTGACCAGGGATTGAACCCGTGCCCCCTGCCAGTGGAAGCTCAGAGTCCTAACCACTGGACTGCCAGGGAACCCCCAGGAAAGGCTGGTTTGGAAACCTAAACGCAGCCTGGACATCCCCCCACCCCAGCCTCCCTCACCACCCCTGTCCTTTCCCCTCTCCAGGACTACCTGATCGCCTTGTCCCTGCAGCAGCAGCCGTCGCAAGGCACATTGGGTCTTAGCGACCTGGAGCTGGCCCAGCAACTTCAGCAAGAGGAGTACCAACAGCACCAAGCCGCCCAGCCCGCGGCAGCACGGGCCCTGTCACCGCAGGTGGGTCTGCTCCCCCTGCCCTTAGCGCTGCCCCTCCAGCGTTCCCACATCCCCGGCGTGCCACTCCTGCTTCCCCTGGTCCGGACACTTGTTATTCCTGCCATGTCTCTTCACGGTTTCCCTCAGGGCCTTTCTCCTGTCTGTCCCTCTCCCCTGGGTCCCTTCCTGTCTTTCTCTCCCCACTGCCCCTCCCAATCCTGACCCTGCTTCCATCTAGAGTCTCTGTCCTGGGCTCTTCCACAGTTGATGGGTGACCAATTGTTAAATCTGATACAGGGGAGAGGAGCTGCATTTGGACGCCCAGCTGCCGAGCGTCGGCAAAGGCCGAAGCAAGAGTCCGACTGTGTCCTCCTGTAGCCCCGCTCAGTGCCAGGCTGCCTTGCCTCCGCTTTCAGAGGCTGGGGCTATTTTGCTTGCTCCCCAGCTCAACTTGAGATATGCAGGGTAACTTATTTATGGAACGTTGGGGATCAGAGCAGGCAGTAAATGCCAAGGTCAGACTTGGTGACGTCTTTGCCCTCACGTGCTGCCTCCTCTTCCTCCCAACCATCCCGGGCAACATTGGGGTTGGTGGGGTGAGGATTTCTGATTCCCAACTCCCTTTCCCCAGAATAGTCACATTAATATACAGACTCAGGCTCCAGGGTGAGGTCCCTGTCTAGAACCCATCTCCCCTACTTTCTGCTCCTGCAGGCCCACCCGTATCCATCCATTTGTTTCAGGGTTTAATTTTGGGTTTCTATCTCCATTATTTGTAATGCCTTCCTAGGGGTTTGGAAATAAAACTTCTTTCCTGAGGTCTGTTGTTTGCCTTACCCTGCAGCTATGGGGTTAAGTATTTGACTCAATTGAGGAATGCAAAAAGGGGGAGGGGGAGGTAAAAAGATGTGAAGGGGTGGCCTGTCATTTCTAATACAAGCAGCAGGGGGAGCCAAAGCCTGCTTTTTCCTTTTTTGTTTTTTATCTGTTTTCGATAGGTCTTCTTTTGGAAGTAGTACTATAATTTGGGAGGTGGGTTTCCAAGTTCCTGCTTTGGACAGATGAATTTGGGGATTGTGCACCCTGCTAACCCAATCTTCCCATGCAGGGGAGGGGTAGCTTGATCCTCTGCTTGCTTCTCAGGTCATACAGATGGTCCTTTGCTACCTCTAACCATTTCTGACCTCATTGTGGTTCCTGGTTCTCAATTATTTTACCTGAAATTTCCTGGGGAAGAGAGATTAATGGGGGTGAGGGGAGACACCGAGGGGAGGGGGGTTGTTGACAACTGCAGTCTAGAGCCTCAAACAGGACTCCTGTTGAATATCCAAGTGCACATGAAAGGCACCTCCAGCTTCAAGGCCTCCTCCCAGCCCATGTCCTGCTCCACCCAAACTTCAATCAGGGAACACAAATGACAGTGAAGCTTGCCAAAAGAATCCAAATATCAGTGAGATGTGCTGGCCAGAATACGGAAAGAATGAGTAGAGCAGAAACTATCAAAGAGATCCCATTATCGCATACCCAAGACAGAGCTAGGGGACCCAGGTGCAGACATCACTTTGAGATGAGGGAACTTAAGGGATTTAAGAGGAACTTCGAGTTCCAGACTCCACAAGAAGCTGGAACATGTGGTGCTCAAGTGAGGGGTTATCTTATTTGGAGGCCCAGCTGGTCTCCTGCAGGCTCAGTCATCCATGGGAATCTCAGATCCTTGAAGGTCATGTGGGGATGAGGTCTCAAAGGTCTTCAGCCCTGCACAGGGCTAGTAGGGCTGACCGGCAGTTGCCTTTCACTGCATTCTGCAGACAAGAAGTCAAGTATTAGAAAGACCCACCACCACTATGGCTCAGGTACTCTGTCCTCTCCCTCGTGCTGGCCCAGAGCTTGTGTGGTGCCTGGAGTCCTGCACTAAATTCACCAAAGACCCATGAGTTCTCCAGGACGTGACTATGCTCCACTGTGTGCAGTGTGGAGGTTAGGGGTGAAGCTCCGGGGCTCCAGGTTAAGAACCAGCGAAGTCTCACCTGGAGGGAAGAGTAGAGGGACTTCCCAAATTTCTTTTTGAACTCAACTCGGATACTTAAAAGATCAGTCTCACTTCGAGAAATAAGGATGCGCATCAGGACTTGGTAATTGTCTCAGTTTCCTGGTGGAGGAAGAAACAGAATGTGGATGTGGTGGTAGTGACATTCTCACAGAGTAGGGATTGGACCGCATGGTGAATTATTCTAGGGAGTGTTGGTGAGGAGAGAGTCAAGGAAAAGAGAAATATGCATTATGTGAGGGTAAAAGTTATCTTTGTCCATCCTCATAGGAGATGATGTGGCAGGAAAGATCGGTTGCTGTGGGGAATATTACTGGAATATTACTTGTTCCATCCATGTCTTACCTGGCCCTGCCACTAGCTTAGAGCCTCGCTCCAAGGGCAGGTACTCAAGAAAAGATAGAGGAGACTGGCTACCTATAAAGACTTACAGCATGAGGAATTTCCCTAGCGGCACAGTGGTTAAGAATCCGCCTGCCAGTGCAGGGGACATGGGTTCGAGCCCTGGTCCGGGAAGGTCCCACATGCAGAGCAACTAAGCCCATGCGCCACAACTACTGAGCCCACATGCCACAACTACTGAAGCCCGCACGCCTAGAGCCCGCGCTCCGCAACAAGAGAAGCCACCGCAATGAGAAGCCCGTGCACCACAATGAAGAGTAGCTCCCGCTCCCCACAACCAGAGAAAGACTGCATGCAGCAAGAAAGACTCAAAGCAGCAAAAAAAAAAAAATCTTAAAAAAAAAAAAAGATTTACAGCATGAAATCCAGAAAGACTGTTTTTAACTTACAAGTTCGAGAAAGTCCAAGGAGGATACACCCACCCTGTCCTTAAACTGAGTTGATGGGGCTCTGATAGGGAGCAGGGTCATGTGACTTCCCGTTCTGATCCTGACCTACCAGGGTCGTCTTGTTATCCTCATCTTTATACATCAGTTTCTCCTGGTTGGACCCCTGGGGTTCAGCATCATTGTCCTTCTCTCATACCTGCACCAGGCCTCTTGCCTTTTGGTTAAAGATGGTAATGGAGGGTTCAGTTTAGAAATAATAGAGATATAGTACATATTCAAATCATGAGCTATAACTGATTATAATAAAATATTTTGGGGACTTCCCTGGTGGTCCAGTGGCTAAGACTCTACAATCCCAATGCAGGGGGCCCAGGTTCGATCCCTGGTCAGGGAACTAGATCCTGCATACTGCAACTAAGACCCAGTGCAGCCAAATAAATACATAAATTTTTTTTTTTTAAAAAAAGAAAGAAATGTTAAAAAAATTTTTTTTTTGGTTGCAAAAAACCTGTTTGTGTCATGAGCTGTGCACTGGTGCTGTCATCATTTCCTATTATCCTCTTTTTCAGAGTTTTCTCAGTCACTTGACTCCTGAGACCCTTCCCAGAACTGCCTGAAACCTACACTTAGGGCAACCCCACAGATCATAAACTCCCACAAAGAAACCAAAAAAAAAATGATGAAGTGAATACAGGATGCTATATTTTATTTGGACTCATTCATTACCTAATTGTCAGTGGGCCTGATGGCTACTCTTTGTTTTTTTTTCACTTTAAATTAAATTTAATTAATTAATTAATTTTTTGGCTGTGGCTTGTGGGATTTTAGTTCCCCGACCAGGGATGGAACCCAGGCCCTCAGCAGTGAGAACACGGAGCCCTAACTACTGGACCGCCAGGGAATTCCCTGATGGCTACTCTTTTGAATTGCATGTATCGTTGGTTTTATGTCGTGATGAAGACTGCCAAATGCTTCCCAGTATCCATTCTTCCCTTCTTCCAACTCTTGTTACTCCCTAGTTATAGAATTGGGGTAGGAGTCACTCATTAACTGAATAGTCCCAATGGTGTACAAGTACCCTCTACACCAAACCTATATCAAACATAATTCTTGTCTTGTTACTTGAGAATATATTTGGCATCTCATACTACCCTAGGATCTTTATAATGAACCTTCATTTTATGGTTCAGATTGGTCTGAATTTGTCCTGAATCAGCTGTCATTTAAAGGTCATTTTTCTGAATAAATATTCATCACAATTATGTTTTCACATTTCTCTCATAAAAGAATAGTTTGGAAGTGTCTTGATTGAGTTTTTCCTTTTTAAAAATTTGTTCAGAAAAATAGGCCTGTATTATTTTTTGACTCCTACTTCTAAGATAAATCCGGCATTTACATCCAGGAGTCTAGGTCCTGTGATCCAAATACTTTACAATCATTTACTGCTGTGGTATAAGTTTGTTTTTATGACAGGAATTTAGATAACCACAACTCTTCAAATGAATCTTAGTGTTCACTCATTATAATAGTACAGGCTTTATTGGATGAGTACAGTAATCTACTGTCAAAATGGAAATCTCTGGATGATAAAATAAATGCTTCTATGTACTGTCTTGAATAGCTGTTAACAGGCATGATGGTTTCTCAACCAGTATACAAAAAGCTATTCCATCTTCAAATTTTTGGTGAGCTTTTTTATTTATAGGTTTTTGGGGACAGTTGTACTAGGAGACCTAGCTCAACGAGCACAATGACCGGATTCTGTTTACGAAATTACTCAAACCAAGATCACCAATTTAAGTTTGGATAACACGGAAAAAAGTCTGACCAGTGTGGAGAAAGGTGGTCTTGGGTGCCAAGAGTATGCTATAGCTTATAGGATAGACCAACACCTATGATATAGACCAGGAGTTGATACATGGCAGTTACATGTCCTATAGGATCATTATGTGTATTGTAGGAGACTAGGTGACTTAATAGCTGTGTGACCTTGGGCAAGGTATTTAACCTCTCTGTACTTCAGTTTTTTCATCTATAAAACAAGGATGTGAGGATTCACTGAAACGTGTAATGTGCTCGGCATAGGCCCTGGCACAAAAGGAGCCCCTAAGAAATGGTGGCTCTTTTGTTATTTTTTCTAGTGTTATCACCATCCTCATTCTGGCAACTGAATCCATATCTGTATTTGGCCACCTAGACATTAATTGGGCCAAAAATTTTAGCTTTGGTGCCCTGGTGGGTCAACTAACCTATCTCTAACCACAGCTCACTCCTCTACTCTTGACAAGACAGTTTGTAAACCTAGGAAAAGAGAGCTGCTCTATGTTTACAAAATAATATGAGATTGTTACATCAGCAGCAGTGTGAAACTTCCTCTCTCATGCCCAGGAGATACTCTATTGAGTATCGTCAGTTCCTCCTTCCGGGCTCCTTCTCGGTCTACAGACTGGTTTCTAAAAGGTAATATGCCCAAGTGCAGAGGGAAGGGGCTCACCTTGGCCTGCAATGGCCCTCAGCAGCCTCTGCACATCCTTGTCTATACTGAAGCTCAAGAAGGTTCTGAGGGTGCCCCAAGCTGCAGTCTGTAAGAGCACGGGGGTACCAGAGTCTGCCCGTTCCCCAGTGCCCCGGCCAGGCCTTGGGCATGGCCTCAGGGCCAGCTCTCCCTTTCCTATTCCCCGTCCCACCCCCCAGCCCCTGTGCTGACGTAATAAAAAAAAAGATTCCTACAATCCCAGCAGCGCCTACCGTGTTGGCAAGGCCTAGGTGGCTGAAGATCTCCTGAGCCAGGGATAGTCCCATCTTCCCGCTGGTCACAGACATGGTGCGACTGGATGCCCTGGGGGGAGGGACACAGGAGCCAATTCAGGGGAACGTCCCAGCCTTTCTGGGCCGCTTTATGACCCCAGGTCCGGGAGCCTGGACTCCCTTTACCCATTCTTTTCCCTTGTTGCAGAAAAAAAGAACAACCTGCTTGGCAGGTTTGGGAGCCCAAGTGGGCTTGCCTCCACCTTCCCCACCACTCACCATCCTTCCGGAAGCAAGTTTGATCAGGGGTGCTGCTAGAACTAGCACCAAACAAACCCTCCCAGACTCTAGGGTTGGTCCCAAGGCTCCCCAGCCCTTGGTCTGAGGTGGATGATCCCCTTCTGAGGTCACCTCCCTTCCTTCCATGGCCTGGCTGGGTATTCCTGGGGTAGTGTAAGGGAGGCGAGGCGAGGCAGCAGGATTAAGTATGTGCGGCGGGAGGTAACAGCATCTTCCCCCACCTTCAGCCCCAGCCTCCAAGTAAGCCCCCCGCCCTGCCCACAGAGCTTCCACCACTGTGCGCCTTTCACCCTCGGAGTCTCCAGCTGGGATCTTTAGGTCAGCAGGTGCAGTCTCTGAGCTGATATGAGTATGTGTTCTTGTGGGTACATGGGGGCCTGGAGAAGGAAGCAGGCACTCATGTTAGAAAAGGAAAACTCCTTTCTCCTTCGCTCAAGTGATCAACAAGTTCCTCCCTCCCCCCCGAGCCCCAGCATGAGAGCCCAGGTCCAGTGCTTACCGGAGGTGCTGGGGGTGAAGTGGGTGTCCTCAGAGCCCGGCAGCGCACCGTGTATGGGCACCAGCTCCTGTGTGGCCTGTACAGGGGAGGGTGTGTGTGCAGCCCAAGCTGAACAGCCAGTCAGAGGACCTCTCCAGCAGACCAGCCCAGCTATCCTCTCAGCCCCTCCCAAATGCGGGAGAGGACCAGGCTGCACAAGGTCCCACATGCCAACACCTCCCTACCCAGCATCTCTCCTCCCAGGAACTGGCCTTAACCCATGCGGAGAACTCCGCTGGCCTCTCAGCAGCTCAGCCCCGACACAGGAGGCTTTGTGCACTGCCGTCCCGGCGGGGCCAGGTGGGACCACAGAAGCCCAGTCTCTAAGTCCAGCTTCTGACCTGGCTCTGCCTCTGACTCCAGCTCCCTGGAAAGGGGGGGTGGGGTGCAGGTCAGACAGGCTCCAGGCTGATTTGGAAGCTGGTACGGAAAAACCTGTTGGGGCACATACCAGCAGGGCACCCCAGCCTGCATCCCAGAGGGGTATTAGAGCAGTAGCGAGCGGGAGTGATTGGAAGAGAGTAGTAGAGTGAGGAGGCGGGGGGAGGGGACTGTGTAAATCTTCAGGGAAGGAAGGGCACAGGTATTCCGGGGATAGGAGCAGCTCAGAGTCAAGAGAGAAAAATGCACAGGGTGTTCCCTGTGGGCAGAAGCACCATGCTTCCAAAAGGCAACAGGGAGATGAAAGAGGCTCCCTGGGTCCCTGTGTCTTAGATTCCTTGTGTTGCCTTTTGGCCGCCAGGGCTGTTTTAGCTGCAGGTGATGCAACCCCAGCAGCTGGGCTGGAGGCTGTCTGTGCACAGAGCAGCAGGTAAACAGTCTTGGGGAGCCTCAGGGGCCCCTGAGTAGACAAGTACTCGAATCTCACAGCCAACTCCCTAGGGTCTGGGAGCAGTCTCCTTCCTGCTGCCCTAGACAGGTCTGCTGGGGGCTGGGCACAGAAGCCAGAGACCTGTCTCCATTCCTCTGTCGCTCTCCCACCCTAGGAAGGTCCTCACTGGTTTTCTGAGGAGGGACCGGCAGCTCTTCCTCAGAGCAGACCAGGCCTAAGGAGATGCTATAAAGGGAGATTTCCACGGTGGCAATCACTGCTTCTCACTTTTCTTTCCTGTTAAAGTGGAAAACACGCACCAATTTTTGCTGGAGAATGTGGGTTCAGTCCCAGCTCTGCCACTTGTTATGTTCTGCAACCTCAGCTAGTCACTTCAGGTCTCTATCATGTCTCTGTTTCTTTTTCTTTTTTTTGGCCATGCCACGTGGCATGCGGGATCTTCCCTGACCAGGGATCGAACCTGTGCCCCCTGCGTTGGGTTCGCAGAGTCTTAACCATTGGATCGCCAGGAAAGTCCCTCTGTTTTCTTTACCTGAAAAAAAAAAAAGGGAATATTGGGAGAAGATGAAGTGTGGGGGGGGTGGGGGTGGGGAGGGGGAATCCTGGGGCACCTGAGAATAGGCTTCCTGGGAGGATTAAATGAGGTAATATGTGTGATGGCATTTGGCAGAGAAAAGTGCCTTGTAAATTAGGGTTGCCTGATTTAGTAAATACAACACATAATTTGTTAGTATTAAGTATGACCCATATATTTCGTAGGATATACTATGCTAATAAGTTATTTGTTGTTTGTCTGAAATTGTAATTTAACTGAGCATCCTATATTTTACCTGGCAACCTGAAAAATGGGATGCAGTTTCAGCATGGTGATTAAAAGCAAAGGTTCTGAAGCCAGGTTCCTTAGACTTAGAATTCTGGTCTGCTGTGTGACCTTGGCAACCACCTTAACCTTTCTGTGCTCAGTTTCCTCCTTGTCAAAATGGAGATAATAACAGTGTTTATATTATAGGCTATTGTGAGAATTAAATAAATTAATACATGTAAAGCACTTTAGAAGAGTGCTGGGCACAGAATGGTAGGTACACATGTCAAAATGTTAACTAATATGTAATAATTAATATTGTTATGTTATTTTATAGAGATAACTGTTATTAGCATCTCCCTAAGAATTCCAACCTTGGCTCTCTTCTGCAACTTCTTTCTTGCCAATCCCCAATCTGGCCACAAGAGGCCACCGAAACCCACTGAGAGAGAGCCTCGAGACCCCTGGCGGCCACTTGAGGTCTCTGAGGCTCTGGCTCCACCCACAGATATCCAGGGGCTCTCTTGGCCCACTTGTTGGGAAGCGCAGTCTCCCGAGGACATCAGGTTACTAGGTGAACTTGGTGGGCAGGCAGGGTCGGGGAAGAGCCTCAGGTAGACATCTACGCAAGCAACCCTGCTGAGACAGACCTCAGGACACATGCAGGAGACTTCTAGGCTGGGTTACCGTAGTACAGCGGCTCCACAGCCAGGGTCCCTGTGCCTTTGGTTTTCTGTACCCTTCAGAATCTCTTTTGGGCACACGTTCCAAGTAGGCTTAGGGGGAAATGAAGGGCGAGAGAGGGCTCCTGTTTCCGCAGTCCAAACCTCTGCAAGGTACTGCTGGCTGACCTGCAAGGCTGAATCCTGAACTTGGAGGCAGAAGAGTGGTCCCAGTTGCCTAGGAGTGTGTGTGTGATGTGTTCACAAATGCTCGCCTGAAGCTGGTGGAATCTCACTCCTTTTGTCCCTGGGTTTTGTTTTGTTCAACTCCAGGGCCAGATTGAGGTTGTTTTCAGATTTACTAAATCACCCTCCACCCACGTGCTCTAAATTTTAGAATTTCAGAGTTGGAGGAGATCTTAGGGATGACCTGGTCTACCACCCTCTTGTTACTGACTCAAGGAGGCTGAGTGACTTCCAGAGCCCGTAGTGTTAGAACCAGAATCCAGGTCTCCTAACTTTTCAGTGTTTTCCTCATCACTCAGATGAGGGTGTCGACTGAAAAAAAACGCACAACGTAAAAGTTGAGAATTATGTTTTATTTGGCAGACAATACTGAGGGCTTAAGCCTGGGACGCAGCCTCTCAGACAGCTCTGGGGGACTGCTCTGAAGAGGTGAGGGAGGAGCAGGATATATAGGAGTTTTGTAACAAGAACCAGGCAGTCAGAATATCAAAAGAGGGACTTCCCTGGTGGCGCAGTGGTTAAGAATCCGCCTGCCAATGCAGGGGACATAGGTTCGAGCCGTGGTCTGGGAAGATCCCACATGCTGCGGAGCAACTAAGCCCATGCGCCACAACTACTGAGGCTGCGCTCTAGAGCCCGCGAGCCACAGCTACTGAGCCTGCGTGCCGCAACTACTGAAGCCCGCGTGCCTAGAGCCCGTGCTCCGCAACAAGAGAAGCCACCACAATGAGAAGCCTGCGCACCGCAACGAAGACCCAACGCAGACAAATAAATAAATAATTAATTAAATTTATTTTTAAAAAAAAGAATATCAAAAGATTACTGTTCATTAAAGAAAATAAGACATGTCAAGTTAATGAATTTAGCACTTTTCTATGTATGGAAAGATGCAAAAGTCTGGGCTCACTGAAATCATTCCTCTGATATGTATCTCAGCTATCTGGGGCCAGCATCCTGTGTTTTCCCATCCTGAGTCTCCTCAGGGTGCATTGTTGGGGGTGTGTGTGTGGCTGCAGTGGCTGATAGCTTGATGGTGGGCATCCCGTTTCCGTCCTGAGTTCTCTCAGGATTCACTGTCAGGGCAGCTGTAACGTGATGCCTTTTCTCTTTTTAAAAATTATTTATTTATTTATTTGGCTGCGTCGGGTCTTAGTTGAGGCATGCGGGATCTTCGTTGCGGTACGTGGGATCCAGTTCCCTGGCCAGGGATCGAACCCAGGCCGCCTGCATTGGGAGCTCAGAGTCTTAGCCACTGGACCGCCAGGGAAGTCCCTGTAATGTGATGTCTTGCTGGCTGCAACATCCTTTGTTTACTGATATGGCAGGCAACATTTTTTCATTCACAAGGGCATGGCTGACTTGGGGTCCCTCTTAGTGGAATGCAGGAGGATAAGCAGTAAGTAACATACAGAGTCTTAGCTGTTGACTCATGAAAACTTGTTCAACTCTAAGTCCATACTGCTTTTCTGCAAATACTTTGCATTGCATGGTTTCAGAATACATAGAAACTCCTCCTGGCCATTTTTCCTCTTGTTATAAAACTTTTTCTCCCCAGAATTCCTGGCACCTCAATCCCTCTGCTCACGTACTAGCCATGCTCTACTCTTTTATCCAAATAGGTTTCTGTGTTGCACGAGCCAGCCTGACCTGGGAAGACCAAGATCCACTTTCCACAACTGGGGTCCATGTCTTTGCCTGTCCCAGATACCTAAATCCCAGGCCAAAGGCCTAGTTGTGTCCTCAGCCTCGCCTCCGGACACCTCAGCAGCCCATACAGAGGAAGTGAGTCACAACAAGGCGGGCAGCTTGGGGCACTGTGGGCGTGGCCATGCCAGCCCAGGGTGGTGGGGGATGGGTCAGAGTGATCTAAATCTCTTGGTCCAAAACAGGCAGACAGAGAGAGAGAGAGAGAGAGAGAGAGAGAGAGAGAGAGAGAGAGGGAGGGAGAGAGGGAGTGTGTGTGTGTGTGCACGTGCGCGCGCGCGCGCGCGCGCGCGTGCGTGTGTGTGTGTGTGTGTGTGTGTGTGTGTGTTTCTAAACTGGTAGCATCATTCTAATGCTGCCTGAGGCCGTTTCCCTTTCTCCATCCACCTTCTCCTTTGTCTCCTGGGGGAGGGGTACACCCTCTTATCTTTATTTTTCAGGCCTTGTCTATTCAGCTTCTGCCCCAAACTTCCCCTCCCACTGCTATCTTGAAAGAAAGTTAACTGGTCTTCAGTTCTCTGAGGAATCATTTAAAAAGTCTGGTGAGGACTTGGGAAAGTCTAGGAAAAACGCCCGAGAAAAGGGTTCAGAAACTAAAGGAGGGGAGCCAAGTAGGACAGACATGGGGAGGGGGAAGAGGGGTACCCAAAGTTTAGCTGGGGCCCTAAGAGGAGACACTGGAACCCTGCTGGAAAAGGGAATCTGGGGAGGGCACTCAAGACAGATAGAGGGGACTTAGGAATTGGAAGGCAAAGGAAGGGGGGGTAGAAAGATATGATATGCTAATAAAGTTCAGCCTGGGGCAAAGAAATTAAGGGCTGGAGGGGTTGCTGGGAACTGGAAAATCAGGCACGTCTGGGGCTGAAAAAAGGCTGGAGAGTCCCCTGGGTACCGGTTCAGGGGGCGAGGGGCCAGGGGCCAGGGGGTGGACCAAGTCTCATTTCCCCAATGTAGGCCTGGGCCGGGGGTCCCACTGCAAAGAGCAAAGGAAAAGTTTGTAAGTCAGTCAGCCTCTGCCTCTCTACCTCTCCAGATAGCGTCTTAAGCGAGGGCCAAGCTCTCAAACTGGATTAGTGGGAGGTCACATTCTTTCCTAAGAGAACTGTCAAAGCACCTGAACTTGTCTAGATAAACCATGAAACAAGCTACTGTCACAGGTTCTAACGGTGACAGTATAAAAATGCCATTTCATTAAGGTAAAAAAATAAGTTACCTCTACTAGGCGGGCTCTCTCTCTAAACAAACCCTCAAACACATCTTAGTCACACTCTGTCCTCATTAGGAATCAAGGCCAGTTTTCTAGGATAAACATGTTGCCTCTTCATGAAACATCAGTTTTACCAGTCCAAGGGAAAAACATTTTAAAACATGACTTTGAATACGGATAAACGTGGTCTAGATTTAAAACTCAAATACATTTTACACAACAAAAGTTGGGGTTTGGCTCCTTCAGAGTCCGCTACTGTAGGTTATGTGTGCCACTGGGGGTAGGTTTTACAGCACTTGGGTGGAAACGCTGTGAGTTTTAAGGCAGGTCTTGGGTGGGGGACGCCCTAGGGGTCGCAGGCTCTGCGCTGGGAAGGGCAGCCGATTCTCGAGGGTCCGCAGCCTGGGTCGGCCCTGGAGAGGTGCTCGGCCTCGGCGCGCGGCACTTGGGATGGATTCGCAGAGGCTGTGCCGGCCGGGAGCCGGGGAGCCCCCCTCCCTCCGCTGCCCAGTGGGGCTGGAGGGGGGAAGTGTGGCAATCGGTCGGGCAGAGAATTGGGGGCCGCAGCCGGGCGGAGGTCGAGGACCTCAGTTGGGGGCGGGCGGAGTGGTGCAGCGGCCCGACCGCTCCGCGCCCCGATCCCCGGGTACCTCGCGGGTCTGTCCCAGGGTGCCCGGGACTACAGCGCACCTCTAACGGAGAGACTGGGAGAGTCCCCACACTGCCCGCCCTCATCGGGGACTTCTCCCCCAGTGCGGTGATTCTACTGGGCTAGGCCGCCGGCCGGGCGCCGCGAGGGCTCGGGTCCGCGCCTCGGGCTCCGCCGCCCGCCCCGGGCCGCGGGCCGGGAAGGGGGCGGTGGCAGGCGGCGGGGGCTGGGCGCGGCTGTCCCGCGCCGAGGCCCCGGTCCCGCCGCCCGCCCTCCTTTCCCCTTTCGTCGCCGGGCCGCAGGCCCACGCCCAGTCTCCCGGCTCCTGTGTTGCTCGCGGCCTTTCTTACCCGGGCTGCCTGGGCTCGCTCTCAGCTCGGCTAGGCTCGGCGGGCGGGGGGAGGAGGAGGGAGGAGGGAGGAGGGAGGAGGGAGGGAGCGGGCAGGCGGGCGGGCGGAAGGGGGAGGAGGGAGGGAGCTGGCAGGCGGGGAGGCGGGGGGGCGGGCGGGCGGAAGGGGGAGGAGAGGAGTGAGCGGAGCCAGGCCGGAGGGGGCCCGGAGCTCGGACGAGAGGAGAGACGGAGCAGCGGCTCCCGGCCCGGCCAGCTCCGCGACGCCGCTGCCGCCGCTGCCGCCGCCGCCGAGTGAGTCGGGACGGCCTCCCGGGACCCCGAGGCGCCGCGCGCAGGGGTGGGGCGGGACGCGGCGCGGAAAAAGTTGGGAGAACTGGGGGCCCGCGAGGACGCGGCTCCACGGACAGGGCCGGCGGGGAAGGCAGCGGGCCGAGGAGGGGAGAGGGGCCCGGGCGCGGGGCGCCGCAGCTGGCTCGGGGCCTCTGCCGGGCGCGCTCATGGCGGCGGGCCTGGGGGAGGGCGGGCCGGAGCGCCTCGCGGGAGCGGCCGGGCCCCCAGCGCCGTCCGAGGGCAGGCTGGCCGTGCGCCTGGGCGTCCCCGGGCGCGCCGCCCCGAGCCCGGAGGAGCCCTCCTGGGCAACAGGTAGGGGCCGGGAGGTGGGGACGCGGGGCTGCTCGCGGACAGCCGAGCCCCAGGCGCCCCTTTGTCGCGGAGTAGGCAGCTCCGGTGACCACTTGCATGAGAGCCCCCTGCCTGGCTGCGGGCCCGCGGCGTGGCCCCTGGCCCGGAGGGTCCCGTGGCTATAGAGTGGGAGGAGAGTGGAGGGTCTTGCTTTTTCTTACCGGTTCACTGTGCCCACTCCGGGAGGGAGGTCAGAGCGTCCATGTGCTTAACGGGAAACAGGAAGGTGCGGCTCTGAGTGTCTATCCCGGCCCCCCAAGGCTAAGGCTCTTATACCGTTATGGGGTGTGTGGGGCTGCGGTCGGTGGGAGCTGCTGGTGAAACTGGTTTTCTGGGCCTCACCTCCTGGCTAATTTTTGGCCCGGAAGCTCTCTGGTGAGTAGGTTAATTGCATGTGTGTGATTATAGTCTTTGGCCTCAGCTTAGGGGTTCACTTCCCAAGCCAGGTTCTTGGCATCAAAATCTGGTCTGTCACCTGAGTAGCCAGGTCCAGGAAGCAGGGGGTTCTGAGGATCCTGAGCAATGGATTGAGCCCCTCTTTCCAGAGAATTGAATCAGGGAAGGCTTCCAGCAGGCGATCAATCCCTCCCACATCTGTGTTGGAAGGGTTGCTGTCCCGTACCAGAGTCGAGGTGACTGGGCCCGATGTGGGTGGCTGACAGTGCTTGTGATGGGACTCCTAAGGGTAAGGGCTTGTCTGCAGCCTCCTCCCGCTGGGCCTGGCCCTAACCATACAGTGACCTGCACACCCTCTGTTTTGAAGAGAGAGAGTTCCTTGTCTGCCGTGATACCCCACAATCCACTCCCTTCACTGGGGCCTCTGGCCAGCTTTCCCCCTGGGAAGGAGGGCCACTTTCCCCTGTCACTGGCCACAGGCTGGCTGATCCTTTACTGTGCCTTCTGCACACACCCCCTCCCACCCCCCGTCTTCCTCTTCCACCTGCCCCTGGGGGCTGTAGTCTCATGCAGTATTTGGGTGTGTTGGGGCCTCTGGTGGGGCAGCCCAGAAAAACGAAAATTTGGGGACCTATACTGCAGCCTGGAGCAATGACACACCTCTTCTTGGCTTCATCCATTGCTCACTGCCTTCTAGTTCATGACCTGCTGTCGCTCCCTGAAAAAGTTTTCAACAAGGAGGACTATTCAGGTCCTCTTTCACTTCTTTTTTGTAGTCCCTCAGGCTTCAGTGGAAGCTGGGAGTCTGTGGGACCCTCTCTTTGTCACTCTCTCTTCCCTTACTTACTGATCCTGTTATATTTTCCTCAATTATTCCTCCAACCTGAGAGCTGCTGGGACCGTTATCACATTGAGTCTGTGAGATCCCTTCGTCCCAGACTCAAACTTCTGCCCTCCTAGCCAGCTGGGTCTACAAGCCCCCATGGGGACTTTCTGCCCCTTTTCATCCATTGGTGAGGGTCTGGGATAGGTCAGTCAGAGTTGGGGCAAAAGTTGGGGGCTGGGCGGAGCCCTGTTCAAGTTGCTGGTAATCCAGTGCCCACGAAATCCCCGCTCTGCTGGCCCCTCTCCAGCCTGTGCCTCAGAAAGTGGTGTCTGGGTCTCTGGGGCAGAATGTGTGTCTGTGAGAGAGAGAGAGACAGAGAGATACACACACACCCTATTGTCTTGTCGTGTGTGTGGGAGTAAATTCTATAAGTGGAAAAATATCTATAGGTGTGATTTTCTCCACCAGGAGATTAAGTAACGTGACCCAGAAAAGCAGGGTTGTCTCCCTATCCTGAGGGAACATCCCCTTTTCTTGACCCAGCTTTTTGTTTGTGGGATCCCTTTACTTGGCTGGGTGTGCCAGGGATGCCACTGGGAGCAGACTGATTGGTTCTGTGGGGAAGTGTAAATGAGGCCGGCTGGGAGCCCCTGTTGTCTTCCCTTCCCCCTCACATGGAGTCAGAAGTCCTGACCCTGCTGAATCTGGTGCCTCTCCCTGCTGGGCTAGGCCCTGGGGGGTGACGGGCAGGGCTGGGGCAGTTGCTCCTCTGCTAATGGAAGTACTGGGTGGCAAGGGAGGGCTATGGTCACAGACAGCCTGAAACCCACGTGTGAGAGAGCCCTCGTTCAGAATCTGCCTCTCTGAACTCCTGACACATCATGCCCTCCTGCTCACACCATCTTCCACTCTCCTTGCTTGGAGCAGGAAGGGGACAGGTGCTGTCTTGTGCTGGGGTTGAGATCTTGTCCAGGCGCTTGCCCTTGACCTCTCTCTGACCCTCTGCCTACTTCCCCAGCTCCTCACCTTCTTTGTAGGGATCAGACTGGCATAAGACATTCCTGGACCCCAGGAATCAGTGAGAGGGGCTCCACTCATACCCTCCAGGACCCCAGCCAGCCCTCTGAATCTTTAATCCTCAAAATATCTGTGATGAGAGAAACTTCCCTGCCGGTTTCCACTGACCGAAAACCGGGTCAGGGATGGGACCCAATTTCTAGGCCTGACAGTGCCCTTGGCTTTAAACCTCAGTGCAGGAGAAGTTGGGCTCCAAGAGATATAGCAGTGAGGTAGGTGACTGGGGCAGGTCTATTTCCTCACCTCCAATCAAGCTAAGCAAAAAAGTTGGAAAAGAAGAGCCAGAGGTGTGCCACCACATCAAGGCATTCTGCCTTGTCCCTTCTCGACTAAATTTTTTACAACTTCTCTCCAGGAGAAGGGTGTGTGTGCGCACGCCTGGTTGCGTGGGGAGAGTTCTACTGTGGATAATTGTGTTTTAATTTTGTTCAGTTCAAAAGGCTTCCATCTCTTTAATTAAGTATTTCTTCTGGCTGAGGTGGAGGGGGAAGGGGCAGTACCCTCAGGAGCTGAGGCCTGGAGTATATGTGTGTGTGTGTGTGTGTGTGTGTGTGTGTTGCTGGGGGCGGGTGGAGCTGAAGCTCCTTTACTGTCGGTGCTGACCTACGAGAGAGCAGTGACCAGGAGTGGGGACAAGAGGGTAAAGTCCTTGAGCTGGAATACAGACCCGTGACAGGCTGAGAGGGATTTCGCAAGTGCTTCTGTGGTGGGTGGGGGCGGAGCCGTCAGAGGAACAGCCCAGCTCAGCTGTGATATGATCAGCCTTCAGCTGGAGAGCGGCACCAATTGGTCTCCAGTTCACAGCAGAGAACAATCTCCCAACTCTCTTTCCTCCCTGACACCTTCCTTCTGTGTCAGCTTTTAGTCTCAAGGCCAGCCTGGATACCACCCACCGAGCCTCCCTCCTGGGAGGACGAGGGGTCGGGAGCCTGGCAGATTTGCCCTTGTCAAACTACTGGGTTCACTGCTGAGTCCCAGGACTGCCAGGTGTTGTGTGGTCCCAGCATCACTGTCTCTTCAGGATCATCTAGCTGCTTCTCTCAGCTCCAAGCAGCTGCTGTCCCCGCTTGGGCCCCAGATCATTCCCTTCTTCATTCAGGTATTCAAGTAGTCACTAACACCCTGTAGATCCTTTCTCTTTCAGTGGAGGAAAGGGGGGAGGCGGGGGAAAGCAGCAGCTCTTTCCTAGCTGAGGGTATTTGTGATGGGTGTTCCCCACGCAGACTAGTATTTTATTTTCTAGATGAGCCTTAATAAGAAATAGCTCCTAATTCTACCAGCTGTCTTAGTCTGCTGTCTCGACTCTCTGTCCCCCAATTCCTGACTCCCTGAAGCCTTGTCTTCATTTTGTTTCTGAGGATAGGCTTCAGATAGGGCTCTTCTGCCTTATGTTTAGGAACTGGATGGCTTGGCATGGGGTATTAATCTTGTGTGCAATATTTTGATGTCCATTGATTGTCCTGGAGCTCAGCATTCTTTGGGAGCATAATTTTGCTTTACTCAGGCCTCTTAATTTTCCCTAAGACCTGCTGCCTCAGTGGGTTATAGGGAAGGAGGAGGAAGGGTTTGCCCCAACCCTGCAATCCTTTCTTGGGCTTCCCTGGCAAGGAAGCTTCCAGTTATGGGTTGCTTGGGGGCACTAGGGGGAGGCTGGAGAGTGCGGGGAAGGGAGGATGCCTCTGACTTTAGTTAAGATTGTTGGCTACAGCTTCTAGGGCCAGATCCCGCCTGTCCTCCACATGAGGATAGCAAAATGATGGAGAGACCCCAAGATTCTTAAGTCTAGGGAATCAGGACTTCTACGGGGTGTTAGCATCACCTTTGGTTGATGTGCATAGTAAATGTTAGAACTGGAAAGCCACCATATTTCGGATGGGGAAACTGAGTTGTCCACACGGCCAGGACCAAAACCCAGGGCCTGAGTCTTTGCCCCTGCTCTTTCTGTTAACACTGAAATTTTCATCTGTCTCTGCCTGCACTGCTGCCTGCTTTGACGCCCTCTACCTTCCCCTTCCTCACTCAGGATGCTCCAGACCTTATATGACTACTTCTGGTGGGAACGGCTGTGGCTCCCTGTGAACTTAACCTGGGCTGATCTAGAAGACCGAGATGGACGTGTCTACGCCAAAGCCTCAGACCTCTATATCACTCTACCCCTGGCCTTGCTCTTCCTCATCATTCGATACTTCTTTGAGCTGTGAGCATACCAACATACCCCTATGCCTTCCCTGGCTGCCAGCCACACAGTTTCTTGTACTTCAAGTTTGTCTCTTGCTGTTTAATTGGTCCTGGACCCTGGTGTTCTCACCACCCAGGTCCCTGCCTACTGTGTGCCCCCCACTGAAGGCAGCATTGTCTTTCTGAGGGCTCAGCACCCCCAGGCCCTTTCCTTCAATGGTTATTTGTTCTCACCCTCCACCCGCCTGGTCGCTAGTGAACACAGGCAGCTTTGTCAGCTATGGGCAGCCCAAGGCAGCCAGAGAGGGGGTTGCCGGGAAACTGAGGCCCAGGATAAAGTTGTCTGAGCTTGCAGTCCCACCCCGCCAGCCCCCTAGCTTAGGGGCTACCAGGAGACTGAGGTGCTTCAAGAGATCCCGACGGTCCTCACTCATATCCCTTCCCCAGTTACGTGGCTACACCACTGGCTGCCCTCCTGAATGTAAAAGAGAAAACTCGGCTGCGGGCACCTCTCAACCCCACTTTGGAGCATTTCTACCTGACCAGTGGCAAGCAGCCCAAACAGGTATGAGCTGCAGACCCTGTTCTGGGAGTTAAGAGTTCTGGTGGGGAGTGAGGAGGAGATAGGGTTGGGATGCCAGCTCTGGTGGCGGAAGAGATGGGAAGGCAGTGGGGGCAACTTGGGTCATTACTGGCAGAGGGTGGGGTGCTGCTGAGTTCTGAAGCGGAGTGTAATGGGCTTCTTCACTACACTCAGGCAGAGGTAGAGCTTCTGTCACGGCAGAGCGGGCTCTCTGGCCGCCAGGTAGAGCGCTGGTTCCGCCGCCGCCGCAACCAGGACCGGCCCAGTCTCCTCAAGAAGTTCCGAGAAGCAAGGTAGGGGAGGTTGGAGCAAGAGAAACTGGGTGGCAGAGGAAGGTCTGATGTATTTTGCTGGGAGGGGTGGGTCATAGCTGTATGCAGGGAGATTATACCCGGCTGAGGAGGGAAATTTGGTTATTAATATCCGTGAGAGGGTATCTGGAGGGAGGTACTTGGGGGTTGGTTGGAGGGCTGTGCCATTCTCCCACCCCTCTCTCCTAGCTATTTCTGCTTCCTCTTCCAGCTGGAGATTTACGTTTTACCTGATTGCTTTCATTGCCGGCATGGCTGTCATTGTAGACGTGAGTGGGGATTCCTGGGAGGTGGGAGTAGATTCTCTGGCAAGGTGGGATGAGGCCACAGAATTTGGGTCCTTCCTCCTTTAACCTCTCACCATCTCTCTGCAGAAACCCTGGTTCTATGACATGAGGAAAGTTTGGGAGGGATATCCCATACAGGTACGAGATGGGTCCTGATTCCTTACACGGGGTGATTAAGAGAACCAGTGTAGGATAGGATTAGGACATACACATTCATGTGAAGAGATGATCTCGGAACATGTGACAGAAAGGACTGGAGTCATGGTGCTAAACATAACCTCAGGTTCTGGGAGGGCTGGGTTTGGAGAGGTGAGACCCTTGAGTCCAGTTGCTCTGGGGTCCCTTACCTTCCTCTTTTCTCTCCCCTCTCCCAGAGCCTCATCCCTTCCCAGTATTGGTACTACATGATTGAACTGTCTTTCTACTGGTCCCTGCTCTTCAGCATTGCTTCTGATGTCAAGCGAAAGGTGGGTCAAGGGGCTGTGCCGTTAAGCCTAGGAGCCAAAATGAAGCCCTGGGATGAATAGCCTCCCCTTTGACTTCTGGGTGCTTTGGATGGAGTTGTGGGATAAGTAGAATTAAAGGTGAGGGGAGGAAGAATGGAGGCTAGGGACCAGGAAAAGGTCCTCTGGAGGCTGCATCTTTTCTACAGGATTTCAAGGAACAGATCATCCACCACGTGGCCACCATCATCCTCATTAGCTTCTCCTGGTTTGCCAGTTACGTCCGAGCAGGGACTCTTATCATGGCTCTGCATGACTCTTCTGACTACCTGTTAGAGGTCAGGATTTCTGGGCATTTCTTCAAGCCTAGAGACCCTGGTGCAGGTTCTTCTGTCCCTCTATCCATTTTCGGTGGGGTGGGGGTGGGGGGCTAGTGGTTGGGGGGGGTGGATGTTCCTGGGATCAAGAAGCTGGGGGCACAGAGCCAGTGTGGTAACTGGGGCGTACATATGAACGTATACGGGAGAGTCGGGAGCTCATGATGGATGGGGGCTATCTACACAGTCAGCCAAGATGTTTAACTATGCGGGATGGAAAAACACCTGCAACAACATCTTCATCGTCTTCGCCATTGTCTTCATCATCACCCGACTGGTCATCCTGCCCTTCTGGTGAGTAGGAGGCCACACTATAGTCCTGTTTTCAAGAAATCAGGAGTCTCCCTGCTCCGCACCCACATTTTCAATCCTCCATCTTAATCCCTTCGTTTCTGTGTTCACGGTTCTTGTCTCTCCCTTTTCATCCCAAGGATCCTGCACTGCACCCTGGTGTACCCACTGGAGCTCTATCCTGCCTTCTTTGGCTATTACTTCTTCAATTTCATGATGGGAGTGCTACAGCTGCTGCATATCTTCTGGGCCTACCTCATTTTGCGCATGGCCCACAAGTTCATAACTGGAAAGGTGAAGCTTCTGTCCCCATTGTGTAGGCCCTACTCCCCTCAACTCTAGTACTGCCCAAATTCCCTTCCCGTATCAGCAACCCTCTAAAAACTACTGTGGGGCCCTGGGTGTAGCTGGAAAAAGCCTACGGAGAGAGGCAGTCCTTAGGGGTTTGTAACCCTTCCCATCCCTTTCCACAGCTGGTAGAAGATGAACGCAGTGACCGGGAAGAAACAGAGAGCTCAGAGGGGGAGGAGGCTGCAGCTGGGGGAGGAGCAAAGAGCCGGCCCCTAGCCAACGGCCACCCCATCCTCAATAACAACCATCGTAAGAATGACTGAACCGTTGTCCCTGCTGCCCCTCAGATTAAAGCATAAAGCCAAGGAACTACCCCACTCTCCCCACAGGGTCGCCTGAAGTTCTGGGGAGAAAGGAGAAAGCAAGAGGAGGGTGTTCTCTGTGCCCCCACCCCTGCTGCTTTTTCACCCAGTTGCCTTTAAACCAAATGCTAACCAGCCTATCCCCAGGGAAGGGGAGGCTGGTTATATCCTTGTTAGAGGGGGGGATGGTCTTATTTTCCTCTCTACTTTCCAAGTTGTCCTTTCTATTGCTTTCGAGACCTTTCCTCAGCTCCGGGGGTGGGTGTCACAACTCACATTCCTTATTCTTCAGAATCTGGCCCTAGCTGTCTGCCTTTGACTCCCGGACCTCCAAAGCCAGGGTCGTGCCTTACTGTCCCACCCGTGGGCCTCATTCTGCCAAAGTTGGACCAAGGCTTACCTTTCTAATCTCCCTAACTTGGACCAGAAACCAAAGCTGAGCTTTTAACTTTTTCCCTCCTAAGATACAAATGAACTGAGCGTAGGAGGGTGCACATGACCCTTATCCTACCTCTGCCAAAAAGTGGGGGCCACAATGGGGACTGTTCAGACAGTCTTTTGTTACTTCTCTGCCAGCTGTCCCTGTAGTCACAGGTCCAAGACCTTACTGCCTCCTTTCTCTGGCCTCTTTCCCTAGGCTAGCTGGTTTGGAATAGAATGGCAACTAGTTCTAATTTTTATTTATTAAACATTTGGGGTTTTGGTTTTAAAGCCAGAATTACAGCTAGCGCCTGGCATTTCAGCAGAGGGACCACTTCAGACCAAAATGTACTGTTAATGGTTTTTTTAATTAAAATATATTAAAGATTAAGTAAAACATGGCAACAAGTGTTTGAGACTCTTAAGAACTGAGAAGAGGGATCAACTAAATAAACTAAGGTAGTCTTCCTCATGCCTTCCTCACAGTTATGTAACATTTAAAAATTTCAGATGGCAAGTAAGAAAAAGCAAAAGTAGAGAAAGGTCAAGATTAATGACAGCTGCCCACTGGGAAGGATGGGGGCAAAACAGATCTTTCATCAAAAGACCCAGAATTGGGAGCTGAGGGAGAGAAATCAAATCACAATCTTAGTTTTAACATCTTGTTAAAAGACTTTCAAGAAACAATACAAACCAGGGATAATAAAATACACAGCCCTCATTCTAGGAATAAAGTCTGTTAGAAGCATGAACACGTGAACAAACGTAGGAATGGGAGGGGTGAGCAACAGGAGGACTGAAGGGATGTCAGGCCCAGGTTAGAGTGGTGACGTCTCCCACCTCTATGCCTCAGGAGGTGGGGAGGGGCCCTGCCTGCTAGCACCACAGTGGAAGGGGTCTCCTGATCCAGAACCCCCATTTCTATCTACTAGGAGCTGGGGGAGTAGCCAGACTAGAGACTTGGGGGTCAGAATTCATCAGGCAGGAAGACCCAGTTCCTGAGGAAAGGGCAGTTCAGGAAGGGTTGGGAAGGTTAGGAAGAAGGCTGTCCTCTAAAGAAGACGCCCTCTGCATTCGATGGCCCCACAGCAGCAAAGCAGCTCCTTGCCCTCCACGCTGCCCACCTCGTAGTTGTAGTCCCAGGTGAGTTCTGTCCCAGCCCGGATTCTCCTGAAGAGGAAGAAAAGGAAGGAGTGTGGTGAAACAGCAGATAACCCAGGCACCTGGGGTGACTGAGCATGCAGGTGGCGCTGGATCACAGATGGAGGAGCGGCCCTTCAAATTTCTATAGTCCTTGCCCCTCCCCAACCTTGGGCTTCTTTTCCTACCCAACCATCCCCTTCCCTGACTCCCTCTTACTTGCTGGCAAAGAAGGCCACCCACGGGAAGCGAAGATCATGAGTATCCACGAAGACATTCTGGACAAACAGGTTGGGGCTGCAGCTGTGCTATAGGGTTAAGGACAGATTCAAATAAGAACTAAGGAAACAGAATCTGGCTTTGTGGGGTGAGTGAGAGTTGGATGAAAACAATGCCATTTGATCCTCCCCATCACAACAGAGAAGTTTTGAAAGATCCTTTGAGATCAAGAATTTATAACAAGAAAAGGTGGGTTTATATAGTTGTGTTAGAAGAACTAGAAATGTGAGGACCATGGGATTATCAGCACATACAGGTGAGGGAAAGGGGTCTCACGTTGAGGTAGCGGCCCAGGTTGCCTTCAAGCTTGGCATCGATGATGTAGCAAGACTCCTCCCCATCGTAGAACTGGCGTGTGTTCTTACGAACAGGTGCACTCTCCCCCTTTTCCACGGATGCCATGTTGGTTGATTTAATGGCAATCCCATGGGTTGATTTAAGAGCAAAACCCCGGGTTGATTTTACTGCCACTTGGCGCTTCATTGGACCTGGACAGGAAGGAGAATGGGGTTAGGCCTGTCCTGCCTCATGACTGGACATTCTACTTCCATTTTTATCCCACCCAGGGCAGCTCAGGAATACCAATAAGCTGGGACTCTGAGGCAAAGAGCCTAGGTGGCATTTTTTTCAAGCAGGATTAGATCTGCTGGATAAAGGAGCTGAGGGAAAAGAGTAGGGAACTGGGAAGAAGAGAGGGAAGGGATGTGTCAAACATTGATATTAACAGTTTAGGTGGGAGTCAGGGAGTCCTCCCAGAGATGCTTCAACTCTCAGGATCTGAATTTTCCCTCCAACTGGTTCTTTCCTACTACCCCCCAAATTCTTCCAGACTACCAGACATGTTCTTCTTGTCCTCAAAGTCATCGCCTTCAGAGCCAGAGGAGATGGTCTGGATATCATCACTGTCAACGGCGGTGGCTGAAGTCTGACCAGCAGTGGGCTTTCGGCTGGTCCCACTTTCCCCCTCACTTTCTGTGCTGCTGGACAGTGTCAGGATGTCCTGGGGAAGTGGAAGGGTGAAAAGAAGGAATAAGGGTAAATGGAGAGGGCCCTTTTGAATCCCTGCTTTTACCTATGGTTACGCAGAAAGGGGCTCAGACTACAGCAAGATTAGATGCTGGGTGAAGGAAAATGAGGCAGGAAGTCAAGGCAGAGAAATAAGATATGTAACAGTAATTATGGTGACAGACTTGATGAGGTGAGAATGTTCCTTTACTCAGACTCTGAATAAAACAGAAGGCTGGGTAAGGTACAGCTTGAGAAAGGTCACTTACGTCAGGGTTTGACTGAGCAGAGGCCATGAGTCGTCGGCTCTGATGCATGCTAGTCTTACTTGGTGGGCGGCGAAGTCCTTCAGCCTTCACGGGACAAGGATTGTAACCATAATTTCGAGAGCTTTCAGTAACTCTGATGGGAGAGGAAGACATGAGAGGGGTCAGGTTACTGGCTGTTTCTTAGGCTACTTCTGTAGGCTTTAGAGAAGGTAGACTTGGAAAAAGGTCAAAGAGAGAGGCACTTACATTGACATCTTGTTTCGGTCATCAGGGTCCTGGAAAAGAGAGCAAGTGAAGGGTTAAATGTTTTCATGGTCCTGGATAACAAACCCAACGATGACAGACTTCACCTCAAATGACCTCCAAAGACATTAGCCAGTAAGAGGTACACTATCTAAAGTGGGGTGTGTGTGAAGAAATTACTCTGCAAGTTAAGAGTAACAATCATTCTCATCAGAAAGCCCCCCTGGGAGGGGTCTTTAACCCTTCCCAACAATAGGGCATTAATGTACACGGAAAACACCATGGGCAGAATCTTACGAGGACAAGGGACAGTTCACCACCTGTAATGTGCTAAATTTCAACATCATTAAAAATACACGTACGATCAATTCTTGTAAGATCATTCTACTATACAATTCACGTAAGATCATTCTACTGTAATAAAAGAAAGCAATGATGTAGATAACTTGAAATAGCAATTAAAAAAATTACTTATAAACCCTTCACTTTGGAATAAATCAGATACTTTCCCCCCAGCAGGCTGATTTTAAAATAATTTGGTTCTTTAAACCAACACTAGGAATGTATTAGGGGTAGGTTAATCAGATTTGCCACAGAAATATCCATCAAGTAAATAATCTGCATGTGAAGACTCATGAGGGAATTCCCTGGCGGTCCAGTGGTTAGAACTCCACGCTTCCACTGCAGGGGGCACAGGTTTGATATCTGGTCAGGGAACGAAGATCCCGCAAGCCGCGGGGCACGGCCAAAAAAAAAAAAGACCCATGGTGAGACTACATTGTTACCACAAAAAAGTTATACAAAAGCCACAATTCTCAAGAGTTTCCTGCCACTGCTTACCTCTTTCTTGGGCTGCTTGATGTCTCCCTCATCCTTGAAGCCCAGCCCTGAGGTGGAAGCCTTCTCAGCCTCCCCTCTGCCTCCCCCAGCGTGACCTTCCCCACCTTCACTAGTTTTGAAGGATGAACGGCTATCAGAGTCAGCAAAGCCACCTTCACTGACACTATTGCAGCTCAACCACGAGGCCACTTTGTTCTTGGGTGTCTCTTCAGAGGAAGGTGGATTGCAGCCACCTACAGGGATCGATGGAGGGACAGGAACACGTGGGGGCCCAAGGTCTGGGGGGCGAGAGTCCTTGGAAGGCATCTCAGACAATCCATTCTCCTTCTGGCCCCGGGTCTGCCGCCGGGTAGCATAGCTGCGCCACACCGAGCTGGTGCTGAAGTCCTCATCCTTACAGAAGTTATCATCTGAGCTATCGTCATTGGACTCTTCGGGGTCCTCTGTACCGCTGTTGCCATCTTCCTGGTCCTTCAAGTCTACACCACTGCTGTCAGAGGAACAGGGGGCATCACTCTCATATCCTTCCTTGAAGTTCTCCACGCTCTCGATATGGTCCAGATTGGCAAAATACTCATCACCCATTTCCAGGCCCTCCTTGTCGGCAAAGTCATCTGTCAGGATTTTGCCTGGGAACGAAGAGAAAGACCTTCTAGGGTTATGAGGTGCTTTTAGAAAGAATAAAGTTCATTCCATCAATATCCAGCCCACCAGCAAAGAGAGTCAAATCGCCTCCATTATGGTGTCTCATTTCTCTTTGATGATACCTCCTTCTTAGTGTCTTAACTATGAGAGTAAAGGGAACTTACTATAGTTTTAAATCTTGCCCTTTCTGCCATCCCATTCTTCCTCTTTACTTTGTTTACCAAAAGAGAGTTCTTCAGTTATGCTAAATCTCTGGGTGGAGTGGAGTGATGTGGGAAAAAATGACACACTGGACTCTACTATCATGTCTCTCTGCTGAAACATCATGTCCACAATTTCATCCCTTTTTGTTCTCATCCTCCTGAAGCACTTTTGTCCCTTCTTGATCCACCCAGACAGGCACATCGCTCATGTTCTTTATAGAAGAAAATCCTGGCTTCCCCTCCCCCAGTTCACATGTTAAGCATTCTTAAGTTCAACTTGTCTATGATTCAATGTCCCACCATGTCCTAACCCCAGAAAGCAACCCTTTCATTTCATCACCAACCTGCATAAATACAGACAAAGGAGCCTTTGGCAATGTCATCCAAGCAGCGGATACCCCAGCCCTTGTTCTGGGTCTTGAAGAGCTGCAGTCGAACCTGCAGTCCATGCTGAACCAACCGGTTTGTGCACATGTTTGGGTCACATTTGCAGCGTTTGTTACACTCATAAACTCTGGGAGGAGGTCACAATAAAATCAATCATAACACGATCACTAGAGCATCCATTACATCCACAGAACTTTTATAATTTTTAAGGTGTCATCATTTATCAGGTAATGATCTAAATGAGCAGACTTACTGAACTGTCTATGCTCTTTGATTCATTTGGGAATATAGCCCAAAGAAATAACTCAGAAGGGGGAAAAGTGACTGATACAGATATTTATAGCACTACAGATAGTAACAGTGAATGACAGAATGCCTAACAACTGGAGAAAAGCTAAGCAAACTATGAGGTGAATATGGATTCAGAGCCATTAAAATAAGTCAATTTGTAGAAATAGATACATAAAATAAACACATTTAAGGGACTTCCCTGGTGGTCCAGTGGTTAAGAATCCACCTTACAAGGCAGGGAACGCAGGTTCAATCCCTGGTTAGGGAACTAAGATCCCACATGCTGCGGGGCAACTAAGCCTGCGCACCACAACTACTGAGCTCGCGCACCTCAACTAGAGCTCATGTGCCACCAACTACAGAGCCCACGCGCCCTGGAGCCTGTGTGCCACAACTAGAGAAAGAAAAAAACCCTGCACGCCACAACTGGAGAGAAGTCTATGTGCTGCTACAAAGAGCCCATGCGCTGCAACTAAGACCCGATGCAGCCAAAAATAAATGAAAATAAATAAATCTTAAAAAAAAAAGAAACAAAACATCTTTGTTAGGTCCCTTAAAACCCCACCGGGGTTGGGAAGGTATTAGCGCTCATATCCTCTGTTTAGAGCTGATAAAACAGGATCAGCTTGGAAGCAACAAGGCCAGAATTTGAACTCAGGTCTAACCACCACATGAGATTTTCAGAGTAGCTATACTGAGTATCATTCATTCATTCATTCAACAAAATTTGAATGGTTACTATATGCCATACACTGGGTAAATTAGCTGCTGGTGATACAATGGTGAGCAAGAGAGACAAGGTTCCTGCCCTCATGGAGATTACCTTCTAGCAGAAAAGAGAACAAAAACAAGTCAACAAATAAAATAAAGTTGTCACAGATACTACAGGACACACTCTCAATGAGAGAATTAAGGGAGTGAAAATGACCTAGTTTTAGAGTGACCAGGAAAGGCTTCTCTGAGGAGGTGAGATTAAAGCTGAGAACTCAAGGTTAAAGAAGATAATCATGCAAACAACAGTGGAAGGATGCCCAGAAGAGGGCACAGTACGTACAAAGCCTCTTGAGGTAGGCTGGCAAACACTGGGTGAACTGGATCCAGGCACTGAAGAATATCAGTGTGGTTGGAACAGTTTTCGAAGTAGAGAGATAGGAAGGGGCCAGATAGTACATTGTCTTGTGATCCAAGATTAAGAGTTAGAATAATATCCAAAGTGCAGTGGAAAGCTTTTAAAGAGTTTTAAGCAGGGGAGTGACATATTTGTGGTTATTTGAAAATATTCTTATGAAACATTTCAAACATGTAAAAAAGATATAATGAACAGGCACCTACTACTCAGCATTATCAAATCTAAATGTTGTTAAAAGATTCAATTTTCTTTGTTTATAATTAAAACATAAATGATACAATGCAGCTAAAGCTAACAGGTGTCTTTTCCTTTGTTTAGTTTTCAATATGCACTCAGCTCAAATTTATGTCCTGATTTTCCCAGTAGTCTCAATCTCCTCTGAAGATACTCAAACCCATCAGGTTTTCTAACAAACCCCCTTTCCCAGAAGTCTCTCCTGCAGCCAAATCTGACCTGCTCTGACACTGGCTGTTCTCTACATCTGGTGCACAGCTGTCAGCCTGGAAGCCCCCCTGACTTCCCTATCACGTGGGATTCCCCTCACTCCTCTTTTGAGCTGGAGCCTCTGTTTCCTGGATCAGTATATGCCTTCTTCTCTCTTGTCTTTTTCCCCCATTTTAGTAAACATTTCCAGTAATTTTCTGAGAGGGAAAATAATGGAAAATTTTGAGGTATTTCATGTCTAAAAAATGTCTTTAGGGACTCCCCTGGTGGCGCAGTGGTTAACAATCTGCCTGCCAATGCAGGAGACAAAGGTTTGATCCCTGGTCCGGGAAGATCCCACATGCCACGGAGCAACTAAGCCCATGTGCCACAACTACTGAGCCTGTGCTCTAGAGCCCACAAGCCACAACTATTGAGCCTGCGCGCCACAACTACTGAAGCCCACGAGCCCTAGAGCCCGCGCACCCCAACTACCGAAGCCTACGCGCTCTAAGGCCCACGTGCCACAACTACTGAGCCTGCGTGCTGCAACAATTGAAGCCCGCGTGTGTAGAGTCTGCGCTCCGCAACAAAAGAAGCCTGCGCAACACAATGAAGAGTAGCCCCCGCTCGCCACAACTAGAGAAAGCCTGTGTGCAGCAACGAAGACCCAACGCAGCCAAAACCAAAGAAATTAAAAAAAAAAAAAAAAAAGGCTTTAGCCTACTTTAACCAACAACTGATAGCTTTCTTGGGTTTAGAACTCTAGGTTAGAAATAATTTTCCTTAGAATTCTGAACAGATTCCTTAATTGCCATCTAGCTTCCAATGTTATTTTGAGAAGGCCGAAGTCACTTTGAATTCTTTTCTTTTTTTTTTTGAATTCTTGTTTCTTTTGTGGTCTCTTTCTCTTCTCTAGAAGGTTTTAGTATTTTCTTTTTGTCCTCAGTGTTCTGTGGACACAATGATCACATTTTATCATCATGTGTTTTAGTGGGGATCTATTTTCATCCGTTATGCTAGGACCTGATTGGCCTTTTCACTTTGGAAACACAGTCCCTTCCATTATGGGAAAACATCTGAATTATTTCACTGATGATTCTTTCCTTTTCTGTCCTCTCTGTTAATTATGTATCTTGAGCACTAGGCTAATTAGTTCACATATTCATATAGACCCAGCTTACCACATTATATCCCACTTTTTTCACTGTCCTCCTCTTTCCCTGACCTGTCCTTCTCAATCTCACATGCTGGCTCCACCTCCTCTGCTCAATTTCTAGTTGGAGAGCCCAGGGCTTACTCTGTGCCCCTTCTCTTTTCTATTATCAATATTCTCTCTAGATGAACTCGTCCAGGCTTTAACTACCACTCCTGAGCTGATGACTCCTAATTCTTTATGCCCAATCCTTACACTTCTCTTCAGAAGTCTCAATGCCTTTTTTTCTTAAAAAAAAAAAAATTAAATAAATAAATTTATTTGGCTGCGTTGGGTCTTTGTTGCTGCACGCAGGCTTTCTCTAGTTGCAGCAAGTGGGGGCTACTCTTTGTTGCGGTGTGCGGGCTTCTCATTGTGGTGGCTTTTCTTGTTGCTGAGCACGGGCTCTAGGCTCGTGGGTTTCAGTAGTTGTGGCACATGGTCTCAGTAGTTGTGGCTCACAGGCTCTAGAGTGCCAGCTCAGTAGTTGTGGCGCACGGGCTTAGTTGCTCTGCGGCATGTGGGATCTTCCCGGGGCAGGGCTCGAACCTGTGTCCCCTGCACTGGCAGCCGGATTCTTAACCACTGCGCCACCAGGGAAGTCCTCAATGCCTTCTTGACATTTCCACTTGGGTTGCCTGACGGGCATCTCAGACTTAACATGGCCAGAACAGAAGCTGAATTTTACTCAGACCTGACACTCTAGCTCTAGTCTTCCATCTCGGTAAAAAGCACCAGCACCCACTTAGTTGCTCAAGTATAAAATTTAGGACTTGTCCTTGATTCTGTTCTTTCCCTCCCATTCCGCAATCTATGAAGTTCTGCAGCTCTACCTCCAAGTGCATCCCCAAGTGTAACCGCTTTCATCTCTACTGCCACCTTCATTCTAGTACAAGCCCCAGCAACCACCACTTCTTACCTATGTTCCTGAAAGTATCTAATTGGTCTACCAAATTCTACTTTTGCTGCCCTAAAGACTTATTTTTCATAGAGAAGTCAGAGTAATCTTTGAAAGGCAGATCACATCATTTGCCTGCTTAAAATTCTCTAACAGCTTCCCATCACATCATGAATTTGACTCTAATTTTTATTCTGATTTACAAAGTCCTATATAATCAGGTCTCCTCTCTGAACACATCTTGCTTGCCAGAGTAAACCACAATCTGTTAGAATAATCGTACAGCTCTCAAATCAAGGTGATCTTTTACTGCAACAAAAAATTGCTAGATACTATTCAATCATTATATGTATTCATTTAGAGGAAAGCTCAAGGAAGAAACATGTGCTGGGAATTCAGTAACTAAGGCTTAATTGATAAAATGTCTGTATCAGTTATCCTATTTTTGGCTCCAATTTTTAGAATTCTGATGATTGTTACAAGCACAGAAAAACAAGAATTCAGTCTCTGAGGTGCTTCACTTTCCCCTGACTACTTACCCTGTGGGCAGACACTCTTCTAGTCTCTTGTACTGGTAGCCAGAGTTAGGGTTGATTTGGCCGCCTGGGGTGCAGGCTGTAGCCTGGATAGTTAGCTGATGGCAGGCACACTTAGACCTGTATAAAATAGAAGGGTACAACAGCTACAGCTGTGAGACTTTCTTTAGAGGCAGGAAGTTACTACTGATAAAAGGATGGTGATAAAGTAGTGAAATTTCTTTTTCTTCTTGCATACATGTAAATGAGAAAGGAAAAGACAGTAAGAATATGACAGAGTGAGAATAAGATAAAGAGACAGAGAACAAAACAAGTGGCAACCAAAAGCATAATGGAGGGAAGCAAAAGAAAAGGAGAATCAGAGAAACGAACATAAGACACATGCACCCAAGGTTAAGCTGTGGGGCCCCAGCCTCTCAGTCTCATAGTTTTCATGGAGGCCTTATGGCAGGAGCTCCAGCTAAGGAGGTAAAGGGAGGTGAGGAAAGGAGGAGTGCAGTATAAGGCAAAGAAGTGGAAAGAAAGACAATCACAACAAAGTTGGAGGCATGGCCAGCAATTCCTTAACCAACTCACTTGTCCCGGCACCCATCTTTGCAGTCACAGCCAACCAGAAATTCAGGGCCTGTGTTAATGAAAACACCCTTGCCCGGGATTCGTTCCTTGCTGTAGGCCACCTGAGGTGGGGGAGTTGTGTCAATCTCATTGACACAGGACAGAGGAACATCTTCCTTCCCATAGGTGATGTCCAAAATATAGTAAAAAGGCTTATAGGGCTGAAACTTTCGGTCCACAAGAACATATGGATCCAAACAGAACATCTCCAGAAAGAGGAAGTCACAGCCAGTCTCAAAAAGGTAGCGCTCAATCTCTTGCATTGTCCGAAGGCAGAGGCCACAGGGTGTCTTATAGATAACATGAAAGCCCATCTTGCGGTTAACTCGGCGCCGGGCTGTCATCCGCCGGAAGTCATATAGTAGTGGGACTAGGAGAGGGTTCTTGCCCCGATACTGCTCATTTCTCATAGGTCTGACTCGAGACAGACAAGTATAGCTGCAGACATGAGGTAAGTAGAAAAGCTTCTCCATGGGGGCGCGGTAGGAGGGCTCTGCCGGGGCCCGCTCCAGCATGCCATGGAAGGCTGGGGGTGCTGGGGGAGCTGGGGGTGCTGGGGCAGAGGTTGTGGATCCTAAAGGTGATCTGCAAATGAGATGCAAGAATTCAGATAAGAAAGCAATAGCACCTCTCTGGTGTACACTTAGCCCATCAGCTGGCTCAACCACTTCTCTAACCTTTCAAATAGCTGTCCTCTTAAAGCTAAAGATGATACAAGAAAGTCAAATTTCCCCTTGCCTTACTAAACCTGGACAATGACACGCTCTGGTTACTCTTCAGGGACTGATAATATCTCTATTTCAACAGCATACATTTTCCTAAAATTTTTTTTGCCTGTGACTTATGGAAGTAGAGTCCAGTCTTCTACTAATGCTAGTTTTTCCTGCTATGTGTCCTATAAATGCCCTGACTCCCATGATTCAAGGAAAGAGGCTACAGAGTTCCCTTTCTATTGTATCAATGATGACACCATATTCAATAAGCAATCTTAACAAATGACTTTCTGGTGATTGTATTTTTAGGCACCTAGTTTCTAATTCAATTATTTTTACATTCTGTTTCCTGGAAACGTCCAAGGTTAAAGCTTCCTTTTCAAGTTCAAACTTCTCACCATCATAATCTTAACTAGACCCCTTGTGGCCAAGGAACCTCCCTATACAGTGACCACTCAGTCCACACTGCCAACACCCCCAACAGAGAGCCTGAGATTTTCTCACCTATGTGTCTGACTGATCCCAGGTTTCCCACCAGGGGCATTTTCACTGAGTGCAGGGGATGTAGGGGAGGAATGACCAGAGCCCACAGATCCTGGCCGGAAGGATGTGCTTTTTTTGGCTACCTGCTTCCGAGATTGGGCAAGCTGGCTTTCCAAGCTTCTAGGAGATTAGAGATCATATAGTAAGGGATACAGAAAATACAATACGAAAGAAACCGGCGAAAAAGAAGGAATAGCACTCACTCACTGTCACCTGCCTGGGGAGACAGAGGTGGACCAGGTGGGGCAGGTGGGGCAGGTGGGGCAGGTGGAGCTGTAGGCTGAGGGGGCTCCACTGGCTTGAACTGGGTGCCAGTACTGGTCAGATCCTGAGTGTACTGGACCACGGGACCTTTGCTCCTCACAGCACCTATAGGAAAAAGGAAATTGACCATTGAGAAGATGAAAGCTGTGTCATTTATATTCATGCACACATCTAATCCTCAATTTATATAATCTAAAAAAGCAACAATGGAAACATTTTGACTAAGTGCTAAGACTGTCGGATCTCACTATTTACACCAATGAGTGGGAATATTGGCACAGGCTGACTTTTACTTAAATAACAAGATTTTATCTTCCTGCCTCAGACGATTTACATTAGTAATTATGTTATACTTTGGTAAAATTTTTCAAAAACGCATTCTTCGATCAACTAATGTTGTCAGGAAAAATTAACCAGAAAGTATGCCAGGAATATATAAAAACAAAAACAAAACTGGTTTGGGCTTTAAAAAAATTGACCACAGATAACACACAAAGCATATAATCTTCACGTGGATAACAGAGGTAATTACTACCAACAATACCCCTAACCTAAGCCAGTTGTTTCAGATTTTTATGTGTTTTTTAGAAAAAATCAGAGCCATAGCATGTGGAGGCAGCATCACAAATCCATCACCACTACTGGAAACAATTCAGGGCACATGTCCTGCTTTCAGTGAGTCAGTAGTGTCATCCTGGCAAACAAAGGATATAGCCATTGTACATACACCCCTTTGCTGGTCTGTCCATTTCTTCCTTCTCCCAGGGTATCTTTCAGGACATACCCATATTTGGACGTGTCCTGAGCTGTCCGCCTTGCTTCTTCTCTAGTGCAGAGGCTGAGGATGTCTTCATGCTGAACATGGGCTCCAGCCGTGTGGAGCCTCGATAGATCCATTCACATCTTTTGTCATCCTGGGGGATTGGGAGGAAGGAAAGGTGGCGGGGGGAATGGGTTAAAGGCTAGAATCTACACCGCTGCTTGTGAAGAATATATACTATGTGCCTCCCTTGGGCGAAATCTCCCTGATGAGCCCTGAATTCCCTATCTATTCAATAAACTTATGTGCCAGGCTCCATGACAGGCATCAGGAATTCAACAACAACAAAAAACAAAAAAAAAACCCCAAAACAAAAACACATACATTCCTTGTGTAAAAAATTATAAGAGGGATAGATGTTTATATGAGTATAAGAAGTGTAACAAGGATCATAAGGCCTTAGGATCAAAGGGCTGAAATAGTTCAGACAAGAAATATAGTTCTAAGAAAGGCATGAGACAGAAGAAAAGGATAGGTATAGAAGATCTAAGAGTTAAACTGGGCCTTGAAAGATCATTAAGATCTTGAATTCACTGATCCTTCTTTTTTGTCCCACTATGCTATCAAAGCCCTAACCCTGGCAAACAGAACTAGCCGCCTTCTCTGTACCTACATGCATTGTGGATACTCCTGGAGAAAAACAAAAACACTGTCATGCAGATTAGTGTCATAATTAAATTCAGGGAAATTATTTTTAATAACCACTCATACAGGAACCAAAAAAGAGATAAAGTAAAATTTGACCCGAAACAGCAAGAACAGGTAAGTGGGTAAGAAAGAGGAAAACTATGGCATTTCTACAAAATCATCATCATTATTGCCTCTTATGCTCCCCCATCTCACCCATATCCCTGCCTCTAAAACTCTAGGGAAGAAGAGTACCAGGAAGAGGATCCTGACTAGGCTGCCGTCCACCTCCTCAACTCGGGACTTCCACCACGTGCCTTCCCACTCAGTCTTGATAAGCTGTCCACTCTTGAGCAAAACCATGGGGCGGTTGGGGTAAGCAGTGATATACTCCTCTATGAAGTCTCGGCAGGAGATGTCTTCTATGTCCTCCCAAGTCTTTTTCACTGTCCCAAGGAAGAAGTAGGGCTGAGAGAGGGCAGGTAGGGCATGTCTTGATAGGGGAAAATGGTTGGCAAGGAGACGTTTGGTATTTTTCAGGTTGGGAGGGAGAGAAAAAATAAACGAAGAAATCATAACCTCAAGGGAAGCAAAACCAAGATCACCTAAAAGTATTGAACCTAATGTGTAGATATACACTCAAATCAAGTAAATACTAGATAAGCAATATGAAAACATAGGTGAGGCACTAATTTCATAAAAATGGATGTTTCTTCTTAGGAAAAGTCAAGTGGAAATTCTTGCTAACTTGGTAAGTCTAAAGGTAAATCAAAAAGAATCAGGTGGCACCATGAAATTGATTTAAAAAAACCTGTCCTTCCTTCTCATGCTCTATCAGGCTTTTAAGGGACCCTGAATGTATTTACTGCCATGTTATGTGGAAACACAGCCATGTTAGTTGACTCTTCTGCACTTAAAAACAGTCGCTTCTGTTAAGAGTCTCTCCCAAGCCAGAGTCACAAGTATAGAGGACACTATGAAGCCCCCATCTAATACAGCTTCTATAGAAAGCACCATGAGAAAGTGCTATGAAAGCACTATGCAGACTACAGATTTATACAAATGTTAGATTAACCATGAGACTAGGAAAGAAGTAATATCTTCTCAAACCTAAATCACTCAGAAATGAAATCAAAAGACATCTACAATATGAGCATCCACTCAAGGTCAGTCATGATCTTCTAGTGTCTGACTCTTTGGCTGCAAAGACCCAGCACTAGAGATGAGCAAATAAAACTGCAACTCTCAAAGGACATTAATCAAACTTATCCTCTTTGAGACTAAAGCACCAAAAACATTAGGGCCTTTTAATTGGTTGTCTTAAGAAATACAAGGTAAAGGATGAAATGGATAGAACTAAGGAAGAAAGGAGGGACACTCACGTGGCCGGCAAATGGGATACAGTTCAGACTGTGTAACATAGGAAGCGTAGCCATCATCAAAGAAAATGAGAAACCTATAAGGAAAGAGTGATGGTAGAAAGATTGGGGGTTATGATATTTAACATGACCGACAGAAATTATCTTATCATAGCTTCCACGCCTCTGGATCACAAACAGGACACACTCCAGGGAAGATGTTTGGGGCACTACTTTCTTCCTACTATTCTCTCTTCCCACCCCAAGAGTTAAGAATTCTCCCTTAGGTTAGCAGATGCAAACTATTACATATAGAATGGATAAACAATAAGGTCCTACTGTATGGCACAGGGAACTATATTTAATATCTTGTGATAAACCATAATGGAAAAGAATATTAGAATTCTCCCTTAATCTAACCAACATATCCCCACTTTCCCAAAAGCTATTTATTCTCATTACACTGTCGGATTCCTACACTGCTGAAAAACATTTAGTCTCCATTTCTTCCTTCTATATGTATTCTCTATTCCCCCTAACCATTAATCAATCTGAATTATTCTCCCCTACCTAGTTTTCTCCTTGAGAAAAGGAGAAAAAAGGGGTGGGGGGGGGAAGCGAGAAAGAATCATCCACATGACTCCATGGCAAAGAAAGCGTTTCTGGCCACTGGGGACTAAGAACACAAAAGCTAATTGTGAGATCTGGACTGTGGCTTGAACAGGGCAGGTGCTATGCTCCCGGCTCCCACTCTCTTTACAATCCTCTGTCCAGGTACCTGAGCTTGTTTTTGACGTTTGGTGTCTCAGCTACAATGCCAGCGTAGAGCCAGACCTGATTCCCATCTTTGTATTTGGCCACTACTCGACTGCCCACATACAGCTTGTCAGCAGGAGGGTGGTAATCATAGGCAATATGGTTCCCTGACAGAAGACTCTTTCCTTTGTTGTCAAATTTCACCTTGTACTTCTTTCCTGGCCCTGAGTAAAAGGGAAAGATAAACAAAAAATTTTAAAAACCATCAGTTTCTGTGTGAATCCTGGTTGCTACGTGAGAGACAAAAGGCAAGGCTATGGGGAAAAGAAACAATCAGCATTGGAGACCTGCAGGTTGTCTTTCATTAGTTCTTCCTCTAGCTTGAACATACCAACCGTCTGGATGGCAATAAGGGTGCCTTTGTGCCACGTCTTAGTTCTCTTCTTGCCCAGAATGCGCATGCTAACTACCAGGTCACCATCTTTACTCAATTCTCCAGACATTTGACTCAAGGTTCCTAGGAAGAAAGCATAAAGAGATATGGCATAGACTGGGGAAAGAATGGAAAAATAAAGAGAGTACTGGGTTATTGGGGCAAGTGGGGTAATCTTTTGATCCTTAGCCACTTTTACTGCTCTCTTGGCCAAGGGCAGAAATGTAAGACACAGCCGAATCAACTGTTTATGCTAACACGAAAAACTTGAATTGAAATTCACATGTAACTCAAGACCATCTCACTTTAACCAAATATTTCCAACTCCTTATTAATAACATTAATTACCACTCATTAAATGCCACGTAGCATTTTATAAAACATTTTCCTGGGAGGGATCTCTTAACAGCCACACTCTACAAACAAAGCTTCCCTCAGACCTCTTTTTAAGGGTTTGAGTTACTCTCTTCTCTTTAACCTTCATCTGGAAGAAGAAATCAGGAGCATGGAGCTAAAAAGGTATTTGGACAAAGCCATCACACAGTAGAAAACCAGCAGACAAAAGACTTAAGCCAAGGGACTTCCCCGGTGGTCCAGTGGTTAGGACTCCGCACTTTCACTGCCGTGGGCCTAGGTTCAATACCTGGTTGGGGAACTAAGATCCCGTAAGCTATTCAGCGGGGGGAGAAAAGACAAGCAGACAGCAAGGAAAATCTGTGGTGTTAAAAGAACCAAACAGAGGTGGAGAAGGATTCTGAAATGCTAAAACAAAGCCAGTTATCCATGAAATCTCTGTGTAGGATTTCACGCCCGCACCTATACCAAGGTGCCTCCTGACTCTAACCTTTGTGTAGATCCTGGGAACTGCTCTTCTTGTTGACAGCATCCATGAACTTCTGGACATCTTGAGCTGACTTTCTTAAGGCAGCCATAGCTTCACGGAGCTGTAAGGAAGGGGATGAGGGAAACAAGTTTTAAAATAGTAGCACCGGTTCTTTTTTAACATCTTTATTGGAATATAATTGCTTTACAATGTTGTGTTAGTTTCTGCTGTACAACAAAGTGAATCAGTTGTATGTATACATATATCGCCATATCCCCTCCCTCTTGCGTCTCCCTCCCACCCTCCCTATCCCCCCCCCACCAGGTGGTCACAAAGCACCAAGCTGATCTCCCTGTGCAGTGCAGCTGCTTCCCACTAGCTATCTATTTTACATTTGGTAGGGTATGTATGTCAATGCCACTCTCTCACTTCATCCCAGTTTACCCTTCCCCCTCCCTGTGTCCTCACGTCCATTCTCTACGTCTGCGTCTTTACTCCTGTCCTGACCCTAGGTTCATCAGAACCATTTTTTTTTTTTTTTTAGATTCCATATATATGTGTTGGCATACAGTATTTGTTTTTCTCTTTCTGATTTACTTCACTCTGTATGACAGACTCTAGGTCCACCCACCTCACTACAAATAACTCAATTTCGTTTCTTTTTATGGCTGAGTAATATTCCATTGTATATATGTAGCACCAGTTCTCGAGAATAAGAACTTGTCTTTTAAAAAGCAAAATAGAATGAGTTATGTTTAGAAGCTTATAGTTACTTTATCAGGCAAAACCTGCCCTTTCTTACAAATCTGGTTCAGAAATCAGCTTTAGGAAGCTATCCTTGATTAATTTAACTGCCAAATTCTACATTCATATAGCACTCAGTGCATGCATCTATAAGAAACTTTTGCATTCTTTTAACACCTATTAGAGAACTGCAACCCATAGGGCTGATTATGAAGGGTGAATGATAATATGCTGATGGCTGAACTGACTGAATGGTCAGGCCAAAAGTTTCTCCCATTTTCATAGTCTTATCTCTCACCCTTCTCTTACCCATCCCAACTTACCTTCTGGTCTTTTGGAGTTCTGCTCCCAGCATCACCTACAGATGAGAAAAACTCTGAGTGTAAGGGACTTACACATAAGAATTTCCAAGAAATCAAGAACTAAGCTACTTAACAGGATTACCATGGAAACATTATTGATAACAACTGAAAACTAGATATAGATATACATATCTATGTGAAAGTACCAAAAGCATTCAGAAAGATACACAGCAAATAGGTAACAGTGCTTACCTGGGGATAAAGTACTGGGACAGGTGATATTCTGTGGGATTTGGGGTTTTCAAATATTTGAATTCTTTTCTTAAAAATTTATTTGTTTATTTTTATTTTTTGGCTGTGTTGGGTCTTCGTTGCTATGCGCGGCCTTTCTCTAGTTGCGGCGAGCGGGGGCTACTCTTCGTTGCGGTGCATGGGCTTCTCATTGTGGTGGCTTCTCTTGTTGAGGAGTACAGGCTCTAGGCACTTGGGCTTCAGTAGTTGTGGCACACGGGCTCAGGAGTTGTGGCTCGCGGGCTCTAGAGCACAGGCTCAGCAGTTGTGGCACATGGGCTTAGTTGCTCCACGGCATGTGGGATCTTCCCAGACCAGGGCTCGAACCCGTGTCCCCTGCATTGGCAGGTGGATTCTTAACCACTGCGCCACCAGGGAAGCCCAAATATTTGAATTCTTATAACAATAATTTATTTATGGGTTATTTGAATGATTTGAAAAATGAAATATAGTCAGTGAATTAAGCAAAAATGTTTCTTCTTGAGTAGTGCTGTCCAACAGAACTTCCTGCCATGATAAACATGTTCTGTATCTACACTGTCCAATATGTTAAAATTTGGCTACTAAGCACGTGAAATGAATTTTAAATTTTACTAAAAAATTTTTAAAAATCAGGTATAATTCACATACCAAGAAATTTACCCATTTAAAATGTTTAATTCAGTGGTTTTTAGTGTATTCACAAGGTTGTACAACCACCACCACTATCTAATTCTAGAACATTTTCATCACCCTGAAAAGAAACCCCACTAACGAGTATGGGGTTTCTTTTCGGAGTGATGAAAATACCCATTAGCACTCACTCCCCATTCCACCCTTCCCACAACCCCCAGCAACCATTAATCTACTTTGTGTCTCTATGGATTTGCCTATTCTGGATATTTCATATAAACGGAGTCATATTATATGTGGTGCATCATATCAGATTCATCTATGTTGCAACATTTATCAGCACTTCATTCCTTTATATGATTGAATAATATTCCATTATATGGCTATGCCATATTTTATTTATCCATTCATCAGTTGATGGACATTTGGGTTGTTTCCGCTTTTTGGCTGTTATGAATAATGTTGATAGGCACACTTGAATATCAGTTTTTATGTGGGCATATGTTCTCATTTCTCTTGGGTATATGGCTAGGAGTGGAATTGCTAGGCCATAAGGTTTAACCTTTTGGGGAACTGAAAGATTTGTCCAAACTGGCTGTACCATTTTACATTCCCACAAGCAATTTAGAGGGTTCCAATTTCTCCACAACCTTGTCAACACTTATTACTGTCTATCTTTTTAACTACAGCTATCCTAATAAGTATAAAGTAGTTTTGACTTGCCTTTCCTTAACAACTAATGATGTTGAACATCTTTTCATATACTTATTGGTCATTTTCACATCTTCTTTGAAGAAATATCTATTCAAATCTTTTGCCCATTTTTAATTGGGTCATTTGTCGTTTTACTCTTGAGTTGTAAGAGTTCTTTATACATTCTGGAAAATACTAGGCTTCACATTTCACATAATTTATTTTTTTATTTTTGGCCACACCACGTGGCTTGCGGGATCTTAGTTCCCTGACCAGGGATTGAACCTGGGCCCTTGGCAGTGAAAGTGTGGAGTTCTAACCACTGGACTGCCAGGGAATTCCCACATTTCACATAATTTAAATAGCCACATGTGGATAGTGGCTACTGTATTGTACAGTGAAATTTTAGATATTTATAACATATATTTAAAAATGGGGGGACTTCCTTGGTGGTCCAATGGTTAAGAATCCGCCTTCCAACGCAGGGGACGCAGGTTTGATCCTGGTCGGGGAACTAAGATCCCACATGCTGTGGAGCAACTAAACCTGCACACTTCAACTACTGAGCCTGTGCGCTCTGTAGCCCACACACCACAACTAGAGAGAAGCCCGCACACTGTGACGAAAGATCCTGCATGCTGCAGTGAAGATCCCATGAGCCACAACTAAGACCTGACGCAGCCAAATAATAAATTAAAAAAAAAAAGGAAGGCAATGGTGGTAATTATTTTGCAATAAACATACATATCAAATCATTATGTCTTATACCTTAAACTAATACTGTATTATTTGTCAATTATATCTCAATAAAACTGGGGGGGGGAGTAGCAAAAATAAATAAATAAATAAAAACAAAAATGGAAAGCAATGTAAATTTCTGAAAATAACAAAAATAGTTAAATAAACTACAACATATCTAAATGAGGTTCATAAAGAATCTTCAATAACGCGAGGCAATGCTAATGATATATATTAAGTTTTAAAAGTTAGGATACGAAATTATTTGATATGAACTCAACCTTGGAGAGAATACACAGACACACCTGTGCATGTGCACACATTCCTCAAAGAACTGTGACTATGGCATATGATTAATACCTGTTATCTTAGAACTCCACAACTGTAAAAGGCTTCAAAACACATGTTCTATATTTGAGGACAAATTAAGGAAGAACGGTTATTAATCTTGCAGGGATTTTTACCTTTAAAATGTATTTAGATACATTCATGTGGTAAAAAATTCAAACATTATAAAAGGACACACAATCAAAAATAAGTCTCCCTCCCACCCCTGCTTCTCGTTACTTGCCTCAGAAATAACCAATATTAACAGTATCTTTTGCAGCCAAAGATATTCTGCAAAGTTACATATGTATTCTAGCCTGCCTTCATCCTTTTACTCACACTCAACATGCAGTTTTTTTTTAAATAAATTTATTTATTTATGTATGTATGTATGTATGTATGTCTGTCTGCACCGGGTCTTTGTTGCTGCGCGCAGGCTTTCTCTATTTGTGGCAAGCGGGGGTTACTCTTTGTTGCAGTGCGCGGGTTTCTCATTGCAATGACTTCTCTTGTTGTGGAGCATGGGCTCTAGGTGCGTGGGCTTCAGTAGTTGTGGCACACAGGCTCAGTAGTTGTGGCTCGCGGGCTCTAGAGCACAGGCTCAGGAGTTGTGGCGCATGGGCTTAGTTGCTCCATGGCATGTGGGATCTTCCCAGACAAGGGCTCGAACCCGTGTCCTCTGCATTGGCAGGCAGATTCTTTATTTATTTATTTATTTATGGCTGTGTTGGGTCTTCGTTTCTGTGCGAGGGCTTTCTCCAGTTGCGGCAAGCGGGGGCCACTCTTCATCGCGGTGCGCGGGCTTCTCACTATCGCGGCCTCTCTTGTTGCGGAGCACAGGCTCCAGACACGCAGGCTCAGTAATTGTGGCTCACGGGCTTAGTTGCTCCGCGGCATGTGGAATCTTCCCAGACCAGGGCTCGAACCCGTGTCCCCTGCATTGGCAGGCAGATTCTCAACCACTGCACCACCAGGGAAGCCCAACAGGCAGATTCTTAACCACTGTGCCACCAGGGAAGTCCCAACATGCAGTTTTTTTGTTTTTATTTTTGGCTGCATCGGGTCTTAGCTGCAGCATGCAGGATCTTTGTTGTGGCATGCAGGATCTTTCGTTACGGTGCGTGGGCTCTTCGTTGTGGCACACGGGATTCTCTAGTTGTGGTGCACAGGCTCCAGAGCGTGCATGCTCTAGAGCTCGTGGGCTTTGTAGTTTGCGGCACGCGGGCTCTCTGGTTGAGGCGCACAGGCTTAGCTGCCCCACGGCATGTGGGATCTTAGTTCCCCAACCAGGGATTGAACCTGCATCCCCTGCATTGGAAGGCGTATTCTTAACCACTGGACCACCAGGGAAGTCCCCTTCATGCAGTTTTTATGTTGCTTTTTATCTCCACCCTTAAAATAACTAGGAAAGTATTCCCTATCAGGACCTACAAATCTGATTCTTTTTTCCCCCAATTTTTTTTATTGTGGCAAAATACACATAACACAGAATTTACCACCTTAACCATTTTTAAGTGCACAGTTCAGTGGTATTAAGTACATTCATGTCACTGTGCAACTATTACCATCAGTCATCTCCAGAACTCTAAGTCACCAAGTTAAGACATGAGGAACAGGACAGAGGGAGCATGAGGGAGTATAGTCATCTGCATGAAAGGTCTGAATTAAATGGCCAGCTTTGCTAAATATAAGCAGAAACTTTACACCAATAAATTAAATACTTAAGAAAAAATATAAATTACTAGAAAATTACAAGTTACCAAATCTGACTCAAAGAAATAGAAAAGCTTTGCGCAAAGTAAATAGATTCCTAGATGGCTTCACAGGCAAATTCTATCAAACACTCAAGGGATACATAATTCCAATTTTGCAAACACTTCCCAAAAACTAAAAGGAGAAATACTGCCTATTCCATTCTACAAGGCCACCAAAATCTCAATATTGAAATCACAGAAGGGCAGTAGCAAAAAAAAAAAAAAAATTATAGGCCTATCTCTGTTATAAAAGTGAAGATGCAAAAATCCTAAATATCAGCACAACAAATCCAGAAATGTTTAAAAAAGATATATTTAGTTGGAGTCATCCAAGGACTATAAGGTTGGAAAACTTAGTGATTTAAAGAAAAATATCCACATAATAATTTTACTAGATATATAAGGTATGTTCAATAAAATCAACATCTACTCATGATAAAAACTCCCAGCAAACTAAGAATACGGGACAAGTTCTATTACCTGACAAATGACATCTTCGAAAACCTGTAACAAGCTATCAGCCTTAATAGTATAAGATGAAAACATGCCCTTTAAAACAAGCCACAAGGGCCGCTCTCGCCTTCTGAGATGGCCCACACTCTGTCTGTGGACTGTGTTTCTCTCTAAATAAATCCACTTCTTACCTATCAAAAACAAAACAACCAAAAAAAACCACCAAACAAGCCACAAGACAAGGAAGTCCTTGTCATCATCATCACTCCCATTTAACATTATAATAAAGGTCTTAGCTGGTGAAATATGACAAGAAAAACAAGACTTATCTGCCATAAGTATAGGAAAGGAGGAAAAACTGCAATTATTTTCAGATGACAGTCTACATAGAAAACTTAAATGAAATCATAGAAATAAAAATTTAGTAAGATTGCCAGATACAAAAATCTATATGCAAAAGTCAACTGCATGTCTATATACCAGCAGCAACTAGTTGGAAATGTATTTTCTTAAAAAAGATATTTTTTGTGGCTACTGAAAATGGTAGTTGGGAATAAATCTGACAAAAGACGTGCAAGCTTTCCGTGGAGAAAATTAATCAACTCTCCTGAAAAATGTTAAGGACTACATAAATGATCTTTGTATAGGAGAGTCAAATACTATGAATTTATCAACTATTCCTAAATTGATCTTGTGATAATGTCAATGGTTTGGGAGTTTTTATTGGTGGGGGGGGGAAATGGGGAACATGACAAGCTAACTCTCAAATATAAATATAAGCACAACAGTGAAAAAGAACCAAGACATCTGTGAAAAAGAACAAGAAACTGAGGTTACTAGAGTTAAAAGATATTATAAAGCCACAGTGATAGGCTCTATAGAAACAGGAGGAAATGACAGACCAGTGAAACAGAACAGAAAGTCCAGAAACAAACCCACACAAATATATGGAAATAATTTATGATAGAGTAGGCAATGTAAATCAATAGGAGGGGACGCATTTCAATAATGGTGCTGGAAAACTGTTTAAGAACAACATAAAAAAAGAAAATACCTTGAATATTACACAAAAAATAAATTCCATTTGGAATTAAGACTTAAATGTGAAAGACAAAACTATGAAACTTTCAAAGGCAATGTAAGACCTTTATAGACTCAGGGCAGTAAGGATATAAAAAGCAATGACCATAAAAGAAAATGTTAATGTTAGAACTTCTGTTTATTAACAAATAACATAAAAAGTAAAGACAAAACATAAGCTTGGAGTGATATGTGCATTTTATAACTGCAAAGGATTAGTAATTATAATTATAGGAATAATAGGTAGACTTCCTATGAATTAAAAAAAAGTTGAGCAAATGAGCAAGATACATGAACAGACATAAAAAAGAAAACCTACAGATGACTCACAAACACATGAAAAGATTCCCAAGTTCATCTGTAGACAGGGAAATCAAATTTTAAAATGACAGTGCTAAGTGTTGTCAAGGATGTGGAACACAGGCCACTCTCAGCCACTGGTGGTATAAATATAAATTGGCACAACCACTTTGGAAAGCTGTTTGGTCACTAATTATCCAGTAAGGTTGAAAATTCCATATCCTATCTTACAGTACCCTAGGATATCCTAAAAAGATTCTTGCACATGTGCATCAAGAATCATTTACAATGGGGCTTCCCTGGTGGCGCAGTGGTTGAGAATCTGCCTGCTAATGCAGGGGACACGGGTTCGAGCCCTGGTCTGGGAAGATCCCACATGCCGCGGAGCAACTGGGCCCGTGAGCCACAACTACTGAGCCTGCGCGTCTGGAGCCTGTGCCCTGCAACGGGAGGGGCCGTGATAGTGAGAGGCCCGCGCACCGCGATGAAGAGTGGCTCCCGCTTGCCGCAACTAGAGAAAGCCCTCGCACGAAACGAAGACCCAACACAGCTAAAAATAAATAAATAAATAAATAGAGTAGCTATTAATTAAAAAAAAAAAAAGAAAAAAAAAGAATCATTTACAAGAATATTTAGGGCATTATTTACAATTGCAAAAAAACTGAAAACAAATGAAATGTCAACTCTTCAGAGACTAGATAAACTGTGGCATATTCACATAATGGAACACCATACTGCAGTAGCAACTGAACCAAGCACCACACATCAGCATGATGTTGAAGAAGTCATTGAAGAATGCATACAGTGTCTAAGATTCCATTTATACAGTTCAAAAATAGGCAAAACTACAGCACTTCTGGTAATAGTGATGTGACAAGATTGGACAATCCCCCTATGCAGAAAACAAGTATAAAACCAGACAAAATTGTCAAAAGCAATCATTTCAGGATATCCCTGGTGGTGCAGTGGTTAAGAATCCCCTTGCCAATGCATGGGATTGATCCTTGGTCCGGGAAGATCCCACACGCCGCAGAGCAACTAAGCCCGTGCACCACAACTACTGAGCCTGAGCTCTAGAGCCCGCGAGCCACAACTACTGAGCCCACGCACCGCAACTACTGAAGCCTGTGCGCCTAGCGCCCGTGCTCTGCAACAAGAGAAGCCACCACAGTGAGAAGCCCATGCACTGCAATGAAGAGTAGCCCCTGCTCGCTGCAACTAGAGGAAGTCTGTGTGCAGCAACGAAGACCCAATGTAGCCAAAAAATTAAAAAAAAAATCATTTTAGGACACTGGAAATTTGACCAAAGGCAAACAATAGATTGATAAGTATTCCTGAAAAACTGCTAAAGCTTCTGGTAACAAAGGTGGGAGTCTATGGATCTCTTGCCTGGGGCAGCTCCCATCCCTGCTCCACCTCTAGCTTGGTGGGCAAAAACTGTAGCTTTATCACTGAGGTGCTAGCCGTAACAAGCAGCTTTGCTAATTTGAGGTTGTAGCTCTTGTTTAGGGTAAGCAGCAAACCAGTAAATTTAACGAGGAGATTCTGAAAATGAGAGAGCCACAGACAGGCTTAGATAAATTCTCTATACATTTTTGGGTAACTGCTAAAATATGCATATGCAAAGAGGACCCAAGAGTGCCTGGTTAAAAATGAAACCCAAGGTCAAAGAAAAAAATCACAAAGGAAATTAAAATTTATGAGTTACATGAAAATGAAAATTCAACATATAAAAATTTATGAGATGCAGCAAAGCAATGCTCAGAGGGAAATTTATAGCTTTAAATGTTTATATTAGAAAGGAAGAAAGGTCTAAAGTCAACAGTCTCAGCTTTGACTTTAAGAAACTAGAAAAAGAAGAGCAAATGAAACCCAAAAAAAGTGGAAGGAAGAAAATAGAGATCAGAGTAGAAATCAATGAAATAGAAAAGAGAAACAGTAGCAAAAATAAATCAATGAATCCCCAATACTGGTTCCTTGTAAAAGAACAAAAATTGATAAACCTGTATCTAGACTAATCAAGAAAAAAAAGAGGAGATCTAAATAACCAATATCAGGAATGAACGGGACATCACTACAGAACCTATAGAAATTAAAAAGGATCATAAGGGAATACTATGAACAACTTTATGGCAATAATTTAGACAACTTTGATAAAGTGAACAAATTCCTAGAAAGACACAAATGAACAAAATCAACTTGAGAAGAAATAGAAAATCTAAATAGATATATCAGGTAAAGAAAATGGATTAGTGATTATATTAAAATAGATATATCAGGTAAAGAAAATGGATTAGTGATTTATCTCCCCACGATAAATTCAATGTGATATCCTGGATTGGATCCTGGAACAGAAAAAGTCCACAAATTGAATAAAGTCTGGAGTTTAGATAAAAGTAATGTACCAATGTTTGTTTCTTAGTTTTGACCAATATATACCATGGTAACATTAACATTAGAAGAAACTGGTGAAAGGTATGCAGGAACTCTCTATTACCTTTGCAATTTTTCCATAAATCTAAAATGATTCCAAACTAAAAAGCTTATTTTAAAAAAATCTTTCCACAAAGAAAAGTCCAGGCCAAGATGGTCTCATTGCTTAATTTATCAAACATTTAAGGAAGAAATAATACCATTCCACACAACTCAGTGGAAGGAACACCTCCCAACTCATCTTATAAGGCCCATATTACCTGCTACCAAAGCCAAAGATATCACAATAAAACTACAAACCAATAGCCCTCAAACATATGTGCAAAAATTGTTAAAACATCTGCAAATCCAATACAGCAACATATAAAAAGGATTATACACTAAGACAAAGTGGGGGGTGGGGATGCGAGAGTTATTCCAGGAACAAAAGATTGGTTTAACATTTAAAAAATAATTATTGTAATACATCCTATTAATAGGATAAAGGACAAAAGCCATATGATCACCTGAGGACAACAGAGAAAAAGTAGCTGACAAAATCTGAAATCGAATCCAGCTATTATAAAAACCCTCAGCAAACTAGGAATAGAAGCAACTTCTCTCAACCCGATAAAGGATACCTACAGCTCACATCATAATTAATGCCTAAACATAAAATGCTTCCCTGATAAAATCAGGAACAAGGAAAGGATGTCTGCTCTTTTTTCAACATCATACTGGAGGTTCTAGCAAGCATAATAAGGCAAGGGAAAAACACAAGACATCTAGATTAGAAAGGAAGAAGAAAAATGACTATTTGCAGACAGCATGGTCTAATACATAGAAAATCCTAAGGGAGCCACAAAAAACTTCTAGGAAACTGTTAAGCTGATGCTAAAATTTATTTGGATTATATATGAAATACAAATGAATTTGGAGGACTTTCACTAAGTGATTTTAATACTTACTGTAAAGCTACAGTAATTAAGACAGTGTGGTGCTGGTATAAAAATAAACATTTAGTTCAATGTGACCCTCAAATACAACATATGGCCAGCTGATTTTTGACAAGGATACCAAAAGAATAGTCTTTTCAACAAATGGTGGTGGAACAACTGGATAGCCATAAGCAAAACAAACCAACCAACTACCCTCAACTCTTACGTTAAGAATTTTTATTCTTCAAAAGACACCATTAAGAAAATGAAAAGACCACATCTGGGAAAATGTTTGTAAAATAGATCTGATAAATGAATTGTACCTAAAGTATAATAAGTCAGAAGACTTATATATTGATTTAGAAAAGTCAATAATAAAAAAACAACCCAATTTTTTAAAAAAGGCAAAACGATTTGAATAGATATTTCCTCAAAGAACATACATAAATGGCAAATAAGTATGTGAAAAGATGCTCAATGTCTTTAGGAACATGCAAACTACAATCACAATGTGAGGGAGTCCCCTAGTGGCCTAATGGTTAGGATTCCGGCTTCCACTGCTGTGGCCTGGGTTCAGTCCCTGGTTGGAGAACAGAGATCCCACAAGCCATGCAGCATCGCCAAAAAAAAAAAAAGCTACAATCCCACTTTGCTAGTGGGAATGTAAAATGATATGGCCACTTTGGAAAACACAATAGCGGTTTCTTAAAAACTCAAACATACACTTACCTAAGACTTAGCAATTCCACTCCTAGGTGGAGTATCCAACAGACATGAAACATAACGTGGACATTAAGACTTACACGCTAGGGACTTCCCTGGTGGCGCAGTGGTTAAGAATCCACCTGCCAATGCAGGAGGCACGGGTTTGATCCCTGGTCCGGGAAGATCCCAAGTCGCACGGGGCAACCAAGCCCATGCGCCACAACTACTGAGCCTGCGCTCTACAGCCTGCGAGCCACAACTACTGAGCCTGTGTGTCACAACTACTGAAGCCCGTGTGCCTAGAGAGCCTGTGCTCCACAACACAGAAGAGCCACCACAATGAGAAGCCCGCATACTGCAACAAAGAGTAGCTCCCGCTCGCCGCAACTAGAGAAAGCCTGTGCGCAGCAATGAAGACCCAACACAGCCAAAAATAAATTAATAAACTAAAAACAAACAAACAAAAAACTGTTAAAGAATAGACAAAACCAAATAATCTGTTTTGAGATATATACATAGGTGCTAATGCCACCTATAAAGAAAAGCAAGGGAATTCAGAATACAGGTTACATAGAATGGGGAAAGGAGAATAATTCAATCAGGAAGTAGCAAGAAGTGAAAATCTATGATATCAATACTAACAATCTTCTATTTTTTTTTTCTGTAACAGACAAGTCCAACAGTTAGGAATATGGAGTTAGTGAGAATGGTTTCTCCTCTCTTTTATCTTCTATTTGCTCATCTTCCCACGTTTCAATTTTAATCCTGAGACTTTCCTGTCCATAGCCTCATCTCTTACCTGAATCAATACTGAGGACATCATCATCTTCATCAGGAATCTCAATTATTTCTGTAGGCCGGGAAGCTTCATCTTCAGAGCTACTGTCCCGGTACTGTAGTCCCAGTTTGGAGTAAAAGTCCTTCACCAAAGACTCACAATTAGTCACTGCCCTAATATTGGAACACACATAGAAAAGGTCAAAGCCAGCAGAAGCAGGTGTAAAAGCTATTAGAATTTATATATATTTCAGTATACACTGACCTCTATTTAAACAGGCCATATTCCAAAGAGTTTCTGTTTTGAATTTTAAATGCTTATCCCATAGAAAAATGTTTAAATAGTGGTTTCCAGACTAGTTCTTCAAAAATCCAAAATAAGCCCAAAGCACGGTCCTTTCAACCTTACCTCATTATTTACCTTGTTGTTATTTGGAAATATGTTCTAAGTGACAACTAGGGCAGGAGAAACAAATCTTCTGGGGGTTTAGGAGTAGAAACAGGGCTCTAGGAACTTATTAAAGCTTCTCAGTTACATAAAACAGCAAGTCTTTATAATATGCACTCCCTAGATGATTCTACTAAGAAAACAAAACAATTGCTCTGAAGTAGAGTGAAGTATAAAGAAGGGGAAGGGAGTCAAGACTTGGACTCCCCTACTGTTGAGCATATTAGCCTCTGATAGATGAATATTATATTATATGGGTGGTTGTGAGGTCAGATTATGGTCCTTAACCCTTGAGGAAGAGTAAGGTTCTACATATCTGTACCTTCTAAAGTACAAAGTGCACAATGTCATGAACGATTATACTACTTTAAAAATGTCTGCCAATAGGTAGATTTCCTCCTATTTCCTACGTGGTTCTTACCTGGATGCATCATCAAAGAGCTGGTCAACATGGGCCACCTCGGATTCCTTCTGTATTACCCACGTCTCCAACTCTGCTAGCTGCTTCTTGCGCTGCTGTATACAGTCCATCTTTTCCAGTTCGTCATCAATGAACTGCCGAAGTTCCTCCATAGAGATACCCAGCTCCTCAACCACTGCTTGTTGCAGCTCTGCAATCTCTTCAGACTCCACTGCAGCTGTTGCTGCATCCAAACCAATGCACCCAGGGAGGGAGGACATACTGTTGTCCTCTACATGGAGCAGGAAACTAGAATTACTTTTGGAGTTATTATGACTGCAATAGAGAATTTCAGTCCCCTAATAAAACTCATTCCTACTCCGCTACTTGTTACTCAAATATACGTAGTTAGGTTTAATTCTATGTTCTCTTTCCCCATTCTCCAGTATCTGAAGCTGAGATTTTGTAGAGTTCTCATCTCCTGTAGGCTATAGACTATCGGCCTGAATAAAATGTAAAAGTTTGAGAGGGCACGGAAGACATATATTATGCAACAGGGAGCTACCGAAAATAATGTTTTAGGAAACTGAAGAGAACCAATTTATTGAGGAAGATATTTCTGTGGTCTGTGTTCTTTAACTGACTAATGAGATAAATCTTTGTTTGCACGCTCTGCCTAATTTGAACAAATACTCCCCACCTGGAGGGGAGGGTTTGGTCTACAACTCCCTAATTCGTTGTTTTCTCTTTAATTACTTTTCCCCTTACATTACTTTGCTTTTGTGTGGAAATTTCCTGTTTGAAAAGTCTATAATACTTAAGGACACAAAAGCTTGCAGCAAAGAGGTTTCCCCAAAGTAAAAGGAAATAAAGCAATTTGGGAATAAAAACGTGGCTACCTAAAATCGACAATTCAAATACTCCCACATACAACTCACATTGGTGTTAACTGCTTTTTCGATCAAACGGTTAAAGCAAAACTGAAGGCGTAACGCCGTGCGACCCCAGCGCCAGTTCTCACTGCCTCCATTTTTCTTTGGCCCACACACCGCCCCACCCCCGCGCTATCCATTTTAGGGGTGCGTCCCACCCACCCGCAAAGCCAGCTCAACCCCGCCCCCGCTAGTCTCCCGGGGAAGACCTCCTTCCCACCCTCGCCCGACCTCCTACCACAAACAAAACATTCCATACAAGCCCTTGGTCTCCAAATACCTCAATTAACAGTATTTCCCACACCTCCCAGCTTCCAGCTATGATGGCTCTTTCTCACCAACCAGAGCCCAGACTCACGACTCAGGGGTCGGCCTCGGTAGGAAAGAACGAAACCAAAGGGAAAAGGGAGCAGGGGGAGGGGAAGAAGCGTGAGGGAGGGAAGGGGAAGCAAAAAAAAAAAAAAAAAAAAAAAAAAAAGACGCCGGAAGCAAACCTGAGGTGCCGTTCCGGTTGTCGCGACGGTAGCCTGACGGGGTCAAACCCAAAGGTGCAGGGCGCCCCTCAAAGGCTGGGCAAACTCAGGCGAGTACGCATGCGTCGAGGCAGAGCCTTCCAGGGCACACGTGAGAAACGGCTGGCCGGGTAAAGTGGGCGTGGCCTAGAGTATATTACAGAAGCTCCGCCTCTTCCACCACCCCCAACTGGTGGCAGCAATACTAAGTTTATTGTGTGAAGGCTCAGTTGGCAAACACTCTTAGGTTTAGAATTGTTTCTCACTTTTACTTGAGTTTGTTTTATTACGTAAGTTGTACAAATTGTAACAAGTCGAATATTAAGATGTAATAAGAAAAATATGAAAATTTCCTCTCCACCCCATCACTTAACCATCCCTTGCTCCTTTGAGATAAAACAGCTTACTTTTCTAGGCTTGGGTGTACAAGGTCAAACATGTGGATTTTTTTGTTATGTTTTGTTTTCATTTAACATGTGGACATCACATGAAGTCAATAAAAAGGATAAAAGTTGTCTTTTTAACAGTTGCATAATATTTCATAATATGGCTAAACCATATTTAGGAATTTAGATTGTTTTCAATTTTTAGGCACTACAAATAACTCAACAATAAACATTAACATCCGTTTGCAGTAGTACTTTAATTTCTGTGAAAGAGATTCCCCAAAATGGAATCTGAGTAAAAAAATAATGTACTTTCTCCCATTTTTATTAGGATCTGCTGTCAAATTACTTTTCAAAAGGTTGAAACAATTTTTACTTCCACTAGCAAATCTGTGAAAGTATCTCTTCCCCCACACCCTCATTAGGACTATTTGTTAACTATTTATTAAAAATATTTATTTAGGGGGCTTCCCTGGTGGCGCAGTGGTTGAGAGTCTGCCTGCCAATGCAGGGGACACGGGTTCGAGCCCTGGTCTGGGAAGATCCCACATGCTGTGGAGCAACTAGGCCCGTGAGCCACAATTACTGAGCCTGCGCATCTGGAGCCTGTGCTCCGCAACAAGAGAGGCCGCGATAGTGAGAGGCCCGCACGCCGCGATGAAGAGTGGCCCTCACTTGCAGCAACTAGAGAAAGCCCTCGCACAGAAACGAAGACCCAACACAGCCATAAATAAATAAATAAATAAATAAATAATTTAAAAAAAAATTTATTTAGGGGCTTCCCTGGTGGCGCAGTGGTTGGGAACCTGCCTGCCAATGCAGGGTACACGGGTTCGAGCCCTGGTCTGGGAGGATCCCACATGCCGCGGAGCAACTGGGCCCGTGAGCCACAACTACTGAGCCTGTGTGTCTGGAGCCTGTGCTCCGCAACAAGAGAGGCCGCGACGGTGAGAGGTCCACGCACCGCGATGAAGAGTGGCCCCCACTCGCCGCAACTAGAGGAAGCCCTCGCACAGAAACGAAGACCCAACACAGCCAAAAATAAATAAATAAATTAAAAAAATATATTTATTTGGTTGCACCAGGTCTTAGTTGCAGCAGGTGGGCTCCTTAGTTGTGGCATGCGAACTCTTAGTTGCTGCATGCATGTGGGATCTAGCTCCCTGACCAGAGATTGAACCCAGGCTCCCTGCATTGGGAGCACGGAGTCCTATCCACTGCGTCACCAGGGAAGTCCCTGGTAACTGTTTAGTTTTTAAGAATTTGATATGTGTTTAAATAGTATGTGTATCAGGATAGACTATGCTACGTGCAGAAACAACTCCAAAAGCTTAAAACAAAAACACATATTACTTGCTCACACCGCATAATCATCTCTAGAAAGTTGACAGTGGAGCTCTGCTCATGATAGCTACTCAGAAACCCAGGCTGATGAGCTGTCCTGCCAAAAGGAGAGAACACTAGAGGGTCTCACGTTGGCAATTACAGTGACTCAGGACACTTTAATTTTCAACTCATTGGCTTGAATGAGTCATAAGGCCCTACCCAAACACAAGGGGGCCAGGAAGAACAGTCACGTCTCATCTCTGGAAGGAGGGAGAAGCAGATGTATTTGATGAATCAGCACTATTGACTACCACAGACTCTCATTATTGCTTTAATTTGTTCAGCTATATTTACACTAACTGCATCTAACTTCATTTAAAAAGTATAAAACAGAACCTCCTTCCTTTTTTTTTTTTGGCCGTGCCGCATGCATGTGGGATCTTAGTTTCCCAACTAGGGATAGAACCCGTGCCCCCAGCATTGGAAGCCTGGAGTGTTAACAACTGGACCACCAGGGAAGTCCCCAGAACCTGCTCTGTAAGACTGGAAATAGGCCCTGAGCAGCCAGGATCATCAGAGTTTTTAAAATCCTCTCCTGGTAACCACACTTTCACCTATGCTCATATCACCTGCCCACCAGTTTCCTGGGACCACGCTAAGTGCCTATTTCTAATTGTTAAGACACCAGGAATTGAGGTACAGAGAAATAAATGTCTCCTCTAGATATTTGAAATTCAGAATATTCCAGACTCCCCTCATGATCGTATTATTTTCTAACCTGAGCTAGAAATTTTAGACATATTACTCCTTATAAAACACACACACACACACACACACACACACACGATATCTATTGAGTGTTTACTTCATACCAGGCACTGTTCTAAGCACTTTACAGTCATTAATTTAATGCTCATAATAATCCTATGAGGTAGGAACTATTATTATTGTCTCCTTTTTTTAAATTAAATTTTTAAAACTGAGGTATAATTGACTTACAACGTTATGTTAGTTCCAGGTGTATCAAATAATTTTTTGATATTTGTGTATATTGCAAAATGATCACCACAATAATTCTAGTTAACATGCTACCATACATAATTTTTTCTTGTGATGAGAAATTTTATGATTTTTTTTCTTAACAACTTTCAAATATGCAATACAGTATTATTAACTATAGTAGCCATGCTGTATATTACATCACCATGACTTCTTTATTTTATAACTAGAAGTTTGTACCTTTCAACTCCCTTCACCCATTTCACCTAACCCCCCCCACCCCTGACCCCCACCATGTCTGGAAACCATCAATTTGTTCTCTGTACAAATTGGTTTTGGTGGTCTTTTTTTTTTTTATGATTCCACATATAAATGAGATTATACAGCATTTATCTTTCTCTGTCTGAATTACTTCACTTAGCATTATGCCCTCAGGTCCATTCATATTGTCTCAAATGGCAAGATTTCATCCATTTTTATGGGTGAATAACATTCCATTGTATATATTATTGTCTCTTTTTTTATGGATGAGAAAACTGAGGCACAGAATTAAATAAATTTCCCAAAGCCACAAAGTTAAAAAGTGTCAGAGCACGGCAGTTTGGCCTTACAGCTTGTGGTTTTAAACCTTTATACAATACAGCTTGTTTATCCTAGCTTATGAATGCTTTTTATATCTTTTCCTCCTTTCTTTTCCTATTCTACTGCCTTTATTTTGTTCTTCTTTCTTTCTATTTTTTTTTGGACACACCACGCAGCATGTGGGATCTTAGTTCCCCAACCAGGGATTGAACCCGCGCCCCTTGCATTGAAAGCCTAGAGTCTTAACCACTGGACCACCAGGGAAGTCCCCTAGATCTTATTTCTTGCCAGGACAAAATAGTCTCCTAATTGATAGGCCTTATTGTAGATCAGTTCTATCAGTAGCTCTGATCATGTCACTCCTCTGCTTTAAAACTGTTTTCTTTATGTTTAAACTTTACAGTATAAAATTTGAGGCTCTTCATAATTTGGCCCCAATTTACCTCTCAGGCCGTGTTTCCCATTTCTCCTTTCACACTCCTGATTATGTGCTATTTACCCAACAAGTTTATGCATTTCACTTATATATCTTCATACTTTTGTTTACTGTGATCTATATCCTGGAATGACTCTTCCCTTTCTGTTGGTGAAATATTAATTCTCTAAGGTCCAATTCAAATGTCTTCTCTGTGAAGTTTTCATAGACCAGCAGTTGTCAAACTTTAGCATGTATCAGAATCACCCGGAGGGCTTGTTAAACCACAGATTGCTGTCCCCACACCACACTTGGAGTAGGTCTGGGTGGAGTCTGAGAATTTGCATGTCTAAGATTTTCCCAGTTGATGCCCATGCCATTGGTACTGGGACCAGAGTTTAAGAATCATTGTTCTAGGGACTTCCCTGGTGGCACAGTGGTTAAGAATCTGCCTGCCAATGCAGGAGACACGGGTTCAATCCCTGGTCTGGGAAGATCCCACATGCCGCAGAGCAACTAAGCCCCTGCCCCGCAACTACTGAGCCTGCGCTCTAGAGCCTGCATGCCACAACTACTGAGCCTGCGAGCCACAACTACTGAAGCCCGCGTGCCTGGAGCCCATACTCTGCAACAAGAGAAGCCACCGCAATGAAAAGTGCACGCACCACAAGGAAGAGCACGCCCTGATCACTGCAATTAGAGAAAGCCCATGCACAGCAACAAAGCCCCAACACAGCCAAAAAAAAAAAAAAAAAAAAAAAAATCATTGTTCTAGACCATCATTTACCCCCTGCAGAATTAACTCTTGCCTCTGTTCTTCTGTTACCTTAGTTCCTTTCCACTTGTCTGTTATCTGTGTATGTGTGTTTCCTCTGCTGGTTTGAGATCATCTCAAGGCTGAGTTCCTATCTTAATCATCTTTGTTTCCCCTAGCAACTGACCTATTGCCCCGTACATGCGGTGCTCTGTAATGTGTGATGATTAAAGGGAAATCTTTGCTCTGCCCTGATTATGTTTCTATTAGTTAGATTCCTTCAGCTTTCTGATGTGTGTGTGGGTGGGCTGGGGGTGGAAATGAGGAATGGGGATGTTGAAGAGAAACAGGGGCTATTTGGAGCATCACATTCCAGTCTGATTTCTTCATTGCCCTGAGGAGGTGAAGTGATCAGTTCAGTAGATCAGCAGTGGGACTCAGGGAAGTGTCTTCTAAGGACTTGTTGCTAAACATGCAATCATGGAGCCTGCTAGAGAACCTAAATCTCTGGCCCCACTCCGGATGTACTGAATCAGAATCTGAATTTTAATAAGACCTCCAAGTAATTTGTTTGCTCACTAAAATTTGAGAAGCACTATAGGAAAGGCAGGTTTGAGCTGTATAATCCTTTCCAGGGCAATATTTAGGGAGCCAAGCTCTGGCTTCATTTTTGTTAAGTATTGAAGACTAACTCTTGTCAGAGATGATGAGGCCCTGATATAAATGACTCACATTATTAAAATTTACAAATTATTGAAGTAGACAGTTTATTGTCAGCTTAATAATATGAAGTAATAAATAACTGATACACCAATTGGAATGCTCATGTTGGTGTGCTCAGCATATTCACTCCTGTAATCTATTGTGATATGTTGAAAAATCACAACCATATGCTACTTAGTACTTGATCATGAGAAATCATAGTATGGGGGCCAGAACCTTGGAATGCCAAATGATCCTTTCCTTGGAGACAGACTTGGGGGAAATTAGATCATAATCTGAAGGTTACTGTGTGATCTCAGAATCAAAACAAAGGAACATAGGGATTAAAAACTCAGAGGGTTTCAGGCATCAGGAAAGTATTGTAAAGGAGCAAAATGGGGTGAGTGAGGACTGTGGTCACCTGGGAAATACGTGTCTCACCTACAGGGAGCAGTTGATGATATTTAGCTCTAGCTAATTTTTGTCCTGTGTGACACATACAATGCTGCCAGATCTCCAATTTTTCAAGTGAACTTAAAAACCCATATTTTTTTTTAATGAAAGCTTCTGAGTTTTGAATATTGACAACTAATTCAAAAATTTTGTAAATTCTGCAATACTCTGAATCAGCATTCAAATTCTAGGAATTAAAATACATACCTTTGAAATGACATACAGTGCTAAATTATCTTCTGCAACATTGTTTGAAATAACAAAATATTTAGAAACAAAATAAATTTTCATCAGCAAGGGTTGGTTAAACAAACTATGGCACACCGAAACAGGGGCATACTTTTCAGCTGTGTTTTTAAAAAAAGGCTAAGGAATCTCTTTGTGTATTAATATGAAGTGATCTTTAAGATACTTTATTAAATGAGAAAAACAAGTGCAGAACATGGTATACACCACGCTATTAGTTGTTAAATAATAGTAAAAATATACATTTTTATACATATACATAAAATATCACTGGATGGATACCTAAGAAATTAACACTGGTTGTCTCTGAAGAGGGCAAATGGAAGGGTGGGGGACAAGAGTGAGAGTAAGAGTTTTTACAGTACACCATTTTATACCTTTTGATTTTTGAAACATGAAAATAGATAGTTTATTCAAAAATATTACTTTAAAAATAAAAAGAAAAGAAGAATGTCTGGAAAGATACACATATATGCAAAAACAAACTACTTTAATTGCAGTTACCTCTAGAAAGAAGGATTGGGAAACAAGGCAATGTCTAGGAACTTTCTGCATTTTTATCCTTAGGTAACGATTGAAAAAAAATTTTTTTATTATGTGCATTTGTTACTTTTACAATAATAATTTTAAAATGTCAACTCAAAAAGCAAATATAAAACCCAACACACAACCACACACACTTTGTAGATTACACTGGAGGGGGTCTGGCCCAATAAAACTTCTTTGCAGACCCACTGGATTTCTAAGCCGCCAGTTTAAGGTAAGTGAAAGGAATGTTTAAGGACACCAGATTAACAGAGGTAATGTGGGCAATAAAACCAGACAGACCCAAGGTCTGTGGGCTGCAGCTCCCTGAATGTCCACACCAAGGACTATCTGGCTACTGAGCCTAGAAATACTCAGCTGTCCAATGGCTAATTGCCTTCTTTCCTGAACAGCATTCACACTGGCCCTGTGTGAGTTTGCCTTGGGTTGCTCCTCTTTTTCTGCTTCCACATATGATCCATTTCTTCTGACTGATGCATTTTTTTTTCCCCCTTGGATAGGTTACTGGAGAAAGTAGGATAACAGTCAAACCTGTCACTCTCTAGTGACTATATATGGATGCTCTCATTAACCATGTGTTTGTCTTGCATTTTATTTTAGAAGGCAGAGAAAAGGTTAATTTCTGAGCTTCTGGAGGGGAACACATGTAACCCTCAAGTACTGCTTCAATCTTAATCTGCTTTCATTTTACCCTGACCTGCACCTTGCCCTGAATTTCTTTTCATCCAATAAGGGTACAATCATCTCTTTCTCTCTTTCTCCAATTTAACCAATACAGCACCATCTGTTCTGGTGAAGGCAAAGTCTAGTATCTCCAGTGGAAGGCTCCAGTTTCCCTGCCTCCATTTTCAAATAATCCTGAGCATTTACTCAGGCCAAGCAGGGGGGCAGCCCTGCTTCCAGGAATCAGGAACACAGACAATTATCAAGTCTCTGCTAACAGTGCATGGCTAGAGTTATGTCTCCATACCATTTCATATTGCTGCTAAAGCCTGGTTCAGCATGGTCCCAAGGATACAAGTCTCCTCTGAAGTGACTGCATGCTGGTACAAGTCCCTGCACAGCCCAAGTGATGCCCCACACTTAGATTCCAAGGTTATGACTCTCTTAGTTCACATTCCTGTGCGAGGTCACTGTTGCCTAGAACATTTGGCCAGCCTGGCTGGACTTGAGAGCTTTAGTCTCTATTACTTACTGTGCTAGAACCAATTCTCTTCAGCCAAACCTGTGTTGAGCCTTGGTCAGTGGCCTAGATGCCTCCTTTCCTTCTAGTGAATTGTCTTATAGACTTTCCTGCCGGTTAGCCCTAGTTCACTCTACCAAATTTCCGTAACTTCAGACTTTGGAGAGTAGGCATTATGATTTCCTTCTCTTTTCTCTTAAAAGGTCCCTGGGATGCTGATTGTGACACTCATCATCATCATCATCATCATGTATTATATATTAACTTCCTGTGACTGCCGTAACAAATTATCACAAACTAGGTGGCTTAAAACAATAGAATTTTGTCTCAGAGTTCTGGAGCCTGGAAGTCCAAAATCAAGGTGTTGGCAGGGCTGCACTCCCTCCAAAGGCTCTGGGGAGAATACTTCCTTGCCTCTTCCAGCTTCTGATGGCTCCCACCAAGGATTCTTTAGCTGTGGTTGCAGAACTCCAATCTCTGCTCTCATCTTCACATGACCTTTTCATCTCTCTCTCTCTCTCTCTGTGTCTTCTCTTCTGTCTTTTATAAAGACACTTGTCATTGGATTTAGGGCTCACCCCACTAATCCAGGTTGAGTTCATCTTGAGATCCTTAACTTTCCATCTGCAAAGACCCTTTATCCAAATAAGGTCACATTCATAGATTTCAGGGGTAAGGACATGGACATATCATTTTGAGGGCCTCTTTTCAACCCACTAGATGTTATTTTATAAATGAGCAAATGAGGAAATGTAGGCTGAGGGAGATTAAGGGGCTCACCCAAGGCAAATTTGTTCCCCTCTACCACAGAGCTCTGCCTGCTTGAGAAGGGCATCAGCTTTTTTTTTTTTTTTTTTTTGGCTGCGTTGGGTCTTCGTTGCTGCGCACGGGCTTTCTCTAGTTGCAGCGAGTGGGGGCTACTCTCCGTTATGGTGCGTGGTCTTTTCATTGCGGTGGCTTCTCTTGTTGAGGAGCTCGGAGTCTAGGCGCATGGGCTTCAGTAGCTGTGGCTCGCGGGCTCTAGGTGCGCGGGCTCAGTAGTTGTGGCGCATGGCTTAGTTGTTCCACGGCACGTGGGATCTTCCCGGACCAGGGCTTGAACCCGCGACCCCTGCACTGGCAGGCAGATTCTCAACCACTGTGCCACCAGGGAAGCCCCAGGGCATCACCTTTTATAAAACCTCACACACTAAAAAGGTCCTGTAAGACTCTTATCTTATAAGGTTCCTGCTGGCCTTATATTTGCATAACTAAAGGGACTTCCTAGGGCCACCTCTAGGAGGGCTTCTAGTTTTAGATGCACCTTACCAAGCATCATGATATTATATTACATTACCTCATAAAATTATGGCCAACTTTCTTATCTTAAGAATATTAGATACTGGAGGATTGAAACCCATGGCCTTATTTTAATCAATAAGTTCAACCTGTCTCTGTCCCACTTTGGTAACTATTTTCCTGAATAGGAACAACACAGACTGGCTTGTGTTTCATCCTTGTTATTATTCTCAACTTAACCTCATGTGCCTATTGTGGAATGCAAGAGTGAGAAGGCTGAGAAATAGGGAGGTGAAATAATAAAAAGTCTGTTTCATAAATGTCTGTATAAAAGATTTCAAATCTCCTGTGAAGGGAGGTCTACCAGGCTTTTTCATAGTTCAGCTCAGACATGGTTCTGTGGTTGTAGAGCTGACCTTATAGGGATTCTTCACCAACTTGGCACACCGAAAAATCATCACCATTAGGAACAAAAAAAGAAGAAGAACAAAGGCAATGGCAAAGCCTTTGTCTACATCAACACTGCTGGACAGGCTTGAATCATCCATGAGAACACACACTTCTTTACCCTTGTCCAGCTGTAGCTACTTCCTCAGGAATGTCTTCAGATTTGTCATATTCCTAGGCAAAAAAGGATAAAACAAGTTTACTGGTTTGTATATGTATATATGTATTTTCTTAATAATGCTATGTTGAAACCAGAGGGTTTTCAAAAAAAAAATTAGCAAGATTTATTTGAGGCACTTGTGAAACTGATAACATTAGTATAGGTGACCTTCAAGAAATACACACATGCAAGATCGGAAGAAATACTCCAAGGCAAAACATGAGCAATTATGTGTATCTCAGAAATCAACTGGGGCTTCCTTGCTCTGTTAAATCCAGGTAAAATTGTCTTGAACACCCCAATTCTGTGTGAAGTCCAAATCGTTCTCTAATATTTATTCAAATTCTGAGTACTTACTCTAGGTAATTTCTTGTAGAGTCTTAACTTATTAGGTATGAACATAAAATTGTTTTATTTTTTCTAATCACTATGTTTGTGCTGTCATTCCCATGTCTTAATTAAAAATCAGGTATGTTGCAGAAGTGATCAGGTTCAGTTATTAAAACTTAATCGGACTTCCCTGGTGGTCCAGGGGTTAAGAACCTGAGCTTCCAATGCACGTGGTGTGGGTTCAATCCCTGGTCAGGGAACTAAGATCCTACATGCCATGTGGTGCAGCAAAAAAACCCCAAAAAACAAAAAACAAAAGACAGCTTAATCCACCAAAACAATACTGAAAAGAACAAAGTCAGAGGACTCCCTCTTCTCAATTTCAAAACTCACCATAAAGCTACAGTTATTGAGATAGTGTTGTATTGGCATAAGGATAGACATATAGATCAATGGAATAGAATTGAGAGTACAGAAATAAACTCATATATGTATTGTCAACTGATTTTTGAGAAGGGTGCCAATACCATTCAATGAGGAAAGAAAACAAATGGTGCTTGGACAACTGAATAGCCATATGCAAAAGAATGAAGTTGGATCCTTTCTTCACACCATATATAAATATTAACTCAAAATAGATCAAAGACCCAAATGTAAGAACTAAAACTATAAAACTCAGAAGAAAAGAAAGGAGTAAATTTTCATAACTTTGGATTTGGCAAAGAATTTTTAGATATGACATCAAAATCACAGGCAACAAAAGAAAAAAAATAGATAAATTGGACTTCTTCAAAATTTAAAACTTTTGAGCTTCAAAAGACACTATCACGAAAGTGAAAAAACCCACACAATGGAAGAAAATGTTCGCAAATCTTATATCTGATAAGAGATTTGTATCTAGAATATCTAAAGTATTCTTACAACTAAATAATAAGACAACCCAATTAAAAATTGGGCAAAGGATGTGAACAGATATTTCTGTAAGGAAGATATACAAATGGCCGATAAGTACATGAAAAAATGCTCAACATCATTAGTCATGGGGAATTACTAATCAAGAGGCATAAAGTTTCAGTGAAGCAAGATGGATAAACTCTAGAGATCTGCTGTATGACATTGTACGTGTAGTTAATGATAATGTATCATACACTTAAAAATTTGTTAAGAAGGTATATCTCATGTTAGGTGTTCTTACCATAGTAAAACAAAATTTGAAAAAAGAAAGAAAGAAAAGAGGTTGGCTGAAGAAGCCTGTGGCAGTAGAGAAGAAGGCAGTGTTGAGATTGAATTGATCAAGGGGAATTTTTTTTTTCTTGAGGACCAGATATGGACCACAGAGAGGGACCAGCCTGGGGGTCACATAAAAGAGGATCTAGCCCAACAGAGCTTCCTGCTAAGATGATGGTTACCTTAATAGAAAATGGCTGGAGGTAAACTCGGATTCAGCATTGTAAAGACCAGTCAGAGGAGAAACATTGACCTGGAGGGATCTGCAGTTAGATAACCCTAGTGAGCTCATGAAAAGCACATCATGAGAGAAAGAGCCCTGAACATTATCCAAGCCTAGAGAGAAAAAATGCCGATAGATTTGTTGTGAAAACTGGTTTAATGGGACTTTTGGTGACACATAGAGAAAGCTAAAATATTGTTTTATAAAAGATTAATTGGGATGGTGAGGAACTAAATTGCTCTGTGAAAGAATATCAAGAATTGCGTTCATAATGGGCAGAGTTGTACCCTGGCAGAGAATTGTAAGGAAGTGTTCCTAAACTGAAGATGAGAGAAAAACTAGTCTGGTAGCTGGAAAATGGGGGAAGATTGGTAGATATTTGTACCGTCTTTAAGATATGTATCTCATTTATGTACGTATTACATTCTTTATGTGCCTTATCCTTTCTACAGTGCTCTTTCAGGGCAGGGTCATGTGTATTTTTGCGTTCCACATTTCAGTGGCTTATCACGCTCTACCTCTGTTAATATCCTTTTGGGCCTACTTTCCAAATATGTCTCAGATCAATTCCCTTTTCTTTATCCCTATGGCCACCCCTGTGCTCTAGGCCACCAAATGCCAGACACCTGCAAATACTCTCTGATCTCCTGAAAACACTCTTATTCTCCTCCAAACCACAAAGCAATCTTTAACAAATGTAAATCAATCAGTCTTCTGATTAAAATCCTTCAGCAGCTTCCCACTGTCTTCAAACTTCTTGATGGGGTTTCAAGGCTGTCCACGATTTGGTCTCATCTTGTTTCTTGCCTCTCTCTTCTTTGTACTTTTTTACCCAGCAGTGCTGGGCTTCTCACAGTTCCATGAGTTTTGCATGATCCTCGTTTGCCTCCATGCCTTTTCTATTAACATTATCTTTGCATTACTCCCATCCTTCTATATTCAACTTTTAGGCCTTAGCTTAAATGTTAATTTCCTAGGGAGATATTCTAGTAACATTCACTATAGTTTATTATCGTTAGTTTCTGTCTAGTCTCATAAAATAGTAATCCTACATGAGACTAAAGACCCTATATAATTTGTTTTTTTATCTAAAAGTCTGGCATACATTAGATGTTCAATAAGTATCTGTTCAATGAATGACCGTAACACTACACTTTGCAAAAGTGAGCATGTAAAGATGCTCATTGAATGAATGAATGACTTTGAGAATGTGGCATTGAATTAAGGAAGGAGAAGACTGTTGCTGATGTAAAAGGATAGTGTTAGCTGAGTGGTAAAGAAGGAATCCAGACTTCAGTGGATTAAGCAGGAAAGGGCAGTGAGGAAATGAAGACACCACGATTTTAAATAGTTTATGAGGAGTTCAACTAGGAAAGAAAGAATAGCAGCTAAAAGCCGATTGCAGAATCAAACGAGGGATTCCTTTTCAAAGGCAGAATGGAAAGGTATCAGGTAGGATGTGTTTGGTTGCAAGACACAGAAAAGTCCACTTAAGTGAGATTAAATAATACATGAAATTTATTGACTTATAAGACTGAAGTCCAGAGTAAGGATAACTTTAGGTGTGGTTGGATCCAGAGATTCAAGGCGTTATCAGGGTTCTGCCTTTTTATGTCTACCTTTCTTCTATGTTGATTTTATACCAAGGCTGGCTTTCCTGTTGTAACAAGAATGGCTCCAGAAAATCCAGACCTCACATATTCCCCTTTCATATTATCTCCTCTTCATCAATTCCAGAGGAAGAAAGAACACTTTTATATCAGTCAGGATTTTTGTTTGCAAGCGGTAGAAACAGGGTTTCCTTTACTTAAGCAAAAAAGGGTATTTATTATAAAGAGATCAGGTGACTTCCAGAATCAAGCAGAAGGAGAACTGGTCCTATAAAACAAGCAGAAACCAAGAGAGGCCAGGCATTGAGAACCACAGCCAAGGTCAGCACAGGAAAAGTCTGGTTAGGGCACTGTCGGCACTGGATACTACCACCACTGGACACTGCTGTTGCTGAGCACTGCTGCTACCGTCATTGGATACTGCTGCCTCTGCCATGCCTGAATTATAAATTGTGTCATCTTTGTGTCACTCAATATTCCAGACCCTGGCTGGAGCATCCGACTGGTCAAGGCTGAGTCATGCCCCAGCACTTTAGCCACCACAGGGTGGAAGAGGGAATATTTGGTATCTCTAGGCACTGTAATGAAAATGATGTTCTGCCTCTCACAGACTCACATAAAGGAAGATTTCCCTCAAGTAAGAAGAGGTTTTGGATGTTGAGCAGACAAAAAATGACAAACATCTATTTTTCGGTCTTGGCCCCAATCCAACTATATGCTGTTTATAAGAGACTCACCTAAAATTTAAAGGCATAAAAACATTGAAAGTAAAATGTATACTAAGTAAATACTCACCAAAAGAAAACTGAGGTGCTGTATTAATGTCAGACAAAATAGACCTTAAGGCCAGAAGCATTATTAGGGATACAGAGGAATAACATTATGATGAAGGGCAAAATTCAGTAAGAAGATGTAACAGTTCTAAATTGTATGCACCTAATAAAATAGTCTCAAGAGAAATAAGAAAACAATAGGACTATAGGGAGAAATTGATAAAAATTGTAGTGGATAATAAACACATTCTTCTCAATGATTGATAGGTCAACTAGACAGAAATCAGTGAAGATATAGAATATTTGATTAATACAATTAACAAGCTTGATTTATAGAACCAGGCATTCAACACTGAGCAAACTCATACTTTTCCATATATTGTTTAATCACATTTGAGTTGGCTTTGGGGGGTTTTTTGGTAATGTGAAACTAAAAACATCCTAATTCCATGTATTAAATCCCTTTCTGCTTAGAATAGCTAGAATGGTTTCTGTTCTCTGCAAGTTAGCCTTGATGGATATAGATACCAAGCTGAGTTTATCCCAGAAGTAGAAGTGTAGCATGTATATATATATATAAACCATATGAATACCTCAGTTGTTGCAGAAAAAGCATTTGATAAATTTCAATACTAATATAAAACGCCCATATTAATATTCTTAGCAAAATAGGGGTAGAAGGGAACACCTTTAACCCAATAAAGGTACCACCAACAACAAAAAATGTATAGCAAACATCCTACTTAATGGTCAAAAGTTGAAAGATTTTCCTTTTAAAATCAGGAACAAGACAAAGATGTTCACTAGCTTCACTTTATTCAACATCATTCTGGAGGTTCTAGCCAGTGCAGTAAAATAAGATAAAGAAAGAAAAAAAAGAAAAAAGAAATAAAGATTTAAAAGGAAAAACCAAAAATGTTCATTATTCACAGATGTCATTTCCTTCAGAATAGTCTACAGAAAATATGAGAAATAGGCAATTTAGCAAGGTGTCTGGATGAGATACACAAGTCAATTGCATTTCTAAATGCCAGTAACAAACAATAAGCAAATGTAATTTAAAAAAGACACCGTTGGGAATTCCCTGGCGGTCCAGTGGTTAGGACTCAGCGCTTTCACTGCCGTGGCCCAGGTTCAATCCCTGGTCGGGGAACTAAGATCTTGCAAGCCATGTGACGTGGTCAAAGAAAAAACACAACAACACATTATTTACAATAGCATAAGAATATATAAGGTATTTAAAAATAAATCTAAGAAAAGTTGAGCAGGACCTGTTTGGAAGAAATTATCAAACTTTACTGAAAGTCATTAAAAACACCTAAGTAAATAGAGAGATATGCCATATTTATGGATTCAACATGGTAGAACTGTTAATTCCAACTCTCCCCAAATTAACCTTTAGAGGCAGTGTAACTCCACCAAAATCCCATCAGGGTTTTTTGAGAAAACTGACAAACTGATTTTCTTAATTGTGTATGGGAGCTCACAGGCCCAAGAATTAAAAAGACATTCTAAAGAAGAAGAATAGGGTGGGGAGATTTCCCATATCAGTTATTAAGGTTTATTACAGAGCTATAGTATTTTTTTTTTAATAAATTTATTTATTTATTTATTTTTGGCTGTGTTGGGTCTTGTGTGAGGGCTTTCTCCAGTTGCGGCGAGCGGGGGCCACTCTTCATCGCGGTGCGCGGGCCTATCACTGTCGCAGCCTGTCCCGTTGCGGAGCACAGGCTCCAGACGCGCAGGCTCAGTAGTTGTGGCTCACGGGCTTAAGTTGCCCCGCGGCATGTGGGATCTTCCCAGACCAGGGCTCGAACCCGTGTCCCCTGCATTGGCAGGCGGATTCTTAACCACTGCACCACCAGGGAAGCCTGCTATAGCATTTTTGACATGGGGTATATGTGCATGTTTAGATAATAGACCATTTGAGCAGACTAGAAAGCCCAGAAACAAATTGCACATTTAGGGAAACTTGAGTTATAACAGAATGGGCATTTTTGACTGCAGAAAAAGAATGGACTATTTAATAAGTGATACTGGAAAATAGGATATCGATTTTAAAAAACACATCTATGGTCAAGAGCAAACTTTAAAATGTTTAGAAGAAAATACAGAATGTTTTTATGACCTCAGGATAGGAAAAGATCTCTTAAACCAGACACAAATGGCACAACATATATTTTAAAAGATGGATAAGTTTAACTTCAGAGTTAAGAACTCCTGATCACCACAGACACGATAAAGTAAGTTAAAATACAAATCACAAACTCGGAGAAACATATTTCTAAAAAAGGATTAGTATCCAAAGTTAGAAAAATAACTCCTCCAACTGAATATGTAAAGGACAAATAATAGGAAAATTAGCAAAAGACATGAACTGGCGTTAAAAAAAAGAAACATTAAAGGTACAAAAATATATGAAAAGGTGTTCAAGTTCACTAGTAATCATTGAAATACAGATATTATTTTTTTATCCACTAGATTGGTAGACATTAAGAAGTCTTATAATACAAAGTGTTGGCAAGGATGTAACTCATGCAAAGTTCTTATACACTGCCCATCAGTGGTATCGAAGTACAAATTGATAAAAATCCCCTGTAGAAAACCATTTAGCATTACCTCGTAAAGTTGAATATACATATTCTCCACAACCCAACAATTCCACTCCCGTGTATATACCGGGAGAAATATAAAAGAATGCTACTGTGGCATTGTACATACAAGCAAAAACCAAACAACTCAAATGACCACAGCCTGGAGAATTATCACAAAAATTATGGTATAGTCACAATCGAATATTATAAAGAAGTGAAAAGAATGAGTGAACGAACTAGAGTTGCATCCAATAATATGGGTGACTCTTAGAAACATATTAGTGAGTGAAAGAAGCAAATTACAGAAGATTGCATACATTATTATATTATTTTTATAAATCTCAAAATAAAACACTATTTACAATAACAATACACTATTTAGGGATGCATACCTATGTGATAAATCTATTTTTGAAAAAGCAAAGGAGGGATTTCCCTGGCAGTCCAGTGGTTGAGACTTGACGCTTTCACTGCTGTGGCCCGGGTGCACAGCCAAAAAAAAAGAAAAAGCAAAGGAGTGATATAGAAAATTCATGATAATGATCACTTCTGGGAGGGAGGCAGGAAGATGATTTAAAGGAAAGAACACACAGGTAGATGCACTGAAATGGTAATGCTATATGTTTTAAACTGGGCCATGGGTTCATAACAGTTCATTTATTACTATGTTTCATAACTAATATGTTACATATCTTCTTTTGAATGTATCAAGGGACTTCCCTGGTGGTCCAGTGGGTAAAACTTCCCTCTCCCAACGGAGGGGTCATGGGTTTGATTCCTGGTCGGGGAACTAGATCCTGCATGCTGCAACTAAGAAGCCCACATGCCACAACTAAGGATCCTGCACGCCACAACGAAGATCCTGTGTGCAGCAACTAAGACCCGGCGCAGCCAAAATAAATAAATAAATATTTAAAAAAAGTATTAGGCTTGATGAAGGCAGGGAAAAGAACAATTTTCCTGCACTGCAAGTATATTATCAGAAATCAAAAATTCTTTGGCATACAGAACTCATTGGCTCCAGAGATCACTATGTGTTCGTGGGGGTGTCCTCTGAAGAGCCGAAGAGGGAACAGCTTAGAGAGAGCTCATTGGAAATTCTTGCTTGCCCGTGCAATTCTTGGTTTTGGAGGGGCAAAGGGCTTTCCTTCCAGATAAGTCAATCCCCAATGAGAACAATTCAATAGCAGTCATGAAATATAAGATGGTAGTGGAGAACATGAATTCTGTAGTCAGTCCCTCTGGATTTGGATCCTGTCTCTAATAAAGCTTGGTGATCCTGAGCAAGTTACTTAACTTTTTAGAGCCTTGGTTTCCTCATCTGTAAAATGGGGATAATAATACAATAATCCTATGACGCAGATGTTGAAATTAAATAAATAAGTGTATGTAGAACACAGCACAGTGCCTGGCACTTAACAACTGCTATATAAGTGTTCGCTATTATTATCCTCCCTGAGTTTACTATGTTCCTCATTTCTTGCACCTTTTCTCTTGCTATGGAGTGTCTGGAAGTCAATGCTGTTTTACTTTTTCATTCAAGTGGAGTTCTAGAGCAAACTCTTCCCATATCACAGTTGTGCTGTATTGATAGTGTGTAACAGCAGGAGAGAGGGGAGGCTAAGAAGTTCCACAGTTCAAAGTGCTGACAACTACTCTGGGTTACATACGGTTCATTTGGTGCTAGAAATGTAATAGATATTCAATGTATGATATGACTTGAAGAAAGGATTCCAGTTTAAGCTTAGCCTGTGTGTGTCCCAGAATTTAAGTGTCAAAACAAGTCTTGGGACTTCCCTGGTGGTGCAATGGATAAGAATCCGCCTGCCAATGCGGGGGATGCGGCTTTGAGCCCTGTTCTGGGAAGATCCCACATACCACGGAGCAACTAAGCCTGTGCGCCACAACTACTGAGCCTGCACTCTACAGCCCGCAAGCCACAACTACTGAGCCCACGTGCCACAGCTACTGAAGCCCGTGCACCTAGAGCCCGTGCTCCGTAACAAGAGAAGCCACCACAAGGAGAAGCCCGCGCATGGCAATGAAGAGTAGCCCCCGCTCACCACAAACTAGAGAAAGCCCGGCGCAGCAACGAAGACCCAACATAGCCAAAAATAAATAAAATTAAATCTTTAAAACAAACAAAAAAACAAGTCTTTATGATGGTTGGGAATTGGTCTTCCAGACATCTGGTTTATTTCTAACTAGAAATTTCCCTGGTGAAAAATTCATCCTAAGGGAAGAGATAGTCTAGGTTGTGGGTTTAGCTAGAGTCAGAGCAGAGGTAATATTCTGACAATACAGTCTGTATGAGGCAAAGTGTTTTTTGACCCACCTCCCCTGAGTTCACTCAAACCTCAGTCCTAGGGTATGGGAGAGTCAAGAAATTCTCCTTTATCATTGCTCTTGTCACTTTATTTTACCTACAGACTTGTGTGGTTTGGGAACTAGAGATTGCAAACAGATCTGTCTCTATTACTATATGAACTCTATCAACTTTCAATTTGCTTTCAGTGCACCATTTACCATTTAATAAGTAAAGCACAAAAACTAGGTTCTGTGGGCATAAAAAGATACATAGCATAACAAGGCCTGATTTCTGTCTTTAGGAAACCTACAGTCTGGTATGGGAGATGACATATCCATACAACTATGACACCGGTATTAGAATGATAAATGCCAGAACAGAAGGTAGTGGGCCTCTATGAAATTGTCTGCCCCACACTTCCCCTCCTGTCCATCCATATGGCTATTGTGAGAGCTGCCGTGTTCTGACATGGCTCCACCATGCTGGCTGCCACAGTTCAGCAGTCTGGGGTAGACATCCAAGCTGGGCCAAAGCTCTTCTCTTGAATTTTTGTAACTGGAATGGGAAATGCATCCTAGCACTTACTGGGTATTCAATATGTACTTGCTGATAACTGAGTTGTAGTGAGAAAAGCAATTTCATTGCAGTTTTAATACCATGCCTGTGTCTTTATCCATTTGTATATACCTCAGATGTCACTTTCTAGATATATTTCTTTACTATCTCATTACATTTGCAGGCATGTACCTTCTCTTTATTCATTACAGTCCCTCAAAAAGGTCATATTATTTTACCCTGGTACTTACATATCTCACTAGACCCTTTACAGTCTGGATAGTTCATAATTTTCCAACTTCTCTCCGTTATTGCGTTTCAAGAGACTTGTGTTTCTATCATTTATTCTCCTTACTACAGATTTCTAGCTATGATTTTATATACTATGTAAACCATCTCCATTTTATAAAGTTAAAGAGAAAAATAAACAAAAATATATACCTCCTGAATGAAAATAAATAATTCCAAAGCAATCGCTGATAAAAGTGTGAAAGGAACCCAAAGGGAAGAATCAGGAAGGTTTCACTGAAGAGGCAAATACCTGAATTGAATTGAGGCCTGAGAATGAGTAGGAGTTTACCAAGCTGATAAAAGTGGGAAAGGGGAGAAGCAGGAGAGAAGATATTTCAAGTACAAACATGAAAGTTTAAGGGAGGACAGCATAGTATGTTTGAGAAACAGTCAGTGTTCAGTAAGTATTTGAGATGTATTCTCCCACCGAATGGGCAGAAGCAGTATCCTAGGGGCCTTATATGTCACTTTAAAGACTCTGGACTCAACCTTGCAATCAGTGGGGAGCCATTAAAAGCTTTTAAGCATGGAAATTATACCATTAGATGGTGGTTTTAGAAATATTAGACTGGCAGGAATGTGGAGGGTGCATGAGACAACAATTAACCTGAAATTCTTCCATTAATATGAGCTTCTAGAGGGCAAAAATCTAAAAGTTTTTGATTTTTTTTTTTGTGACTTCTCGCAACATAGATTAACACAGTGCCCACACCTAGTAGGAAATGTTTGTTGATGTAGAGACTCCAGTGTCAGAAGGAACACTCTGCTTCTGTTGGGTGATGAGAATGGACAGGATGACCCTTGTCTGATTAACAAACTCAGCTGGGGTAGGATTAGTCACAGAAGTCTTTCTACAAGTGATGGTCAAGCTCAATCTGGAGTAAGGAAAGTACACTCCAGATGAAGGAACAGTGATAGAGACAAGGAAGCATGGGAACTTGTGGGGAAATACTGCTTAATTCAGTATGTTGGAGCTGACAATACATGAAAATGAAAGGTGTAAAATCATAGAATCTCAGAGTTGGAAGGAACCTTTAAAAGTAATCTTGTCGCATCAGCCTTCTAATCATTCCTGCAAAGCCCCTGGGGGTAGGGTGAATTTAAAGGTACTGGTGTGGCTTATGCTCAGGAGGCAAAAACATGGGACTGAAGTTTAGGCATAAAGAAGAGCGAGATCTTTAGAGCTGATAGTCACCCAAGGACAGGATAGTTGAATCACAGGAGTAGATGAGATGGTCAAAGTAGAATTAGAAACAAGGGAATGTCTGCATTTATGGTGGAGGAAGGAGGTCAAGGAACCACAGATGGAATAGTTACAAGTAGGAAAACTAGAAGAGATGAGAGAATTTCAGGTAGGGGGCGGTTTGCAAACAGCCTTGTATGCTACAGAGGGATGGACAACCTTCAATGTCTGGAAATTTGAAAACATCAAGTTATCTTTGATTCTTCTTCTCCTCCAATTAAATCTGAATTCCTGAACTTTGAATCAAAGTTCTCTAGTTTACTTATTCAAACTTCTCACTCATAGCTGCCAAATTTCAACAAACTAATTTTGCCCCTGTTAGGCTATCTTTCCTCTCTCTCCCTTAAAAAGTAAAACACGGGCTTCCCTGGTGGCGCAGTGGTTGAGAATCTGCCTGCTAATTCAGGGGACACGGGTTCGAGCCCTGGTCTGGGAGGATCCCACATGCCGCGGAGCAACTAGGCCCGTGAGCCACAACTACTGAGCCTGCGCGTCTGGAGCCTGTGCTCCGCAACAAGAGAGGCCGCGATAGTGAAAAGGCCCGCGCACCGCGATGAAGAGTGGCCCCCGCTTGCCGCAACTAGAGGAAGCCCTCGCACAGAAACGAAGACCCAACACAGCCAAAAATAAATATAAAAATAAATAAATAAATAAAAGAGGCTTCCCTAAATTAAAAAAAAAGAAAGAAAAGCAGCTTCATTATTAAAAAAAAGTAAAACCCATTCTTATTGAAAAGAGAAAAGAAAAAGGGTGATGTTCTTTTGGCTTCAAGTATGACGTATGTTCTTGGCTCTTATTTTCAAATGTAAGGATCTGATCCAGGTTTTATAGGGTCTGAAGTTTATACAAGTTGGAGGTCTCTCTTTAAGAAAAAGAAAACAAGATTTTTAATACAAAATTAGGTTTAAAGTTTTTAGAATGGGAAAAGATCACAATAAATTATTGGAGACTTGGATATTCAGTTTCCATTCTTCTGAAAACCCTTAGATAAAATAGCTTTTCTTGACAGATACAAATGACAGATAAAGTGGTAAATTCAAGATCTGTTTTCCAAAGAGAAGAACTGCCTTAGAATTTTTGAAAGTAGCACTTAAGTTCCTGTTTTGTTTGGGTTGAATAGCAGCACTGCTCGGGACTAGCATAGGGGAAAAGAGGTAGGGCCTGAATCTATTGGTTTATGTAAAATTTGGTCTTGCTAAAGTAAGAAACAGAATAACCGTACTTACTTACAAATCTATAGCAATGTCAGTCCCTCTTTCACTTAACACTTTCCAGAAAGATCAATCACCTTCTCCTTTCCTTGTGTTCTCTTCCCAAGTCATTTAATTTTTCCCATCTGTAGTGCCCTATATTTCTTAAAAAAAAAACCCAAAAAACAAAAAACCCAAAACTTAAAAAGACCCAGATTCTTTCGTGGCCATAAGTTTAGTCTGAAGGGAGAGGTGATGGTGAAGAAATACAATAATGAAGCTTTCTTAACGATAATCCCTAAAATCAAAGACTTCCTCTAGCTAATAGGACTAACAGAAGTTCCCCCTAATTTGCCTCAAACACGACTGTGCCCAAGACATCCCTTCTCAAATGAAAATTTCGCTTTTCAAAAAATCTCTAAGGAAGAAAAGCTCTTTACTTCCCTCAGTCATTTCCCTAGTATTCCCCAAGCTTGTAGAAAGGTGTTATTCAATTCAGAAGAATTGTTGGAATTATTCCCATAAAAACTTTACCAAGAAGGCAATACAGGTAGTTATTTACCTTTTGAGAGAGTGATATCCAAAGCTGGCTGTTGATAGGGCAGTCTCCTCCTACTCAAGCACTGTCTCTTGGCAGCCTCTCCTCTTTTCATCAACCCCTTCTTACAAAAGGAGAGTGGTTGGTGGCTCTCTCCCTTCCCCACTCCCACACTGAACTCAGAAGCGTCATGAATAGTTCAACTAAAACAGGATCAAGTTTCACACACTCCCATATTGAGTGAGAAAATGATCCCACTAGATTAAATTGGAGCCTAGATCAGTAGAAGTATATTTCCACAACTCTGCTAGGGCTGGGGCAGCCAAGGTTAATGGCTCAAGTAATACCTTTTAAGTAGGATCACATGGGTGGTAGAAGTTGGGTCAGTAGCCAGCTTCTTTGGTCTCTGCGATGATTCTCTGCACTAGTAGCATAACCTGAGAAATTGTTAGAAATGTGAATTCTTGAACCCCCATTCCAGCTTTAATGAATCAGGAACTTGGGAGGTGTCAGCACCTGTGTTTTAACCAGCCCTTCTAGGTGACTGCAATGTATGCTCAAGTTTGCGAATTACTTGCCAACAAGAACAGTGAAGCTCTAAAATCTCCCCTTTTCCTCAAAAAGAATTTACTTAGGACATTTGGATCAGAAAAGTGAAAACTATTTCACTTAGCATTAGTTATTATACATGTACATATACTTCAAATGCAAAATTTACTACTATTTCCTCTAAGGTTTTATTTGGTTCATTTAAAAAAACTTCCATAGGATGTGTGTGCATGTGTGTGTGCGTTTGTGTGTGTGTGTGTGTGTGTGTGTGTGTGTGTATATGCTTATAAGTATACAGAATATTTCTGGAGGGATGCACTCCAGGGCTTCAAGGTGAGAATTGGGTGGCTTATATTGTACCATGGGCATATCATGTAGTCAAAATTAATTTGTTTCAATTAGACAAAATTTTAAACTATCATCACACCTTAAAAAAGTAACTCTCCTGAAAGATGTGCTATATTTATTAAATATTTACTGAATGCCTACTGTGTGTCAATCACTGTGCTGGATCCTCAGGACAGAATGGAGAATGAGGTATAGTCCCAGCCCCCAAACTTTTATTTTCCCAGGTAACACTAATTATAGCGATTAAAAAATATTTTCAGTTTCCAAATTTCTCTTGCCCTTGACCATACCATTTCAAATTGTGTGAAGGAACTGAGGGAAGGCAAGGGTATTATCCCTTTCTTTCCAGGAAAAACTAAAGCCTGAAACAAAACCACTCACTATAATAGGTACCATCTATTTAGTGATGGACCTTAAAACAAAATTGTTATATCTTTCTGTTTTGCATAATTATAAATGTAATGTAAAGTCATAGTACATTCAAACATTACAGAGATACACACCAAAAGATAGAAATCTCCTATTAATCCCACTCTCTAGAGATATACTGTTAACAGTTTGGTGGATTTCTCCAGCTTCAATTTCTATATTTACCATAATTTATTATTATTTACAAAATAATACTTACTTTATGCTTTTTCATTTAACAGTATATCTTGGACATCTTTCAATTTTAATACATATAAATCCATTTCATTCTTTTTAATGGCTGCTGAGCACGCAGGTATTCCATTACATAGATATCCCATGGTCCATTTTCTCTATAAATAGGCATTTGGGCTGTCTCAAATTTCTTCTTTTTTAATTAATTAATTAATTTGTTTTTGGCTGCATTGGGTCTTCGTTGCTGCGCACAGACTTTCTCTAGTTACGGTGAGCGGGGGCTACCATTCGTTGCAGTGCGTGGGCTTCTCATTGCGGTGGCTTCTCTTGTTGCGGAGCACGGGCTCTAGGCGCGCGGGCTTCAGTACTTGTGGAACGCAGGCTTCAGTACTTGTGGCTCACAGGCTCTAGAGCGCAGGCTCAGTAATTGTGGTGCGCAGGCTTAGTTGCTCCGTGGCATCTTGCTTTGTGCGATCTTCCCGGACCAGCATTGGCAGGCGGATTCTTAACTGCTGCGCCGCCAGGGAAGTCCCTCGAATTTATTATTATTATACCAACATTGCAATGGATATCCTGTACATATATCTCTGGGTACTTGTGGAAATATTTTGTGGGCTACATTCCTCAAAATATTAGAAATATAAATGCTGGGTTACAGGATATGAACATCCAGAATTTTAATAGGTATTGCCAAATTACACACCAAAACGGTTATAGCAATTTATGCTTCATTCTTGTTTTTTTAAGGGTCACCAATATAGATTACTTTCAATCTCTGAATACTTGTCCATCTAATAGGCAAAAAATAATATCTTATTTTCTTAAAAACTTACATTTCCCTAAATACTATGGTATTTGAAGTTCTATTGTTTGAACATCTTTTGTAGATTTCCTGTAACCTATCCTTTCCCTTCTTTTAACTGGGCTATTCATCTTTCACTTACTGATTTGAAGAATATATGTATTCTTATATATTCTTTTATATATATATATATATATATATATATATACACATATACATATATATTAAAATATATTTTTACTTATAACTTTTTTTGATTTGTGCTTTTCCTCATTCCTATCCTCTACCACTCCCAATCCCTCATTTTTGAATCTGCTCTTTATCAACATCAGCTTCCAGAATTCAACCTCTTTTCTCAGCCCAATAACCTCTTTCTGGCTTCTCTTGTTTCCCTGAGCAGCACGTATATTTTATTGCATTTTTTAATTGTACTTTTCATTTGCCCCTTTCCACAAGCTCAGTCTATAGACATATTTTTATATGTCTACCCCTACCCTATGCCTCACCCCAAACTAACGTTTGATTATATTCTCTTAATTGCCATATTTCTTGAGAAAATGGAGTATGCTAACAACCTGCCTGTATTTACTCACTTTCTATTCACGTCTCACTTATCTGAACCATGGGTTTCACTCCTTCTACTTCCCTTAGGTTTGTTCATCTTCATCTCTGAACATATGATGCTGTTGCTCAAACTCTTTTATCTTGAAATTCCTTTGGCTTCCATTGCCCTGGTCTTTCCAGGTTGCCTCTTCCTTCTTCCATAACCTGAAACAGGCATTTCTTTTTTTTTATTTGAAGTACAGTTGATTTACAATGTTGTATTAGTTTCTGATGTACAGCAAAGTGATTCTGCTATACATACATATATATATATATTCTTTCTCATATTCTTTTCCATTATGGTTTATTACAGGATATTGAATAGAGTTCCCTGTGCTATACAGTGGGACCTTGTTGTTTATCTATTTTATATATAATAGTTTGTATCTGCTACTCTCAAACTCCTAATTTCTCTCTCCTCCCTTTCCCGTTTGGTAACCATAAGTTCGTTTTCTATGTCTGTGAGTCTGTTGCTGTTTTGTAAATAAGTTCATTTGTATCATATCTTAGATTCCACATATATGTGTTATCATATGATATTTGTCTTTCTCTTTCTGAATTACCTCAGTATGATAACCGCTAGGTTCATTCGTGTTGCTGCAAATGGTATTATTTCATTCTTTTTTTTATGACTGAGTAGTATTCCATTGTATGTATATACCACATGTTCTTTGTTCATTCATCTGTTGATGGACATTTAGGTTGCTTCCATGTCTTGGCTACTGGAAATAGTGCCGCTATGAACATTGGGATGCATGTATCTTCTCGAATTATAGCTTTGTCTGGTTATATACCCAGGAGTGGGATTACTGGATAATATGGCAACTCTTAGCTTTTTAAGTAACCCCCATACTGTTTTCCATAGTGGCTGTACCAATTTACATTCCCACCAACAATGTAGGAGGGTTTCCTTTTCTCCACACCCTCTCCAGCATTTATTATTTGTAGACTTTTTAATGATGGCCATTCTGACTGCTGTGAGGTGATACCTCATTGTAGGTTTGATTTGCATTTCTCTAATAATTAGCGAAGTTGAGGATATTTTCATGTGTCTATTGGCCATCTGCATGTCTTCTTTGGAGAAATGTGAATTTAGGTCTTCTGCCCATTTTTGACTGGGTTCTTTTTTGTTATTGAGTTGTATGAGTTGTTTGTATATTTTGGAAATTAAGCCCTTGTTGGTCGCATTGTTTGCAAATATTTTCTACCATTCCGTAGGTTGTTGTTTCATTTTGTTTATGGTTTCCTTTTCTGTGCAAAAGCTTATAAGTTTGATTAGGTCCCATTTGTTTATTTTTGCTTGTATTTCTATTGCCTTGGGAGACTGACATAAGAAAATGTTGCTACAATTTACATCAGAGAATGTTTTGCTTATGTTCTCTTCTCGGAGTTTTATGGTGTCATGTCTTATTTAATATATTTAAGTCTTTAAGCCATTTTAAGTTTATTTTTGTGTAGGGTGTGAAGGAGTGTTCTAATGTCATTGATTTACTTGTGACTGTAACAGGCATTTCTTGAGGTGTTCTTTGTGTCCTTTTTCTTACCTGTTTTAGTTTTTGTGCTATCATCCCTGCAACCACAAGTCTCTTGTTGCTGATGCACAAATTTAGGTCTAGGTCCTGTCCTCTCTTTTGCGCAGATGTCCTGTAATTCCGTATGCTTAATAAGCATTTTTACCTGGTTTTCCTACCAACCAATCCAACAACTGAACTTCAACTGAACAAATCTGAACTTCCAGTTAGCATCTGTCTCTGTCATTGATATCATCCAAAAGACTTCTTTGACATCACAGCTTCCTTTCATTCCATATACAATTACATGGTAGGTCTTGTTGATTATTCTGTCACAACAGTATTTGGGGCAATCATTTTCTTTTCAGTTCCATTGACCTATGTCAAGTCCTTGTAATTTCTCCCCTGGATTTCTGCAGAAGTAGAATCCACCTAAGTGGATTTCCTGCTTCTAGTCTCTCCCCTCCCCGAAATAACCTGGATCAGTGTTCCTTAAAATCTTAACTTCGAGAAGTAGTATTTCCAGATAAAAGATGAATATTTTTTTTAAACTTTTTTTTTTTTTGGGGTTTATTTATTTAATTAATTTATTTATTTATGGCTGTGTTGGGTCTTCGTTTCTGTGCGAGGGCTTTCTCTAGTTGTGGCAAGTGGGGGCCACTCTTCATCGCGGTGCGCGGGCCTCTCATTATCGCGGCCTCTCTTGTTGCGGAGCACAGGCTCCAGACGCGCAGGCTCAGTAACTGTGGCTCACGGGCCTAGTTGCTCTGCGGCATGTGGAATCTTCCCAGACCAGGGCTCGAACCCGTGTCCCCTGCATTGGCAGGCAGATTCTCAACCACTGCGCCACCAGGGAAGCCCCAAAGATGAATATTTTTAATTATAAATGTGTCACATGCAATATTTAGAACACACTGATACTAAAAAATTATTTGTTGTTTATCTGAAATTCAAATTGACTGGCCAGCTTATATTTTTATTAGCTAAATCTGGCAACTCTATCCGGAGAGACTAAGTAAAACTGATGTATCTGCAGACCACCATTTTAAGTAATTTAAAAAACTGGCTTACCATGAACTTACCAAAAAACTTGTGATAGTTAAAAATTTAATAGTAGTAATGGTGGCCTCCCATCAAGCCTCTTAGATAGCCTCAACCACCAGAGGGCAGTCAGCAGAAACAAGAAAAACTACAATCCTGCAGCCTGTGGACCAAAAACCACAGTTACAGAAAGATAGACAAGATGAAAAGGCAGAGGGCTATGTACCAGATGAAGGAACAAGAAAAAACCCCAGAAAAACAACTAAATGAAGTGGAGATAGGCAACCTTCCAGAAAAAGAATTCAGAATAATGATAGTGAAGATGATCCAGGACCTCGGAATAAGAATGGAGGCAAAGATTGAGAAGATGCAAGAAATGATTAACAAAGACCTAGAAGAATTAAAGAACAAACAAACAGAGATGAACAATACAATAACTGAAATGAAAACTACACTAGAAGGAATCAATAGCAGAATAACTGAGGCAGAAGAACGGATAAGTGACCTGGAAGACAGAATGGTGGAATTCACTGCTGCGGAACAGACTAAAGAAAAAAGAATGAAAAGAAATGAAGACAGCCTAAGAGACCTCTGGAACAACATTAAAGGCAACAACATTCGCATTATAGGGGTCCCAGAAGGTGAAGAGAGAGAGAAAGGACCAGAGAAAATATTTGAAGAGATTATAGTCGAAAACTTCCCTAACATGGGAAAGGAAATAGCCACCCAAGTCCAGGAAGCGCAGAGAGTCCCATACAGGATAAACCCAAGGAGAAACACGCCGAGACACATAGTAATCAAAGTGGCAAAAATTAAAGACAAAGAAAAATTATTGAAAGCAGCAAGGGAAAAACGACAAATAACATACAAGGGAACTCCCATAAGGTTAACAGCTGATTTCTCAGCAGAAACTCTACAAGCCAGAAGGGAGTGGCATGATATACTTAAAGTGATGAAAGGGAAGAACCTACAACCAAGATTACTCTACCCGGCAAGGATCTCATTTAGATTTGATGGAGAAATCAAAAGCTTTACAGACAAGCAAAAGCTAAGAGAATTCAGCACCACCAAACCAGCTCTACAACAAATGCTAAAGGAACTTCTCTAAGTGGGAAACACAAGAGAAGAAAAGGACCTACAAAAACAAACCCAAAACAATTAAGAAAATGGTCATAGGAACATACATATCGATAATTACCTTAAACGTGAATGGATTAAATGCCCCAACCAAAAGACATAGACTGGCTGAATGGATACAAAAACAAGACCCATATATATGCTGTCTACAAGAGACCCACTTGAGACCTAGGGACACATACAGACTGAAAGTGAGAGGATGGAAAAAGATATTCCATGCAAATGGAAATCAAAAGAAAGTTGGAGTAGCTATACTCATATCAGATAAAATAGACTTTAAAATAAAGAATGTTACAAGAGACAAGGAAGGACACTACATAATGATCAAGGGATCAATCCAAGAAGAAGATATAACAATTATAAATATATATGCATCCAACATAGGAGCACCTCAATACATAAGGCAACTGCTAACAGCTATAAAAGAGGAAATTGACAGTAACACAATCATAGTGGGGGACTTTAACACCTCACTTACACCAATGGACAGATCATCCAAAATGAAAATAAATAAGGAAACACAAGCTTTAAATGACACAATAGACCAGATAGATTTAATTGATATTTATAGGACATTCCATCCAAAAACAGCAGATTACACGTTCTTCTCAAGTGCGCACGGAACATTCTCCAGGATAGATCACATCTTGGGTCACAAATCAAGCCTCAGTAAATTTAAGAAAATTGAAATCATATCAAGCATCTTTTCTGACCACAACGCTATGAGATTAGAAATGAATTACAGGGGAAAAAACGTAAAAATAGACAAACACATGGAGGCTAAACAATACGTTACTAAATAACCAAGAGATCACTGAAGAAATCAAAGAGGAAATAAAAAAATACCTGGAAACAAATGACAATGAAAACACGACGACCCAAAACCTATGGGATGCAGCGAAAGCAGTTCTAAGAGGGAAGTTTATAGCTATACAAGCCTACCTCAAGAAACAAGAAAAATCTCAAGTAAACAATCTAACCTTACACCTAAAGAAACTAGAGAAAGAAGAACAAACAAAACCCAAAGTTAGCAGAAGGAAAGAAATCATAAAGATCAGAGCAGAAATAAATGAAATAGAAACAAAGAAAACAATAGCAAAGATCAATAAAACTAAAAGTTGGTTCTTTGAGAAGATAAACAAAATTGATAAGCCGTTAGCCAGACTCATCAAGAAAAAGAGGGAGAGGACTCAAATCAATAAAATTAGAAATGAAAAAGGAGAAGTTACAACAGACACCGCAGAAATACAAAGCATCCTAAGAGACTACTACAAGCAACTTTATGCCAATAAAATGGACAACCTGGAAGAAATGGACAAATTTTTAGAAAGGTATAACCTTCCAAGACTGAACCAGGAAGAAACAGAAAATATGAACAGACCAATCACAAGTAATGAAATTGAAACTGTGATTAAAAATCTTCCAACAAACAAAAGTCCAGGACCAGATGGCTTCACAGGTGAATTCTATCAAACATTTAGAGAAGAGCTAACACCTATCCTTCTCAAACTCTTCCAAAAAATTGCAGAGGAAGGAACACTCCCAAACTCATTCTATGAGGCCACCATCACCCTGATACCAAAACCAGACAAAGACACTACAAAAAAAGAAAATTACAGACCAATATCACTGATGAATATAGATGCAAAAATCCTCAACAAAATACTAGCAAACAGAATCCAACAACACATTAAAAGGATCATACACCACGATCAAGTGGGATTTATCCCAGGATTCAAGGATTCTTCAGTATACGCAAACCAATCAATGTGATACACCATATTAACAAACTGAAGAATAAAAACCATATGATTATCTCAATAGATGCAGAAAAAGCTTTTGACAAAATTCAACACCCATTTATGATAAAAACTCTCCAGAAAGTGGGCATAGAGGGAACCTACCTCAACATAATAAAGGCCATATATGACAAACCCACAGCAAACATCATTCTCAATGGTGAAAAACTGAAAGCATTTCCTCTAAGATCAGGAATGAGACAAGGATGTCCACTCTCACCACTATTATTCAACATAGTTCTGGAAGTCCTAGCCACGGCAATCAGAGAAGAAAAAGAAATAAAAGTAATACAAATTGGAAAAGAAGAAGTAAAACTGTCACTGTTTGCGGATGACATGATACTATACATAGAGAATCCTAAAACTGCCACCAGAAAACTGCTAGAGCTAATTAATGAATATGGTAACGTTGCAGGATACAAAATTAATGCACAGAAATCTCTTGCATTCCTATACACTAATGATGAAAAATCTGAAAGAGAAATTATGGAAACACTCCCATTTACCATTGCAACAAAAAGAATAAAATACCTAGGAATAAACCTACCTAGGGAGACAAAAGACCTGTATGCAGAAAACTATAAGACACTGATGAAAGAAATTAAAGATGATACCAACAGATGGAGAGATATACCATGTTCTTGGATTGGAAGAATCAACATTGTGAAAATGAGTATACTACCCAAAGCAATCTACAGATTCAATGCAATCCCTATCAAATTACCAATGGCATTTTTTACGGAGCTAGAACAAATTATCTTAAAATTTGTATGGAGACACAAAAGACCCCGAATAGCCAAAGCAGTCTTGAGGCAAAAAAATGGAGCTGGAGGAATCAGACTCCCTGATTTCAGACTATACTACAAAGCTACAGTAATCAAGACAATATGGTACTGGCACAAAAACAGAAACATAGATCAATGGAACAAGATAGAAAGCCCAGAGATTAACCCACGCACCTATGGTCAACTAATCTATGACAAAGGAGGCAAAGATATACAATGGAGAAAAGACAGTCTCTTCAATAAGTGGTGCTGGGAAAACTGGACAGCTACATGTAAAAGAATGAAATTAGAATACTCCCTAACACCATACACAAAAATAAACTCAAAATGGATTAGAGACCTAAATATAAGACTGGACACTATAAAACTCTTAGAGGAAAACATAGGAAGAACACTCTTTGACATAAATCACAGCAAGATCTTTTTTGATCCACCTCCTAGAGTAATGGAAATAAAAACAAAAATAAACAAATGGGACCTAATGAAACTTCAAAGCTTTTGCACAGCAAAGGAAACCATAAACAAGACGAAAAGACAACCCTCAGAATGGGAGAAAATATTTGCAAATGAATCAATGGACAAAGGATTAATCTCCAAAATATATAAACAGCTCATTCAGCTCAATATTAAAGAAACAAACACCCCAATCCAAAAATGGGCAGAAGACCTAAATAGACATTTCTCCAAAGAAGACATACAGACGGCCACGAAGCACATGAAAAGATGCTCAACGTCACTAATTATTAGAGAAATGCAAATCAAAACTACAATGAGGTATCACCTCACTCCTGTTAGAATGGGCATCATCAGAAAATCTACAAACAACAAATGCTGGAGAGGGCGTGGAGAAAAGGGAACCCTCTTGCACTGTTGGTGGGAATGTAAATTGATACAGCCACTATGGAGAACAATATGGAGGTTCCTTAAAAAACTAAAAATAGAATTACCATATGACCCAGCAATCCCACTACCGGGCATATACCCAGAGAAAACCATAATTCAAAAAGACACATGCACCCGAATGTTCATTGCAGCACTATTTACAATAGCCAGGTCATGGAAGCAACCTAAATGCCCATCAACAGATGAATGGATAAAGAAGATGTGGTACATATATACAATGGAATATTACTCAGCCATAAAAAGGAATGAAATTGAGTCATTTGTTGAGAAGTGGATGGATCTAGAGACTGTCATACAGAGTGAAGTAAGTCAGAAAGAGAAAAACAAATATCGTATATTAATGCATGTATGTGGAACCTAGAAAAATGGTACAGATGAGCTGGTTTGCAGGGCAGAAGTTGAGACACAGATGTAGAGAATGGACATATGGACACCAAGGGGGGAAAACTGCGGTGGGGTGGGGATGGTGGTGTGCTGAACTGGGCGATTGGGATTGACATGTATACACTGATGTGTATAAAATTGATGCCTAATAAGAACCTGCAGTATAAACAAACAAACAAAACAACTAATACTAAACTTTCATTGGGTTATTTGTATGGAAATATGTTAATATAAATGTTTCAGACATTACATGAAATTTCTAAAAATCTTATATTTGTATTTGTATGGAAAAAAAAATAGTAGTAATGGTAACTGTTTAATATTGGCAAGCTGAAAACACGTGCAATAGGGCAGGTTTCACAATCGACTTCTTAATTTTTATTTCTACTAAAATTAGAAAATCTAAATGCACAATGAGCTTGTCAGATATTGCAATGAGTGTTTGGTGGCTACTAGATAATTCTGAACAGTTGAATCTAGCAAGGATCTAGCGTCATGGGGAGCTTCTAATTGAAGACAGCTTTTAGTAGTGTTAGATCCTAAGTAGAAGAGCATATGGCAACCTAAAAAACTGAAGATTTCAATTTGGGAAAGAGTAGTTGTATTCAATTGCATGGATTGCATTCAGCTCTGAAAAGCATTTTTTCCATACAGTTGCAACATTTGGATGTGGTTGAAAATATGTTGAATAATGTGTCATCCATTTTTTTCTCTTAATAAGAAAGAAAATTATCATGTATTGGGAAATAATAAACTCCTGGCAGTAAAGGCATTTGCATAAAAGTCTGGTTTTCTTACAAAATCCTGATACTTTGTTCTTTTTAAAAAAAAATTAATTTATTTATTTTTGGCTGCGTTGGGTCTTTGTTGCTGCGCACAGGCTTTCTCCAGTTGCAGACAGGGGGCGGTACTCTTCGTTGCGGTGCATGGGCTTCTCATTGCGGTGGCTTCTCTTGTTGCGGAGCACAGGCTCTAGGCGCGTGGGCTTCAGTAGTTGTGGCTTGCGGGCTCTAGAGTGCAGGCTCAGTAGTTGTGGCACACGGGCTTAATTGCTCCACAGCATGTGGGATCTTCCCGCACTAGGGCTTGAACCCGTGTCCCCTGCATTGGCAGGGGGATTCTTAACCACTGCACCACCAGGGAAGTCCCGAAAAATCCTGATACTTTGTTCTTAACATTAAAAATCATGGCATTTAGAATTTCAAGTAATAATTCAGGTTAATAAAAGTAATGAAAATGTTGCTCAGATAAGCCATTTGGACAAGCCTACTTGGAAAAATTAAAATAGTTTTTGTTAGCATTATCTGTATAGTAGAGAAGGGATTTTTACTCCAGCCCTTATTTAGAAACTTGTGAGAGCACCTTCCCCATTACTGGCCTCCATATTTTATTGTGGAAAAAGCAGTGTTCTAACATTTGCCTGTTTCTTCTCAATGATTATGCTTACTGGCTGCTATTACTATATACATAGTGATATATTTACAGTTTACACTACTTTGTTATATGTTGAATCAGAATCAGGAGAAATATTGTTTGACTACCAATGTTCTCTGAATAAAACACGAAGTGGGCTGACATTTCGCTTATTGTAGGAATAATATCCTTTGTACACCCAAAGCTACAACCCCATCAGTTTTGATCATAAGCTACCTTTTTCAGATTTTCTCATACCTCTCAAAATAATTTTTTAAGTGAAAATTTTTCTAAATGAAAATGTCTTCTTTTATAACCTGAATTTTTAATGATAAACCAAACAGGAAGTTTCTGGGCATTTTTCCTTGTGTACCACATATACACTGTGAAATGATTCATATTGTGTACATCAGTGTGTCCACTCGTAAGATAAACGTCTGTTTAGCAAGTACAGGGTGATATTGCCCTTTCATGTTGTATACCATGATTTTGTATGATATTGATATTTGATTAGGGATTTTTGCCAATAGCTTGTTATACTTTCTCCAAGCAAAATATTTATTATTAACTGTGTAGCTAGTTGCACCAAGTTATCTCTGAAACAAAGTGACCTTTACCATTTTTTTAAAAATGAGGGATGTAACTTGATCATTTTTTATCCACAAGTTCATCTATTTCATTCTGGAAAACATTACTTTGCTTTTATTCCAGAAAAATACATTTCTTGGCAATGAGGTTATTGTATTTGGGTCAAAACTGACTTGAAGGCTTTGATGGCTTTCCAAGTTATTGACAAAATTTCCTGACAGTCGAGGTGTAGTGGGCAAGGGACAAATGGATGCTAGCCCAATAAAATCTAATTTTTAGATCTTCATAGTTGTACTTCCTATTTACTGTTTATTTGTTTATTTTTTGTTGCTTGGATCAACTTACCACATTTAAAGCCACATAATAATTCATATTCTATATCTGCACTGCAGTCTTGTTTAATAGCTAGCTACCTTTAATATGTAATTTGAATTGAAGTACTTGTTACCTTTATTCACCACTACTTCTAATGCTTCAATGTACTTCATTTGAGTGAATGATTTTTCTCTTTTTGGTGAATTGGAAATATAACACAACAAAATGGTAACAAAGAAAAATTTAATTTTAACAAATGTAAACAATAATATACAAATTATGTTAAAATACCTTGGCTGAGATAAACTATACTGATAACTAAATGAGAGAAATGGATCTGTGTAATCTTTGTAGTACATATACAACCTACAAGAATTCAAAGATGCTCAATAGCATAATGGGATTTCTGTTAAAATTAGAATAAATGTATGTTAGACAATTTGTGAAAGATGTGTGAAAAGGTAGTACACTGTAGTGCTAAAACAGGGGGATGGGTGGAATATATTCCCAGAGTCAGCCTTCTTCAGTTTGCCTCCCGCACCACTACTTACCAGCTGGGTGTCCCTTGCTTAACCTCTTTGCTTCTGTTTCCTTATCTGCAAAATGTAAATAATAGAATCTACCTCACAGTGTTGTTATGAGGATTAAATGAGTAAATACTTATAAAGCAGTGTGGACAGTGTCTGGCTCGAAGTGCTCAATGCTTCCTATTATTAGAAAATAAATCTGTGCAATCATCTTACCACTTCTCTACTAAAAACCCGTCACTATGTCCCTATCGTTGATCAAAGGAAGTTATCCCACTCAATCAAAATACATTGCCTCCTGTTTAGGCTGTCGGTATCTCCCCTACCAGACATTAAGCGCCCAGATCCTCTTACACTACCAGTTCTATAGCAGGCATTCAAAACTTGCTGAACTTTTTCCCACCAGGGACAAAGGTCCTTAAAAGAGGGAAAAACTAGAAAGGATTACAAATCACTAAGTGAAGTTTAAGCAGTAGGGCACCTAAAGAAGATTTACAAAACAAATCATCTGCAGAGTGGCCAACCAGGCGAATCCACCACCCTGCGAAGCTTTTTAGTAAAATTATTTTTCACTGACGTCACTCGATCGCTGACCTCTAAGGTAGAAGAGGCGGAATTAGAAAGACAGCTGGACTTCTTCCTCGCCCTCCCTCCTCCACTGGACAGGCTGGCGGCTCCGTGGCCAGCCCTGTTTCTGGTCGACTTGCGATTCCATTGGTCAGTTTTCCCGAGGAGGCTGGCCTTGGGGCTGACCCCGCCCCCTCTAGGGGCGGGTCTCTCCGTCGTAGGGGCTGGGGACGGTGGGGCGGGGGGGGGGGGGCGGTTGCTGCAGCCGCCATCTTGGATTCCGCGGTAGCGTTGGCGGCAGTACGGCGCCGCGTCTGGGGAGTGGCTCTCCCCTCCCCCTCCCCCCGGTTCCTTGGCGGTGGCTCCTCCCACTGGGGGGGGTGCGGCGGCGGTGGCATCTACAGCTATGGCGGCGACTACTGCTAACCCTGGTGAGGAGACGGAGGACTGGGGTGCCTCTCAAGGAGGAGGGGCTGAAGGGGTTGGCAACTGGGTAGACCCAGCGCTGAGGGGCCGTAGTTGCGCCTGAGGGCGCTGGGACGCGCGGGGGTGGCTACGGGGCGGTGGGGGAGGGGAGTGACCTGGGGGAGGGGCCCGCCCCTGGGGAACAGGGGAGACCCGAGGTGGAGGGAGGGAGCAGGCGGGTGGGAGTTGGGGATTCCTTGCCCCGAGTTCTGTTCGAGCAGCTGTCCGTGCGGGGCTGGCCCACCTCCACTCTTGTGGCGGCGTTCTGGTGTGCGTTGTGGTCCTCTTTCAGCCTTCTGCCCACTGTGGACCTGCTTGATGCCGAATAACTGTGGGCAGTGTGGCTCGTTTTACTTTAAAAGTAGTTGGGACTCATAGGACCACGTTGCTGTTTAGCTGAGGTGTTACTTCCAAACGTTTAGATTTTAAATTTTAAAAATCTTTGAATTCATACTCAGTTTCTTAAAATAAAAAAGCTGTACCTCCTCCCTCCCTACCGAGGGCTATCCTTTGAAACTTGCGTTTATGTATTAAGAGGTGCCTCTAGTGTCATTAGCTGCTGAAGGCGGAGGTTTGTGTAATGTTTGAGTTACAGGATAGATCTTGCCAACAGCAAGCATCCAGGACCCAGATTTAAATCTTGTTAGGTGGGTCAAGGCAGTTCCCATTCTTTAAGAAAAGTTCAGTTCATGCTATTTCTCAATGAACATCTCTTCTAAAGTGGGAGCTTGAACGTTAAAAATCTAGTCAGTCATGTCTAACAGATGGAATGGGGTGTAGTGCAGCAGGTCTAGACAGATCAGGTCTTCAAATTCCTAGTCCCAGTCCTCTTTCCAGTACATTACAGTTATTTCTCCCTAGGAAGTATTTCATTTTAGGGATCCTAGTTTACTTTGCTGACCTTGGCTATTTCCCAGAAATCCCTATCTTTGATAGCCTTAAAAAAGAAGTGAGAGGTGGGGGTGAATAACTTGAAAATATGGTAGTGGGAAGGATTCACTGCTCTTCCCTTGTTAAAACTTAAATTGGATTTTTTTCGTGTCTCTGAAAGGCAGTAGTATTTTACAATACTCAGCTTTTGCTATTACAATTGAGTCACTGAAATTTACTGTCTTTCCTACCATGTTTCTGGGAACAGACCTATTTAAAGAAGTTAATTTGTCACATGTCAATATCATATTTTTAAATCTTTTAAATTTTTTAAGAGGAAAAGGAGATAAAGTTAATGGCTAAAATTGCATTGCAGGAAGTGCTGAGTGATGGAATAAAATCGGAAAGATGCTATTATTATGGCAGACCTGACCTTGAAGTAAAATAACCTGTTAACTAGGGAGTAAATAAACAAGATTTTAAACTGATAACACATTGCAAAATACTTATATAACCCTAGCCAAGTTGCAAAGCATTTCTCTTATTAAGAGGTGGCCTGGGTAAACAAGTTTAGTGCATATGTCAGAAGCTTTTTTCCCAGCAGCGTGGGTGGGGTTGCTTTATTTTGTTTTGTTTTTTAAACAACAGTAACCAGAATGACAATCTCTTGACCACATTTTCATTAGCTGATCAATATCAACTTAAATCTGTAAGCAGAAAATAACATTCATTTGTGCAGAATCCTTGCTTATGATGAAACAGTTACTTTGTTTATTGCCCTTTGTCAGCCTGCTTCTGCAATTTTTAGGGTTCTTTTTTGATGTTGGATAATTCTCCCATCTCTTCCAAGTTATTGATCCCAAGTTCAACACATGATAATTAAATTAGAAAGTGCATTTTCCTCCTTCAATTCTCGTTTTGCCCCTTTGTATCAAAAGGAAGAGATGATAGCTGCATTGTGGAGTTTTGGTAGCCTGTTGCATTTTGGGAAGTGAGGACCATAAATGTAGGGACACAGGGTGGAAATGAACTGTGCTCAGTGAAAAGAAAGTAAATGGTTTTCAGGTCAGAATTCTTTGTTGCATGGTCAAACCTTTTCTCCTTAGAGTCATTTTAGGGACTAGGGACATCAGACTGATTTCTTTGAGTTTTTTCTACTTTGTCATTTTGCTAGTTAAGTTTCCCTATGGTTCTTGTTTGTTCTGTCCTCACATACGTCTGCAAAGAATTTTGGTAATAATTATTTAACTCTTCTAAGCTTCATTTAAGTTAATCCTTAGTGTTAATAACAATACTTGATGATCATTTTGGTTGTATTTAGAGTTTGATTTAGAGACTGTTGGTGGCCCTTCAGGGTCTTGCAGGGGACCTGGTTCCTTTGCATTTTTCTCTATGTCTTAACATGGTGCTGGATCAAAAGAAGAGTAAGATATGGTTTATACTCCACAATCTAAGAGTTATGTTTAAGTAATAGTTCTAATGTGGTGGTGGCTTTTTTCTGCGTAATTGATAATTCTTCATATTCTATTATTTTTCACTAATTCTACTTACCATTGGCAAGTAGAAGTGAGTGGGTAGGTGGTCCATGAAGTCTTAGGCTATATCTTTCTTGTCTATGGAATACTAAAAATTTTGAGAAACATTTAAGAAATTGCATGTGTGATTTGTAATGCATTGGCTAAGGCACTGTTTGGGAACAGATTAGTTATTTGATTTATAATTCAGTATTCAAACCAGAGATGTGAATGAATTTTTAGGAGAGCAGTTTTCTCCTCCCTTGATTCTGGTCTCTTTCCCAGGGACCTCTTTTTGTGGTATTAGGTACCATTTATTGTGGGTAGAGAACGGGTAGAAGGCAAAGGAAGGAACACTTGTTTGGGTTTGTAAGGCTGACACTTAGGAAAACTTTTTTTTTTTCACATAATTTTTACTTCCATAAATTATAGTTTTTAAAGCATCAATTAGCAGAATTCTTACCCATTACCTTTACTTAACCTTTTTCAGATACGGGAAAATAGGAATTTATGCAGTATAAAATTACGATGCCAAGATACTTTAAAAATTATATTGTATTGCAAAAACCTATTTCAAAAGTGTTTAAATATAGTTTACTAATTCAGCAATTGAAATACAATTAACATTTTTGAAAAAGAACCTTAATCCATATACTTTTTATGCTGTTCGAATTGTGGCACCAAACTGAATCTTTCCTGTTTTTTTAGAAATTAAGAAGTAGATACTTCTGCATTCTTGGAACTTTAGTTTTCTTGTTGTTTTGAAATAGTGGTCTCTCACTTTAGTTTTTTGCATTCCAGCCCTACTCCTCTACTCAAACAATCCAGTAACAGATGAGAATACGTTGTTTCATGGATGTTTTGTGAAAGTCTTTTGTGGTTGTCTGCTATGGATGACTTTCTTCCAAGGCAGTAACAATAGGGATTTCCACAGTACCAAGTGGTGGTTGATCTTCAAAAAACTAAATTGCAACACTCAAGGAAACTAAACATTTTTTTCCTTGATTTTACTTAGGTTATGACATTTGGAGCATATTTAGTTTCAAAACTAGTAAAATTTGAATCCTTAATTGTGGAAACTGTCTTTGGAACCATCTTTTTTTTTTTCCCCTTCAGGCTATTTACAATATTTATTTTAAATGTTAATTCCCTGGCGGTATAGTCCTGTATAGAGGTGCAAGGGTGACATTTCTGTCAGTGCTCTCCAGTGTCTCTGTGGTTGTATAGCTGATCTTATTTAGATGTAACAGTAAAGGAATACATTTAAAGCTCTTGTGAAATGCAAGGCCTGAGCTCAGTGGAGTCTATTTGGGCCCATCATCCACACCCAGTGATAGGCCCTGCCTGTACAGCCATCTGTTTTTAAGAATGCTGCCTAATATGCTGTGATGATTTCAATAAGTAGACATCAACGAATGTTGGAGTTGGATTCACGATAACTCCTATCATTTTACATGTAAGAAAACAAACCTAGAGAGAGGAACTGGCACATTTATTAAACATCTATTAAGTTCTTACTACATGCCAGGCTACACTTTCCTGTTTTGTTGGCTATTCTGTATGTTAGAAACCGTCTCTTAGTTTCCAAATAAATTCTCTAAATTTGCATCTCTTTTCATCATTTCTTCGTTTTGTATTTGTCCCTTCACATTTTCTCTGTAGTTGAGTAGACAAACTAAGTTTATGACTTTAACAACTTAATTAGAATTTAAGTTCCATGAGAATAGGACCTTTACCTCCCTTGTTCACGACAGCACCCTACTGCTCTCAGGGGTGCCTAGTATGTAGGACTACAGTTCAGTAAATGTTTGTTGAATAAATGAATGTTGTAAAACCTGGCATTGGAGGTTCATATCTTTATGCACTGTTAATATGAAAATACCTTTGAAAGTATAACACTAATTAAGCCATTAACATCATGAATTAATTTATAATAGCTAACAATAATTATATGCCAGATATTGTTCTAAATATATTATCTCACTTAATATTCATATATTTATCTCATTTAATCTTTTTCTTTAAAAAAAATTATTTATTTTTTTAATTTTAGCTGCGTCTGGTCTTAGTTGTGGCGCGCAGACTCCAGAGCACACGGGCTCAGTAGTTGTGGCATGTGGACTCTCTAGTTGTGGTGTGGAGGCTCAGTAGTTGTGGCGTGCGGACTTAGTTGCCCTGCAGCATGTGGGATCTTAGTTGCCTGACCAGGGGTCAAACCTGGGTCCCCTGCATTGGAAGGTGGATTCTTAATCGTTGGACCACCAGGGAAGTCCCCTCATTTAATCTTTACAAGACTCCCATGAGGTATATATTAATATTCTTGTTTTCAGATGAGGAAACTAAGGCACAGAGTGAATAATTAGTTTGTCTGAAGTCACATAGCTAGTAGGGGGTAGAGACAGTTTTTTTTAGGGGGTGGGTAGAGACATTTTGATTGCTGGCAGTCCATCTACACAGTCACATTTTTTTTTATAGGAGTTTTTTTTTCTTTTTTTAAATTAAAATATAGTTGATGTACAATATTATATGTTTCAGGTGTACAACATAGTGATTCACAATTTTAAAGGTTATATTCCATTTATAGTTATTATTAAATATTGGCTGTATGCCCTTTGTTGTACTATAGATCCTTGTAGCTTATTTATTTTATATATAGTAGTTTGTAGCTCTTAATCCCCTACCCTTATCTTGTCCCTCCCCTCTTCCCTCTCCCTGCTAGTAACCACTAGTTTGTTTCTATATCTGTGAGTCTGTTTCTTGTTTCTTACATTCAGGAGTATGTTTTATTTTTTAGATTCCACATATAAGTGATATCATACACTGTTTGTCTTTCTCTGTTTGACTTATTTCACTTAACATAATACCCTCCAAGTCCATCCATGTTTTTGCAAATGGCAAAATTTCATTCTTTTTTATGGCTGAATAGTATTCCATTGTATATATGTACTACATCTTCTTTATCCATTTGTCTGTTGATGGACACTTAGGTTGCTTCCATATCTTGGCAATTGTAAATAATGCTGCTGTGAACATTGGAGTACAAGTATCTTTTCGAATTAGTTTTTTTTTTTTTTTTTGGATAAATTCCCCCGAGTGGGATTGCTGGGTCATATGGTAGTTTTATTTTTAGTCTTTTTTGGGAAACCTCCATACTGTTTTGCACAGTGGCTACGCCATTTTACATTTCCACTAACAGTGTCTGAGGATTCCCATTTTTCCACATCCTCACCAACATTTATTATTTGTGGTCTTTACACAGTCAGTATTCTTAATTACTAAGTTATAAGACTTTCTCCATTGTGACTTAAAGTCACTTCCTACAGAAATGTGGCACAATGGATACTTTTTGAGGAGGAGGAGGGTGGGGTATTGTCTTTTTTAGTAGATGAAGAAGGTGAAATACTTCATCGGACAGCCAGGATGGCACAGTTGCTTGGATGGAGAAGTGAGTGCAAGGTGCTGAAAAAGTTGCTGGAAGAGTGTTGCAGTTCCTAAAATCTTTTCTATAACTTCTTGTATTCTTTCTTCATAGTTGTTTTTCAGCTCTTTAAATAACTTTTACTGGAATCCTTAACTCTTACTGGAATCCTTCTCCTAGTTCTTCATATCCCATAATTGTCCCTTTTTGATGAACTTCTTGAATTTGGCTTCAGAGACACTGCATTGCTTGTTCTTTCTCACTGGCTCTTCCTTCTTTGTTCCTTAGGCCTGCTCATTTTCTTTTTCTTGTTCATTATGCTTCTCCTTTTCTAGTCTCACTCCTGGGACTGGAACTCTTAATTGATTAATTAATTAGTAAGCCAATCAACTTCCTTCATTTCTATTTGCCCACCTACCTGCCTCAATTAAACATTTATTTGGTAACTACTGTATCTCCTTCCCTTCATTTATCTTTTATATATTGAAGACTCTCTAAAATTTTTATTCCTGTCTTCTTACATAACCTTCTTTTCCTGTATTTTCATCTATTTAAAAAAACCTCTGTTTGAATAAGTGTAACATGTTATTTTTACATATATGGTCACCAGTATTTCCTTCAGATCTGCTGACCTTCCTAACTTTTCTGTATCTTTTGTGACTTGCAGTTTTTCCAGTTCCCCAGGCTAAGCAATTAGATGTGTTTGGATTCTTTTATGTATTTATCTGATTGTTATCACATCTTGTTTTTTTTGCATTAAAAAAAAAAGCATTTTTAAACATATAAGGATATTAAAACATATAAAACATTTTAACAATATAAAATATATACCAAAAAAGATGTATTTATTAATTTTTTAAAATTGATTTTTATTGGATTATAGTTGATTTACAATGTTGTATTAGTTTCTGCTGTACAGCAAAGTGTATCAGTTATACATATACGTATATGTACTCTTTTTTAGATTCTTTTCCCATATAAGTCATTACAGAGTATTGAGTATAGTTCCCTGTGCTATTCAGTAGGTTCTTAATTAGTTATCTGTTTTATATATAGTAGTGTGTATATGTCAGTCCTAATCTCCCAAACTATTCTTCTCCCCCTTTCCCCCTTGGTAACCATAAGTTTGTTTTCTACATCTGTGACTCTTAAAATAGATTTATTTAAACATATATATGTTAAAAATTATTTTAATAAAAATTACCCATGCATATATTTAATGACTTAGTTTTACATGATTTGTTATAAAAACAGCAGTCCTCTACTCCCTTCTCTCAGCTCCTTCTCCCCAGTGACATCCATTTTTATTTCTTTTAACCAAACTTTTAACTTTTGATTAAATAAAATGTCCCAGAAGTAAAAGGCAAGAGTTTTCAAATTGAAGGAGCCAGAACAATGAATGAAAAACTCACCCACTCAAGGCACATTATTATGAAATTTCAGTATCAGATACAAAGAGTATCGTATAAGCTCCAGAGAGAAGAAAATTGCTCAGTTAAAAATAAGAAGGAATCAGATTAGTTTTGCTTCTCAGTAGTCACACTGGAAGATAGATGACAATGGAGCAATGCCTTCAAAATTCTGAAGGAAAGTTATCTCCAACTTAGAACTCCATACCTAGGCAAACTATCAGTTAGTGAAGTGGAAGAAAGATATTTTCACATACCCAAGGTCTCCCTTATACTCTTTCTCAGGAACTTACTAGGGGATGAGCTTTACCAATAGGCGAGAGTAAACCAAGAAAGAGGAAACATGGAATACAGGAAAGAAGCAGTACAACAGGATACGTCCATTTTGCATACATTGCTGTTAGTTTCCCTGTTTTCAGTATCGTAACCTCACTTTTAAATTTGCCTGGTGTTCCCCAGTCCAGAGGACCTCTGGTTTACACTCTCCAGAGAATAAATCAGTTTTTTGACTGGGTGGTGGAGGGGCATTTTCCCTGCTGGAAGGGACAGGGAGAGGATCTGGGAATCCATCTGCTGCTTAAACAGATATCAAATTAATCCTTTTTATTTTAGCTTTAGCTTTTGGCCTGCCTTCTACACCCCCCACCTCATTTTTGATTAGTCTAATTAGTTTCCCTGCTTCTATTCAAATTTTAAATCTGTCAAATTAATCTTTTAATTTACATTTTCTTCTTGTCACTCTGACTTAATATATTTTGTCTTTCAGTTGCTTATTGAATCAGATTTAAGATTTCATCTTGGCATTCAAGGCCTTCTTACAGTTGGCTAGCATTTGACATCTTATATTTTCTCCTGAATACAGACTCTATGCTCTTTATAGGCCTGTTTCCCTACAGCTCCTCACAGCTATGTTCATACCTCCCTTTATGATTTGCTCATGTTCTTTTGTCTATGTGGAATGCCTTTTTCCTCTTCTTTAGTTTTTCTGAAGTCCAGCTTGACCTACTTTTCTGAAACTTCCTGGCTGGCTGTCTGGCTGGCTGGTGGCTTTATTTCCTTTAGTTTTTCCTTCCTGTTGAGTACCTTCTCTGTGCTAGGGACTGTGTCAGACCTTAATTTAAACCATCTCAATTATCTTTTTTTTCTCTAAATTTCTCTAACCTTTAGATCCCATAAAAACCTATTATTGAAAGTATGGAATTTATTTTTTATGGGAAAATTTTTTTTTTCTTAGGGAAGTTACATATATTAGCTATTTAAAATTTAACTAGAACAAGTTAATAGTAATAACATATAAAGTAAACTCAGTCTTACTAATAGAGAAATCCACATCAAACCAACAATGATAATCATTTTATACCTGGAAAATTAGTAAAAATTTGAAGATTGCTAAGGTCCAGTGCTGTTGGAGGTATGGATAATTTGATACCATTGGTGAGGTTCTTAATATATATGACCTTCTTGGAGGGTAATGGACAGTTTTAAATGTGCTCCTTTAGATCCAGCGAGTCATTTTTAGAAATTTTTTAGTTGTAGGTAATACTGGCATCTTTGCTTAAAGATATACAAGGATGTTCATTGAAACAAATGTCGTAAATGTGTACTTTTGTACTATGAAATACTGTGTAACTTAAAAAGAATGAGCTAACAGTGTTTATTGACATGATATACCTTCCAAGATACATTGTTAATTGAAAAAAATAAAAGTTTCAGAATAAATATAATATGGTCCCTCTCCTTTGTTATGTAAAAATTGCTAAAACCCTGTAATATATGGTGTATAGGAAAAGGTCTGGAAGGATTCATATCAAAATGTTAACAGCAGTTTCCCATGGGGGAAGTTGGGGTATATGTGTGGAGGATTTTACTTTTGACTGTTTGCTTCTGTGTTGTTTGCGTATTTTTAGAGACGTCTACATCTGACTTTTTGTATATCCATATTTTAATATATTACTTTTGTAATGTAAAAATTAGTAATGGCAAAACCAGTTAAAAAATTGGTGGTCAATATATTTTTACAAAGCTACTATTTAAGGCATACTTTACAATGTGTCAGGCACTATTCACATGCAGGATCTAATTTAATCTTCCCCAAAGGTAGGTACTGTTATTAGCTACATTTTACAGATAAACCCTGAGAGATTAAATAATTTGCCCAAGGTCATATGTAGTAAGTGGTAACCTAAGGATTGGAATCTAGATTTATCTCACTTTAGAGTTTGAGCTGTGTTCTTTCAGATTTTCAACGCATGCCACAAACATAGACACATGCACATAAATTTTCTTTTTAAAAAATTGGGATCATGCATTTTCTGATTGTAAAAGTAATATATGTTTAATGTAAAAGAGAAAACGAAATGGATATGTAGAAAATCAAATATAGGAGTCTCTAAATGCCATCCCATAGATAACCACTGTTAATAGTTTGTTGTGTAACATTTGCTCGCTCCATTCTAGCCATGATGTCATCCACACCATTTCTAGAACTTAGGCATGCTCTCACCTCTGTGTCTTTGCACTCTGCCTGGAATGCATTTCTCCCAGATACCTGCGTGGTTTGTTCCTTTACCTCCTTCTGACCTTTCCTTAAATGTTAACCTTTTCAGCGAGGTCTTCCCTCAATATCTAAAATTGCTTGAACCTTTATGTATTTCTGAGTTGACTCACCTAGTTTATTTTTCTCCACATTTATCACTATATAACATATTGTTAGGTCAAACCAAATGAAATGACTATCCATTTTTTACCTATAAAATGTCAGTTTCATATTATCAACCCATTTTATATTTTAATCATTTCTCAATTTATCTTTCTCTTCCACTAACATGTAAAAAAAAAGTTAGGATTTTTGTTTCTTTTATTTATTGTTTTATCTCTAGGGCCTGCAACAATGTCTGGCATATAATAGGCATGCAGTAAATAGAAATGAATTCTTCCAGGCTTTTGTTATGCATATAAACTTTATAAAGGATTATATTATATATAATTTTCTGTAGCTTATTTTTCCATAATCATATATGGTGAATAACTTTCCATCTCAATGATATAGATCCACCTCAAAAATTTTTTTTATATATTGAAATTTTTTTATTGTGGCAAAATACACATAAAATTTGCCTTTTTATGCAGCTCAATAACAAAAAAACAAACAACCCAATCCAAAAATGGGCAGAAGACCTAAATAGACATTTCTCCAAAGAAGATATACAGATTGCCAACACACACATGAAAGAATGCTCAACATCATTAATCATTAGAGAAATGCAAATCAAAACTACAATGAGATATCATCTCACACCGGTCAGAATGGCCATCATCAAAAAATCTAGAAACAACAAATGCTGGAGAGGGTGTGGAGAAAAGGGAACACTCTTGCACTGTTGGTGGGAATGTAAATTGATACAGCCACTATGGAGAACAGTATGGAGGTTCCTTAAAAAGCTAAAAATAGAACTACCATACGACCCAGCAATCCCACTACTGGGCATATACCCTGAGAAAACCGTAATTCAAAAAGAGTCATGTACCAAAATGTTCATTGCAGCTCTATTTACAATAGCCAGGACATGGAAGCAACCTAAGTGTCCATCATCGGATGAATGGATAAAGAAGATGTGGCACATATATACAATGGAATATTACTCAGCCATAAAAAGAAATGAAATGGAGGTATCTGTAGTGAGGTGGATGGAGTTAGAGTCTGTCATACAGAGTGAAGTAAGTCAGAAAGAGAAAAACAAATACAGTATGCTAACACATATATATGGAATCTAAGGGAAAAAAAAAAAAAGGTCATGAAGAACCTAGTGGCAAGACGGGAATAAAGACACAGACCTACTAGAGAATGGACTTGAGGATATGGGGAGGGGGAGGGGTAAGATGTGACAGGGTGAGAGAGTGGCATGGACATATATACACTACAAAATGTAAAATAGATAGCTAGTGGGAAGCAGCGGCATAGCACAGGGAGATCAGCTCGGTGCTTTGTGACCACCTAGAGGGGTGGGATAGGGAGGGTGGGAGGGAGGGAGATGCAAGAGGGAAGAGATATGGGAACATATGTATATGTATAACTGATTCACTTTGTTATAAAGCAGAAACTAACACACCATTGTAAAGCAATTATACTCCAATAAAGATGTTTAAAAAAAAAATTTGCGGGCTTCCCTGGTGGCGCAGTGGTTGACAATCTGCCTGCCGATGCAGGGGACGCGGGTTCGAGCCCTGGTCTGGGAGGATCCCGCGTGCCGCGGAGCGACTGGGCCCGTGAGCCACGGCTGCTGAGCCTGCGCGTCTGGAGCCTGTGCTCCGCAGCGGGAGGGGCCGCGAAGGTGAGAGGCCCGTGCACCGTGGTGAGGAGTGGCCCCCGCTTGCCGCAACTGGAGGGGGCCCTCGCGCGGAGACGAGGACCCAACACAGCCAAAAAATAAATTAAAAAAAATTTTTGCCTTTTTAACTTTTAAAAAGTTTATTTATATTAACAATTTAAAAACAATTTTTATTTTATTTATTTATTTTTGGCTGTGTTGGGTCTTTGTTGCTGCACACGGGCTTTCTCTAGTTGCAGTGAGTGGGGGCCACTCTTTGTTGTGGTGCGCGGGCCTCCCATCGCGGTGACCTCTCCTGTTGTGGAGCCCGGGCTCTAGGCACACGAGCTCGGTAGTTGTGGCTCACGGGCTCTCGAGTGCAGGCTCAGTAGTTGTGGCGCACGGGCTTAGTTGCTCTGCGGCATGTGGGATCCTCCCGGACTAAGGACCAGGGAACCCATGTCCCCCGCATTGTCAGGCAGACTCCTATCCACTGCACCACCAGGGAAGCCCCTAAAATTTATTTTTAATTGAAGTATAGCTGAATTACAGTGTTGTGTTAATTACTGACGTACAGCAAAATGACTCAGTTATACCTATATATGTACATCTTTTTCATATTCTTTTTAACTATTTTTAAGTGTACAGGTCAGTGGCATTAGTATAGTCACATTGTTGTGCAGCCGTCACCACCATCCACCTCCAGAACTTTTTCATCTTGGAAAATTAAAACTCTGTACCTATTAAACAATTACTTCTTGTTCCCTAGTCCCTCCAGCCCACCCCGCCATTCTACACTCTATGAATCTGACGATTCTAGGTACCTTATATAAGTGGAATTCTGTAGTAGTCATCTTTTTGTGACTGGATTATTTCACTTAACATAATATTTTCAAGGTTCATCCATGTTGTAGCATGTTGCAGAATTTCCTTCTTTTTAAAGGCTGAATAGTATTCCATTGGATGTATATGCTACATATTTAAAAATCCATTCATCTTGATCAACACTGTGTTGCTTCTTCCTCTTGGCTATTGTGACTAATGCTGCTTTGAACATGGGTGTTGTACAAGTGTCTCTTCAAGACCCTGCTTTCAAATTTCAGTTCTTTTTAGTATATGCCCAGAAGTGGAATTGCTGGATTATATATTCATTCTAGTTTTAATTTTTTGAGGAATTTCCATACTGTTCTCAATAGTGGCTGCAGCTTTTACATTCCTACCAAAAGTGTACAAGAGTTTCAATTCCCTCACATCCTTGTTAACACATATTATTATTTTTTTTCTTTTTCATGGTGGCCATCCTAATGGGTGCGAGGTGATATCTCAGTGTAGTTTTGATTTGCATTTCTCTAATGATTAGTGATGTTAGGCATCTTTTCATGTGCTTATTGGCCATTTGTATACTTTCTTTGGAGAAACATATGTTCAAGTCCTTTGTCCATTTTTTAATTAGGTTGTCTTTTTTTGTTGTTGTTGAGACATAGGAGTTCTTTATGTATTCTGGATTTTAATCTCATAACATACATGGTTCACAACTGTTTTCTCCCATTCTGTGGGTTGCCTTTTTACTTTGTTGATACAGTGTTCTTTGATGCACAAAATTTCTAATTTCAATGAAGTCCAATTTATCTATTTTTTACTTTTGTTGCTTCTGCTTTTGATATATCCAAGAAATTGCCACATCCAGTGTCATGAAGCTTTTTCCCTATGTTTTCTTCTATGAGTTGCATAGTTTTCGCTCTTACATTTAGGTCTTTGATCCACTTTGAGTTAATTTTTGTATATGAGGTAATGTAAGGAAGGATACAACTTCATTTTTTTTAACATGTGGGTATCCAGTTTTCCCAGCACCATTTGTTGAAAAGATTATCCTTTCCCCATTGAACGGTTGTGACACCCTTGTTGAAAATCGTTTGACCGTATATGTGAGGGTTTATTTCTGGGCTCTGTATTCTATTCTGTTGGTCTATGTGTCTGTCTTTATGCCAGTGTCACACTATTTTGATTACTGTAGCTTTGTGATGCATCAACATTTTAACGGTGAGTATTTGAGTACTCTCTTTGTCCAGTATTAAAGGCAGTTATAATGCTGGGGCATGGAACAAAAGACATGCATAAAAGAGGTTTTGTATTTTGAGTTTAGATGCAGTTTATTATAAATATAATTTGGAGGTAGGTTTTAGGAATAATAAGTAAAATATTAAAAAACACATCCAGGACTTCCCTGGTGGCACAGTGGTTGGGAGTCTGCCTGCCGGTGCAGGGGACATGGGTTCGATCCCTGGCCCGGGAGGATCCCACATGCTGCGGAGCAGCTGGGCCCGTGTGCCGTGACTGCTGAGCCTGCGCTCTAGAGCCCGAGAGCCACAACTACTGAGCCCCTGCACCTAGAGCCGGTGCTCCGCAGCGGGAGAGGCCACAGCAATGAGAGGCCCGTGCACCACAGGGAAGAGTGGTCCCCGCTCCCCACAACTGGAGAGGGCCCGCGTGTAGCAGCAAAGACACAGCGCAGCCAAAAATAAAAATGAGTGAATAAATAAATAGGTTTATGAAAAAAAGAAAACATCCAAAGTGGTTCATATTTTATACAAGGTAGGAATATGATGAATTATTGTTAACAACATTTCTTTTTGAACATTTCATTATCTATTCAACTTTTAATGCTTCGTTTATCATTTCTGTTTTCCTCATTCATGTTTTCAATGACTTAGTTTTATATTATTTCTCCTATTTCAGGAAAGGAAGTCACATTTAGAGGTAGCTTTTTAAAAAATTATTTATTTATTTATTTGGCTGCGCTGGGTCTTAGTTGCAGCACGTGGGATCTTCATTGCCACGTGCAGGATCTTTTTTGCATCATGCGGGATCTTTAGGTGCGGTATGCGGGATCTAGTTCCCTGACCAGGGATCGAACCTGGGCCCCCTGCATTAGGAGTGCGGAGTCTTCACCACTGGACCATGAGGGAAGTCCCAAGAAGTAGCTTTTCTATAAATTTGGGAGACTGTGTTGACTGACTAAAATATTTACTATTTTTCTGTAATTTCTGTCAAGTTATGATTTTAATAGAAGGTGCTTAAATTCGGTGCACTAAGAATACTCCTTAACTGTGCTACACTTAACATCACACTAAGTTCCTCTTCCATTTAAAAGGAGCTAATCTTAGTAAGTTAAATCTAGAGTATGATAAAAGAATCATACATCATTATTATATTAGGTCCTTAGGCCTGTAGTGACAAATTACCACAAACTAGAGGGCTTAAAACAACAGAAATTTATTCTCTTGCAGCTCTAGAGACTCAACGTCCGAAATGAAGATATTGGCTGGTTAGGTTCCCTCTTTTTTAGCTTGTAGACACATCACTCCAGTCTCTGTATCCAAATGTCTGTCTCATTGCTTTTATAAAAACAGCAGTCATTGGATTTAGAGCCCATCCTAAGATCTCCGTCTTCACTAATTATATCTTCAGAGACCCTATTTCCAAGTAAGGTCACATTCTGAGTCTCTGTGGACATGCATTTTTACACTCTTCAGCCCACTACAATTTATTGAGCAAGATTTATTCCAGGAACTCAAGGATCGGTCACCCTGAGAAAACCTATATACTTTGTGTCATTAACAAACTAAAGGGGGAAAAATGATTGTATCAATAAATGCTTTATAAAAACAGTTGTTTCTGATTTTAAAAAATCCATTCCTGATTTTTTTAAAAAAAGACTATTAAATCAGAATATGGGAATTCCTGGGCGGTCCAGTGGTTAAGACTTGGTGCTTTGCTGTCACTGCTGTGGGCCTGGGTTCAATCCCTGGTCAGGGAACTAAGATCCCACAAGCTGCATGGCGTGGCCAAAAAAAAAAAGTGAATAAATAAAGAGATTCTTAACCTTTTGTATCACGTGGACCCCTATGACTGGTGACATCTGTTGAACCCTTCTTCAATCTCATTGGGTCATTGTGGGAATAAATGAGAGGCACACAAGTTGCCCAGCACAGTGCCTGGCACACAGTGAGGGCTTAGAAAAAAATAAGTTATTATTATCACTGATTATCCATGCACTCACTGTAAAGGCAAGGAGTAACACTTTTGCTTCGAGGCTTCAAAAGTTCTTATCACACTTTTTGTGTTGCATCCATGACTAAATAAAAACCTCCTCTGGTCTGGGCCAAGTTGGAGACCCTGGTGAGGGGCAGAAAGACTTGCACATGGGAGGAAACTCTGGTGAGCTGGTGGGGCAGGTCCCTAGGCCCCCAGATCACCCTGGCATGCAGCTTGCTCTCCCTGTTGAACCCATAGAATGTTATTCAGAGTGTAAATAACACTACATAGTATTATGAAAAATCAATTCTATTAAAAATATAGTTATCAAAATATAAAAAATTACAAATTTGTAATACAAAAATTAATGTTTCTTCTTTATTAACACAATAAATAAGATGTAGTGACAAGTCTAATAATTGCCATATTCTCAAAGTAGTATTGAATGTAGCAGTAATTCTAGATATCCATAATAACCGTCATGTGATATCTGATTTTATTGATGACAAAATCACAGATACTGCTAAAACTACTGTGTTTTACTGTACTTTCATGATTGAAGGAAATGCTAAATTTCAGTTAGAGATTAATGAAAGTAAAGAAAGAAAATTGTTCTTCATCCAAGTTTACCAGTGGATTTTATCCCTTGACCCACAGATTAAGAACCCTTGCAATAATGCAGTAAGAGAAGGAAACTAAATACTAGTGTAAATATTGAGTAAAGAAAGGTAAAATAATCATTCCTTGCAGATAATGTGATTGTATATTAAGAAAGTCCAATAGGGACTTCCCTGGTGGCACAGTGGTTAAGAATCCACCTGCCAGTGCAGGGGACACGGGTTCGAGCCCTGGTCAGGGAAGATCCCACATGCCGCGGAGCAACTAAGCCTGTGTACCACAACTACTGAGCCTGCGCTCTAGAGCCTGTGAGCCACAACTACTGAGCCCATGTGCCACAACTACTGAAGCCCGCACGCCTAGAGCCCATGCTCCACAACAAGAGAAGCCACTGCAATGAGAAGCCCACACACCGCAATGAAGAGTAGCCCCCGCTGGACACAACTAGAGAGAGCCTGTGTGCAATGAAGACCCAATGCAGCCAAAAATAAATAAATAAATAAATAAATAAAGTCCAATAAACTAAATGCTTTTAGATAAGGTAATTTAGTAAAGTTATTTGAGTACAATATAAACACACTGAAGTCAATAGCTTTCTCTTATTCTAGCAATAACCAGTTAGAAGTTGAAATGGAAAAGATTTCATTCACAATAGTATTAAGAGCTATAAAATACCTAAAAATAATATAACAAGAAAGATGTAAGACATGTGAAGAAAACTGTAAAATTTTATTAAAGGACATTAGGAAATGTCTGAATAATATTCCTGGATGATGAAATGCAATATCATGCTACTGGTCCCTCAAAATTATTATATAAATTTAATGTAATTGAATTAACCTCAAGCGTTTTTTTGTTGTTAGAACTTTATATAGATTTTAAAGTTCAAAAGGAGGATGAAGTATATGACATTAAAAGGTTTTTAAAACTTTTAAATTAAACTTTCTTTTGAGATGATTTTATATTCATATTCAATTATGAGAAATAATACAGAGATCCCCTACCCTTAGCCCAGTTTCCCCCAGTGGTTGTACCTTGCAAAACTATAGTGTAATATCATGACCAGGATATTGACACTGGTACAGTCAAGATACAGAATACTTCTATCATTGCAAGGGTCCCTTGTGGTGCCCTTTTAAAGCAACACCCACGTTCCTCATACTTCCACCCTCTCCTTAATCCCCAGAAGCTACTAACCTGTTCTCTATTTCTATAATTTTGTTATTTCAAGAATGTTCTACAAATGGAATTGTACAGTGTGTAGCCTTTTGCAGTTGGCTTTTTTCATTCACCATGATACTCTGGAGATTCATCCAGGTTGTGTGTATCAGTAGTTCACTTCTTTTTGTTGCTGAGTAGGGGTATATATATCAGTTTAACCATTTACTTGTTGAAGGCCATCTGGATTTTTTCTCCAGTTTTTGGCTATTACAAATAAAAGCACTCTAAATATTTGTGTACAGGTTTTTGTATGAATGTAAGTCTTCATTTTTCTGGGATATATACCCACAAGTGCAGTGCTGGATTGTATGTTAATTGCATGTTTAGTTTTTAAAGAAACTCCCATACTGTTTCCCGAAGTGGCTGCACTATATTATATTCTCACCAGCAGTGTATAAGTGATCTTTTTCTGTATCCTTCCCAGCATTTGGTATTTATTATTATTTTTTTTTAGCCATTATGATAGGTATGTAGTGCATCTTATTGTGGCTTTAATTTGCATTTCCCTCTTGGCTAATGATGTTGAACATCTTTTCATATGCTTATTTACCATTTGTGTATCTTCTTTGGTAAAATGTCTGTTCAAGACTGTTTGCTTTTTTACTGTTGAGCTTTGAGAGTTCTTTTTATATTCTAGATACAAGTCCTTTGTCCTTTGTTGCAATGTTTTTCCCACTCTGTAACTTGTCTTTTGATCCTCTCACAGTCTTTCACAGAGCAAAAGTTTTTAATTCGGTGATGTCCAATTTACCAGTTTTTCCTTTCATGGATCTTGCTTATGGTACCAAGTCTGAGAACTCTTTGACTAGCCCCTAGATGCTGAAGATTTTCTCCTATTTTTTTAAAAATTTATTTTACTTTATTTATTTTTGGCTGTGTTGGGTCTTCATTGCTGCGCGCGGGCTTTCTCTAGTTCCAGCGAGCAGGGGCTACTCTTCGTTGCTGTGCACGGGCTTCTTATGCGGTGGCTTCTCTTGTTGCGGAGCACAGGCTCTAGGTGCACAGGCTTCAGTAGTTGTGGCACATGGGCTCAGTAGTTGTGGCACACGGGCTTAATTGCTCCGCAGCATGTGGGATCTTCCCAGAGCAGGGATCGAACCCGTGTCCCCTGCACTGGCAGGCGGATTCTTAACCACCGCACCACCAGGGAAGTCCATCTCCTGTGGTTTTTTCTAAAAGTTACATAGTTACACTTTACATATAAGTCCATGATCCATTTTGATTAATTTTTGTATAAGGGGTCAAGGTTCATTTTTTTGCCTATGGATGTCTAGTTGCTCTAGCACCATTGAAAAGGCTATCTTTCCTCCATTGAATTGCTTTTGCACTTTTGTCAAAATCATTTGGGCATATTTGTTTGGGTCTGTTTCTGGGTTCCATTGATCTAAGTGTCTGTCCCTTTGCCAGGGCCACACAGTCTTAATTGCTGTAGCTATATTAGAAGTCTTTCAGGTAGACTCTTTTCTCCCACTTTTTCTTTGTTTTAGCTATTATAGTTTCCTTACCTTCCTGTATAAATTTTAGAATGGTCATGTTTAATTTTTTAAAAAATTTTTTAGTTAAAAAAATTTTTTTAATACAATTAGTTTTTATTTATTTTTATTTTTGGCTCCGTTGGGTCTTCGCTGCTGTGCGCGGGCTTTCTCTAGTTGCGGCGAACAGGGGCTACTCTTCATTGCAGTGCACGGGCTTCTCATTGCGGTGGCTTCTCTTGTTGTGGAGCATGGGCTCTAGGCATGCGGGCTTCAGTAGTTGAGGCACGTGGGCTCAGTAGTTGTGGCTTGTGGGCTTAGTTGCTCCGTGGCATGTGGGATCTTCCTGGTCCAGGGATTGAACCTGTGTCCCCTGCATTGGCAGGCGGATTCTTAACCACTGTGTCACCAGGGAAGTCCCTAGAATGGTCATGTTTATATCTTCAAAAACATCTGGGTAGAATTTTGATAGGAATTGCATTAAACCTGTTTATCAGTTTGAAGAGAATTGACATCTTTTGTTGAGTCTTCCAGTCCATGAACATGGTATGTCTCTCCATTTATTTAGGTCTTTGATTCTTTGATCAGCATTCTTTCAGCATACAAATCTTGTGCCTGTTTGATAGATTTACACTTAAATATTTTTTCTATTTTGAAGTGGTTATGAATGGTTTTATATTTTAAATTTTGATGCCCATGTGTTAATTGCTAGTATATAGAAACACAATTGATTTTTGTATATTAACTTTGTATACTGCAACTTTGTTGAATTCACTTATTTGTTCTAGGAAGGTTTTTTTGTTTATTTTGGTAGATTCCTTAGGATTTTCTACAAAGACAATCATGTAATCTGCAAATGGGGACAGTTTTATTTTTTCCTTTCTGATCTGTATGCCTTCTATTTCCTTTTCCTGCACTTTTGCACAGGCTAGAACTTCCCACACTATGTTTAAATAAGTGATGAGAGTGAACATTTTTTCCTAGTTCCCAAATCTTAGGGAGAAAACATTGTCTTTCACCATTAAGTATAATATTAGCAGCAGTTTTTTTTTTTCTTTCTTTCTTTTTGTAGATACTTTTATCAAGGTGAGGACATTTCACTTTATTTTAATTTTTCTATGTTTTTATCAGAATGGGTATTGAATTTTAGCAAATACTTTTTATGCATAGGCTGATATGATCATGTTATTTTTCTTCTTAGCCAATTAATATGTTGATTGATTTTAAGTACTGAACAAGTTTACTTCCCTTGAATAAAACACATATGGTCACGTTGTATAGTTCTTTTGCGTATTGCTAAATTCTGTTTGCTAGAATTGCTAAATTTTATTTACTAATATTTTGTTAAGGATTTTTGCATCTATTTTCATGAGGAACATTGATCTCTAGTTTTTGTTTTGTTTTTATACTGTCTTTGTCTGGTTTTTGTATCAGGGTAATACTAGCTTCAAAAGATGAATTGGTAAGTGTCCCCTTCCTCAAATAGTTTCTGGAGGAGATTGTGTAGCATTGCTGTTAGTTCTTTAAATGTTTGGTAGAATTCTCCAGTGAAATCACTGGAAAAAATTCTAGACCTAAAATTTTTTTTTTTTTGAGAGTGCTTAAATTATGAATTCAGTTTTCTAATAGGTATGAGGCCATTCATGTCACCTATTTTGTGTTTGGACAGTTGTTTTAGTTTGTATTTTTTAAGGAATTGATCGTTTTGGTCTAAGTTGTCAAATTTATGTGTGTAAGTTTTAGTATTCCTAATTATCTCTTAGATTTCTTCAGGGTCTCTAGTGATATCCCTGGGGTTTTTTTTCCTGATTTTGGTAGTTTGTGTGTTGTTTGTCTTGCTAGAGGTTTGTCAATTTTATTGATCTATTTAAAGAACTCTTTGTTTTATTTTTAAATTGTTCTTCTGTTTTAAAATTTTATTATTTTGTGTTTTCTATTATTTCCTTCCTTTTGCTTCCTTTGGGTTTATTTATTTATTTATTTATTTATCCTAGGTTCTTGAGGTGGAAGTTTAGATGATTTATTTGACTTTTCCTCTTTTCTAATATAGTATTTTAGTGACTATAGCTTTTGGGGTGTCCCACAAACTTTGCCATCTTGTAATTTCATTTAAAATTTTTAAAAAAAATAAATTTATTTATTTTTGGCTGTGTTGGGTCTTCGTTGCTGTACATGGGCTTTCTCTAGTTGCAGCGAGTGGGGGCTGCTCTTCGTTGTAGTGCATGAGCTTTTCATGCAGTGGCTTCTCGTGTTGTGGAGCACGGGCTCTAGGCACACGGGCTTCACTAGTTGTGGCACGTGGGCTCAGTAGTTGTGGCTTGTGGGCTGTAGAGCGCAGGCTCAGTAGTTGTGGTGCACGGGCTTAGTTGCTCTGCGGCATGTGGGATCTTCCCGGACCAGGACTTGAACCTGTGTCCCCTGCATTGGCAGGCGGATTCTTAACCACTGCGCCACGAGGGAAGTCCTCATTTTAATTTTAGTTCACTGTACTTTTTATTCCCTTTGAGGCTTCCTCTTTGACTGATTATTTAGAAATGTGTTATTTAGTGTCCAAGTGAATGGAGATTTTCCTGTTATCTTTCTGTTACTGATTTCTAAATAGTTTGATTCCACTGTGGTTGGAGAATCCAATCTATGATTATTTTATTTATTTATTTGTTTTTTAAATTTTTGGCTGCACTGGGTCTTTCTTGCAGTGTGTGGGCTCTTTGTTGCGGGCTTCTCTCTAGTTGCGGGCTCAAGAGCACGTGGGCTCAGTAGTTGTGGCATGCAGGCTTCTCTTCAGTTGTGGCTCGCAGTTTTGGTTGCCCCGTGGCATGTGGGATCTTAGTTCCCCGACCAGGGATCGAAGCCGCATCCCCTGCATTGGAAGGTGGATTCTTAACCACTGGACCACCAGGGAATTCCCGCAATTCTTTTATACTTGTTGAGGTTTGTTGAAAGGCCCAGGATATGGTCTGTCTTGGTATATGTTCTGGGGACACTTGAAAAGAATGTTTATCTGCTGTTGTTGGATGTAGTGTTTTTATAAATGTTAATTGGACCCTGTTGATTGAGGTATCATTGAGAACTTCTATATCTTTGCTGATTTTCTTTTAAGTTTTTTTTAATACTTACTTATTTTATTTTTGGCTGTGTTGAGTCTTAGTTGAGGTATGCGGGATCTTTGTTGGCGGCATGCAGGATCCTCCCCTGTGGCGTGGACTCCTCGTTGTGGCGCGTGAGCTTCTCTGTAGTTGTGGCATGTGGGCTGCAGAGTATGTGGGCTCTGTAGTTGTGGTGTGTGGGCTCCAGAGCGTGTGGGCTCTATAGTTTGCGGCACGCAGGCTCTCTAGTTGTGGCCCGCATGCTTAGAAGTTGCAGCGTGCAGGCTTAGTTGCCCCGCAGCATGTGGGATCTTAGTTCCCTGACCAGGGATCGAACCCGCGTCCCCTGTATTGGAAGGTGGATTCTTAACCTCTGGACCTCCAGGGAAGTCCCTGTTTAGGTATTCTTTTAGGATAGGTCTGCTGGTGACAAATCCTCCTTAGTTTTCCATCATCAGAGAAGGTATTGATTTCCCACTCATTTCTTAAACTTTTTTTTAATTTTTAAAACTTTTAAAAATTTTATTTATTTATTTTTGGCTGAAGCAGAAGTAGTATATGACATTTAATAAGAAAATTTTGTAAAATAAATTAATGGAGAGTGGAGGACTTTCCTATTAGATAATTCAAATGTACTATAAAGCTGTTGTTATCAAACATGTTCAGTATTGACATAGGAGCTGGAAAATATATTAATACAGAATAAAAGTATAGAAAGAGATCAATTATTTGTAGACACCTAAAAGGAAAGTAAAGTAAGTAAAGTAGTAAAGTAAAAGTAAAAGTAAAGTAGTAAAGGAGTCATTTCCGATAAGTGGGGAAAGGATGGATTATCTCATAAATGATATTAGAATAATTATCTAACCATGTATAAGAAAATAATCAGAGTCCTGCCTTGTGCCAGGTAGGCATAAGTAGTAAATTCCAGATGGATTAAAAATCTAAATGTGAAACACAAAAGTATTATAAGAAAATATAGAAATAATCTCGAGGGTGGGGAGCTTTCCTAGGTAAGACAGAAATCCCAGAATTATTTAGGAAAACACTGATAACTTTTACAGCATAAAATTGTGAAATGTTATATATTTAAAGGCTAAGGTAGGTGATGAAAAAATATTTGTAATACATAACAGTCATATATTATCCTTTATATATTGATATTCTTTAATATCCTTTATATACTGATAGATATTACAAATTCATTAGAAAAAGATATTCAGTATAAAAATATCAAATATATGAAGAGTCACCTCATTGATTTCAGATGACTAATGTAAAAAGATATAAGAATTAAAACAAATACTGTACCATTTTTACCTGTCAGGTTTGGTGAAATTAAAAAGTATAATATGCAGTCCTGGTGAGGGAAATAGGTACTCTCATATCCTGTTAGTGGGAGCAAAAATTGTAGCAGGCTTTTTGGAACATAATTAGCCATGACCAAATGTGCCTGTTTTTGAGCAGAGAGATAGGTGTATATAATCTGAGGGAAAAAATAAGAAATAAAATGAGCTCAACTTAAAAAAAACCACATTTATTTATTTATTTATTTGACTGCACTGGGTCTTCGTTGCAGCACGCAGGATCTTCGTTGTGGCATGTGGGATCTAGTTCTCTGACCAGGGATCGAACCCGGGCCCCCTGCATTGGGAGTGCAGAGTCTTTACCACTGGACCACCAGGGAAGTCCCTGGTGGGGACTGGTAGTCCCTCTATATAATTTTTTTTGAGTATTGGAATTTAGGTGATTTTTTTATTTTGGGTTTTTTTGTGTTTCCCAAAAAAAGTAAATCAGAGGAGCTAAGTTATATATACTTGTTGCATTAGTGAAATATGTAAACCAATTTGTGTGTGTGTTTTAGATTAATATTATGTCACTATTACCAGCTTTTAAAAGAGAAGGCTATAGAATGTAGTACTACCTCTTCCAAACTGTATTAAGTTGGGGGAACTGAAGTGTAAGGACATCTTTTCCCAGGGTAAGAATTCAAGAAAAGCAGTCTGGACGTAAGCATTTTTGGGTTTTCTAGCAAACTCCTGAGATTTTATCCATAGCTTGAGCCTTTCTTCTAGCCAGTTTGATGATGATGATGATGATAAGCAAGGACAATCTTTTTAAAATCTGTATTTCTGTTTTTCTCTGACAGAAATGACATCAGATGTACCATCACTGGGTCCAGCCATTGCCTCTGGAAACCCGGGGCCTGGGATTCAAGGTGGAGGAGCCATTGTCCAGAGGGCTATTAAGCGGCGACCAGGGTGAGTTTGAGCGTAGTATGTTACAAACGTCTCTCCTTTAAACCAGCCTGATTTTGTTAGTCGCTGAACCATCTGTTCCTAACCCTCTCACTTCTTCTGGCTACTTACTACACTCCTATCAGATAACTTTCTTTAGTCCCAGGATTTTTCTCTGTATTGAATTGATTTTTTTATCTTAGTTTCTTAGGAGCAGTTTTGTTTTTTTAAAACAAAAATCTCTAAGAGGTAAAGGACTCTGGCTAAGCCCAAAGATTTCACCATTGCTGAGAAAATTTCACTGCTTTCATTAAGCTTTGTATCTGCATTCTCAAAATTTTTTTGGTAGGCCTTTTTTTTTTTGGCTGCGTTGGGTCTTCGTTGCTGCACGTGGGCTTTCTCTAGTTGCGGCAGGCAAGGGCTACTCTTCGTAGCGATGCATGGGCTTCTCGTTGCAGTGGCTTCTCTTGTTGCACAGCACGGGCTGTAGGTGTGTAGGCGTCAGTAGTTGCAGCACACGGGCTTAATAGTTGCGGCGCAAGGGCTCTAGGGCGCATGGGCTTCAGTAGTTGTGGTGCTCAGGCTCCGTAGTGGTGGCTTGTGGGCCCTAGAGCACAGGCTCAGTAGTTGTGGCGCACGGGCTTAGTTGCTCCGCGGCATGTGGGATCTTCCCAGACCAGGGATCGAACCTATGTCCCCTGCATTGGCAGGTGGATTCTTAACCACTGTGCCACCAGGGAAGTCCCTGGTAGGCTTTTTACTTTTCTGAATTTAGAGAATGCTGAACTGTAGAATATGTCTCCTTTAAGTTATTGATATGTTGCCTTGTTTGGAACCTAGAGTCCATTCAGTTCCAAAATTATTTATTAGATGCCTCATTAGTGTAAGTCATTGTGCCAATTGCTACTAGGATACAAAGGTAAATAAGGCACAGTCTTCGTCTTTTAGTTGCTTATGTTCTGAAAGGGATAATCATTACACACATAAATATAATTCAAGATAGAATACGCCAGGTTTGCTAAGAAAGGAACAAATACACTGCTGTGTGTTTCAGTGTATGGAAATACCACCATTGGTTGGTAGAAATTGGGAAAGGCTTCAGAAAAGAGGTTGCTTTAGAAAGGCCTGGAAGAATGGGTAGTATTTTACCTACTTTTTAAAGCATTAAAGTATTGAATTTTTTTTCTTTCTTTTGCTTTTAATAATTATGTAGCTAGTGTTATAACTAGTCTTTAAGTTTCCTCTTACCAGTAGTAATGCAAGAGTGATCCCTGGGTTAAGGTGTTAACATGAGTAACATATTAAGACTTGCTATGTCTCCAAGAGCTTTATACATTTTAACTCATTTATTGAGGTAGCTGGTGAATAAGTAACTTACCCAAGGTTTTAAAGCTAGTAAGTGGAAGATCTATGATATGAACCTTGGGAGGTTAGCTTTATTGTCTACTCTCTTAAACACAGTGTTATGGTTATATATAATAGCAAACAATTAGAAGCAGTATTATCAAAATTAGGGGATTGGTTGAGAAAGTTGTATTGAAAATGTACAGCTATTAGAAGTGACAAATATGTATTGGTACAGAAAAATGTTTACAGTATATTGAGAAAAGAGGTTACAGGGGCTTCCCTGGTGGCGCAGTGGTTAAGAATCCGCCTGCCAATGCAGGGGACACGGGTTCAAGCCCTGGTCCGGAAGATCCCACATGCCACGGAGCAACTAAGCCCGTGTGCCACAACTACTGAGCCTGCGCTCTAGAGCCCGCGAGCCACAACAACTGAAGCCCATGTGCCACAACTACTGAAGCCTGCGTGCCTAGAGCCTGTGCTCTGCAACAAGAGAAGCCACCACAATGAGAAGCCCTCGCACCACAACGAAGAGTAGCCCCCGCTCACCGCAACTAGAGAAAGGCACACAGCAACGGAAGACCCAATGCAGCCAATAAATAAATAAATAAAATAAATAAATATATTTTTTAAAAAAAGAATAAAATTAAAAAAAAGAGGTTACAGTGTATGTAATATACCAACTCTATCAGAAAGAAATACATAAATAACGTGTGCATAGCAAAAAAACTGAAAGGATACTCATCAGATGTATGGGTGATGGGATTATGGGTGATTTATTTTTTCTTTTGTTTTTAGTTATTTCTAGATATTCTGAAGTGAGTGTGTTTTATTGATAATCAGGAAAATATATTAAAATAAATAATATACATTTTTTAAAAGAAAGATTGGAAAATATAGAAAGAAGACTAACAGAGCAATAATCCTACTACCCAAAGTCATCTCCCATCAGTTTTTTTAGTGTAATTACTTCATTCTTTATTCTATATGTAGATTTCTTTAAATAGTTATAATCATATAATTATGGGGGTTTATATAGCCTGGTCTTTTCACCTAATTGTATAAAATAACCTTTTTTCCATATTGTTACATATGCTATAGAAACATAATTTAAAATACTTACATAGAGGGGATGTACTTAATTGCTATTTTGGGACACTTAAACTGTTTTGAAGATTTGCTGTTATATGTAATGCTTAATGAATATCTTTGTACATAAATTTTTTCTCTGAGTTATTTCTTTAGGATAGATTCTTAGAAATGGAGTTATTGGGTAAATAGGTAGACTTTGACAGGTGATCTGGGGCTACAGAGAGGAAGAGGAATGGACACTTTCAGGGTTGATGCTATGTACTTCATATATAACCCATTTAGAGGCCCATAATATCAGGTTATCACACTAGTAGAGATCATTGGGTTAAGGTGGTAACATGAGTAGTGTTTTAGTTTAATGGAGTATAGAGATTAATAGGAGATTGGCCTGTCTCGTTACCTATAATGTTGCCTAATCCCTTGAAATGAAAGTCACCTCTGCTTTCACTAAACATTTAAAGCTTAGTGATTGTGCTCTCCATATGACGCTTTCTCATTCTCACTTGTATATTTATTTGTCTAGGCAAAGAATCCCTTGAGGGCAAGTCTTTTGTTTTCACCTCATCTAGCACAGTATCCGGAATGTAGCATATATTACATGTTCATTAGGTGAATGAAGGAGAGAAACATTATTTAACAACCTTCGGGGAATCCCCTGTTGGTTCAGTGGTTAGAACTCCACGCTTTCGCTGCTGAGGGCACGGGTTCAATCCTGGGTTCAGTCCCTGGGAACTAAGATCCCACAAGCTGTGCAGCGCAGCCAAAAAACAACCAACCAACCAACCAGCCACCCTCCAGAGGTCTTAAAATCACTCCCTATGGAACATCACTGTTTTGAGAGATGTTTCAGAGAGCTTAACATAGCCTAAAGCAGACTATAGAAGTGAAAAACGGACCTGAATTATTCATATTAATTTTTTCTTGTCTTTTTGAGTTGATCCTGCTCCTTTTGTAGAGGTTGTACTGTGATGTAAAACTTTGGCAAAGGTGGATTGCTACCCTAGGAAAATGAAAGGTAGCAATAGGTATTCCTTTTTGATTGGCCAATTTCTTTGCCCAGTTTGGTACAACAAGGAAGAGGTAATATAGCTTTACTTATTCCACCTCCTCTTTTCCTTCTTCCATCTGAGTGGGTGTTCAGATAGCTTGTGGATTTAGAATTTTAATTTTTTTAATGTTCTGCATTTTCAATAAGCTTATAATATTTTTTGTTGGCTTTCCCCAGATTGGATTTTGATGATGATGGAGAAGGGAACAGTAAATTTTTGAGGTAAGATCTTAAAAAACTTTCTCTAGATTTCTGATATTAAAAATTAGTTCATTATCTTTATATTTCTGACTCATAATATTTTTTGTCTTTAGGCCTAAGGAGAGTGCTTCATCCTAAAACTAAAATTACCTATTATATTATACCCCATAAAATTTTCAAGCATTCTGGTAATAGCTCCAGAGGAAAGAGCTCAATGAGGGGAGAGCAGAGAATTTACAAGACCCTCTGTATCAGTTATCTATTGTTGTGTGGCTTAAAAAGAACAATGATTTATTATTTCTCACAATTCTGTGGATTGGTTAGATGGTTATTCTGCTGATCTTGCCTAGACTCACTCATAAGACTGCATTCAGCTGCCTTGTCAGCTGGGAACTGGACTCAGCTGATAAGGCTGGGTATCTCTTTCTTTGTGGTCTTTTATCCTTAAGGAGGGCAGACTGAGTGTCTTTACATGGTGATGGCTGCAATCCAAAGGGCAAGTCCCAGTCTAAATGCTTATCAAGCTATTGCTTTGGATTGACATTTGCTGTTGTCCCATTGGCTAAAGCAAGTCATGTGTCCGAGTCCTGATTCAGTACAGGATGGTGCTACACCAGGTAGTGAATACTGCAAAGTGTAATTAGTTTGGGGGTCATTAATGTACTAATCTTTCATGCCCTCTAATACTCATTGACTTCTCCTACAGAGCAGGAATTGGAATTTGTATCCTTGAGTAGTGAATCTTCTGGAGAACTGAAAATGGACTTTTCAATATATTGATGAAGGAGTTCTTTCAGAGAAGGGAAATTTTTATTTTTGCTTATGACCAGTTACTTGGCTTTGTTTTTAAGTAAGGAAAGCAATAAGAGTCAAAGAATGGAAGATAACCTTGACTGCAACCTGCCTTTTTTCTTTTCAAATTTGAAAATATTACCTAGGTAGTGTCTACATTGCAGAATAACAAATATTTGAGAAATAAATAAAGGAGCCCTGTTTTTTAAACAATTTATTTTATTATGTGAACGCCCAGGCTTCATTATTTGTTTGTTTTATTAACTAAGTTCTTAAAAAAATATAAACATTATTTTGCAAAATTTTTAAACAGTGCAAAGTTATATGTAATGAAAGTACATCTTCCCTCACTTCAGACCTTCAGAATCCTTCCCCTTAGACAATTATAGTTTCCAGTTTATTAAGTATCCTTCTAGAAATATTCAGTGCATATGTAAGTGTATTTAAATGCACGTATATGTGTGCACATACACACACTCATTGTCTCCTCAGGTTTTGTTTTTACACAGAGGATGCCCATATTGTAAACTGCTTGCCATTGTTTAGTTTTATATTGCTTAGTTTAGTCAGTTATATCTATCTGTGTGTCTTTTTTTATTATTGTTGTTGTTTTTGCAATGTTTAAAGTGAAAGCTTGTGTTTCTAGCTACTGCCTAGTCGCGGAACACTGCCATATATTCTTGAAAACAACAACCATGATTTGGCCACCATAAAGAGGTAGTTGCAAAATATTGGAGAAAGCAGTTCTCCAAGAGAGCTCTTGAGACTTAATGAGTGTCAACAAATGTGAAGAGGGGTAGAGATTTCAATTTCTGTTCAAGAATAGACTTTTTTCATACAGTTCCATTGGGAATTCCTCCAATTAGGAACCCCTGATTATAATGATAAATACTGTTAGTGGAACTGTGTTGTGCATATGAATGGGATAGAGGTAAACACTAGTCTTATTTATACCTATCAGTTAGCTCTATCCCTGAGTCATTGCTTCCATTTCCACAAAATCTGGTAGTCACAAACTATATGCAAATTTTAAAAGGTTTATTTGTCTTTTCCCCAACCATAAAAAAAAGGTTTTCATAATTCATCTTACCAAGTAGGTCATTATGCCCAAGTGAGGCATCACCAATTTTTTTTATTTGACCATCAGTACTTTTTTTTTTGGCCTCACGGCTTGTGGGATCTTAGTTCCCCAACCAGGGATCGAACCCATGTCTCTTGCAGTGGAAGCGTGGAGTCCTAACCATTGGGCCGCCAGGGAATTCCCAGTAAATTTTTTTTTTTTTTAATTGGAATTCTCCACTTTGGTCAATGAGTGAAAGTCTTATTTGCATTGTATCTGTAAATCAATATTAAATCTCCTTGGTGGATGAAAGCTGTAATTTATTACCTCTTTTCATCACTTTGTTCAAGTGTCATTTTTAAAAAAAATTTATTTATTTAATTTATTTATTTTTGGCTGCATTGGGTCTTCATTGCTGTGCGTGGGCTTTCTCTAGTTGCGGCGAGCGGGGGCTACTCTTCATTGTGGTGCACGTGCTTCTCATTGCAGCGGCTTCTCTTGTTGCAGAGCACAGGCTATAGGCATGCGGGCTTCAGTAGTTGTGGCACATGGGATCTACTAACTAACTAACTACTGATAGTTGTGGCTCGTGGGCTCTAGAGTGCAGGCTCGGTAGTTGTGGCACACAAGTTTAGTTGCTCTGCGGCATGTGAGATCTTCCGGGACCAGGGCTCGAACCTGTGCCCCCTGCGTTGACAGGCAGATTCTTAACCACTGTGCAACCAGTGAAGTCCCAAGTGTCATTTTGTTATATTCTCCAGACAACATCTATAAAATAATTTTTAAGAATATGAAGGCTTTGAAATTCTAGGTATAATATCAGAGTTGCTAGTATCTAGAATAATGCTTCTCAAAGTCAAACAAATGCATGTACAAATCTGCCAGGGGTTCTTGATAAGATAAAGATTATAATTCATTAGGTCTGTGGTAGTGCCCAAGATTCTGCATTCTAATAGATTACTAAGTGATGCTGCTGCTTCTGGTCCACTGACCACACTTTGAGTAGCAAATATCTGGAAGATTCATTCTTGAGATTCAAAATTAATATGAAAGGACTTCCCTGGTAGTGCAGTGGTTAAGAATCCGCCTGCCAATGCAGGGAACACTGGTTCAAGCCCTAGTCCGGGAAAATCCCACATGCCGCGGAGCAACTAAGCCTGTGCGCTGCAGCTACTGAGCCCACGTGCCACAACTACTGAAGCCTGCGTGCTTAGAGCCTGTGCTCCGCGACAAGAGAAGCCACTACAGTGAGAAACCCACACACTGCAATGAAAAGTAGCCCCTGCTAGCCGCAACTACAGAAAGCCTGTGCACAGCAACGAAGACCCAACGCAGCCAAAAGTAAATTAAAACAAACAAACAATTAATATGTAAATTATAGGTCTCTTTTTTTCAGCTTAGATCACTGTTTTCATCAAAAGTTTGTAGCATCTGATTTACAGTATATTTTGTGTCTTAGAAACCCTTTGTCCTTGAGCCCAAATTCCACCATACCTCCATGTTTGCCCGTCGTTCTACTTCTGCTTTCCAGTTATTTTCAAAAATTTTGAAAATTCTTGGGGTCAAATTAGTTGAGGATTTATAGCCTGCGAAGGAGCAGTATAAATTCTGGCTGTAATTTTTTAAAATTTATTTATTTATTTATTTATTTATTTATGGCTGCGTGGGGTCTTTGTTGCTGCTCGCGGGCTTTTCTCTAGTTGCGGCGAGCGGGGGCTACTCTTCGTTGCAGTGCGTGGGCTTCTCATTGAGGTGGCTTCTCTTGTTGCGGAGCATGGGCTCTAGGCATGTGGGCTTCAGTAGTTGTGGCTTGCGGGCTCTAGAGCGCAGGCTCAGTAGTTGTGGGGCACGGGCTTAGTTGCTCCGCGGCATGTGGGATCTTCCCGGACCACAGCTCGAATCTGTGTCCCCTGCATTGGCAGGCGGATTCTCAACCACTGCGCCACCAGGGAAGCCCTGGCTGTAATTTAATAACTGGTTTAACTGCAAATTTTGTGAGTCTTACGTATCTCCCAAAAGTTCTTTCTGCCCAAAGTTGATAGGTCTTTGCTATATCCTGTGACAGTGAGTGAGAAGAGGAAAATTTAGATCATCCAGAGAGTAGAGTAATGTTTTCAGAGTTAGGTTTTCCTCCTTCAACACATCCTCCTTTGCGGTTTCTGTAGTAGTAAACAAGATTTATCAGCTTATTAAATAGAAGTTGTTGAGATGAATGGATTGTGTTTCCTTAATCAAAGAGGTATAAAGTTCATTGTTTAAATTATAATTTAAGACTCTTAGAAACTTTTGCACATCAAAGGAAACAGAGTGAAAAGGTAACCCATGGAATGGAAGAACGTATTTGCCAGTCCTATATCTGTTAAGGGGTTAATTTCCATGATACTTGAAGAACTCCTGCAACTCAATAACAAAAAAACAACCTGATTAAAAAATGGGCAAAGGACTTTTAATAGACATTTCTCCAAAGAAGATATACAAATGGCCAAAAAGCATATGGAAAGATGCTCATGATCACTAATCAGAGAAATGTAAATCAAAACCACAATGAGTAGGCCATTAGGCTGGCCACCATCAAAAAACCTGGAAAATAACAAGTGTTGGTGAGGATATGGGGGAATTGGAGCTCTTGTGTACTGTGGGTGGGAATGTAAAGTGGTGCGGCCACTTTGGAAAACAGTATGGAGGTTCCTTGAAACATTAAAAACAGAATTATATGATCCAGCAGTGCCACTTCTGGTTATATATCCAAAAGAATTGAAAGCAGGATCTTGGAGAGATATTTGTACACTTATGTTCACTGCCCGATTTTTCACAGTAGCTCAGAGGTGGAAGCACCCCAAATATCCATTGACAAATGAATAGATAAAGAAATGTGGTATATACAGCTAGTGGAATATTATGCAGCCTTAAAAAAGAAGGAAATTCCATCACATAGTACAACATGGATGAACCTTGAGGACATTATACTAAATGAAATGAGCCAGTCACAAAAAGATAAATACTGTATGATTTCACTTATATGAGGATCTAAAGTAGCCGAAATCAGAGAGACAGAAAGTAGAATGGTGGTTGCCAGGAGCTGGGCGTGGGATGGAGGTGGGGAGAGTGGGAAGATGGTGTTCAGTAGCTATAGAATTTCAGTTTTTCAAGGTGAAAAAGTTCTAGAGATATTTTGTACAACAGTGTGAATATATTGTAGTTAGCACTACTGAATTGTACACTTAAAAATGGTTAAGATGGTAAATTTTGTGTTACACGTTTTTTGCCATAATTAATGAAAAACAAAAACAAAACAATCCCTAACCTCAGTGGTGTTGACAGGGTAGTCAGCTGTGCCCTCATGAGATCATCATCTTTTTTTGGAATGTCTGATAAGTAAGAGTAAAGGACACATTAGAAACCAGACAAATAATAGTCATGGGTTTTTAAGTTCTGTGGGATGCTGTTATTATCTCTATTGCTTTGTGATGCCTTTTCATTGGCTTTTTTTTGTTGAATATTTTTTATCCCTTTCTAGTTTTCCTTTCAGAGTGAAATAGATATAACAAGTGTAATGCCTTGGACTAAGCCCCTTTTTTTCTCCTTCAGGTGTGATGACGATCAGATGTCTAATGATAAGGAGCGGTTTGCCAGGTAATGTAGTAGAGCATCTTGGTCCTTGTCGTGGGACCAGGCGATTCAAAAATACTGAGTTTTAATTTTATCTCAATGAGAGTTAATTTCTCTATCCAGTCTGTTTCTTCTTCTGAAAGCTGGTGAAACTTAGTATTACACTTGTTGTTTACGTTCGGGTAACAGGGCTTCAGACTTACAGCTTCAAACTAATGGTATATTTTACACAGTGTTTTTATGTATGTGATAGATATCTATACAGTGTGCTTGCTGGGTGTCCACAGGGACACAAACAATATGAATTTCTTTGTTGCATTTATTATTAAGTGGATCTACAAAATCTGTATAGATAATGGTTTTATTCTTTTAAAAATAACAGCAAAGAAATGATTTATGTGAAGACTGGAGTTTTTATTGAAAAAAATATGTTTATCTGTCAAGAGGATGAAAAATACTTTGCTTTATTAAACAGATCCTTCTCAAGTCAAATATTGGTTTATTTTTAGAAAGTTTATTCTATATATTATTAAGTAGTAAATTATTTGTTTTTTAAAAATCGAGTTTGCAGCCATCTCAGAAAAGTGAATAATCCAAAATCCAGTGCTTAACTAATAAGCACTTACTATTTATTCATTGCTGATACTGCTGGTCTGGGGCCCATACATTGAGAAAAATTGATGTAGAGGGCTAAGAAATATCAGTCAGAGTAGTTTAAAACTACTCTGAAGCAGTGAGATGCCATCATAAGCTTTGAATGAGATGCTACTATATAAAATGCATATGGGATTTTTCTCTAGTAGCATTATATAGGACTGATTAAACAGAAGCACTGTAGTCAGGGAGGTAGATAGGAGGCTACTGAAATAATAAGACAGTGATAAAATCGTGAGGGCCTGGGCTAGAATGGTGGCAATGACAGTAGGAAAGGAGTGGATTTAAGAGGTTTTTGAAGAATTTGTTTATCGAAGTAGATACTTGTAAACATTTTAGGATGTGAACCATCTCTAAAATGAGAAGTTAATAATAGGGATCTGGGGAGTAGTTTTTCAAAAGCTGCATTAGAAAGTGAAGCCATCAAATAGTAGTGGTGGTACAGGTTCACAGTCTCTTGACTGAAATTCCTAAAAGCTATGAAAACATGAACTGAACTGTTTTAGCCTTCATTTGTCTTGCTTAATGTGAATATTTATACATTCATGTATTTCACTTGGAAATATTAGAGTGTAAGGGATTATGGATCTGTAGGGGTAGGAGTAGTAATAGGAATTTTAGATATTTAACTGTCAAACAAAAGAACTCATTTCTTTTTCTTTTCTTTTTTCTTTTTGGCCACACTGTGTGGCTTGTGGGATCTTAGTTCGCTGACCAGGGGTTGAACCCGTGCCCTCAGCAGTGAAAGTGCAGAGTCCTAACCACTGGACTGCCAGGGAATTCCCAGAACTCATTTCTTTAAGATATGATTTGTTAAGCTAGTTCACCTCACATATCCTCCTTCGGAATTCAGTTAGAGGGTCTTCAGAAGCTTAAATGAATTTTCCCAACTTTTTGAAAAAATGATTTGTAGTTTGTTAAGGAATTATAACAACCCAGTGAACATGAAACTTCACTTAATATCACTGTTTTCTTTCTCTTCTGGTCAGTATGCATAAGTTTTCACATGGTTCTTATCATTACTATGTTATTTTTTGTCTCTCTCTTTTTTTTTTCCTGCTGGCCATTTTTTAGAAACTTTCCCATATATTGATAAAGTCATTATACTTGTCATTTTTTTTTAATTGATTAATTAATTAATTTATTTATTTTATTTATGGCTGTGTTGGGTCTTCGTTTCTGTGTGAGGGCTTTCTCTAGTTGTGGCAAGCGGGGGCCACTCTTCATCGCGGTGCGCGGGCCTCTCACTATCGCGGCCTCTCTTGTTGCGGAGCACAGGCTCCAGACGCGCAGGCTCAGTAATTGTGGCTCACGGGCCTAGCTGCTCTGCGGCATGTGGGATCTTCCCAGACCAGGTCTCGAACCCGTGTCCCCTGCATTAGCAGGCAGATTCTCAACCACTGCGCCACCAGGGAAGCCCTATACTTGTCATTTTTAATAACTAGTCTTTCAGCCTGTTATGTCATACTTCGACTTTTTTTCTTACTCTATTTATTGTTAATCTCTTTATATTTATATATATATTTAAGATGGAATTGATTACTGATAAACTGGCCTACCAACACCTTATTTCTTCAGTTGCCACCAACCCTTATAGTATTTTAGTTATCCAGAGAAATTTAGTGATAATCTTTGTAGCCCACTCCAGGGAAGGGGGAGTTGGTACTAGGATCCGGCAATGTTATGGCTTTATTGCAGAGAAATGGGAAAGTGACTGAATAGAAATTTACTACTTTAGGATCAAATCATTGATAGGGGATATATCAGAAACTTAGCTCTTAGTTTTATTTATGTAATTTCTCCAGTGAAGCTGTTTGGCTATTTTGTCTGTGAGTGAATGTGTGCTGTATGTGTGTTATAGAAAGATTGTGATCACTTGTTTGACATTCTTATCATGATTTACTGTTTGATTTTTTTTCATTACAGAATAGCATATGTGGATATCATTTTCTTTTCAGATTGGGAGCAGTGTGTGAGAATGGTATTCCCTTGTTTGTTTATTGTTCAAACTGTATATCCTTGGTTTCTACAGAGAATGATTGGCTTTCTGTGCTCAGATTATGTTAATTTATAATGAATATTGGCCTTGCTTTTATGTTGACCTGTGTCCTGTAAGTTACTTTTTCTTAATCCTAACAGATGGCTTTGTAGAGTTACAGGCAAGGTTCTTGTCCATATTTCCATTTTCCCCTCTCTTCTCTGCATCTGTTTTGTTCTATTTCTTTTCTTTCCTTCCCTTCCCTTTTTTCTCTGTCCCTTCCCTCTCTCCTTCCATTCCTCCCTCCCTTCCTTTCTTCCTTCCTCTCTCTTCCCTTCTTCCCTTCCTCCCTCTCTCCCTTCCTTCCTTCCTTCTTTCTTTTTATTTTACTTTTAGCTTAGTTCGTTAATTCTGTTTTTAGGTCGGATGATGAGCAGAGCTCTGCGGATAAGGAGAGACTCGCCAGGTAGGAGAACAGTGTCTTTTGGCATGATGAAGCAGATCATGCTGCTTTTTCTATCCTTTTTCTTATTCTGCTCTTTTCTTCCCCTTTCTCTTCGTGTTTTTCCTTGTCTGTGGCAAGAGAGGACAAGATTTTTAGAAGTTTGTGTGTAACAGGAACTTTGGCTTCCCCCATCAGAAAGTGGGTGGTTGAGGGAACTTTACTTAGGAATTTAAGAAATTGCTATTAGTTTTTATAGATTTCTCTTTTCATCTTTATCTTAGCACTAAGTTTCACAGAATAAAAAGCTTTCAGAAACCGTGCAGCTGTGCCAGTTGGTGCTTTAGCAGGGAAATACTCCTTTATCAGAAAACCAATAAATATATCTGTGTTTGCAATTAGTTCCCAGTCTTTAGGCCTCAGTATTTACTCCACACCTCTCTAGAAGGCTCACCCTTATTTTCCTATGTAGACTCACAGCCTAGATTACTTTGTCACGGCAGTACTGGTGTTGCTTTGGTGCTTGAATCTTTTGTGTTTCCCAGAAAAGCTTAGCAGCCTAGATGTGGCTATTTAAAAGATCAGCCTTATGGATTTCAGTGTCAGAAATCTGTCAGATACTAGGAAAATGGGTGCTTTATGTTTGAGCGTAGAATTTTATGTTTCTCAGGCAAAGTAACTAAATGTGAATCTATGTTGTGAGACCTTTTCAGTAAAGGAGACTATGGAGTTCTCTTTGGAGACTGTTGTCGATAATGTAGAAATACTGTGGAAGAAATGTTGTGCCCAAATTTTCCTGTTTTTTGGTCTCTGTGATTTGGGATGACTCAGTAGGAGATAGATCACTAATACCAGTACCAGTTTTTATTACTTCCCCCCTCTTACCTACCATTTCCTCTTTCAGCTGGGCCACAAGCTCATTTTGCTGCCATTTCAATTTATGGCCTCCTACGAACTCTTTCACTCTTCATAAAACTGATTGGTGTGGTATGGTGGGAAGAACATTGCATTCATTGGGAATGAGGGCAGCCCTTAGAAGAGTCAATTAGCTGCTTGACCTTAGTTTGCTCTTATCATTAAAAAAGAGATTTATGTTAGATTTGTTGTGTTCTTTTTGTTTTGGCAGAGAACTTTTGTTCCTATAGAATCCTTAAGTGGTAATAGAAGTCAATAAAAAAGACAAAAGCAAAGCTACTCAAGTAAAAACAGTAATGTAGCATGTTGTTTGGGTCTCTCCTTGAAGCAGTCCCATAGAAGACACTGAGGAACTATTAGGCTTTCCAGAAATCCAGTTTGAAAACTACTGGATTATTATTTTTAACGATGATATTCTGTTTGATTTTGAGGAAGTCATTATTGGAGATATGTTCTACTTACCCTGGTGAGATCCAGATTGTATGTTTTCAGGTCTTTAAACATCTTCCTGTCCACTTCCTCCTATTCTCCAGTTCACTTTGTCCCAAATTGGGCGCCCATAAGGGACCTCTAGTAGATGGTATCTTACAAATCTCATGAGCTCAGTGTACTGGCACCACATCCAGATAGAGAAGGTAGGGCTTTGTGCATTAGTGGGACAAGTAAAACTTCCAATTCTGCCGTCTAGTGTTGAGAATAAGACAGATGTTTAGAACAAACAGCATTTTATAGACCAAGGGAATCTATACTATCAATTCTTGTATCAGCTGTTGAGCAACATACTTATGTTGGAAAAAATTGGTCATTTTATGTTTTCAGCCTTTAAAAAGTTGAATTGGTAGACATGAAATCAGCCAAGCTGCTTTCGACATTTTTTAAGACTGTCATTTCTTAAAACACATTTTGTTCTGAGGGAGTGGTAATTTACATAGGAAGTGAAGTTTCCAGGAGTTAGAATTGCTGGTATCTGCTTGTACCCTGTCTGCCTCATTAGTTTCTATTCCATACTTGCTCTGCATGAGAAGTTTGGCAAACCTTACTTTAACTTCTGAGACTTAAGCATCACTAAATCTAAATACCACATTTCTTCAGCAGCTCACTTGGTATTCATATCTCTCTCCCAGCTCCCAAATGGCCAGATGTGACCACCTGGATGGGGCTTCTCCTCTCTCTCTCTCCATGCAGGGAAAATCATAGTGAAATTGAACGGCGCCGACGGAACAAGATGACAGCCTACATAACAGAACTGTCAGACATGGTACCCACCTGTAGTGCCCTGGCTCGAAAACCAGACAAGCTAACCATCTTACGCATGGCGGTTTCTCACATGAAGTCCTTGCGAGGAACTGGCAACACATCCACTGATGGCACCTACAAGCCGTCTTTCCTCACTGATCAGGTCTCTGGGAAGCACAGCTGAGAGAGTCTAGAATCTTTTGAAGGTTTTGATCTTTTTGGAGTAGATGACCATAATCCTGAATAGCGCATTATATTGGGAGTCAGAGCAGAGCTGAGTCTGTAGTTTCTTATTTATTTATTAATTTATTTATTTAATTTATTTTTCGACTGCTTTGGGTCTTCGTTGCTGCACGCAGGCTTTTTCTAGTTGCGGCGAGCGGGGACTACTCTTAGTTGTGGTGCGCAGGCTTCTCATTGCAGTGGCTTCTCTTGTTGTGGAGCATGGGCTCTAGGAGCGCGGGCTTCAGTAGTTGTGGCTCGCGGGCTCAGTAGTTGTGGTTTGCAGGCTCTAGAGAACAGGCTCAGTAGTTGTGGCACATGGGCTTAGTTGCTCCACAGCATATGGGATCTTCCCGGACTAGGGCTCAAACCCGTGTCCCCTGTATTGGCAGGCAGATTCTTAACCACTGTGCCACTAGGGAAGTCCCTGTAGATTCTTTAAAGCACAAGAATTCCACTCTGAAGGAAATATTCAGACCATGGGAAAGTGAGTTTTGATCCCTGACTATACCATTTATTAGCTTTGGAGCAGTGAGAAGTAGAGAAGAATTGTGAAAGCTATTTAGCAAAACTTATAGGTACTTTAGAACTGTACTCATGAAGAACAGTGGAATCACAGGGAGAAGAGATGACTGTGTCCATGAACCAGTCCTTTTCCTTGGCTTTAGGGTTGTAGAAGATGGAAGAAATCTATTTTTTATTCTGGAAGCAGCTTCCAGTTTTAGTGATACAAGGAGTCTAATAGGAAGTTGTTGTTGCTTAGAGATGTGCTCTGTTACATTTGATGCACTATGAGAAAAATAGAGAAGGCAAAAACATTTCCAGCCTTTCAGGAACTCAGTCTGAATATGAATATGTGAGTGGTAGGATACACACATAAGTGAAAAATGATAGGAAATGGATACGGAGAAGAAATGCCTTAAAAAAACTTATTAATAATTTATATAGGATTAGATATGTGTGTGTGTATATATATATATATATATACTAGAGGGATAGCTAAAGTGAATAGAATGGCCAGGCCTGAGTGAGAATAGTCAGCAGAAACTTCAAAGAGTAAGGAAGCCATGTTGTGTTTTATTAAAAATAACACTTGGTTATTGCAGAAAAATTTGTAAAATATAGGAAGTACAGGGAAGAAAAAATTGACCTATGATGCCATGCTTTTATTCAGAGGATTAGAAGGAAAGAAAGAATATAATTTGGAAGAAAGCAATAAGAATTTTCCAAATAGGATGGTCTATATGAAAGTACATATAGCACAGATTTTATATATATGTACATTGAAATAGCTAATCAGTTTGTTCTAACAGAACACATACAGATATTGATTCAACAAACTCCAGTAATGCACATTTCGTAAGCTAACCAGCTGCTTTGTGCTATTAGAAATGTAAAGAATGGTAAGAGATAGTCACTGGTAGAAACAGACATGTAAGTAAATCAATCATAATATAAACACAGAATCAGTTTTGTATCAGAAGGAGGTACAGTAATAAGTCCTGTAGAAGTGCAAATATGGAAAGCGAAGAATAGGGGAATAGTGTTGTAAATGTTGGAAATAACTTGATCAAAAGCATAGTGAGAATAATCAGGTTATTCAAGGAAAATCAGGTAGTTTAGCATGCCTTGGGAGATGGTAATAGAAAAGTAGGCTGGGACCTGATGATGGAATATTTAGGTGTTATGTTAAATAATTTAGATTTTAATTTTTAGGCAATGGGGAGCTATAAAAAATGTGGTAGCATTTTAAGGATGGATTGGAGACAGTGAAAGCAGGAAGACCATTTGACTTGGCATGAGATGACTAGGACAGTGACATTGTATTTGAAAATAGAATTGATAAAACTGAGTTACCCCTGGAGTGTGAGAAAAAGGAGTTAGAGTTTTGAGGCCTGTATCCTGAGAGGAAGGGGATACTGTTAATCAAGAAAGGGAATGCTAGAAAAGCACAGAGGATTGTTTTCGAAGGGGGAAATGACAGGTTTTGAGATGTTGAAATTGAATTGCTGGTAAAATGTCTATTTGGAGATGCTTAATAGATTTTAGGCAAGTCTAGGCATATAGATTTGGGTATCATTTCTTAGTGGAAGAGTGGATATGATTTCTCAGGGAGAGAGTATGGAATAGAGAAGAGAACTTAAGATAGAACCTTGGAAATGCCTACACTTGAGACTTGAACAAAGGAAAGGGAATCTGAAACAGAGAAGGCACATTTGGAAAGGAAGTATAAGTTGGAGTGCAGTGTCATAGAAGCTAGGGAGAAATAAAATTTAAAGGATAAAATGAACAACACTATCAGATATGCAGTGAGATTGAGTAAAATGATATGGACTCAGGAAAGGGGACTTGAGTTGGCAGTTAGGAATACATTAGTAACCTGAAAAAACATGAATGTAGTGGTTTAGAGTGAAGATTGCAGTGGGTTTGAGAAATAAGTGAAAAGTAAGAGAGTAGAGCCAGTGAGTGTAACATTACTCTTAATTTAAGCTTGGCGCTGAAAGATGAATTGGGCAAAGTTGAGGGAAGTTTTGTATATAATTGAGAAAACTTGATCATGTTTAAGATCTGAGGGGAGGGACTTCCCTCGTGGCGCAGTGGTTAAGAATCCGCCTGCCAGTGCAGAGGACACAGGTTTGAGCCCTCGTCCAGGAAGATCCCACATGCTGCGGAGCAACTAAGCCCGTGCGCCACAACTACTGAGTCTGCGCTTTAGAGCCCACGACCCACAATGACTGAAGCCCGTGCGCCAAGAGCCCGTGCTCTGCAACAAGAGAAGCCACAGCAATGAGAAGCCCGCGCACCACAACGAAGAGTAACCCCCGCTCGCCACAACTAGAGAAAGCCCGCGTACAGCAACGAAGGCCCAACGCAGCCAAAAATAAATAAATAAATAAATTTATTTTTTTAAAAAAAAGATCTGAGGGGAAAGAGAGAGAAAAACGCATATATTTGTAGAGCAAGATCCTAAAAAGAGACCAGAGAGAGTGAGATCAAGAACTCAATTATTTATTTATTTTAAAAATAATTTTTAAAAATTTATTTATTTATTTAATTTATTTATTTTTGGCTGTGTTGGGTCTTCATTGCTGTGTGCGGTCTTTCTCTAGTTGTGGAGAGTGGGGGCTACTCTTTGTTGCGGTGCGCGGGCTTCTCATTGCGGTGGCTTTTCTTGTGGCGGAGCATGGGCTCTAGGCACGCGGGCTTCAGTAGTTGTGGCGAGCAGGCTCTAGAGCGCAGGCTCAGTAGTTGTGGTGCATGGGCCTCATTGCTCCGCGGCATGTGGGAACTTCCCGGACCAGGGCTTGAACCCGTGTCCCCTGCATTGGCAGGCGGACTCTTAACCACTGTGCCACCAGGGAAGCCCAAGAACTCAATTATTGTTAATGGTAAGCCTTTTTATTCCCTGTCTTGAGTTCTAAGGTAAAGAGGAGGAGATGGATAGTGACATAGACACATTGAGGAAATACCTATTGGAAAAAACTCTCTTGTCAGTGAAGGCAGTTACATTTAGGTTGCAAAGCCGTGCCTGTGGATTAGACAGAAGCCAGCAATTCCTTATGGAGAGATACATATGGCCTGAAGTGTCTTACTTCTTTCCATGAATAATATTTGGTTTTTCAAAAGAGTTCAGTATTAACTTGTATTTCTCTTCCTTGGGCAGGAACTGAAACATTTGATCTTGGAGGCAGCAGATGGCTTTCTGTTTATTGTCTCATGTGAGACAGGCCGGGTGGTATATGTCTCTGACTCAGTGACCCCTGTTTTGAACCAGCCGCAGTCTGAATGGTTTGGTAGCACACTCTATGATCAGGTGCACCCAGATGATGTGGACAAACTTCGTGAGCAGCTTTCCACTTCGGAAAATGCCTTGACAGGTATGAGTTAATGTGGAAGGAAAATGAATGGCAAATTCTTTCTTCTTTTTTTTTCTGAGATAGAAGAGGTGTTTTAACTCTTAAATTTTTTGATTGAATCTGGCAAAACTTTTAGAATTTTCTCCTTTAATGAATATAATCTGTTCTTTTTATCCATATGCAGGTAATATATTTTGTAGCTCATCTTTAGAAAATGTTTCATTAGTGACAATGCTCATAAAAAGTTTACTTTGATCTTAATATTAGTGTAAATACACAGTAAAGGCCAAGCCTACAATAACCCCCACCCTCACCCCTCCAGCCATTCCAGAAGAATGAAATTAGCCATGTTTCTGTCTCATTTGTATGGGTAAATACCTGGTATTTTTTCTACCCAGTTGTGCTTGGCTTTGGCTTGGTATTAGGTTCTATGATAGTAGATTTTTATTTTTAGTGGGGAATGATTATCAGTGTATAAGGTGTTTTTTTTGTATTTATACTATCTTTCTGTATTGTTTTTGCCCCCACCTCCATCCCCCATTTAATGTTATTCAGTCCTTTTGCTCTAAGGAAACAAGTCACATCTGCTCCTAAGTGATCTAGAAAAAATTTTAATGTGGAAGCAGATTAAAACTGGTAATTAAAATAAAATCCATTATGGTCATATTAATGTTGGTATTTAGCTTTCATTTATGTTTTTATGGATTTCATTTTTCTAGTTCTTCTTTTTCCCAAAAGTTCCCACTGGTTTCTATATAATAAAGGGAGGAACAATTTTAGCATGAGACAGATGGGTGTTTCTGTAGCATATAAAATTATTTGTTATTAAACCAGTGGCATTCACTCCATGCGCGTGTGTGCGCGTGCATACGCACATGCATGCGTGTTTATAAAAATAATCAGACCTAAGGATATAGCCTTGCTCTTGCTTGCCAGCTTTACCTACTTCTACTCCTGTCTTGCCTTGCACAAAGTTATTTCCAGTGCTTTGAACTGAAGAGTAAGATTCACTGATGGGAATTGAGGTGTTTTAGGCTTGAAAAAAATCCATCTCCTACTTGGTTTATTCTCTTATAAGCAAGGAGATTGAAGAGCATGAATAGGCTACTTACTTTTCTTTGCCTGCAGTATCTCTCTCTCCCTCTTCCCCACACACAAGAATGTACTCCAGACTGTTCTTCACATCCTTCTTTAGGGCGTATCCTTGATCTGAAGACTGGAACAGTGAAAAAGGAAGGTCAACAGTCTTCCATGAGGATGTGTATGGGCTCAAGGAGATCTTTTATTTGCCGTATGAGGTGAGTGTCAGGATGAGGATTGTGATTTGCCATAGGAAGAATTAAGAGCTGAGGGTTTGATTTCTGGTCAGAGGAGTTAAACTTCTAAATCCAAGCTCCAGTTAGATTAAATTTAGCTCTCAAGACCCACGTGAGTTGTAACACAGAATAAAGTGTTAAGGAAACTAACATTCACTGAACTCCTCCTATGCCAAACATTATGATAGGTGCTTTATGTCTGTCATCTCATTTCCCACAACTGCCCAATAGGGTAGAATTCATGGTTACTATTTTGCTGATTTAAAAAAAAAAAAAAAGACTCAAAGAAATTGACTTCCCAGGATTACATAGATAATGTTTGATACAGGATTTTATTTTAATCCATAGTAGTCGGATGCCAGTACCTATTTTTTTTCCAAGTATATCACGAGGCAACATCCATATACTCAGACCATTTCTGCACCCCTCCTTTTTTTGTAGAAATTTAAGACTTTATTATGTCTTTCACTTAATATTTAGCATTAATAAATTATATACTATACATTTTAGGATTCTGAAGAAAGGATGGTGATACTTTTCTTCACAGCTAGAGAAAACACCTCTTAAAGTCACAAAATAAATTCAGGTTGTATAATGGAAATTGACTACATTGTATGAGAGGATGCTTCTTAGAAATGATGAATAGGATATTAAGAAAGGTTTCCTGGGGGAGTTACAAAATTGAATATTATGTGGCTTAGTGGTTTAGAGTAGTTTCTGGACCCAGACTACTGGATTTATCACTTATCTTCTGAGACCTTGAGCAGATTAAATGACTGCTTTGTGTTTGCTTTTTTAAAAAAAATATTTATTTATTTATTTATTTATTTATTTTTGGCTGCGTCGGGTCTTAGTTGCAGCGCATGAGCTCTTCGTTGCAGTGCGTGGGCTTCTCTCTATTTGTGGTGTGCAGGCTCCAGAGCACATGGGCTCACTAGTTGTGACGTGTGGGCTCTCTGGTTGTGGTGCGCGGGCTCCAGAGCGGGTGGTCTCAGTAGTTGTGGCTCACAGGCTTAGTTGCTCCATGGCATCTGGGATCTTAGTTCCCTGACGAGGGATCGAACCTGCGTCTCCTGCATTGGAAGGCAGATTCTTAACCACTGGACCACCAAGGAGGTCCCCCTGCTTTGTGTTTTTATTTCTTCATCTAATATTGGGAGTTATATCAACCTCATAAAGTTGTTATAGGATTAGATGAATAAATATATGTAAAGATGCTTAAAATAGTGCATGACACATTTAAAATTCTATGTAAATTTTATTTATTATTATTAAAGAAGTGAAAGAAAGAAAGTAGAGAGGATGGGAGAGAGTGTCGCAATATGTGGACATGGCTAATGCAAAGACATAGGCAGGAGCAAAATAAATAATAACGAAATATAGCAAATAGATTGTGTTGCAGCATAGTGCTGGAGTCAACAAACCACAACTCTTTGTTTGTAAATAAATCTTTATTAGAACATAGCCATGCCCATTTGTTCACATACTGTCTATGGCAGCTTTTGTGCTATAATAGCAGAGTTGACTAGTTACAACAGATTGTATGGCCCACAAAGCTGAAAATATTTACTGTCTGGTCATTTACAGAAAAAGTATACTAACCCCTGATGTAGAGAATCTCTGCATTTGCAGAGCATGTAGAACATTTTGACTTAAAACTCTGGGACAGTTACAAGTTTTAGAAATACCAAACCTGACTTCTTTATCCTTCCTTGTTAGGAGCATTGTTACCAATTTTCTGTGTCAAGTTGTATTCAGAGCTTGTTATCTGGCTGTTAACTGATGGAAGCTTCTTTGATAGTGTAGTGCAACTCTTTTTTTAATTTATTTTTTTATTGAAGTATAGTTGAATTACAATGTTGTGTTAATTACTGCTGTACAGCAAAGTGACTCAGTTATACATATATATATATTCTTTTTCATATTCTTTTCCATTATAGTTTATCACAGGATATTGAATATAGTTCTCTGTGCTATACAGTAGGACCTTGTTGTTTATCCATTCTACATATACCAGTTTGCATCTGCTAATCCCAGACTCCCAATCCAGTCCTCTCCTACCTCCCTCCCCCTTGGCAACCTCCAGTCTGTTCTCTATGTCCCTGATTCTGTTTCTGTTTCATAGATAGGTTCATTTGTGTCATATTTTAGATTCCACATATAGGTGATATCATATGGTATTTGTCTTTTTCTGTTTACTTCACTTAATATGATGATCTCTAGTTGCATCCATGTTGCTGCAAGTGGCATTATTTCATTCTTTTTTGTGGCTGAGTAGTATTCCATTGTATATATGTACCACATCTTCTTTATCCATTGTTCTTTCAGTGGACATTTAGGTTGTTTCCATGTCTTGGCTATTGTGAAAAGTGCTGCTGTGAACATAGGGGTGCATGTATAATACCTTTTTGAATTATAGTTTTGTCTGGATATATTCCCAGGAGTGGGATTGCTAGATCATATGGTAATTCTATTTTTAGTTTTCTGAGGAACCTCCATACTGTTTTCCACAGTGGCTGCACCAACTTACATTCCCACCAACAGTGTAGGAGGGTTCCCTTTTCTCCATACCCTCTCCAGCATTTGTTATTTGTAGACATTTTAATGATGGCCATTCTAACCGGCATGAAGTGGTACCTCATTGTAGTTTTGATTTGCATTTCTCTAATAATTAGCGATGTTGAGCATCTTTTCATGTGCCTATTGGCCATCTGTATTTCTTCTTTGGAGAAGTGTCTCTTTAAGTCTTCTGCCCATTTTTCCATTGGGGTGTTTGTTTTTTTGTTGAGTTGTATGAATGATAGTGCAACTTAATTGCTTTTAATCTCTCTGTTCATTGAAACAGGTGTGGCAATAGCGCTGTGGACCCAGTCTCCATGAATAGACTGAGCTTTGTGAGAAACAGATGCAGGTGAGATCCTAAGCTGTAAAAAAAAAAAAAAACCAAAGGGATGGCCAAGTACCTTTAGAGATCGTCACATTTTCAACTATTTTACTATCATACTTCCTTCAGCAGCCCTCACCCTCATCCCTCACTTCCCAGTTACTTTTTTTCTGGCAATATTTTCCTGAACTTCTAAAGCTTTTGCTCATCCTGTTTAAGGAAGTTATGCTACCACTTTACCTATTGATACTTTCTTCCTGCTGCAGTACCTTTCAGTTGCTTTACTTTGGCAAAGGTAAAAAATATGCTGGTCACTTTTGGGTGGGAAAGGTCCAAGTACAGTCATCCTGTTTTATAAACACCCAAGAGCCTAAAGTTAAAGGTACTAAGCCAGCATTGCCTTTTAAATGTTACTGGGTAGGGTTTTCTCCTCACACCTGTAATTTTTCTAGGAATGGACTTGGCTCTGTGAAGGATGGGGAACCTCATTTCGTGGTGGTCCACTGCACAGGCTATATCAAGGCCTGGCCCCCAGCAGGTAGGAAAGTTGAATAGTGACTTCTTCCTGGGTGCAGCAAGTTCCTCACAGAGTCCAAGAAAGTTAGCTAATATTTATCATGTACCTGTAGTATATGAAATGTACTTTGGTATAAACTGTAATAGGAAAGAAAAAGTGGACTCCTTCCCTTCCTTTATGGATCTTATATTCCAGTTAGGGAGATGGATTACTCAGACTTGAAAATGATTTGGTGATGGCTGTGTCACAGAATGTAGTTTTTAAATGTCCAAATAGTAATGTATACTGAATACCTGTATCTAAGTATTTGTGTGCAAAGAAGCAGTTGACATTGAATGCAGTTGATTTGGGAAAGTTTTCTAAAGTAGGAGCAAGACTTGGATGGAGAAGGGGGGAAATGGCTTGGTTGTAGTAACTTGTAAAGGGGATATTCTCTGCAAAGACTTTAAATCAGGATGTGAGCAGATTAATTTTACTAGAACTTGAAGTCAAAAAGGGAATGTGAGAAAAGTGGTTGGGGTACAAGGATCAGCCTTTTAACCTGGCTTGTCAGAATTTCCAAATCGTAGCAACTTTATTACCTCCCTGCTGGCTAAGTGTGCCTGGGAAGTGGGGGTTGTAGGGAGATAGAAACTAAGAGAGGCAAGGTGGTGTATTTTGGTAAGAGGTTAAACTTTGGATTTGGAAAAACCTGGGTTTGATTCTGGCATTGTTATTTATTAGTGGTATAACTTAGGGTAAGTTGCTTGACTTTTATGGGGAAAAAAACCACTCAATTTTCTCATCTATAATTTAGAGATAATATAACCCATATAGAGTTATTGTGAGGATTAGATTTAATGTAAGAAAAACACCCAGCCTAGTGCCTGGCATATGGTAGGCACCCAATAAATGGTAGTTAAATGTAATTAAGAAAAATTAATTTTAAGTCATAATGAAGTTTGAACTTTTTAGTTTATATACTGTATAAACCATGCATTTGAGATATACATGATCTTTTATACTTCTGTGTAGCTCTCAAAGAAATACTATTTTTCTTGGTAAAAAGAAGAAAAATATGCAAAGAGTAGAGGGAAAATGCAACCTTCTTCCCTTTCCACATAAACATTGAAACACTAGCTTGTCTCTTTTCCAAAAGACATAAATAACTATTGGTGTTTGGTTTAATTTCATTTTTGGTTGTTTGCTTACTTTGAAAGTCACAGGTTAGGCAAGACATCCGTTCTCTGCCTGTGATATGGTCACAGAGTAAATGGCTGTCTTCATATGTATTTGGTTTGGCCAGCATAGTCTTTTAGAATACTTTGAGTGGGACCTGTACTCTGCAGTTTATTATAATTAATGTGAGTATAATATATGAATTAATATATATAAAAGTACTTAAAATAGTACCTGATATATATGGTAAGTTCTTTGGGTTGTTTACCTTTATTCTTATCTTTCAGCAGTCTGTATTGTTTCATACCTAGTCTCTTCATACCTGCATGTGTTTTAAATCTTTACATATCTGACTTTTGAAGGCAATTTAGTTTGAGATACCTGTTAAACCTTTTAACTTCACCTTCCTGAAGGTGTCTCCCTCCCAGATGATGACCCAGAGGCTGGCCAGGGGAGCAAGTTTTGCCTAGTGGCTATTGGCAGACTACAGGCAAGTATGAATTTTCCACATCTATATCACCCATTTTCAGTGGGAGAAAATCTCCTTCAGGATGTGTTCATGTTATTTTTTCTTTTACTCTCTGAATACAAATGAAGAATTCCGAAAAACTCTGAATATTTTGAGGAATATGGTATTCATAGTTAACATTGCTTCTCTTGGATTTAGCAGAAGCTGAAGAGAGTGAGAGAGAGAGATCTTTTCCTCTTTCATACTTTTAGCTTTGCAGTGCTGAATTTTCTATTTCCAACTAATTTCTTTTGCTCCTATACAAGAGCAGAGAGATCTTTTCATTTTTCATTACATGACTAACAGTAGAGAATTGGAATTATTTTGATTCTCCTTATAAAAACAGATGTTTCTTGGTTACTTGGGAGTATAATTTTCCAATCTGAATAATGAATACCACCTAGCTAAATGAAAGTAAGTGGGTTTTAGGTTGAATGAATTATTATCTTTCTTTACAAAGTTCGTGAAGAATACATGTGTAGGGAATGGAGCTAGGCCTCATGCCCTATCTGTAATGATCACTTTTTCCTTTCTGGATGGGTTGTGAAAGTTTAGAAATTCCTAAAATTGGAAACCTGGTGGGAAATACGTCTGTAAAGAATGGTGTCATTTTATCTCATTTTTATCTCTTTTCTTTCAGGTAACTAGTTCTCCCAACTGTACAGACATGAGTAATGTTTGTCAACCAACAGAGTTCATCTCTCGACACAATATTGAGGGAATCTTCACTTTTGTGGATCATCGCTGTGTGGCTACTGTTGGCTACCAACCACAGGTGAGGAGCTGGAGCTATTACACCACTGATATTTAGGCCTCTGTTTTCCCTTTGCTATGCTGAGATTATTCAATCATATAATTCCAGAGATAGCCAAAACATGTCAGCCCCAATTGAGAAAAAGAGATGATCCTAGTCTGTTGATAGCTAAATATAATTTCAGCTTCCTACCAAGGTTATCATCTGATCTAGAAAAATATGGCTTGTGAAACCAGGCTGGAGCAGCAGGTACAAATATGTATTTCTTTTTTGTTAGTGATATTAATACAGATAATGATACAAAAGTGCTCATTTTAACTAGTTATAATGATATGGCCACCTTTAGGTGATTCATAATCATCTAGTTGCATAGTAACCCATAAAGTATGCAAATTTAGCACCAGTTATTATGATTTATTTAGATATCTCATTCAGTAGACCAGGTAACTATGTCTGAATTGAGAAACAAGTCATTATATAAACTTTCAAAATTATAGCTGCCAGGAGGGACTTCTGTAAAGAGGTTGGTGAAAAAGAGATCTTGAAAAAGGAGAACAAAGTCAGAGAGCATTTACACTACCTGATGCAACACCTGTTGTGAAACTGTTGTTACCAACACAGCGTGGTGTTGGTGTAGGAATAGTTACATAGATCAGTAGATGAGAATCGAGTCTGTTCTCATATTTATGGTCAACTGATTTTCAACAAAGATGCCAAGACAATTCAAGGGAAAAAGAAGCTTTTCCAATAGATGGTGACGGAACAGTTGGATACTCATAGGCAAAACAAAACAAAAAGAACTTAGACTCTTACCTCACACCGTACACAGAAATCAACTTGAAGATATAAAGGTGTAAGTGCCAAAGTTATAAAACTTCTAGAAGAAAATAGGATAAAATCTTTGTGATCTTGAGTTAGGCAAAGATTTTTTTTTTTGGCCACATTGTGCAGCTTGCAGGATCTTAATTCCCCCACCAGGGATTGAACCCAGGCCACAGCAGTGAAAGCGCCACGTCCTAACGACTGGACTGCCAGGGAATTCCCTAGGCAAAGATTTTTTATATGACACTAAAAGCATGATTCACAAAAGAAAAAATTTGGTAAGTTGGGTTTCATAAAAGTTAAAATTTGCCCTCTTAAAAGGGCATCATTAAGAAAGTGAAAAGGCCAGCCACAAATTGGGAGAAAATATTTGTAAATCATATATCTGAAAAAGGATTTGTATCCAGACTAAAGAACTCTTAGAACTCATTAAGACAACCAGCCAGTAAAAAAGGGGCACAAGATTTGAATAGACATTTCACCAAACAAGCAATATGAATGGCATATAAATAGTTGCTTGTCATTAGGAAAGTACAGATTAAAGCCACAATGAGATACCACTATATGCCCATTAGAATGGCTATCATCAAAAAGTATTGGCAAGAACATGGAGAAACAGAACCTTCATATATTGTTAGTAGATAAGTAAAATGGTATAACTACTTCGGAAAACCATTTTGGCAGTTTCTTAAAAAGTTAAACCTACACTTACCCTACAAATTAGCAATTCCACTCCTAAGTATTTACCTAAGAGAAATGAAAACATGTTCACACAAAGATTTATACACAGATGTTCATATCTGTATTATTCATAATAGCCAAAAAGTGGAATGTCCATTAACTAGTGAGTGGATACACACTGTGGTATATCCATGTTAGAATACTTATGAGCAATAAAAGGGATATACTATTGATACATGGAACAACATAGATGAACTTCAAAAATATTGTGTTAAATGAAAGAAGCCAGACACAGAAGACTACCTATTGTATGATTCCATTTGTATAGAGAAGGCAAAACTAAAGAAGCAGAAGCAGATCAGTGGTTGGCCAAGGGATTAGAAGCAGGGATTGACTACAAACGGGCAGAAGGGAACTTTTGGGTGCAGTGGACATGTTCTAAAACTGAATTGTGGTAATGGTTGTACAACTGTATAGATTTATTATAGGTCATCAAATTAGAATTATAAAATTCATTAAGAATGAGTGAGTTTATCTAAATTATACCTCAAATCTGTAAAAAATTCAGTTAAAATAAATGTACAATATCCTGAAAAAGAAGAATGCTCTAGAGGTCAGTTGTTTAGCAGATTCCATCTTTTTTTGTTTATCTTTTTTTTCCCCCCCTCCACTCTTATCCATAATCCTAGGATAAAAGCAAGAGAAATGAAATCCAAGTCCCCTGCTAATGGCCCAGGAAAGTTAGATGATCATAAAAGTGTCAATTTTACTCTTCTTTTTCTCTTTTAGGAACTCTTAGGAAAGAATATTGTAGAATTCTGTCATCCTGAAGACCAACAGCTTCTAAGAGACAGCTTCCAACAGGTAACTTTTTTTCCTGGTTTGGATTGGAATAGTATTTTAATCTAATATCTATTACTACATTCATTCCACAAATATTTATTGACTGCTGATTAATCGAGTACTGTGGCAGGTCCTGCAGTTTTATGTTCTTTAGTACTTAGCTTGTATTTTTAAGAAACAGAAAAGGACCAGTACTTTGAAACTATGGATAATGTTCAAGGTATTTTTGTTTGGCTTTGGCTACTCAGTGTCTTATATCCAAGGGGCTGTCTTTAAAGTATTTAAAATATTCTACACTTCACTGAACAGTGGATAGTAGTTGAAAAATTCATTTGACGGTTCTTTTATAGATAAGTGAAAGTTGGCTCTTAATTGTAAGCAAACTCTTAATTTCAGGCCCTAGATCCTGAAAACATCTGGCGAATTTAATTTCAGGACAGACTTGGCTTTAGATAGTAGCTCTTACTTTATATTAGACTGGTTAATTTTCCTCTTTAAGCCTCAATAGTGTTTTTACTGATACAATGGGTATATAAGATAAAGCATTTAAAGCACAAAGCCCAACTTCTAGAGGAAATCAGACAATGGCAGTAAAAAGTCTCTCTGTCTCTCTAATTCCTCAGCATCACCTGTTCCATCCACTCACATTCCATGTATGGGTAGTCTTTTTTTTTTTTGTATGTGTAGTCTTAGAAAAGCTATTCTGACTTCTGTTGAAACCATTCAAAGCTAAGGACGTGGACTTCTGGCAGTGCAAGAAGATGTTGTACAGTATATTTTAAATCCATGAAATTCATAATTCTGATGCTTTGGGCCACAGAGTATCACTTTATCACTTCTAGAAAAATGTTTATTCCAAAGCAATGGGCCATATATACACTCTGTAATCTCATGGTTTTTATTCTGACATCAGTTGCTGCTATGATACTAGAGTACAGAAGCAAAGGTATTTTTTAATGTGCAGACTAGTTGCTGCTTACTAGTTGCTGATTTCTAGATTTTGATGTTTCTTAAGTCTAGATGGATTTGTATTTCTTTTTGCTTTTCAGTACATAAATTTAGTTGCTATTTCTAATGAAGGTTGTTTTCCTCTTTTTTTTTTTCTTCCCATTTTGGTTCTTGTCATGCTTTGTTTCACATTTGATTTTTTAAAGTTTTATTTATGTATTTTAAATGTGCCATTTTATTATTGCTAAGTGAAGTATGTCCCGTTTTCTGTTATAATTATTTCTCAGGCAGATTGTAATGTCAGCAGTTACTGCCACACTCTTGTCAACTTAAACACAAATGTTATCACTTAACTTTTTCTTAAAAAGCAATTTAAAGTGTAGGTATTTTGAATTACTGGGCTTATACTTCATTGGCATGGATATGTACAGTAATAATCAGGTTTCAAATCCAGTACTTAGTTTGTATACAAATGTAATGATGTTCATTGTGCATATGTTATACAGTGAGCACATGTAAGTATTAAAGACTACTTATTATTGTTTAAATGTAGATGTTCATATCTCATTTCTTTTTTATAATGTTAAATAAATGTTGTTCTTAAAAAAAGAAAAAAACACATAGCCTAGTGCTTGACATATAGTAAGTACCAAATAAATGTTAGCTGCTAATATTATTTTTTTTACTGTTAAGGAGGGGGGTTCAAAAGATTATTTTCTGTTCTTTGAGGTTAGAAACTAAAATGATCTAAAATTGCTTTCTTTTAAAAAATAAAAGTAAAACAAAACTAAAGCCAACTTAGTTTTATTTATAGAAACCTTCATGGGTGCTATGAAAGCAGAAATTCTCAGGCTTGGCAGAAAAAGCTAGGATTGAGGGGCAACATGTAAGCTATGTTCAGTGTCATTAAACTTATAAACTAGTAAATTTGCTAGATCAGTGTATCTTTAAGGGACTTTCCAAAGGAAGTGGGGAAAGGTAGTCTTTTCTCTCCTGGAATAATTGTTACTCCTGTTTGATATTGACAAGAGTGGTTAGATAGCTTGGGACTCTGAGAAGAAACATGATAAATATACCTCCTTATTATTTAGTCACTTATTTTTACTCCCCAAAACAACAAAATGTTGTTTTGTTAGTAATATTGCAAGAGACTGTTACTTCAAGGACAGTGACACAAGGATCTTAAGGTTGGTAAATGTCTAAAGAAAATTTTTTGTGGGTTTCAACTGATAGCATGAAAACTTTTTCAGGTGGTGAAGTTAAAAGGCCAGGTGCTATCTGTCATGTTCCGGTTTCGGTCTAAGAACCGAGAATGGCTCTGGATGAGAACCAGCTCTTTTACTTTCCAGAACCCTTACTCAGATGAAATTGAGTACATCATCTGTACCAACACCAATGTGAAGTATGTACCATAAAGACCTTTTCCAATGTTGGGATTTCTCACGGGCCAGGTCTGCTTAGCCTTATCAGGTTACCTCCTCTTCTACTTTTCTAGTAGTAAACACCATTATTTCTTCATCTTCCAACTTCTTAGAATTTGGGGTAGTTCATCCAGGTAGAGTAAAATTTTTTTTAATTTAATTTTTTACTGGAGTATAGTTGATTTATACAGGTAGAGTAAAATTTTAACAAACAGTAGCTTAGAGACTAGATTCTGAAATGTGAAGGGTTTGGTCAGTTGACCTTTGAACAACATGAGTTTGAACTGTGTGGGTCCACTTATATGCAGATTTTTTTCAATAGTAAATGCTACAGTACTACATGATCTGCATATACGGAGGGCCGACTATAAGTTATACTCAGATTTTCGACTGCTCAGAGTGTCGGTGCCCCTAACCCCCATGTTGTTCAAGGGTCAACTGTATTTCAACTTTATGTTTCAACCCTTTCTAGAAAGGATTTTGTTTTATACACCCGTTTATTACTCTAGTCTGACAGGAATTTTTTCTAGAGCAGGTATCTGCAAACTTTCTGTAAAAGGCCAGATACTAAATATTTTAGCATTGTGGGGCATACAGTCTCTATTGCAGCTTCTCAATTCTGCTGTTATAGCACAAAAACAGTTCTAGACAAATGAAATGAATAAAGATGGCTGTGTTCCAGTAAACTTTTATTTACAAAAACAGGCAATGGACTGGATTTGGCCCATGGACCATAGTTTGCTTTTAGAGCATAGCTATATTCACTCTTTTGTTAGCTTCTCTTTCTCTGTTCCTTGATTCTTTTCTCTTTGAACTTTCTCAGCTTTGTAAGAAACAATTTTATTAAAATAGATTTCATATACCATACAGTTTACTCATTTAAAGTGTACAATTTCTTAAGTATGTCACAGGGTTGTGCAAGTATTACCACACACACACAAAAAACTATTACCTCCAAAGAAATCCTGTACTAATTAACGGTCATCCTCCCCAAGCCCTATGTAACAACTATTCTATTCTGTGTCTCTATAAATTTGCCTGTTCTTATAAATGGAAACATAAAATATATGGTTCTTTTGTGACTGGCCTCTTTCACTTAGTATAATATTTTAAGGATCATCCATGTTGTAGCATGTATCTGTACTTCATTTCTTTTTATTGCCAAATAATATTGCTTTGTATTGGTATACCACATTTTGTTTATCCATTCATCAGTTGATGGATATTGAGTTGTTTACACTTTCTGGCTACTAAGAATGCTGCTATGAACATTTGTGTACTAGTTTTTGTGTGGATATGTTTTTATTCTCTTTGGTGTACACCTAGGAGTAGAATTGCTGGGTCACATGGTGACTCTATGTTTAATCTTTTGAGGAACTCCCAAACTGTTTTCCAAAGCTGCTGTACCATTTTACATTCTCATCAGTAATGTATGAGGGTTCCAGCTTCTCCACATTCTTGCTGTCTTTTTTTATTGTACCCATCCTAGTGGGTGTTGGTTGTCAAGGTACTTCTTTTCCATTTAATCTATCTGTGTAGAATTGGCCTTAAACCCATGTGTGAAGATCTGATTATAAATAATTAGCAAGTGTGAATAATATCGGTGACAACATTGAGTCTCTGTCCTCCAATTCAACTTTTAGGGCTTGTAAAGTTTAGTTCTTTGCTAATTAATTTTAGTATAACAGAGTGGATTCAGTTAGAAATTTTCATTAACTTAGGACTCAGGTCATTGTAGTTTTTTGGGTTTTTGATTTTGTATCTTTATATTGCAAAACAACAACTGTTTTGTGTTTCTGTTTTGCTTAAATTTTGAAATGTTTAAGTCTTTTTAAGAAGTTGTTTCTGGAAATAATGGCTTTCCCCATTTTTGCATACTACAGTTTTTCCCACTACAGTAAGTTTTAGTTGAGTCTTAATATTTTATTTTGTAATAAATACTCTTTGTAGAAAATTCGGAAAGTATTGAAAATAGTAAAGAGAAGGAAAAAAATTCTCACAATCCAGAAATAGTCTTTGTTAATGTTTCATTGTGTATTTTCAATTTTTTACTTATGCTTTTTTTAAAACACAATATATGGATATACAACATATACATACACACATCCTCAACGACTAGGTATTGAATACCTGGAAGGAGTTAGAGCCCAAACAGGATGAACTCTTTTTCCATAGGACATAGTTTCTGTTTGTACCATGTTTTCTGTAGTGTGAATTATTTGCTGAATCTGAAGTTACAGGTTATCGTAGGATTGGACTTGAAAGGGGAATTCATCAGTGATTACCCCATGTACAGGTGAATCTATAATGTCTTATGTACAAACAGAGTCAGATACTTTTTGTTTCTTTGTTCTCTCTACTCTTCATTTTCCTAGGAACTCTAGCCAGGAACCACGGCCTACACTGCCCAACACAATCCAGAGGCCACAGCTAGGTCCCACAGCTAATTTATCCCTGGAGATGGGCTCAGGGCAGCTGGCACCCAGGTGAGAAATGGTCGAAGAATCATTTATTGAGCAGTGACTAGCCTGCGGTGGTGGCCGTATACAGTCCCACTTTTTTGTTTATTTGTTTGTTTTAAGCCCTTTCCCCAGATTCTTTTTAAAAATCTCTTTTCCCGTTTCTCTCTTTACTTGCCTTTAACATACAGGCAGCAGCAACAGCAAACAGAATTGGATGTGGTACCAGGAAGAGATGGACTAGCCAGCTACAATCATTCCCAGGTTAGTGTGTCTTCTTTGAAGGATGGTGAGCATTTCCTTAAGAAGTATCCCCGAGAGCCAGTTAGAGTATATGTGTATCTTTACATGAGTTTTAGGGTTATTGAGTTGTCATGTTAAACCTTCTTGGTTATTTTTATCGTTGTATTTCCACAGGTTTCTGTTCAGCCTGTGACAACCACAGGGCCAGAACACAGCAAGCCCCTCGAGAAGTCAGAGGGTCTATTTGCCCAAGATAGAGATCCAAGATTTTCAGAAATCTACTCCAACATCAATACGGGTATGTTTCTTCCTTATTCTTATTTTAAATTCTCATTTTCATCACTTACTGATGGGCCTACAATTGCCCAATCAGTAGTCTCCCAGTATATTTCCATTTAATTCTAATACCTCATGAGTAAATAGGAACTTGCTGAACTAATATACTACAGCCCTTTGACTGGCCCTCCCCCAACTCCTTTTGGTCCACAGATCAGAGTAAAGGCATCTCCTCCAGCACTGTCCCTGCCACCCAACAGTTATTCTCCCAGGGCAACACATTCCCTCCTACCTCCCGGCCGGCAGAGAATTTCAGGTGAGCCCCATATGTGTGTGCTGCTTTACATGGCAACTGAGGGATTCAGTTACTGGATCCAAGTTTTATTCTTCCCTAGCTTTCTCTGGTTATTTCAGACAAAGCAGTGGAACTTGTAGGCCTAGGATGAGACAAGCTTGCTTTTCTTCCTCCTTTTTCTTTGCACCTGTCCTGTTGCCATGTTCTAGGTTCCATCTCTGTGTGTCCTGATCAGTGTGTGACTGTCAGTCTTTCTTGTCTTTTCCAAATTCTGTTATCAAGTTTTCCTTGACCCCAGGGAGTCAAGGGAATCTAGGTATAGCACTAGATTGTCCTGTGATTCCTAGATTCTGTGATAAACGCACCTTTTTAATACTTACCTCACTATTTGTTCACTCCTAGAAATAGTGGTCTGGCCCCTCCTGTAACCATTGTCCAGCCATCAGCTTCTGCAGGGCAGATGTTGGCCCAGATTTCTCGCCACTCCAATCCTACCCAGGGAGCAGCCCCAGCTTGGACCCCTAGCACCCGCCCAGGCTTCTCTGCCCAGGTAAACCTTCTCATCTGTCCCTTGTGTCTGTCCCTTGTGTATTTTTTGTTTGTTTGGTTAGGCTTTTCTACATATGTAAAATTATTGCTGTCTGTCTTAGACATCTTCTTTCCACCCCTCCCATCCCCTTCCTTCCAATTTTTATCTTTATTGGGAGCAGCTAGGTAATTAAAAACCATAGATAATACAAACATCTCAGAGTCCATGGTTTTCACATTCACCTTAAATCAAAATTGGTCACAAACATCTTGAACAGGTTTCAGTTTCAGATTTGTTTTGGAGTAAATTCTGAGAAGTTTCCACTTTGGTTAGGGCTACAAAATACAGGAACAAAGGGGAAAATTAATCACTAATTTATACACAGTGATATCTATTTACCAAAAAAAAAATTGTGTTGAAAAATCCTCATATAGTATATATGTGTATATATAAAATATATGTTAAGGCTAAAGCTAATGTCCTGTCATATGTTGATATATACTTATATTGCATAAGTAATATCTTAAATAAAAAAGCCAAAGCCAGAAGTAAGCTCCAGAATTGTTATATGCAGTATGACCTCATTGTATAAAAAATGCATAGGAAAATAAAAACTGGAAGAAGTTATCCAAAAATGTTAACCATGGGTCTTTGGTGGTAGAATTATGGATGATTATTTCCTTTTTATTTTCCTTCCTTTTGAAAATATCCCACAGTGCATATGCATTACTACTGTAGTGAGAAAAATGTTTAGTTACCAAAAAAAAAAAAACATCATTAGGAACAAACAAATGTGGTACAGACTAAATAAAATGATACAAAGTGTTTTTTCTCTATATATAATGCTATACTATTATTAATACCTCTAGTTTTTGTATAACGTTACAGTTTATAAAATGCTTTCGTTTAAGTCATTTTCGTTTAATTCTCACAACTCTAAACGTGTACTATTACTAATCCCATAGTTCTTTGTTTTTTGCAATTTATCACAAGTGTCTAAAAATAGTGTCAAGGGAGATTGGGAGTTAATTGGAAGAAATATACAATGGGATATATATAAGTAATGAGCTTGGCTCAAAAGAATCCAGTGATTGACAGAGGTAATGTTAACTCTCACAGGAATGGCCTGTGCAATAATGTTAATGTTCCATTTGCTCTCTACCCCTTTCTTTCTTTTAGCAGGTGGCTACCCAGGCTACAGCCAAGACTCGTTCTTCCCAATTTGGTGTAGGCAACTTTCAGACTCCATCCTCCTTCAGCCCCATGTCCCTCCCTGGAGCTTCCACTGCATCACCTGGTGCCGCTGCCTACCCAAGTCTCACCAATCGTGGATCCAACTTTGGTGAGTTCAGACTAGGAGAAAAATCACACCACTAAAGAGAAAGGATTTTGGGCTTCCCTGGTGGCGCAGTGGTTAAGAGTCCGCCTGCCAATGCAGGGGACACGGGTTCGAGCCCTGGTCTGGGAAGATCCCACATGCCGCGGAGCAACTAAGCCCATGCGCCACAACTACTGAGCCTGCGCTCTAGAGCCCACAAGCCACAACTACTGAAGCCCGCGCGCCTAGAGCCCGTGCTCCACAGCAAAGAGAAGCCACTGCAATGAGAAGCCCATGCACCACAACGAAGAGTAGCCCCCGCTCGTCGCAACTGGAGAAAGCCTGTGCGCAGCAATGAAGACCCAACGCAGCCAAGTATAAATAAATAAAATAAATAAATTTATTTTTAAAAAAAGAGAGAGAAAGGATTTTGTAGTTAAAATGGCTTGCTTTTGTCACGGCTGTACTGACCTAATTATAGGAAAATGCAAGGTGACAGTCCATTTGGAATATAAAACCTACCCACATGAAAAAGACTTTAGCACATATAACAAAAAGCATGTAAAGTATTATACATTTAATAATATGCAAGTATAGTCTGAATGAGCAAAGGACTCTTTGGAAAGGGTACCTAGAGAAGAAAAATGAATCTGGGACCAGGGTTTGAAATAGAAGAGGCATTGATTTGCAGAAAGAAGGGCAGAAAGTATCTGGGTAAAATTAATGATTTGCATGTGATAATGTGCTAGTTTCTCCTCTCTAGTGGAGTTAGCAGATTGAAGTTGTTTATTCTTCCTTGCTGTATTTTTAGCTCCTGAGACTGGACAGACTGCAGGACAATTCCAGACACGGACAGCAGAGGGTGTGAGTGTCTGGCCACAGTGGCAGGGCCAGCAGCCTCATCATCGTTCAACTTCTAATGAGCAACATGTTCAACAGCCATCAGCACAGCAACCTGGCCAGCCAGAGGTCTTCCAGGTGAGAGGGTGAACAGACTTCAGAAAACCAGAAACTGGGAGAGAGTCAGGGAGGAGAGACAGAGAAGAAAGCATGCATGGATTCAGGTGTTTGATTGAGGTTAGTAAGAAGAGAAGAAAAGAGTCAAGACATATAGGAATAGATGTCATTAATTGAAAAGATTGTGAACTTAGTGTGCTGCACAGTCTTTAACCAGACCATCATTAGTGATGTGAAGCGCCATGTGAAGACATCAAAAAAAGTAATTTTGGCCCATTCACGGAGAACCATGTACCCACTTGATAGTACTTTAGGTATAAAAATACTGAATACAGCTATTAAGGTCTATTTACATACATCCTGAGGGGACTGCAAGAGTCAGTGGAGTAATCTCAGGTGGGACAAAGGAGGAGTTTAGTTTAAAACACAGGTTGAAAGAAGGCAAAACAAGGTTTTGGTGGAAAACATAATAGGATAAGAGATATTCCATATGTATCCAGAGGGGGGTTTTATGAAATGTGACAAACAGATTTTTCTCCTTTTGAAAATACTGAGGTCTAGAAAAGAGGGAAAATGTGGAACTGTAGGAGGAAGACAGAGAAGGAACTAGGAAAAAAGGTTGTCATCTAAAGGAGTCAGTGTTGCTGGGAGTAAGGAAGGCTAAGAGAACTCAGCGCAGCAGAAACTCTCTGGGGCCAGAGATGACAGTTCAGGGGAATGTTGGGAGGCAGCTTGATAAATGTAAAGGATCAAGGTGTGTGACCCAAACTTACTCTTTTTCTCTTATTAGGAGATGCTGTCCATGCTGGGAGACCAGAGCAACAGTTACAACAATGAAGAATTTCCTGATCTAACTATGTTTCCCTCCTTTTCAGAATAGAACTATTGGGGTGAGGATAAGGGGTGGGGGAGAAAAAAAAGATCACCATTTGTTTTTAAAAAGCAAATCTTTCTATAAACAGAATAAAAGTTCCTCTCCCTTCCCTTCCCTCACCCCTGATGTACACCCCCTTTTCCTTCTGACCTTTCCCTTGTCTTCCTTGTTTCTCTCTGAGATAGCATTTATAGAAGAAATGGAGTGAATCCTCAAGGCTTTGGGGACCCTTCGAAAAATTGAGACTGGATAAGGTTAAGAATGCCTTTCCTTATGTCTCCTGACCAGAAATTTTGTGCAGAGATGATTTGTGCTGGGTCAAGGGGCAGGTTAGAGAACCTGGCATCCACTGTTTGCCTTGGATACTATGGCTTATTTCTGGAAAGAAATTCTGAATAAGGTGGAGGAGGGGAGAAATGTCCTCATGTTTGAGGACCATGAAACATGGTAGGTATACATGGGGCTTTAGGAAGTGAGCATAGGCTCTTTCTGCTGCCTGTGAGCAATTCCTCTGGAAAGAAACATGAGTAAGGAAGTGTGAGAGAGAGAGAGGGAAAGAGAGTGTGTGTGTGTGTGTGCATGCATGCATGTGCACATATGTGTGCATGAGCACGTGCACGTTTGTTTCTGTGTTTCTTTCTCCCTATTGGGGAGTTATGCAAAATTTGTCCTAGATTTTGTCTTTCTTTGTGTTTTTTAAAGAGTCCTAAGGAGTTAACTCTTCCATGTATTTTCCACTTAGTATTGCAGCCAAAGAGTATTTAAATAAATGTCTTTGCTGCACTTATATCTATGCCCAGCCAATAGGCAACTATAAGCAAATATATAAAGTCTTCTATTGAAATCGTTGGTCTCTCATCGAACACATATAGTAATAAAGCTGGGTCATTCCTGCTTTTGGTGCTCTCACCTTATATGGAAGATCTGCAAACATTACAGAAGTAGGCTGGCAAGATAAACACTTTTAGAAACCCCCTACTTGGCCGTAAGGATAATGCTGCATTTTTCTGTCAGAATCACATATGATGTGTGTTCTGTAGAGGTTATATATGCACGGAAACTCAACTTCTTGGATTAGCAGTCCCAGTGAAAATCCTCACTGGTGGAGTTTAAACCAAATACCAAGCCTTCTTGCAAAGTAACCTCTTTCATCCCATTCTCAGAGTATCCAGTCTGCAGGAAACGGAGATTTAGGTCTCTTCTGGGCCTATAGTTCTTTCCTCTTTGCTCCCTTTCCAATCTTGAGATTGGATTTTGCTTTATAGTACAAGTGTAATAAATCCATGTGATAAATGGGACCTGGACTCCCATCCCGACAGGGTCACTTAGCAATTAACTATAGCCATATAAACGCGGATACAGGTTACTACTCTCACTCTTTATCTTCCTCAGGTAACAGCCATGTGTATCGGCCTTTTTTTGTTTATTTGTTTGGCTCGGGCCAGTATCTTAAGTGCAAGATTGAATAAGAAGACATACTAAATGTAGCCATAGGGGACTGAGGAACATAGGTGGCCTTGGAGAGGCTGAAAGAATGTCATTAGGTTTCCCTCCCTTTTGTCTCCAATCTGGTGCCAGGTAGTGGAGTGGAAAAGGAGACAGTTTATTTTTTTTATTCTATGTGCACACATACAATATACATATATATTTATATCACAGTTTAAGAAACCAAAAAGTTGAGTTTCCAATGAAATCCTTGTTTTTTAATAATCAGCTGTTTTTAAATGTGATCAGGACTATAATATTGTACAGTTACTATAGGGCTTCTGGGGAAGGGGAGGGGCGGGAGAAGATGCTCTGGGGGTTTTGTTTCTGCTTTTCCTTCAGGGTTTTATTTTTGATTGTTTTTTTGTTTTTCCTTGTTGGCCGTTTCTGTACTGCTGGCATCTGTGCTGAGCCTTACAGTGGCAAAAATAATGACATGTAGCAAAGATTTTAAAACAAAATATTTTTTCCTTTTGTAAACTTTCCTGTGTTGTGTGATCTTGATTGCGGCTTTATTATTCCCTCCCAGCTCATAAACAACAAACAGCCACAACTAGTTGAATCCATAGCTTGCGCTTCAAATATACAAACATAAAGCACAGTATGTCTATAATTTCAGGAATCAGAAATCATAGGGCTCTGATCACTCAGCATTCCTTGGTTGTCCTCCTGATCTTGACTCATTCTGAGTAAAATCATCAGAGACATCTGACCATGGGATGGGGGGTGGGGGATTGCCCAAGTCCTTGGGAGAGGGGGAAAGCTGGGACTTGAGACCAAGAGGGCACTTCTGGATTTAAAGGAATTAGGGATGGGGAAATTTAAACTATTCAGGTCTAGACCTGGTTTCCCTCTAGGACAATGTGTTTCATTAGGAAATTTAAAAAACCCATAAGCATAAGCCTGTGTTCTTGAGGGTCTATGTGTGTAATCCAGCTAGAAACTGACTCTAGATCCCATGTGTTATCCTTTTTGTTCCAAGGACCCCTTTTCCTCTTCCCACACATCTGTTTATGGAAGAAAATGTTTGGGGTTGTGGTTTAGGGACTGAACTAGATTCTTATGATCTGTCACATGCCTGGATGTTGAGGGAAGCATTTGGTGAAGCTCATATGACTGGACCTGGATCGGGGACTTTAATAATTGAGACATAATGTTCATCAGGCATCCCACCATCTGAGAGTTTTAGCAACAAAGAAGTCACATGTGAATTTGTCAGTGCTTATGGCATTGATTCAAGTGCTGTCATGAATAACCAGGAATACTGTTTCTGGTTACTTTTAGAACTGGTTTCATCTGGACTTTTCTGGGCGTATCCTTCCTCAGCAAAACCATGTTAGTCTGGGAAAGATATTCCCCTGCCTGGAAGCAATGACAACTTTTAGTCAACACGTTTATAAAATACAAATGATTTTGGAGCCTGTGACTTCCCTTACATACTTTTTTCTAGCCTTTTGTGTTCATTTCCTCATCCCTCATGTGAGGGTCAGACATATTGGAAAACTGAGGTTTCAAAGTTGGAGAGATGAATAATAACAGGAAAGGGGCTGGGAAAGTTGTAATCCACCAGTGTAATAAATAATATTTTGTCCACGAAAGAGAAGGTAAGCCACAACTTGGATAATATGTACTGAGGTCTTTTTTTGTCTGCTCTCAAAGGCAGGCAGCCACGTGAAACTAAATACCTAACAACTCTCTGCCCTGGCACACATGCTCCACATGCACACACAGAAAGGTTGCAAATCTGCTGCCTCCTTCCCTCCTCCCTAATCCCCCTCTCTTAGCATTTCTATTTCCACTGCCCTCCCCATCCAAATTTTCCAGCCAACAGCTGGAGTTGACTTCCGCAATCCTGGTGGAATAAATCCAGCACCCCTAGTCATCCGCCCACATTATCCACACTTCTCTGCTGAGACGAGCCCAGAGAACAGATCCCCATCAGCAGGTAACATTTTCAACTTCCTAGGTCTTTTAGCTTCTCATTCCTTTCAGTTCTCCATTTTTAGGAATATTAGGAATGTAGTGACTTGGGGATCAAAATGAACTTTATAGGCTTTGCAGATGAAAACAGTGATGCCCTTCTTAGGTTATTTCCTGGCTAAGTAAAATCTGCCTGGAAATCTTTAGGACTCCTTTTATGGTTTGTGTGTATGTATACATGGTTATTAGTGAAAGCAAAGAATATAGGGCATCCTTTACCCATCCCTCAAGGAGTGACCTCTCAAGGTTGGTTTTTTTGGGGGGAGGGTGCGGGGGTGGGTGGGCAGGTACCAAAAGGGTTAACTTACTAGCCGGGAGGAGGAGTGGTGCAGGGAGGTGGTAGCTCAGTAAGGTCTTCCTACTGTTTGAGACATCCCAAAGCCCTTAAAACTCCAGATATTAAATGTCCTCCTGGACATTTTGCCACTTTGCAAAGATTACACAAAAATGGACTATAAATTCAAAAATTATGCAAGCTGTGTGACTTGATACAGACTAACTTGCTCTTAAAATGGAGGGCATGAAATTAGCAAGACACTGTGAGAAGTGGATGAAGCTAGAGTAAACTGAAAAGCTGTGTATCTAACAATCACAGAACATTGCTTTTCTGTCTTACATTCTTCTAACAAACTTTGGTTCTGAGGCTTTTTGTCCCGTGAGGCAGTCACAAAGGTTTTGTGGTGTTTTTGGTCAGAAAAAGAAAAACTTTCCTGCCCACAGCAGCTGGTTGAGATTAGGACAGTTTCCTGCCTGAGGAAGGAGCAGGAAGAGAAAGGAGGAAGAAATGCATAAGAAGACTGAGGAGACAGTAAACATCTCATAGTTAGAGAATAGGAAATGCTGTCAAGTTTTCCGTTGTCCTCTCCTGGCAAGATCAGGAGAAGTATCAGAATTTAGGCAAGGAACAAAAGAATGCCTTGAAGAAATGATCAGGAAGCAAAACTTAGCTGAAAAATCTCTCCTTTGTGTATTCTCCGACTCCACTCATCCCACCCTGCACTTACCTTGTCTATCTCCTCCAAGTCTGCTGCGGACACTGGAGCAGACAGGTGCTGTCCCATCCTGATTGTCCATTTTCTACCCCATTTCTGGTTATCTGTGCAAGTGTATCTGTGTATATGTGTGTGTGTGTGTGTGTGTGTGTGTGTGTGTGTGTTGAATCTCCCTAGGTCAAAATACTTGTAACCAGATGTATCAGCATCCCACCCAAACCCAGAACCCTCCTGACTATCACTGTTTTTATCATATGGAAGTCATCCTCAGTCTCTGTCTACCTTCCTTATAAAGCCTAGTTTTCCTCTGCCTCGTGGTCCAGAGGAAGGCGTTCTTAACTTCGGGTTCATGAACTCCCCAGAATTATTGTGTGTGCATTCATTTTTCTGGTGAGAGGGACTATAGTGGGTTGAAAATTTTTATTAGCTTGTCATGGGAGTCTATGTGTCCCAAAGGTTAAGAACCACCTGTCTGAGAATATGGTTCCAGCTATTTCCTCATCCCAAGCCAGGTTAGGAACCTCTGGGCAAATAGAAGAGTGTCCCCTAATTATCCCCTTCTCCAGGATGTGGGGGCTCAAGGTTCTACTACTGCTGCCTGTGGTGAGCCTTGCTCTGTACCCTGAAGAGATGCTGAACACCCAGTGGGAGCTATGGAAGAAGACCTACAGAAAGCAGTATAACAGCAAGGTGCCTGGGAACCTGGAGGGGAACATGGTGGGAGGGCTGGAACCTGAGACATCTAATCCTAGCTTCCAGACTCCCTTCTTCAACCCCAATACTTTAACCACTACAACCAAGCAAACCTGCCCCTGGTCCCTAACTGTTAACATATACTTTCCATTACGACTCCTCAATTCACCCTCCATCAAGTCCTATCCTTCCTTTTCTTCATAACTGTCTTATATTTCTCTTTTGGGAAGCCTTCTCAGATTAATGCTATTAATCCGTAAGCAATTTTTTTCCTATATGTCTCTCCAGAGCTTTGCATTCTATTATTTGTTTTATATATTTCTTTTGCATGCTCTTAATAATCCCATGGTCAGTTCCCCAACTAGATTGTAAACCCTCTATGATTGTAAATTTAATATCTTCTAGAAACCTCCACAGTATTATGTAGATAACTTTGTACATAGGACACAGTCTATGCCAATACTGACTATGCTCTGTTTAGGTGGATGAAATCTCTCGGCGTTTAATTTGGGAAAAAAACCTGAAGCATATTTCCATCCATAATCTTGAGGCCTCTCTTGGTGTCCATACATATGAACTAGCCATGAACCACTTGGGGGATATGGTGAGTTGATCCTTAGCTCCTGGTCTACCTGCCCTGTTTGTCTTGGTTCCCTGCTTATGCCTGGCCTCTTTCTTCTTTGTCCCAGACCAGTGAAGAAGTGGTTCAGAAGATGACTGGACTCAAAATACCCCCCTCTCATTCCCGCAGTAATGACACCCTCTATATCCCAGACTGGGAAGGCAGCCCAGACTCTATTGATTATCGGAAGAAGGGATATGTTACTCCTGTCAAAAACCAGGTACCCTTCTTTCTCTTGGGTGTGGGTATGGAAACTGGCATGACCTCTCCCTTCTGCTTCTTTGTTCTTAAGGAAAAGAGGGCAAAGAATTAAGTTACCTCTCCCCCTGCTAAGAGAATAAAGTCTATTCTGTTATTTAACTCATCATCTGTTTTTGTAGATTTAGGTTATTTCTGTTTTTTCTTCTCTACAAAGTGTTGCTGTAAGCACCTGTGTGCATATATTTTTGTGAATATATACAAATATTTATGCAAAGCAAATCCCCAAATTGGAATCAGTAGGTCACAGAATCCTTTCCAAAAAAGTTTGTACAATCTTACATTCTTACCAGCATGAGAATGTAAGTTTTCCCACAACCTTAACAAGGCTGATTTATCCACCAGATGAACACTTGATTTAACATTCATTCAACAAACACATTTTTTTCAGAACCTACCAGATATAGTGCTAGGCAGTAGAGATTCAAGATGACTAAGACATAACCTGTGTCCTCAAGAAATCCCCAATCTTAAAAAATAGAACAGGAAAGAAAGAAAAATGTATAATCTAGCTGAACAAACACTAATAATAATAGCTAGCACTTTTTGAGAGATTATTATTACACACAATAATTCATCCTTTACATGAATTAACTTTTTAAATTCTCATAATTCCATTAAGTATATTGTTATTATCCACAATTTACACAGAAAGAAAGGTACAGAGAGGTTTAGTAATTTACCCAAGGTTACACATCTAGTGCATTGCAAAACCAGTACAGATGGTCCCCGGCTCCTGACGGTTCACCTTATGATTTTTTGACTTCATGATGGTGTGAAAGTGATAGGCATTCCATAGAAACTGTACTTCAAATTTTGAATTTTGATCTTTTCCCAGGCTAGCGATATGTGGTACGAAACCTTTTCTTGATGTTGGCCTGTGGTAGAGAGCAGCTGCTCCCAGTCAGCCACATGATCTGATCATGAGGGTAAACAACCAGTACACTTACAACCGTTCTGTTTTTCACTTTCAGTACAGTATTCAATAAATTACATGAGATATGCAACACTGGATTATAAAATAGGCTTTGTGTTAGATGATTTTACCCAACTGAAGGCTAATGTAAGTGCACCGAGCACATTTAAGGTAGGCTAGGCTAAGTTTTGATGTTCAGTAGGTTAGGGGTATTAAATGCATTTTCGACTTACTATATTTTCAATTTATGATGGATTCATTGGAGGAAGAGCTGTACTCTGCTTTACTACAGCTAATGGTAACAATAGTAACAACAGTTATCAATAGCAACAATAGCAATAGAACACTGAAACAAAGGTTAAATGAAGGGAAATAGGAAGACTTCACAGCAAAGGGGACAGGTGCTGGAATTTATAAAACATGGAATTTCATCAGGCAGGTAGAAGGAAGAAACAAAAAGTGTGAACAGCAATGACTGATAGTTTCTCTGTTATGCCTCTCAGGGTCAGTGTGGTTCCTGTTGGGCTTTTAGCTCTGTGGGTGCCCTGGAGGGCCAACTCAAGAAGAAAACTGGCAAACTCTTAAATCTGAGTCCACAGAACCTGGTGGATTGTGTGTCTGAGAATGATGGCTGCGGAGGGGGCTACATGACCAATGCCTTCCAGTATGTGCAGAAGAACCGGGGCATTGACTCTGAAGATGCCTACCCGTATGTCGGACAGGTGAGACTGTCCCGTGCAGTCATACAGCTCTGTAATGGCTCCTCCTTCCCCAGCATGACATTTTGTACCAGAAACAAGTCCAGAAATCTTGTTTTCTGTTACCCTATCCAGCCTTCTTGATGGGATAATTTCCCACAGAAGGCCAAGAAGATTCCCACAGTCTGGGAGAATTTGGGGAGCTTAGGCTACCATGGTTCCTATCTGCCTCTCTGCCCTGAAGAAAAAACAGAGGACAGGTTATCCCATACATCTCTGAGTCGGTCTCTGTAACTCTCTGCTCAACTCCTCCACTCCCATCACAAATCTCCAAGCCCACCATGCTAATTTCATGAATCACTTGGCCTTATTTTGTATGATCTCAGTGTGGGTTTGGGGAACATTTAAGCAAATTATGTAAGTTAACATGCTAACATGTATAAAATGAGAGAAAAAGCAAGTTGCTTCATATTTATTGCAGTTTTAGAGATCAACTCACTTCCTCCTATAAGGTCCTTTAGTAATAGGAAGATCTTTCTTATCTAAAAGGAAGAAGATCTGAGGGCTTTTTATATACATGGGGTTGATAGATAATATAATATGGGGCCTTTGCAATAAGAGCCTTTGAAGCAGGGATAACAGGTCTGAGTAATACAAATGATGGCTACCATGTGCTAAGCCATGTACTTAGTGCATGTTCTCATTTAATCCTCATAAAAGCCCTGTAAGGTACCCTTATCCTCACTTTATAGGTGAGGACATTGACACTTAAGGAGATATAGTAGCATATTCAAACTCACACCTCTAGTTATGTAGCAGAGCCAAGATCTATCTATTGGATCTGTTTATCTGCTGCAAACATTCCCGGGCATGTCTTCTGTGCACATGTACAAGAATTTCTTTACCCGAATATAATATCTAGGAACAGAATTGTCTGAGTCTTGGGGTATGTGCATCTTCCTCTCTACTAGATAATGTCAAATTGCTTACCAAAGTGTTTGGAAAAATTTGTATTTCCCACCTGCACAGTATAAGAAATCCTATTGATTCATCTCTTCATTGGTATGCTTATCTGGCCATTTGCATTTCTTCTTCAGTGAATTGACTGTTTATATCTTTTCCCATCTTTAATTAGGTTGTGTTCTCTTTCTTACTGATTTTTAGGAATTTAAAAAAGATATTTGGATACTAATACTATGTGTGTTGTGAGTCTATTTTTCTTTTCATTCTCTTTATGATGTCTTTCAATCCAGAAAAGTTCTTAATTTTAGTGTAGAAAAATTATTAATTTTTTTCCTTTGCAATTTGTGCCTTTAAAAAATCCAGTAACAACGAGTTTTATTTATTCGTGTTTAGTCATCTGAAATGGTATCTCCTGCAACAAAAATGCTTATTAATGTAAATGATTGAACAGATCCATTTTACTGGATACTCAGCAACCTACATAGTAATGTCACTTCAGCACATCATCGTGACATTGGCCACATCAAAACTACTGCATTTCATAAATGTCATGCCATTAGTATTCCATGTTATGGTTTCTTTAGCTGTCAGGTAAGTAAGTCAGAGAAGTTGGAGGTTGTGTGTGGAAAGCTTTTTCTTTACTCTGTGTATAGTTCTCAGAACTGCTGGGTCCCCAGTCCGTATTTGACCCTGGGGCTGCTGCCGTAAGGTGCAGCACACTGAAGCTGTCCTAAAAGGTTAGCTTTTGAATTCTGAGTACATCAGGCCAGTCAGTGAGATAACCTGGGCGTGGCAAAATATTCTTTTTTAAACTGTCACATATTCTTCTGACAACTTTTTGTTGTCATTTGACATCAAAAAAATTAAACACATCCTAACAGTGTATACAAAAAAACAGATTCATGTTTATAACTTTTTTCATATTGATTAATCCAGGCAACCAATTTAAAGGGTTGTCTAACTATATTAAAAACATAACTTAAATATTATTAGAGCTAGTAGTTGATCACTTATCCATTGACAGCTTGCATCATTTATTCAGTACTATATTAACCAGTTTGTTGAGAGACAGTTTAATAACTCAGAAACTCTGAATAATTTAAAGGAAAATTACATAACATTTGAAACCCTATTTTGGAATAGAAGGAGCAATTGACTTATAATCTCTGTTCTCCTACCCCCTCAAATGATCTCGTCAGCATTTTAGAGAAATGTGCAATGATTTTGGTCTCATAATCAATTAAAATGAAGAATTAGCCGTATAAGACATGTGTTCCATTTTTAACATTCTGAATCTTGGACAACTGTTCTCTTTTCTACTTTACAGTTTTAAAAAGCAGTTATTGTCCAAAACTGAAAGAACTTCTTATATGAACGTGTAAATGAATGGAAGGAGGTAAAGAAAAACAAAATTTAAAAAAAGAAGAGATCTGATAGGGCAGCAGCCAGATAATGCAGTAATTTAAGTTCATTCCAGCCATAATGCAGGTTATTTTTACTTTAAAGTATCATCACGTGGTATCCTTCCAAATCTATTCCCTAGATATTTTATTTTACTTGTAGATCTATGCAATTTTTGGCACTAGGAGGCATCAAGGGTTTGGATCATATGGCAGATAACAAAGGAATCTTGAGAAATTATTAAGACAGGAGACTACTGTAATCTTAGAATATCATGTCAACTCCTGCCATTATTGTTAATATTTAGATAACGTATTCTTGTAGATGCAACTTTAGGGTTTTGAAGGGGTAGTCTGTAGGAAAATGAACTGCCAAAAAGAATACACCGCCTTGATGTGGGTTCCCATTAGATTCCGTAATTGTGGCTTGACAATGAAACATATCATCGTTAACTAGACCTGCAAAACATAACATTGGAAATTCACAGACTAAATTGCTAAGTTCTTTATTAATTTGTTTTAGTGTCATGTTATGTGATTTTATCTCATGAGAGCACAAGGGTCCAGCCAAAACTCTTTGCCTGTTATGTGTGCATGGGACCAAGGTCCTCCCTCTAGCTGGGTCTTGGCCTTGGCCTCCTCCCCACACAGCAGCTGCTGCCTCCCTGCCTACTGAGGATCACACATACTACATTGCCGGAAGATGATCTGTGCTTTTAAAAAAATCTTATTTCAGAAATCTTTCTCTACCCTGAGGTAGAAATAAAAAATATTCTCTTTTTTAAGTTTTACAGTGTTTCCTTTCACATTTATGTTTTAAAACCACCTGGAGCTGATTTTTGTGTACGGTACAAGGTATCCACTTTTCATATTCTTTTTTTTTTAACTAATTAATTTATTTTTGGCTGTGTTGGGTCTTCGTTTCTGTGCGAGGGCTTTCCCCAGTTGTGGCAAGCGGGGGCCACTCTTCATCGCGGTGCGCGGGCCTCTCACCATCGCGGCCTCTCTTGTTGCGGAGCACAGGCTCCAGACGCGCAGGCTCAGCAATTGTGGCTCACGGGCCCAGCTGCTCCGCGGCATGTGGGATCTTCCCAGACCAGGGCTCGAATCCGTGTCCCCTGCATTGGCAGGCAGATTCTCAACCACTGCGCCACCAGGGAAGCCCCATATTCTTTTTTTTATAGTTTCTAAAATGGTGAGGGGAGAACAGACCCTTTCTAGAGACTCTAGTCTGCTGCCCCTGTTAGTGCACTGACATCGCCCAAAACATTGGCAGAATTCCTCACTCACTTATTCGCTGCCTGTTGCTTAGTCCTAGTCCTATTTCAACCTGTTTTTTCCAGGATGAAAGTTGTATGTACAACCCAACAGGCAAGGCAGCTAAGTGCAGAGGGTACAGAGAAATCCCTGAGGGAAATGAAAAAGCCCTGAAGAGGGCAGTGGCCCGAGTGGGACCCGTCTCTGTGGCCATTGATGCAAGCCTGACCTCCTTCCAGTTTTACAGAAAAGGTAAGGCACTGTTCCTGTGGAGCACAATCAACCTTCTCTTATGACGTGGGCTGGGCAGCTTCTCGAAGGGTACTGAGCATTTTCAGTACTTGTTTCCATAAAGACTGAGTCTGCCAGGGAGAAACAGCTGCCACAGCACAGAGCATCTCTGTCGTAAGCCCGCCTGACTGGGATGGGATTCTACAGAGGGTCTCCTAGAGTGGGAGACCCCACAGGGCGACCCTTGGATTGCAGAAAGCTTCACCTTGATAGTTTGTTTCCTAGGTGTGTATTACGATGAAAACTGCAATAGCGATAATCTGAACCATGCCGTTTTGGCAGTGGGATACGGGATCCAGAAGGGAAACAAGCACTGGATAATTAAAAACAGGTAATGATGGGAACACTACATGTCATCCTCTTAACACTTACCCTCAACTCCAACTTCCCAATATTTCTTTCTTTCTCGTAAATCAAGAGAAAGTTTTCTCAGATGTTTCAATTCTACCTTCCCAATCAGAGGCTATTAATTCTAACATTTAACGACCAGACAAGAGTACTAAAGGTATGTGTTGGGCAGCTGCTATATGTTCAAGGTGCTTAGTCACATACACAAACACATGAGCAGATGTCTGCCTTCAGTGATCTCATAGCCCCCTAAGAAAGACAGACCTAGCTAATGAGAACATAAAGTAGCACCAAGAACCAGCAGGAGCTTTGGAATTATGTTTTTTTCTTTCTTTTCTCTCTAATGTGATTGATTTTTTAGAGAGGTTTCCATCATCAGTCTGTCTATAAGCAGTAGGGTACAGTATAAACAAAGTAAAAGTTTAATATCCTCTTTGCATCTTTTTGCCCTTCCAGATACACTTAGGATAGACATATATAAGAACTGGCCAAAGATTTTGAAGTCTGTGAAGAGAAATGCTTTTCAGAAAGTAGATATGAGCAACAACAACAAAAATTAGTGTTTCCCTCTCTATTATTGGGAACAAATAAAACTACACGTTATTAGTAGTTGGCTCCCCATTTCTCTTTAGCCCCTTGTGACTTTGTAGGGGAGCAGATTTAGGGTAGTTATTCTTTTTCTTTCCTCATTGGTCAACACCAGGCTAGCAGCAGCACTGATTAAATTTTCTGTCCTTGGTGCCCTCCAAAGAGCAGGGGTCCTAGACTCTGGGGAGTGCACAGGCCAATGCAGTAGTATAACCAAGTTGGGTTTGCTGCCTGGAGGGCTGGCAGGATAGAATGTAAGGCTGGGAGTTGCTTCAAACCTGAAGCAACTTTTTATATCACAGTCCCAATTAAGAGTGAACCTGAGCACCTTTCTAAGAGGATGTTCCTTCTCCCACAGCTTCTGTCTTGTGTTCTCCCTTTCTCGACTCCCAGCCCAAGCACTTACCCTGTCCTTTCTTGATCAAGTGCCAAGAGAGCTGGGAAGAATAAAGGACACACCTAGGCAGGATCAGGATCATTGGGGACCCCTGGAGAAGGGAACGGTGGAAGGGTAAAGGTCTTAAGTAAAATGTACCGGGTAACTGGTGAATTTTCTTGTTGGGGAAAAAGGACAGAAAGCTCATGAAAACAATTTAGGAAGATGTATAGACCAATCTTCCCTCTCTCTGTCTCTCTCTGTCTCTGTCTTTGTCTACCTGTATCTGATCTTCCAGTCTCTCCACTTGTCTCCTTAGCAATCTCATCAATTCTCATAGCTTCATTCATTTCTTCTGTGAAACCAAGATCACCAGCTTCAGCCTCTCTTGCCTCTTTCTTATGCTCTAGACTCACGTTTTCAAGATTACTCTTCATAAAACACAAGTTGAATGATTTTACTCTCCCAATCAGAAAACTTCAGTGTCTCCTCTACTATCATGGGCCAGAGAGTCAAACTCTTTAGCCTGGCAGTAAAGATCACTCAACCTGATCTCCCACTACACCCTGTCAAGCACCCTGTTTTTCAGCTACATGATCCTAACACATGTCCCATGCTTTCCTGCCTCTATTACTCATTTCACACTCCCCTGCTGGCTTCCATTTCCACAGGTCCAAATTCTATCCGCCTTTGGGCTCAGCTCAAATGCCACCTTTTTTGTTAAGCCCTTTTTGATCCCCTTGGTCAGAAGCAATTTCTCCTATAGCACTATGTCTCCATTTCTTGACTTTAAACTGTTTAAAGGTAAAAACTGTCTTATTCATTTTTGTAAAACATCGGTACCTATACTCAGGTACCATACTCAGTAAATGTTTTATTGAATAAACTGAGGGTACTAAGTATTTTCCTTGCTTGGTCCTACAGCTGGGGAGAAAACTGGGGAAACAAAGGCTATATCCTCATGGCCCGGAATAAGAACAACGCTTGTGGCATTGCCAACCTGGCCAGCTTCCCCAAGATGTGACTTCAGCCAGCCAACCCCATCCTGCTCTTCCATTCCTTCCACAATGGTGCAACATACTGATATACCTTGGAAGGGAATTGGTGTGCCTTTCTTGAAGAAGATGTAATGATACAGAGATTGTCTGTTCAGTTTCCATGTTTGTTTGTGCTTCAAGTGACACTCCTACTACTTTTCTTCTCTCCACCCAAGGTCTTTATTTTTTCATTAGAAATAGGAAATTTCCCTAACAGGTATGCATTCTTAGGCTAAGAGATGTGACCACAGCCTGCCCTGACTGTGTTGTCCTGGGGCCAATGCTGTGTAAATAGAGGCTAGAGATCTTCAGCTAGGCTACATTCTCATTCACAGGGACTAGTTAGCTTTAACCACTCTAGAGGACTAAGGTGACCTGACTTCTCAGTCTCCACATTTACTTCTATATCTTCAAGGTAGAAATTCCACCCCATTAATAAATCTATTCATAAATCTTTGGTACAAGGTTACATGATACAACAAACGTGTTTTGTTTTTCCTTCTTTGCATTTATAAAGTAAACTGTATTTATCGCTTATCTCTAATTTAATAAATAGCTATTTAGTAAACATTCATTTTGTGTCAGATACCATGCTAGGTGCTGGAGACAAAAAGATGAACAAAACATATTCCTTATATGTGATGTGCTCACAGTTTGTCTGGAGATTCTGTTGCATAAACAATTTGTCCTAATTCATTTATTTGTTCATTCCTTCAACCAACATTTTTATTATTTTTTTAATAGATCTTTATTGGAGTATAATTGCTTCACAATACTGTGTTAGCTTCTGTTGTACAACAAAGTGAATCAGCCATATGCATACACATGTCCCCATATCCCCTCCCTCTTGAGCCTCCCTCCCACCCTGCCTATCCCACCCCTCTAGGTCTTTGCAAAGCACCAAGCTGATCTCCCTGTGCTATGCTGCTGCTTCCCACTAGCTATCTATTTTACATTTGGTAGTGTATATATGTCGGTGCTACTCTCACTTCACCCCAGCTTCCCCCTCTCCCGCTGTGTCCTCAAGTCCATTCTCTATGTCTACGTTTTTATTCCTGCCCTGCAGGTTCATCAGTGAGATGAACATTTTTTTTTTTTTTTAGATTCCATATATATGTGTTAGCATATGGTATTTGTTTTTCTCTTTCTGACTTCACTCTGTCTGACAGACTCTAGGTCCATCCACCTCACTACAAATAACTCAATTTCATTTCTTTCTATGGCTGAGTAATATTCCATGTATATATGTGCCACATCTTCTTTATCCATTCATCTGTTGATGGACATTTACAACCAACATTTTTAAAGTGCTTACTCAGTATTAAGAATTGTACTGAGACTGGTTCAAGATGGCGGAGTAGAAGGACGTGCGCTCACTCCCTCTTGCGAGAGCACCGGAATCACAACTAACTGCTGAACAATCACGGGCAGGAAGACAGTGGAACTCACCAAAAAAGATACCCCACATCCAAAGACAAAGGAGAAGCCACAATGAGACGGTATCAAGAGCTGCACTGGGGTCTAAAGATTCTTCCCAACCGCTCCTGTTCCTTTTCCCATTACCCTTCAGAAGCACTGACCCCCAGTAACTGTCTTGCACTTCTAATTCCCTCTTGGTGTCTGCTTCTTGGAGGACCTGAACAGACATAGCCTATAAATAACAGAAGACTAGTATCTAGAATGTATATGTAAAAACAAATAAACTACAGATTGATGAGATAAAAGCAAATAACTCAATAGAAAATTAGGCAAAAGATGCAAACAGGCAATCCACAGAAGAAATCTAAAAAGCCAATGAATACAGGAAAAGATGCCTGATCTCATAGAGAAAGCCAGGGCATCGCAACGAAAACCCAAAGCAGCCAAAAAAACAAATAAATAAATAAATATACTTTAAAAAAAACAGATGAGGAAGTACTTACCCATCTTTAGAGACTTTCCCACATGTGCATAAGGAGACACACAGAAGAATACATTGCAGAATTACTTGAAAGAGGAAAAGAACCTAGAACAATCTAAATGTCCAGCAAGAGAAAAATGGATGAATACACTGTGAAACAGATACGCTACGGAATATCATGCTGCTGTGAAAACAAATGAGCCACAGCAAAAATTTCCACGTGGAATGGAAGTGAAAAACTGACTTTTGGCTGTGAAAAGTCCTAATAACATATACTTTATTTATCTTGAAAAGTTACAAAAAGAGAGAAGTTAAAAAAAAAGAAGAGAGAGACTTGTTTATCCTCTAGTCTACAGGAAGTAAGTTGACAAGTACTTTTGATGTGATTTGTCTTGGCCACACTAGCTGCTGATGGAGACTAATTATGATTTTGTAAATCTTTCATCTATTAAAAACAGACAGAAAAGTGTAAAAAAAAAAAAGAATTATACTAAGTTTCAGGGATTAAATGGATATAAAAAGATTTCAATATTTAATTCTATCTGTATGGGGACCAGATTAAGTGACACATGAACCTAGGTCTTGAAAAATATCTTAAGGCCCTTTCTGAGGTTCTGGAACCTAAAATATTGCTGTCACCAAAAGAGGAAATTGAAACTCTTTATAATGATTCCCAAGCAGTATCAATTCTAAGATAACTTAGCTGGCTAATAATAAATCAGCACAACTGGTTTTGCCATTTTTCACAGAATGTTTATTGAGCATCTGTTATTACCACTAGAAAGAGTTCACATTTATTGAATGCTTACCATGTGTCAGGCGCTACTTTATTTCTTGCTGTGCAAAAATTATTTATTTTTAAAATTTATTTATAAAAAAGTATTTATTACCATGTGGTAAGCAGTGTATTTAAAGCTACCAGGATGAAACAAATTAGTAAGACATGGCCCTGACTTCTATGAATGTTATAGACTAGTGACAGACATATAAACAACTGATATCAATATTATTAATAATATCAACCATAATAAAATAAATATGAATTATGGAAGCTCAGGAGTGTGTCATTCTTAATCGATTTTAGATGTGGTTTCATTGAAAACAGCTTTGAAAAATCTCAGTGAGCAGAGAAGACTAGGGATTGGGGTGGATGAGGGATTGGAGAGATTTGGGTTGGGGGTGAGGAGTAGGGTTAGGGGAGGGAGGTCGGCATATCAGGCTGAAGGTTCTGGGTGAACAAAGGCACCAAGAGAGCTGTGTGTGTGAATGGTAAGGGCTGCAGTGGCTCTAAATATAGGGTGCTAACACATATACATGGTAGAGCTGAGGACAGAAAGTAGGTTGGAGGTGAGTCCTGGAAGGCCTTGAAAGCCTCTCATGTCCCTAGAAGTTCATATTTTATTTTATAGACACTCAGGCATTTAGTAGGCATCAACTATTTTTTAGTAGGAGAAAGACACTATTAGATCTATATTTTAGCAATATTCCTCTGGCAGTGGTATAAAGAAAAAATAACAGATGAAGAACAAAATGGAGATGCAAGAAATTGGTAAGTCAACGTTTAGGAGACACTGCACATACTCTATTTCTTCTCAAAGAAAGAATACTTAATGGAAGAATGACTCCTGAACATTTTTGAAGCTTGGGTATGGGTTTGGCAGATTGGGAGATGTAAAGTGGCATTCAGACACAAAGAACAGTATACTGAAATGTGTAGCATGAGAGACCACATTCGATAATCTGCAAGTAGTTTTTGTTGAGCTTTGTAAAGACCAAAGACAAGCTTGAGAGATGTCTGACTTCCAACTAGGCAAATTTACACATTTCTATTATTTTTATTTTTATTTTTTTGGTCTTTCTGCATAAAGAACATCCCTTAGAACTTCCTTTTGTATGGATATGTGGGCAACAAATTTATTTCATTCCTGTATGTATTTGGGTTTATTTCTAGATTTTCTATTCTGGTACATCAATATGTATATCTATCCTTGACCAGTATCACACATTTATAATGTTTTAATATCTAGTCAGGTTAGTCTTCCCCTTATTACTCTCTTTTTTTAGATTTTTTCCTGAAGATTCTTGCTTTTTATTTTTTCCATGTGATCTATTGAATTAGCTTGTCAAGTTGTCTAAAATTCTGCTGGTATTTTTATTTGGATGACATTAAATTTATATCTTTAATTAGGGAAAATTGACCTCTTTATACTATTGAACCTTCCTATCTAAGAATAAGAGGTGCCTTTATATTTTGTCAAGTATTCTTTTGTGCCCTTCTTATAGATATTGCCCATTTCTTGCTAACCTCTTCTCTAGGGAGTTTATCTTTTATTATTTTTGCAGTTTAAATGGGGTCTTTTCCAATATAATTTCTAATTGGATGTATATTTGAAAGCTATTGATTTCTATTATATTAGTTTTTGTACTCAGCTACCTTACTTTGAATTCTCTTTTGGTTTATACATTTTTCAGTTGATTCTTTTGATTTTTTTTTTTTTGAGTATGTAAGCATATCATCCACAGAGGTAAATTTTACCTTTTTCTTTCTCATTTTTACCTCTAATTTCTTTCTTGTCTGTTTGCATTAGGTAGTATCTCCAAAATGATGCTAAGTGATAGAATTGATAGGTCTTGACTTAGAAATATGATTATTTTTATAGATGCATGAAATTCCCTTATAAAAATGTATATAATTTATTTAATTAAACTCCAATAAATGAATATCTATATTGTTTCCAGTGTTCTCAGTTACAAATTATTCTGTAATTAATGATTGATATTTTGACACAAAGAAGTTTTAAAATTATTGTAAATCAAATCTGTTATTACATATTTTTTATTTCTTTCATAATAACAATATTAGGTAACATTTATTGAGCTTAACTATGCAGCCCATACTGTGTTAAATGCTTTACGTATCCTTATTATTGCCATTCTACAGATATCAAATAGCTCCCCCAAGGTAACCTAGCTAGTAAGAGGCTGAGCCAGGAAGCAGACCAGGTCTTTTTTGTTTTTCTCTCTCCTTTTATATATTTTATTATTTATTTTTATTTTTAACTTGGTTATAGAATATTTTAAACATATATATGAAAGGAGAAAGAGAGTAATAAAGTGAAGCGCCACATACCCATCATCTAGTGTTAACAATTATCAACATTTTCCAGTCTTGTTTCATCTATCCCTCCTCATTTTTTTTCAGTATTTTAAAGCAAATCCCGGATATTACTTTACTCATATAATGAGGGATTATGTGTAATCCTTCATTATACATCTCTGAGTGAGAAATTTTTTAATATAACCACCATGCCATTAGCACATCCAACAAAATTAATAATTATTTCTTAATATCATTTAATATTTAGTCCATTTAAAAGCCTCTCCTATTGTTTAAGGTGTCTTTTTACTGTTCGTTTACTCAAATTAGTATCCAAACAGTTTTACACATCACATTTAGTTGTTAAGTCTACTGTATTCTTTGACAGTCACCTCCTCACCCTACACTCCCCCAAAACACACATACTTTTTTTCCCCTTGTAATTGATTTCATGGAGAAGCCAGGTTATTTGTCCAGTAGACTGTCTCATGCTCTGGATTTGGCTGATTGCTTGCTCTTTCTGAATCCAAGGTCCTAGTGCTCTTAGCTACCACAATATACTCTATTTCTCATTATCCTTCATAGATGTTGTGAGGAGTAAATGAAAACTTACAAGTGACAGCCCAGTAACTTTTTAAAATTTAATTTAATTTATTTATTTTTGGCTGCTTTGGGTCTTCCTTGCTGCGCGTGGGCTTTCTCTAGTTGTGGTGTGCGGGCTTCTCACTGCGGTGGCTTCTCTTGTTGCAGAGCATGGGCTCTAGGCACACGGGCTTCAGTAGTTGTGGCATGCAGGCTCAAGTAGTTGTGGCTTGCAGGCTCTAGAGCGCAGGCTCAGTAGTTGTGGCATACGGGCTTAGTTGCTCTGTGGCACGTGGAATCTTCCTGGACCAGGGATTGAACCCGTGTCCCCTGCACTGGCAGGAGGATTCTTAAGCACTGCACCACCAGGGAAGTCCAGCCCATTAACTTGTAGTGGCACAGGTATTATAATACTCCTGGCCAATTTTATTTTTTTACAGTACATATCCTTTTTGCTGAACCTTCAGGCTCTAATGCCCTTGAAAAGCCTTTATGAGTCAATGACAGCCTTCATAATACTTACAAACTAAGTTTGTCCACAGACTTCAGGAATCTAATTCTTCACCTCTGGACATTTATAGCCTAAGGTCTGCTTTCCTGTGTCGACTTAAAGAAAAACACACAAGGTAAAAGTTGTGAGTTAAGTTTTATTCAGGGAACTTACTGAGGACTATAGCCTGGGAAATAGCCTCTCAGTAGCTCTGAGGGGACTGCTCCAAAGAGATAGGGGGAGGAGCCAATATGCATATGATTTTTTTTGGCTGGAAAATACATGTAGTCAAGCATACATCTTGGTAAAAGATTACTGCAAATCACAAAGAACAGATATCTCAAGTTAATTATTTTAGTGCTTTTCTGTACATGGAAGATGCAAGAATCTGGGGACATTGAAATTCTTGCTTAGCTATGCATCTTAACTATCTGTTAAGCACAGAATGTTTCATCCTATTTTTCCCATCCTGAATTCCCCTCAGGGAGCACTGTTGGTGGGAGGGCCACTGCACTGGGTTACCATTTAACCCTTTGTGTAATGGGATAATGAGCGACACTCTTTGTTCTTTTTGTTTACACCTGAGACTCTACATGTGGACTTAACAGAGCAAAGGTGCTATGCTTTTGTAGATAACAGAAAATTCTAAGGAATTAACTGAAAAATTATTAGAACTAATAAATGAGCTCAGCAAAGTTGCAGGGTACAAGATCACTATACAAAAATCAATTTGATCTCTATACAGTAGCAGAACAAACTGAAAATGAAATTAAGGCAATTCCATTTACTATAGCATCAAAAAGAATAAAATACTTAGGAACAAATTTGAAGAAGTGCAACAAACTTCAGTTATAAAGTAAATAAGTCATGGGTGATCTCAGAGAGGCAGCAGTGAGTGGTGGCTCAAAGCGAGATCTTAATTCCCTGCCCAGGAATTGAACCTGGGTAGCCTGGATGAAAACCGGGAATCCTAGCCACCAGACCAGCAAGGGCTAGAGGCTAGAAGCTATTTTTCTCTGGCTCTTGCCCCCAGTGAAAAATGCATTTCTCACGGAGGTAAAAAAACTGTAAAAACAGGTACAAAGTTTATTATTAGAGACATAGCACAACAACAAGTGGGAGAGCACACAGAGAAACAGTTTGTTTAGTTAAGATAGAAGCAAGGCAGAGATGCCCACCCGGAGAGAAAGGGTGTGGGCATCCTCCCTGATCAGGAGGAGCGCAGTAAAGAGGCTATTAAGTCATTTATATAGGGCAGTTCTTCGGGGTCTTTGTCTTCCTTCTGGCCGATCATCTTGTTTTTGTCCCCCCTGGCTAATTTGTTTCAGGACCCTCCCCCTAGGTGCGCATATACCTCTCAGCCTAGATGGATCTCGATGAAAAGGCATCTGGGAGAAGCAAGACTCATTATGGCCTGGCGTTGTCCCCGGACTTTTGACCCCCCCAAGGAGCCTTTCTGCGCATGTATAGTGTCTCCCTTGCCCCAAGGAGAGGGGGGAAGCTGAGACGCTTGATCCTTTACTCAATCGAGGTTTTGCCCCTCTTTGTTAGTGCCATGACTGTTATCTTAAGGTGTCCACAAGAGACAAAGCCTGGCTATCTACCCTGTTTCTGTTGTTACTTCCATTTTGGAGGGCAAACAGGAGGCTGATTGTAAATGCCTAACCTGGAGCCCACCTACCTCCTGTCTCAGGAAATGCAAACAGGAGGCTAATAGTAAGTGTCCGACCTGAAGCTCGTCTTTTTATCGCCGCAAGAAATGTAAATAGGAGGCCAGTTGTAAATGTCTAACCTGGAGCCCATCTATCTCCTGCCTCATGGGGATGTAATGTACAGCATGACAGCTATAGTTAATAATACCGTATTGCATATTTGGAAGTTGCTAAGAAAGTAGATCTTAAAAGTTTTCATCACTAGAAAAAAAATTCTGTAACTGTGTATGGTGATGGATGTTAACTAGATTTATTGTGGTGATAATTTTGCAATCCATACAGATGTTGAATCATTACATTGTACACCTGAAACTAATATAATTTTGTATGTCAATTATACCTCAATAAAAAAGAAAGAAAGAAAAAAAAGAAGTGCAAAACTTATACTCTGAAAACTACAAAACACTGTTGGAAAGAAATTCAGAAGACCTAAATAAATGGAAAGATATTGCACGTTCATGGACTACAAGATAATATTAAGATGTCAATACTCCCCCAAGTTGATCTATAGGTTCAAAACAATCCCTATCAAAATCCTAGCTGGCTTCGCTCTCGTGGTTCCTCTGGGGAAATAAGGATGAAGCAGGGAGCGGGGCGATTGCGCAGGGGGCGGATCCAGCCGTGGCTTCTGCCACCGCCGCCACCACCATCTCCGTGCTCGTGGCGTGGGAAAGGAGGTGTGAATCCGGGGCGCGAGCCGGCGGCGGCGCCGCTGCTGCAGCGTCGGCGGCGGGAAGGCGATGGCGGATACAGATACACTCAACATCGACTGCATCATCCAACGGCCGCTGAAAGTGAGAGGGTCCAAGCCTGGTAAGAATATGTAGCTACAGGAGAATGAAATCAGAGGACTGTGCTTAAAGTCTGGGGAGATCTTTCTCAGTCAGCCTATCCTACTAGAACTTGAAGCACCACTCAAAATATGTGGTGATATCCATGGGCAATACTATGAGTTGCTTCGCCTTTTTAAGTATGGTGGTTTCCCGCCAGAAAGCAATTACCTGTTTCTTGGGGACTATGTGGGCAGGGGAAAGTCTCATTGGAGACTATCTGCCTCTTACTGGCTTACAAAATCAAATATTCCGAGAATTTTTTTCTTCTTAGAGGAAACCATGAATGTGCCAGCATCAATAGAATTTATGGATTTTATGATGAATGTAAAAGAAGATATAACATTAAACTATGGAAAACTTTCACAGACTGCTTTAACTGTTTACGGATAGCAGCCTTGGTGCATGAGAAAATATTCTGCTGTCATGGAGGTTTATCACCAGATCTTCAGTCTATGGAGCATATTCGGAGAATTATTCGACCAACTGATGTACCAGATCAAGGTCTTCCTTGTGATCTTTTGTGGTCTGATGCCAATAAAGGTGCCTTAGGCTGGGGTGAAAATGACAGAGGAGTGTTCACATTTGGTGCAGAAGTGGTTGCAAAATTTCTCCATAAGCATGATTTAGATCTTATATGTAGAGCCCATTCGGTGGTTAAAGATGGATATGAATTTTTTGCAAAGAGGCAGTTGGTCACTCTGTTTTCTGCACCCAATTATTGTGGAGAGTTTGACGATGCAGGTGCCATGATGAGTGTGGTTGAAACACTAATGTGTTCTTTTCAGATTTTAAAGCCTGCAGAGAAAAAGAAGCCGGATGCCACGAGACCCGTAACACCTCTGAGAGGTATGATCACAAAGCAAGCAAAGAAATAGATGTCATTTTGACACTCTCTGTTGGGACTTATAACATATAGTATATAACCTTCATTTTTAAAACTGTAATGTGTGTTGGTCAGCTTGTTCAAATAGTGTTTGTGGCCCCGCCCTCTTCCATTTTTGGCTTAATAAATGGTATTTGCTGGTTATAACAGCAAATGACTCTCCACTCCCAAGGAAAAATGTTTTGTTTTGTTTAGTTCTCTGTTCCTTTTGCAAACAACTTTAATGAAGGTGTTAAAGCTGTACACCCCAGGACAGTTTATCCTGTCTAAGGGGTGAGTGTACAACTGATCTTTTTTTAATTCAGTACAGCCCATGAATAATGTAAATGTTCATTTTCTTTAGGATATAAAGAGGGCCCTAGGGTGCCCAATCTGTACCTGTTATTGTCATAAAATGCATACTATTGGATAAAAAAAAAATCCTAGCTGGCTTCTTTGCAGGAATTGACATGCTGACCCTAAAATTCATATGAATATTAAAGAGATCCAGAATAGCCAAAACAATCTTGAAAAAGAATAGAGTTGAAAGAATAAAGTTCTTGAAAAAGAATATACTTCCCAATTTCAAAACTTACTACAAACCAACATAGTAACCAAGACCGTGTATTACTGGCCTAAGGATAGATTTATAGATCAATGGAATAGAATTAAGAATACAGAAATAAACTTTTATTTATGTTCAGTTGAGTTTCGACAAGGGTGCCAAGACAATATGACAGGGAAAGGAATAGTCTTTTCAACAAATGGTGCTGGGACAACTGGATGACAACATGTAAAAGAATGAATTTGGAATGGTACCTCACACCATATATAAAAATTAATTCAAAATGGTTTAAGAAAACTAAATATAAGAGCTAAAACTATAAAACTCTTAGGAAAAAACATAGGGTCTTCCTGACCTTGTCTTAGACATGACACCACCAGTACAAGCAACAACAAAATAAATTGGACTTCATCAAAATTTAGAACTTTTGTGCATTAAAGCGTCTCAAGTGAGACACTTAAAGTGACTCAAGAGAGTCAAAAGACAACCCACAAAATAAGAGAAAATGTCTGCAAATCATATATCTGATTTTAAAAGTAATATCCAGAATATATAAAGAGCTACAACTCAAAAAACCCAATGCAAAAATGGGCAAAGGATTTGAACAGACTTTTTTCCAAAGATGGACAAAGATAGTCAATAAGCACGTGAAAATATGCTCATCGCTAGCCTTTAGAGAAATGCAAATCATAACCACGATGAGATATCACTTCACACCCATTATGGTGGCTATTACAAAAAAAGCAAAAAATAGCAAGTGTGGGAAGGATGTGGAAAAATTGGAACTCTGGTACATTGCTGGTGGGAACATAAAGTGGTGCAACTGTTGTGGTTTTGAAGGTTCCCTGAAAAGTTAAACATAGAATTACCTTTTTTTTTTTTTTTGCCATGCTGCTGGGCTTGTGGGATCCAATTCTCCAACCAGGGACTGAACCCCAGCCTTTGGCAGGAGAGCATGGAGTCCTAACCATTGGACCGCCAGGGAATTCCCTATAAAATTACAATATTGATCTAGCAATTTCACTCCTAGATACACATCCAAAAGAATTGAAAACATAGACTCAGACAGATACTTGTACACCAATGTTCTTAGCAGCATAATTCACAATAGCCAAAAGGTAGAAACAATCAAAGTGTTCATCAACAGATGAATGGATTAACAAAATGTGGTATATACACACAATGGAATATTATTCAGCCTTAAAAAGGAATGAAGTGTTGATACCTACTACAACATGGAAGAACAGTGCAAACATAAGTGAAATAAGCCAAACGCAAAAGGACAAATGATTACACTTACATGAGGCATTTAAAATAGACTAATTCATAGAGACAGAAAGTAGAATAGACTAGAGGTATTACCAGGGGCTGGGTGGGGGCAAAATGGGGAGTTATTTCTCAAATTTTCTGTTTGGAATGATGAACAATTTCTAAGTGAGGGAGGTTATGAGTATGTGGGGGTGAGGAGTATATTGGAACTCTTTGTAGTTTCAGCTCAATTTTGCTGTGAACCTAGAACTATTCTAAAAAATAAAGTCTATTTTTTTTTTTTTAAAAGTTCTGGAAATAGACTGTGGCAATAATTATACAATATTGTGAATGTACTTAATGCCACTTAATTGTATACTTAAAAATAGCTAAAATGGTAAATTTTATGTTATGTATTTTTTACTACAATAAAAAAAAGAACCAAAGAGAGAAGTTCTAGTAACTAGTTAAAGCTTTATTATCTAGCCATGTGATTTTGAATTAAACATTGCTCCATGTTTAATAACAACTGTTTTGTTGTTATTCCTGTCTTCTCTGCTTCTCTTACAATCCATATTAGAAAATTCTGTCCCTCTGTCTTCAAAATATAATATGAATCTCGCCATGTCTTTACCTCCACCACAACCCACACCCTCCACCCCCCATCACTTCTCCCCTGGATTCTGTGGTAGGACTCCTAACTTCCCTACTTCCACGCTACACTCCCTCTACTGTAGGCACACTGTAGTCTATTCTCTGGACAGCAAGCAGGTCATATCACTCCCCTGTGCAAAGCCCTTCCATCATACATTCATTTATTTAACATGCTAGACTGTTCTGGGACAGTGACAAAAATCCATGACCTCATGGAGCTTATACTTTAGTGAATTTAGAATATAATACAAAATTCTTAAGTGACCTACAAGTATGATCTGGTTCCAGCTTACCTCTCTGACTTCATTTTAGCCCATGGCCCTGTGGAGAGCATTTCTCTAAACAAGATTAGAATTCTGTTGGAAAGGAAGTAAGGGGTGAATGGTTGTTAAAAAATGTTCATACCTACATTAAAAAGTGCTTACCAAAGTCCCCTCCTCAGTGAGACAACCCAGGGCCTTATCTGGTTCCTGTGTTCAGCTCCAAGACCAGAATTTTTGGCTAATATATATAGTCTTCCTCGTCAAGTTTGGATATGGCCCCTTGAGGCCTGGCAACCTAAAACTTAAGTTATCTATATCTAAGCTATCTTAAAAATGATGGAGAAGAAGAAATAGTATAACTACAGTGAAAGTCTAATTCTGGAAAAGGGAGAATGGATGAAAAAATAGTACACAGTTATCATTGATCCATAGCATACATTATACCAACTAGGCAGGAATACGGAAGACTCCCTCCCTGGGGGTGGAGTGAGTTTCTTGGCCAGCTAATTGGGAACCTCCAAATTTGTTCTCTGTGGGAATCTTCCTTATTGCCACCATGGCCCCTGTTTTTTCCTGCTAGATAGATGGTCTTGCTTGTCCTTATTCTCCATGGCTATGCCAGAGGTGGGCATGGGGCAAATGCCTTTTCTGGAGATGGACTACTCAACTTTAGCTGTGGTACAAGTTGGGAGCCTAGAAAGGCAATAGACTGCTAGGCTTAGGGATTCTTTGGCACTACAGTTTCTATGACAGCTCAGTAGCCTTTGGTTCAGTTCCTTCTGCTAGTTCCCACAGCCAAAGATTTTTTTCCTAGTCTCTGTAGCCAGAAGGATACAAAGCCCTGATGGGCTAACCTTGGGACCTACACGTACCACTGGAGCTAGGGAAGAATGTTGCTTCTCTCTTAATCCCATGAGTGTGTGTGGGGGGGAGTTCCCCATTTTAAAATCAGGATGTTATTGCCACAAGAAGGGGAAATGGAGGCTAGGTGGCAAATAATGTACACTTAAAGACATGCTTTAGCTCAAGTGTTCTCCACCTCTATAGAGAAGACTGATGTTCACATTTGTGACACATTTCCATGGGTACACTCACAAAATAATGTCAGTCTCTGGTAGCTATCTATAAACCCCCCTTTCCTCTCCCAGAAAGCATATTGGAATGTACCTATATCAGAGTGATGTTATTACAGAGATAACCTTAATCTCCTCTAATTTTTAAATGTATCACTTGCAAATTTTGGCACTTTATTATTACTAACAAATTTCTTGTGACTTACCTTGTGTCACCTTGTTGTGACACAAGTGTGTCACAATTGTTATACATTTGTTGGGGGAAGGGTCTTATCTGTGGCACCCCAGTACTCCTGAGTTATGTCTTGTTTTGATCTCTTAGTAAAATTAACCGTCCTTCTTTGAGCACATGGTGCCACATGACAGAGAGAGGCACCCAGGATAATGGGGGATGTCTACTGGGATCAAATATTTCCAGAATAATGCACCAAGCAGATAATCTATACAGAAAGTATTAGAAATACTGTATGTTTTCAGTTAAAACATTCTTATCTTTCCCAATGATTCAAGAATCCTATTTTCTTTCTTCAGAAAATGTAAACTAGATAATTAATTAATTTTCTAGTCTCCTATACTCTATTAAGGGTGTTCTTCACCTCACCTTTGTGTACTTCTTGGGCAAAAGGGTCAGTAACAAGCGACCTATCTTAACTATAGAAATAATGTACGTTATTAAATTCCCAGCACAAAATTAGTCACTTGGGTAAATTAACAGAGAGTAAAACTAGCATCAGTATCATCCTGAAATTCAGAGTCCTTTTCTTTAAGACCAAGTAAGATTGTTCCTCAAAGAAACTTGAAACAGCTAACTTTCAGGGTGCATAAGCCTGAGAGATGGTGATTTTAAAACCTGGAGAAGGGGGATTTCCCTGGTGGCACAGTGGTTAAGAATCTGCCTGCCAATGCAAGGGACACGGGTTCAAGCCCTGGCCCAGGAAGATCCTACATGCCGCAGAGTAACTAAGCCCGTGAGCCACAACTACTGAGCCCGCATGCCACAACTACTGAAGCCCGCACGCCTAGAGCCCATGCTCCCAACAAGAGACGCCACCACAATGAGAAGCCCGCACACCGCAACAAAGAGTAGACCCTGCTCACCATAACCAGAGAAAGCCCGTGCACAGCAACAAAGACCCAATGCAGCCGAAAATAATAATAAATAATAAAATAAATTAATTTAAAAAAACCTGGAGAAGGCACTAGGCTTCCTTATTTGGCTTTCATTTTCCTTTTCGACATCATTCAGGAAATGTTTCCTCATCTGTGATGGAAGGGAGGCAGCATTCTAGAGAAGATTAAGTACTGTACTATTGCAGATTTCCTCTCTTTTAAAAAAAAATCTCTAGTTAAATTTGCAACAGCAAGTTTGCCCCATTTCAAAGGAAACTAATGTGCAAAAATCCAATTTACAGGTTTAAAATGTTGCAGAATGAGTTTTAATTTTATGAAAGGCACTAAGTGTACCTGAGGATAGACTATATAATGATGTGTTCCCCTAATGTTTTTAAATACTGTAGTATGATTGTTTACAGACTTTTATATACGAAGAGGAGAGCAAAAGAAGCAGAGAAACCTAAGGCTAAGAAGCCACGGCCGAATGGGTGATGAATCAGAAGTGAAGATAAAACATGTAGAAGATTATAATTAGAAAATTAATCCAATAAATATTTATTTGTTTTTGCCTAAACATGTATTAAACAGAACAATACAAAGATAAGTAAGACAGGATCCTGTATTCTCAAGTCAGCTGGTGAGATGAAACCATCTTATGTGATACAAATAGAGAATAAGTTCAAAACTGCATGGTACAATTTGTTTCTTAAAAGTATATAGAATATATGTGTATGTATAACTGAATCACTTTGCTGTACACCTGAAACTAACACAACACTGCAAATCAAATATACTCTAATATAAAATAAAAATTAAATTTAAAAAAGTATATAGAAATGGAAGATGGTGAGGTAGTCAGAGAAGACTGGGAAAGGCGATACTTGAAGTAGAACTTGCAAGGTAGAGAGGCCAAGGAATAGAGAGAGTCATTTCAGAAAGACACGAATGACCGTGCAATGTGGGGGCCCACGAAACCAGTTTGACTACAACAGAGGGTGAAAGTTTATAAAAATCTACTCTATATTGAATAAAGTGCCTAAGGATGGGCCAGATTATGGGGAAATGCAGCAGGCAACAGAAAGCATTTGTAGAAAATAGCTTGATAAAATGTGGTGTTTTTTATTTTATTTATTTATTTTTGGCTGCGTTGGGTCTTCATTGCTGCGCAGGCTTTCTCTAGTTGCTGCGAGCGGGGTCTACTCTTTGTTGCGGTGCACAGGCTTCTCATTGCATGGCTTCTCTTTGTTGCAGAGCACGGGCTCTAGGCGTGTGGGCTTCACTAGTTGTGGCACATGGGCTCAGCAGTTGTGGCTCGCAGGCTCTAGAGCACAGGCTCAGTAGTTGTGGTGCACAGGCTTAGTTGCTCTGAGGCATGTGGGATCTTCCCGGACCAGGGCTTGAACCTGTGTCCCCTGAATTGGCAGGCGGATTCTTAACCACTGCGCCACCAGTGAAGTCCCTAAAAATGTGTTTTAAGAGAACAATTTGGCAGTGATGTACAGGATGAGATTGCAAGGTAGATTGGATTGAAGGCTGTTGAAATAATTTAAATCTTGTCAGTAAATATTTATTGAGCGCCTACTAACTATATCATTGCATTCTATACTGTGGAGGATACAAAGAAGAGTAAGATATACATAACTCCTGTACTTAAGGGGCCAACAGGTAGATTTGTATGACAAAGACATAAATTAGGTAGAGAATTCAGAGGATGATTTTTCTGGTCTCAGAATCTTTGAGTTTGCCATAAGAGAGCCTCAAAGTACTGTAGAGGCTCAAAAAGAGACATTAAGCTGGGGATAAAGAAAGGTTTTTTTGAAAGAGGTATCTTTTGAGATGGGCCATGAAGAAGGAACAGGATTTCAAGAGACAGCGATGAGGGAAGGAAATTCCAGACAGTGGGAAGCAAAATCATTCTGTTGCGAAAGTACTACTTTAAAACTGGGTTCAATCCCAGGTCAGCAACCAGTTCTGTCCTCTTGAACAAACTATACAGCCTCTCAGAACTTTAATTTCCCCTCTGTAAAATGAGGATAATAATTGTCCTACCTCACAGTGTTGTAAAGATTAAATAATAATATATAAAGAGTATAACACGCTCGCTGGCATATAATTGGTGCATCCAACAAATGTTAGCTAGGACTGTTATAATAATAAAGTGAGTAAAAAGTGCAGAGGATAATAAGCATAAATGTCTTGGAAACATGAAGAAAACTACCTGCTTTGAGTGTAAGATTTATGTGAGGATAGTTGTCTTGGTCTGTTTGGACTGCTATAACAAAATACCATAAACTGGGTGGCTTATAAATGACAGAAATTTATTTCTCACAGTTGTGGAGGCTGGGAAGTCTAAGATCAAGACACTGGTAGATTCAGTGTCTGCTGAGGCCCCCTTCCTGGTTCACAGATGCCTGTCTTTTCGCTGTGTCCTCACATGATGGAAAGGCCAAGGGAGCTCTCTAGGCCGGAACTGTTCAACATAAGCCTGCAATGGGTTGTCATATTAGAAAGAAAAGAATCTATTAAAGAGCACTAATCTCATGCCAAACACAGAGACTCAGGACTCAGAAGCCAATTTGAATGTTTTCGCTGACCAAAGATGGGACAATATGAATATCAATAAGGATAAAACTGCATTGAATTGAAGCACATAAAATTTGGTTAAATCCATGAATTCATAATGATACAAGAAAAACTCAATGGTTTTGCAATGTATGGACCTTATTTGGAGCTCAATAATTCAAACAAACCATTTTTTTAAATGTATAAGATAGGGAAATGTAAATACTGACATGTTTGAGGACATTAAGAAATTATTGTTAATTTATTTTAGATGTAATAATGGTATTGGGGTTTTATTTATTTCAGAGTCTTTATCTTTTAGAGATACACACTGGAATATTTACATGTGAAAGAATCTGATATCTAGTATTTGGTTCAAAATAATCTGGATAGTGGGATGGTAAATAAAGGAAGACTGGCCACGTATTGATAATTATTGAAACAGGATAATGGTCTCATGGGTGTTCATTTTGCTATTATTGCTCCCATTTACCATTGCAACAAAAAGAATAAAATACCTAGGAATAAACCTACCTAAGAAGACAAAAGACCTGTATGCAGAAAACTATAAGACACTGATGAAAGAAATTAAAGAAGATACAAACAGATGGAGAGATATACCATGTTCTTGGACTGGAAGAATCAACATTGTGAAAATGACTATACTACCAAAGCAATCTACAGATTCAATGCAATCCCTGTCAAACTACCAATGGCACTTTTCACAGAACTAGAACAAAAAATTTTACAATTTGTATGGAAACAAAAAAGATCCTGAATAGCAAAAGCAATCTTGAGAAAGAAAAACGGAGCTGGAGGAATCAGGCTCCCTGACTTCAGACTATACTACAAAGCCACAGTAATCAAGACAATATGGTACTGGCACAGAAACAGAAATATAGATCAATGGAACAGGATAGAAAACCCAGAGATAAACCCACGCACATATGGTCACCTTATCTTTGATAAAGGAGGCAAGAATATACAATGGAGAAAAGACAACCTCTTTAATAGGTGATGCTGGGAAAACTGGACAGCTACATGTAAAAGAATGAAAGTAGAACACTCCCTAACACCATACACAAAAATAAACTCAAAATGGATTAAAGACCTAAATGTAAGGCCAGACACTATCAAACTCTTAGAGGAAAACATAGGCAGAACACTCTATGACATAAATCACAGCAAGATCCTTTTTGACTCACCTCCTAGAGAAATGGAAATAAAAACAAAAATAAACAAATGGGACCTAATGAAACTTAAAAGCTTTTGCACAGCAAAGGAAACCATAAACAAGCTGAAAAGACAACCCTCAGAATGGGAGAAAATATTTGCAAATGAATCAACTGACAAAGGATTAATCTCCAAAATATACAAGCAGCTCATGGAGCTCAATATCAAAAAAAAAACAAACAACCCAATCAAAAAATTGGTGGAAGACCTAAATAGACATTTCTCCAAAGAAATATACAGATTACCAACAAACATGAAAAGATGCTCAGCATCACTAATCATTAGAGATATGCAAATCAAAACCACAATGAGGTATCACCACACACCAGTCAGAATGGCCATCATCAAAAAATCTACAAACAATAAATGCTGGAGAGGGCATGGAGAAAAGGGAACCCTCTTGCGCTGTTGGTGGGAATGTAAATTGATACAGCCACTATGGAGAACAGTATGGAGGTTCCTTAAAAAACTAAAAATAGAACTACCATATGACACAGCAATCCCACTACTGGGCATATACCCTGAGAAAACCATAATTCAAAAAGAGACATGTACCCCAATGTTCATTGCAGCACTATTTACAATAGCCAGGACATGGTACCAACCTAAATGTCCATTGACAGATGAATGGATAAAGAAGATGTGGCACATATATACAATGGAATATTACTCAGCCATAAAAAGAAACGAAATTGAGTTATTTGTAGTGAGGTGGATGGACCTAGAGTCTGTCATACAGAGTGAAATAAGTCAGAAAGAGAAAAACAAATACCGTATGCTAACACATATATATGGAATCTAAAAAAAAAAAATGGCTTTGATGAACCTAGGGGCAGGACAGGAATAAAGACACAGACGTAGAGAATGGACTTGAGGACACGGGGAGGGGGAAGGGTAAGCTGGGACGAAGTGAGAGCGTGGCATGGACATATATACACTACCAAATGTAAAATAGCTAGCTAGGTGGAAGCAGCCGCAGAGCACCGGGAGATCACCTCGGTGCTTTGTGACCACCTAGAGGGGTGGGAGGGAGATGCAAGAGGGAGGGGATATGGGGATATATGTATACATATAGCTGATTCACTTTGTTATACAGCAGAAGCTAACACAACATTGTAAAGCAATTATACTCCAATAAAGATGTTAAAAAATTTTTTTTCCATAATAAAAATCTTTTTTTAAAAAAAGCTAGATGGGGGACTTCCCTGGTGGTCCAGTGGGTAAGACTCTGTGCTCCCAATGCAGGGGGCCTGGGTTCAATCCCTGGTCGGGGAACTAGATCCCGCATGCATGCCACAACTTAGTTCGCATGTTGCAACTAAGAGTCCGCATGCCTCAACTGAGAGTCCATATGCCGCAGTGAAGATCCTGGGTGCTGCAACTAAGACCCAGTGCAGCCTAAATAAATAAATAAATAAATATCTTAAAAAAAATAAATAAAAAAATAAAAATAAAAAAGCTAGATGGCCACAAACATGAAAATGTCTGCTACAGGTAAGAATATTCAACATTGTAATGATACCAAGTCTCCACAAATTCATCTATGTGTGTGTGTATTAAACTTTATTTATAATACATATAGTAATTTAATATAAATATATCAATTTAAATAAAAACTCTGACAGAATTTTTCAGGAAGCTTGATAAACTGATTTTTAAAACTCATATGGAAAAGTTAACAGGCACAAAATGTTAAGACAACTTTGAAAAAGAAGAACAAACATAGGAGTGACAGGGGTGACTTACTTACCCTATTAGACATCGAGACATATTCAAAGCTATTTTAATTAAAACTGTGTGGTATTGAAGGGGCAATAGATTAAAAAAACAGATCAGTGGGCTCAGAAACTGACCCATGTATAAATGGGAATTCTCATCTGGGTGAGAATTAGGCAACAGTAGATCATGGATGAGTTGTGTTAAAAAGAATAAAGTGGTTTTTCCTAGTAAATCATGGAGGAAGCTGGGATTTCAGGAACTTAATCCTAATCTCTTCATAGCTAAAGTTTTCCATCTGAAAATTGTTGTTTCTAGGTAAAGTGAATAATCAAAATGATGAAAAATTAAAGGGTAAACGTGTACTGGTGTTATTTTGCTGAGTTTTTTCTACTGATCTCCTCTACTGGGGGCTCTTTTTGATGGTTTACTGCACCCGCTTTATCTCCAAAACTGCAGCGAGAGAGCCAGAGGTAGCAAATCTAGTTAGATTTTAAATGAAACTGAAATGAAAGTTCACTTCCTCTTTGTGGATACCTCATGTGACAAGTTCCAATTTCTTTATAAAGTCACTTTAACTGAAGTCTCTTTGCTGCCTTTGAAATCTTTGGAGAGAGCCCACCATCAAGCATTCTTAGTATGGGAGCACCTGCTGGTTCTATCATGTATGTACTGTCTGTTCTTTTTCTCCTACTTGGTCCTTAAATCCTTCATTTGTGTTTTTAGCTTGCTCTGCCTGCCAGGTTTTACATCGCTTGTTTCAGGAAGTAAACTAAAAATCATTGTTGCTCAATTTGCCTCTTCTTTTTTTGACTAAAAAGAGTCTGTTTTTGAAAAGTTAATGTCTGCTTAAACATCTAAAGCCTGAGGCGGACACATAGCTTTCTTTGGAATATAATTTGAAGATATACATGGTTAAAAATCCAGCTGTTTTGAATGAAAAAGAAGTGGAAAAGAAAGTAGAATCCAGTTTGAGGGAGTTAGTCACTGAATTTCTGTTAAAGTCTCTTTGTATTAAATATAGAAGTGGTGTTTTCAAAAGCAGTTAACCTCTTCTTTTGAAATAGATATTTTGATTTTTAGGGGAAAAAAGAGGTTAAAAGGTAAAAATGATCCAAGGATGGGAAAGCAATACACAGGAGTTGTCTTTTAACTATCTCTGAAGGTTGTGGATAGACCAGTTAAGAGGAGCTCATGTATTCAAAAATTATGAAGACAAACTGATTTTTCAAAGGTATGCCTTCTTCTTAAGGATTTTTTTTTTTTTTTCTGGAAAGGAGGAAAGAGGATTTCCCTTGGTTAGATTTGTTGTCAAATCCTGTAAAGTCTCTGCTTCCTCATCTCCACATTCCCCCAAACTTAGATGTAAATTTGGCTTACCAGATACCAGGAAACTTTTTGAAAATCACTTTTACAGTGCTACTAAGAATTGGGAGTGGTATTTCAGACAAAAATCTGCAGTTACTCCCTGTCACTATATAATCCAGAAAGTTTCCTGCATAATTCTGCTTTGTAATATTCTGTCCCTTTGACAGACTCTGCATTCCTACTTTTTGTTGTGAAAAAAATATGGTCACAATAGATGCAGCTAACAGCTACTCTTCCTATGTTACCTTTCCTTTAACAGAATGAAATGGCTGGTGTGGGTGCTCCTGCTGTGCTCCTCTGTGATGGCACAACAGCACAGAGACTCCACTCTGGATCATCACTGGAATCTCTGGAAGAAAACCTATGGGAAACAATACAAGGAACAGGTAGATGGGCTGCCACTTGAGCAATTTGCTTTTACTCAAGTACCCTACATATTGTGACAAGCAGTGTTTTCAATAAATGTTACACACTCCTCTCTTGCCAAATTCTGTTCTTGGTACTAGAGATACATCAGGAAACAAAATAAAGTTCCTGTTGTTGTTTTTTTTTAATATATTTATTTATTTTAGGCTGCGTTGGGTCTTTGTTGCTGTGCACGGGCTTTCTCTAGTTGTGGCGAGCGGGGGCTTCTCTTCGTTGCAGTGCGTGGGCTTCTCATTGCGGTGGCTTCTCTTGTTGCAGAGCACGGCTTCTTGGCGCACGGGCTTCAGTAGTTGTGGCACACGGGTTCAGTAGTTGTGGCTCACGGGCTCTAGAGTGCAGGCTCAGTAGTTGTGGCACACGGGCTTAGTTGCTCCGCAGCATGTGGGATCTCCCTGGACCAGAGCTCGAACCCGTAACCCCTGCATTGGCAGGCAGATCCTTAACCACTGTGCCACCAGGGAAGTCCCAAAGTTCCTGTTTTTATGGAGCTTATATCCTAAAAGGAGAGACAGGAAAGAAGTAGAGAAAAATAAAGCAAAGCATGGGGCGGTAGGAAGGGTCCTGTGTGATGGCTGTGAGGGGTTGGGAGTGATTATTTTATACATATGATAGAAAGGTCAGGGAAGCCTTCACCTATAAGGTGACATTTGAGCAGAGAATGGATAGAAGTCAGGGAGCAAGCAAAGTAGAAAACTGGAGTGAAAGTCCCAGGCCAAGAGGGAAGGAGTGCATGTTTGAGGAACAAAAAAGGCCTCTTTCAGTCCTGGCATAGAGAAGCACTGGCAGATATTATTTCTTGACTCTCACTTCCCAGTTTGTACTTTTATTTTTATTTCAAAACATACTTCTTGATTGATTTTAAGATTTTAACCCTGGTGCTTCAAATAACTGATTTTAACCCTGGTGCTTCAAATAACTAAGTCCTATAACTGTATAATATTTCTGAGTTTGTAAGCAAGGATTATATATTTACTTATTTGATGTATGGTTTTTGTATAAAAATGCTCTGAGTTGTTTTCTTAGTGATGAATTTCACCCTCACCCACTCGCCTTTAGGACCAGACCTCTAATTTCAACATTAACTAGAGTTAGATGTGCAGTTAGCACCACTCTTTGGTTAAATGAATATTATCTCGCTTTTTAATGATTCTAGTCCATCAGGAGGAATGAAAATGACTTTTGATTAGTATCCTACCATTAAAATGTATCTCAAAGTTCTCTTCTTTTTTTTCTTTTCTATACTTCATTAGATTTATTTTTTTCTTTATTTCATTTTTTCCCTCTAGTGGTTTGGAAGTATATCTGTACATGTCCGTTACTGGGGTAACAGTAAAATCTTGCTCCAAGACAGAGGGACTGCATCCAGACTTACTACCTTGAACCAGGGCCTAGGCCTGGGTTCTAATACTCAATGAAATGAGGCAGAAAAGAGTTATTGCTGACTGCTCATTGGGCTACAGCTTGTCGTAAATTCCGGCTTTGGGGGTGGAGGTGAGGGTCAGCGATTCTAGGAGGCACCATGTACATTGCATTCTATGTAAATGAAGTTCCTGGAGGGCAACAAAATCAACAGTCTGAATATGAATTCACTCTGGATAAAATTAGTATAATAGGACCAAAATTATTTTTAAAACTGTGTATAATGGAATAACATCTGCATGAATGAACAAGAAATTGTGAAATGTATTAGAAATCCAATTAGAAATCTCAGAAATGAAAGAATATAGTCATTGAAATAAGAACTCAATAAAAGGGATAAACTCCAGACTAGAAAGAGCTGGATAGAATCAGCAATCTGAAAGATAGTACTGAGGCTTTCATCAAGAAGGCAGCACACAAAAATAAAAAGGAGAAACTGAAAATGCAGGTAAAGAGATGAAAGAGAGTTTGTGGCTCCATCTCATGGAATGGTGTAGAAGCAATATTTGAAGAGATACTGGTTGAAAATTTTCCATATATGAAAAAAAATGTTCCTGAGTCCTCCAGTCAAAAGTGCTTTCCAATTAAAAGTACCCAGGAGAGGAAAATAAAGAAACCCACACCCACAAACATGTAATGAACCTGCAAAACATCAAAGAGAAAGGAAATCACAAAAGTTACCAAAGTTAAAAACATTACAACAATTAGATTGACAACAGACCTCTAATCTGCAATAATAGATATCAGAAGACAGTGGAGAAATATCTTCAAATAACTGAATAAAAAGAGCTAGAAATTTATAATCAGCTAAACTATTTTTCAAGAGTGAGGGTAAAAAAGAAAATATTTTAAAAAGGCCTATAATGATTAAGTGAGTTTACCACTTACAAAGGATATACTTCAACAAACTGCAATTTCTAAAAAAAACTTTTTAGCAAATTGAGGAAGTTCATTGTGTATATCTAAAATGATATTAATCACCATCAGAGCAATTAAGAGGAAGAGTTAAGATTAGTGTGCAATTTTACCAGTTATATTGGATATATTCATTTATTTGCATGCTCCCAAACAGATCCACACTTAATAGGATGCTTCATAATATGTTTATTTTCATTATTGAACACATTTTTGAAGGGTTCAGTATTACTATGTTCTTTTTCCTTATATTTTAGAATGAGGAAGTAGCACGGCGTCTCATCTGGGAAAAGAATCTAAAAACTGTGATGCTTCACAATCTGGAGCATTCAATGGGAATGCATTCATATGATCTAGGCATGAACCACCTGGGAGACATGGTAGGTAAATTATAAATAATCCTATTTTCATCTCTGGGTAAACAGGACTTCTGTCTCCCCAAAGGCAATTTGAAGGTAAACAACAAAGGAGTGTTTTCTGTATGTGTATAAAATTAGAAAACAGAATTTAAGGACATAAGAATTTGTACAGATTCCTTGTTTGGTCCTACTGTGATCACTTTCCTTAACAAATCCCTTCTTTAAAGGAGTAGACCACTGTTACTTTTATTTTTATTATCTCTAGAAAGCATTGCCTAAAGGCTACTCAAAATATTTTAGAATAAGTTACCATAGTTATGTAAGTCTGAATTGATAATTTAGTATGGTCCACCTGCTTTCTTAATGGGGGAGTGTGGGTATTTAATATCACAAATAATCTCCCATTAGTTATTAGATTCTGTTCTACCCTACAAGACTTTTTCACTGTGGTCAAAATTAAGAGTCATAGTACCCCTTGGAAGGGAACACCCTAAGTAGATTAAATGCAGGAATCTCTTTTATAATTCTTTCTCACAAGGAAAACCAGTTTAGTCCACTTTTTAGACAACCCTTTTATAAAATTCTGCCTTGCTTTGAACCAAAAATCTGCCTCTCTGTAACCTAGTTTTTATCATTTTCTTCTCCTCCTTCCCAATGCCTAACTGGGATGCTAATGGCAAAGTGTAAGACTAAAGAGACCTAGATAATTCACCTACCAGATAGTTACCTATGTTAGTCACAGCTACCACTTGTTTCTCTCAGTTGTTAAATATATTCACAGTTACGGTTATCAGGATATTGAAAAGAAGGGTATAAGTAAAAGGAGCTATGTATATATCTTTGTAGACCAGTGAAGAAGTGATAACTTTGATGAGTTCCCTGAGAGTTCCCAGCCAATGGCAGAGAAATGTCACTTACAAGTCAAACCCTAATCAGAAATTGCCTGATTCTCTGGACTGGAGAGAGAAGGGGTGTGTTACTGAAGTGAAATACCAGGTGAGTATTGTCATCCCAGGCCTCTGTACCCCAGATCGAGATCTCTCTTCCTTAAATACTGAGTCTAGCTACGTAATCTGGCAGTGAATCTCATAGTCCCTTAGGTTCCTTTCTAAGTTTGTTTGCTATTCTTGTCTTCCCAACTACATTGTGAGCTCCTGAAGGGCCAGGACCACATATGAAACTTCTTGTATTCCCCACAGTGCTGAGAACATCAAAGGTTACAGCCATCAATATTAGACTAAGCAAAAAACTGTGAATTAAGCAAATAGGTCTTTAAGACAGACCTTTGGTGTTCATGCTATCCATCAACTGCACTGGACCCTCCACCAAGCCAATTACTTGAGAAATAGTATCGTGTGTGAGAGAATTTCGATCAGGAAGTTTATTCCTCCATCTCACTTATGAATTTCAGGGTTGAAGGAGAGGAAAAACTAGAGCTAAGAGTGGCCTGTAAATTGTAGTGGTCAAGTTAATTCATGACTAGGCTTACGTTGTTAGAATAAGAAATATGGACTTTATAAATTTGTTCCTATGTTTTTGTATTTCCTTTAATTTGCTTGTAAAAAAAAAAAAGAAAGAAAGAAAGCTACAAAATCCTAAATTAGTTAGGGATAACTAAGGATAAAACACACATATCACCTTAGAGGTCAGGATAAGGGAAAAGAATCAGTGTCCTGAGCAGCTGCCCCGGCTTGTGACCAAAGAAGAATAGAAAAGTTAAGAAGTGAATGATACTGCTAATCTCTTATTCTTTTCCACCTAGATATTTTTCTTTCAACTAGTTTTGGGTTTCTTACCGGAGCTTCCCTAAAACAAAAGTATAAGAAGACCCAATAAACTACATATCTAAGTGTTAACTATAAATAATTTAATGAGATCCTTTCTCTGGGTGCTTGCATTTTAGGGGGTGATTTTGCTTTGACCAAAAGCAAATTGAATTTGCTTCCTTACACTAGAGAGCAGAGTGGGATGAGGTGGAGAGAGAGAGAACAATTATGATGTGGCTTAGAACACTCTGTACCTTTTTAAACTAAAGCAACTTTGTGTTTTTCTGTTTGTTTATGCTTCCCTGTAAAATATCTTATGACCAAAAAAATTCTATAGCTAAAAATGTCTGAAAAATGCTAACCTTATGTTTCAGGCATTATTTGGCAGGAGGAAGAGTATTTTAGGTCAAGGGAATCATCCCAGTTCCTCTCAAAAATCACTTTACTATTAGCATTTATCTCCCTTACTATGGGGTGAAAATAGCTGGGATTTGGTACATGCTCAGTAAGTACTGTCTCTTAATATATTTGAATATGGCAATTATGCTCTGAGCTCAGCCACTCGTAAATATTTATTAAGGTCAGACCTTGCCCAGAGAACAATCAAGTATTTAGTCTTCATTGCCATGGCCTAAGGGAAGAGGAAACTGTAGTGGGGGGAGCTCTTCCTGGAACTGCTGAAAGTGCTGACATGTTGAGAGTTGCCCAGTTTGTGTTATGGAAGTCATCCTTACTGACTCTGTGATTGCCCTTGTGACTTTGTCTCTGTTTTAGGGCTCCTGTGGTGCTTGTTGGGCTTTCAGTGCTGTGGGAGCCCTGGAAGCACAAGTGAAGCTGAAAACAGGAAAGCTGGTGTCTCTGAGTGCACAGAACCTGGTGGATTGCTCAAATGAAAAATATGGGAATAAAGGCTGCAATGGTGGCTTCATGACAGAGGCTTTCCAATATATCATTGATAACAACGGCATCGATTCAGAAGCTTCCTATCCCTACAAAGCCATGGTGTGCCACAAGCAAACTTTTTGTGCTGCCCCTTGACCTCATGCTATCCCTCCAACTCACTGTACTAAACTTATCACCAAGCCAATTGCTTGAGAAGCAGTGCTGCTTGGTGTGTGTGTGTGTGTGTGTGTGTGTCTGTATGAGAGAGAGAGAGAGAGAGAGAGAATGAACCTCCATCAAGAATTCTTAAATTCTCAAGAGTTCTCTTTCTTATGCAGCAGCCTGCTTAATTTATCAGTGGCACAATGATTTTTAAACAAGCAAGCAGAGTTCATGATTAAAAATAGATTTTCAGGGACTTCCATGGTCCAGTGGTTGAGAATCCGCCTGCCAATGCAGGGTACATGGGTTCGAGCCCTGGTCCAGGAAGATCCCACGTGCCGCGGAGCAACTAAGCCCGTGCACCACAACTACTGAGCCTATGCTCTGGAGCCTGCGAGCCACAACTACTGAGCCTGCATGCCACAACTACTGAAGCCCATGCTCCTAGAGCCCATGCTCTGCAACAAGAGAAGCCACCGCAATGAGAAGCCCATGCACTGCAACAAAGAGTAGCCCCCGCTCGCCGCAACTAGAGAAAGCCCACGTGCAGCAGTGAAGACCCAACGCAGCCAAAAATAATAATAATAAAAATAAATTAATTATTAAAAAAAAGATTTTCAGCAAACCTTCCTTAAAATTCTTTCTGTATATCTGCCTGGTATTTAAACTTTTTTGTCCCACAACCTTCTATCCTCAACCTTATTCTCAGATCAGCAACCATCTTTCTTCTACCTACTAAAAAGCTAAATAATGCTCTCCTCCTCCTCACAGGTTCATCACACTTTTCTGTCCATATGACAGAAAATTTAGAAAAGATAAAAAAATCATTCAAAAACTTCTTACCTTAACCGCTATTTTTTTGGTTTATTTCTTTCAAGTTCTTTTTCCTTTTAAGCATTTTAAAAACATAGTTGTATATACAACAAACATGAATTTGTAAACTCCCCTTTCTCACTTGAAATATGGTGTTTTTAAACCAATATTTAAACTGCAGATCATTTTTTTTAAGACTGGTTTATTATGTTTTGATTCAAATTTGTTATATTTAGATTTTTGTTTTGAGACTTGTTATGGCATTTAAAAAAAATTATGTTATTTATTTATTTGCTGTGTGGGCTTTCTCTAGTTGCGGCGAGCGGGGGCTACTCTTCATTGCGGTGCGCGGGCTTCTCGTTGCAGTGGCTTCTCTTGTTGCAGAGCACGGGCTCTAGACGCACGGGCTTCAGTAGTTGCAGCTCGCGGACTCAGTAGTTGTGGCTCACGGGCTTAGTTGCTCCACGGCATGTGGGATCTTCCTGGACCAGGGATTAAACCCGTGTCCTGCACTGACAGGCGGATTCTTAACCACTGTGCCACCAGGGAAGTCCCTAAACTGCAGATCATCTTGCAGGTATTATACCATCAAAAAGATCTTAAAGCTCTAGTCTCGAGTCTTGATGTAGTATGCCCCTAACAATCCACCTTAGAGTCTGAGAGACATTACCCTGGCAAATTTGCACATATGAAGATGTATACAATTTAAAGCAATAGAACGGTTCTGTGTTTCCTGTGTTATTGGTGAAACATAGAACTATTAGGGTTTGGAAGATTTTATTTTTCTTTCTTTAAAAGGAAGAAGGAGCCTTAGACACTTGAAAAGACTAAATGAGGAAAGAAAGCATATTTGAAATCCAGACTTAGGATACTGTCGATTTATAAAGGAAATTGAAGTATACTTCTTTATCTGATTTATCCTTTTCCACAGGATGAAAAGTGCCAGTATGACGCAAAAAATCGAGCTGCCACGTGTTCAAGGTATATTGAACTTCCCTTCGGCAGTGAAGATGCCTTAAAAGAAGCTGTGGCCAACAAAGGACCTGTGTCTGTTGCTATAGATGCACGCCATTCTTCTTTCTTCCTCTACAGAAGTGGTAAAAATCCAGACATGTTATCCTCGTGCTTTATACTGCCTTTGCACCATAAGAAAGAATATTCTTCTTCCCCATTACTATGCCTCTGGATGCTTAGATTAGGTTAAACGGAATCCTCCGCCTCATATCATTTCATATACATATTTTTATACCCAGTTCTAATTAGTAAAGTAACTGTTGTCAAAATTTACTAAGAGTACAGGCCAGGTACTATGCTAAATTCTTTCTGTGCATTATCTCATTTAATCCTTACAATAGCCCTATTTTACAGATGAAAAAACTAAGTCTTATGTTAACTTGCCTAAAGTCATACAGTCTGCAAGTGGTCAGCTGGAATTAGAAACTGTGCTGCCTGACTCCAGAGCCTGAGCTCCTAGCTGCTGTAGCCGCTGTGGAGTGTAGGTGCAACACAGTAGTGTACAAGGAGGGCGCCCACTAAGGGTAGAGCATTGTATTAGACAAACTAGAAGGTTATCATCTTTTTTTTTTTTTTAAACCTCACCTTAAAGATCATTTAATTTAGTAAAGGATGAAAATGTATAGAACAAACAATTTAGGAATATATACATAGAAATACAACAATATAAGTTAAAAAATAATTAGAAAAAGGTGGCAGTTCATCAAAGATGATTTCTGAGGGAACTGTGATTAGACTGATGCCAAACTTGACTAAACAAACAAACAAACAAAACAACAACAACAACAAAAATCCCTGACAAATACAGCATTGATGGCAAAGAATCATGAACTCTAAATAGTTTAAATGTGAGAGTATATGTTCCTGACATATACCCAAAACAGTCTAATAAAATAGCATTTTCAAATGTCCTTCATTGCCACACATCACTTACTCTTTTGCTCTACCCGTATTTTATTCTCAGGTGTCTACTATGACCCCTTGTGTACTCAGGCTGTGAATCATGGTGTACTGGTGATTGGCTATGGTAACCTTAACGGGAGAGACTACTGGCTTGTGAAAAACAGGTACTCACACTTTAATGTATATTTAAATAAAATCAGGGATTTGAGGGAGCCTCAACCAATGCCTTCTTGTGATTATGATGATCATCATCATGATATTGAAAATGGTGAATATTTATAGCTTCTTATAAAGTGACATTTTAAATTACTCAGAATTCTTCACTTCCTATTCTGCGGTCAGCACTTGGTTTTCATGATTTATCTTCTACAATACTTCTCTGATCATTCCTTGTTGGTCTCCTTTATGAATACCCATTCCTCTGCTTAGCCCCCAGTCGTTGGTCTTTCCTCCAGGGCCCCATCCTCTGCCCATTACTCTTCTTATTCTACATCTTTCTTGGATGCAATCATTCCATTCTTATGATTTCAGCTCTAACTATATGCTGATGGCTTTCAAATCTCTAGCTCTAGCTCTGACCTCTGCCCTGAACTTCAGACATATTTATCTGGACACGTGCACTTCCACGTATCTTAGTTTCTCCAAATTCAGTATGTCCAGGGAACCCAGTACCCTCCCTACCATTTCGTTCCTTCTCAGGACTTCCCATCTCACTAAAAGGCAACACCACACAACATAGTTACCCAATTAGATGCTATGAATTTGTCTTAGATCCTCCAGACCCAATCAAGCAACAAGTTGAGCTAATTTTACCTCATATCTGTCCTTGATTCTGCCCCCTCTCCATTTCTTCTATTATTGTTCTAGTTGAGACATAGTTGCCTGGACTCTCCCTGTAGCCATCTCACTGGTTTCCTTTACTCTTTCTTTTTCTTTTTTAATTAAAAAATTTTTTTAATTATTTTATACAATTTTTAAAAGTTACTTTCCATTTACAGTTATTACAAAATATTGGCTATATTCCCTGGCTTGTACAATACACCCTTGAGCCTATCTTACACCCAACACTTAGTACCGCCCACTCCCCCACCCTGCCACTGGTAACCACGACTTTGTTCTCTATATCTGTGAGTCTGCTTCTTTTATGTTATACTCACTAGTTTCTTGTATTTTTTAGATTCTACATATAAGCAATATCATACAGTATTTATTTTTCTGTCTGCCTTATTTCATTTAGCATAGTGTCCTCCAAGTCCATCCACGTTGCTGCAAATGGCAAAATTTTCATTCTTTTTTATGGCTGAGTGGTATTCCATTATATATATACCACATCTTCTTTATCCATTCATCTGTTGATGGACACTTAGGTTGTTTCCATGTCTTGGCTGCTATAAATAATGCTGCTATGAACATTCGGGTGCATGTATCTTTTTGAATTAGTGTTTTTGGTTTTTTTTTGGATATATACCCAGGTCTCCTTTACTCTTAAATCTGTCTTTTATACTGCTTCCAATCTGGTTTGTCTAAAATATAAGTCTGGGCTTATACCTCTTATACTTAGTACCATTCATTGTGAGATGAATGTTCCCTAGTAGAAACGATGAGTCGCTATGTCTGGTCCCTACCTGCCTTGCCAGCCCCAATTCCTGGCACTTGTCTCACATTTTACATTCTCGTTATATGGAAACATACACAGTTATAGTTCCCATACAGATCATTTTACCTTTAATATCTTCATATCTTGGTTATGCTGGCCCCTCTGCCTGAAACATCCTTTCTCCTCACTTGGTTTATTCCTCCTTTCCCTTCAAAACCAGCTCAGGCATTATCTATACCAGAAAGTTTTCCCTAAATTCTTGGGCTAGGCAAAATGTCTTTTTTTCTATGCTCCTAAAATATCCTATGCATACTGGAATATTTTACACATTATATTTAAATTGTATGTTCACCTAACTATCACTCCAATGTTCTGTATGTGCCTTTGGGGCAGAGATTATGTTTTGTCTTTGAATCCTCAGCACAGTATGTGGCACCTAACAGCCTCTCAACACATGAATTAGCTGACATCCATAAAACCCACAAACAAAAGTAATGTAGCTTTCAGAGGGAAAAAAAGAGGAAATATGAAGAGTTGAGACTTAAACGTGTCTGAAGTTTCTCCTTGTATTAGTTTTCCAGGGCTCCCATAACAAAGTATCACAAACTGAGTGGCTTAAACAACAGAAATTTATTGTCTCACAGTTCTAGAGGCTAGAAGTCAGAAGGGCTGTCACTTTCCTCTAGCTTCTGAAGTTTTGCTGGCAATCTTTGGTTTTCCTTGGCTTGTAGAAGCATCACCTGATCTCTGCCTTCATTTCCACATGACATTCTCCCTGTGTGCATGTGTATTTCTGTCCAATGTTCTCTTTTTATAAGACCAGTCATATTGGATTAGGGCCCACCCTAATGACCTGTTCTTGGCTAATTGTATCTGCAATGCTTCTATTTCCAAATAAGGTCACATTCTGAAGTATTGGGAGTTAGGGTTCCAACATATTAATTTGGAAGGGACGCAATTCAACCCATAAACCCCCTCAAATCTTTACTGGAAGTACCTAGTCTACAAATCATAAATAAACAAACAAAAAGTTACTTTCCTATCTTTTTCATGTTGTGGCCCACAAAGATGATGATATTTGCATGGCCCATTGGGAAAGTAGTTGAGGTGATTAATATCTTGGTTCATTTATAACCCGTTCATGGTACTGATCAGCTTGGGTCTAGACCGGTGATAACTTTTTTAAATGGAGCAATACTTTCACTTATATATATATCTTGTTTACTCCCTACAGTAGGTATTGTAAATCCTCTTCTCTATTGAAGTTTCTTCTTGAAGATTATATATCTTTTGGGGTTTTAATTCAAAACATCTTCTTAGCACTTACGAATTTAACAAGCATTTTCTAGGCATCTACAATGTGACAGACATTATCTAGGCCTTGGAAATACAAAAATTAATGAGAAATCATCCTATCCTGTAAGGGCTCAAAGTCCACTTGGGAATTAGATATATTTTTAAGCAATAAAATACAACACATCATGGTATAATATGTCTAAATGGCTATGGGGCCATAGAGGAGATGCCTAACTGCCTAAAGCTCCAGAGAGAAGGCACTACTTGCACCAAGTTTTCAGATGAATGGAACTGCTCATGTGTTGGAGGAGGGAAGTAAGTTGCCCAATGACCCAAAAAGGATATGCAATGGCACAGAAATGTGAGAGACTTCTCTGCTTTATAAACTCTCTATTGCATTTAGTTCTATGACATCTATGACATATCACTTTCCTGGCTTGTTTTGCTATATCAGCTTTAGCCTCATTTCTTAGGTTATTTTCTTCCACCTGTCCCTTACACTCTAGCTCTAGCCATGCCAAAGCAAACTCCTCTGATCCTTGAGCTTCATCTATCGCCATTATGTGCATGATACCCAGTTCACAATTTCTAAAAATTACCTTTCTACTAAGCAGCAGACATCTATGTCCAACTTCCAACTTTAGCTCTACTTTAAAAATCAAAATTCCCCACCCACCTGCCCTACTTCCACTTACAGCACACACACACACACACACACACACACACACACACACATTCTCTCTCTCTCTCACTCAACAAATCTAAAATCAAATTCCCCCTCTCCCTATCCCAATTTGCCCTATATCCCCCATCCATGAAAATGATTTCAGAGTAAGTTCAAGGGAAAATTATTCTCTATTTTGAGTAATACATCATCATCTTCAGATCATCAAGGCCTTGGTATCATCTTGGGCTCTTCCTTCTCTCCCTAAACCCACACAGCCCTGTCCTTTAAGCCTCTGCATCATACTTTATATGTATTTTCTCTTTTCCATTCCTAATGACATTAATTCAGATTCTCTTCTCACCCAGCTATGGAAGTATCTTCTTAAAATATGTATCATCCAAACCCAAGGTCAAAATTCTAAACAGTCTACCATTTTCGTCAAAATAAAGTCCAAACTCCTGGCCAGGCATTCAAGGGTCTCCACTAGGTAGCTTCCAACATAGCCATTTACACTTTTCTTCCACTATATTCTCATGTACCCATACTCACACTCTGGCCACAGCAAACTACTTTCTCATCATTCTTTAAGTTTAGAGACACTTAGCTATTTCTTTTCTCTTCTATTTTTTCTAATGATATTTTCTTTAATTAATTAATTTTTGGCTGCATTGGGTCTTCGTTGCTGTGCACGGGCTTTCTCTAGTTGCGGCGAGCAGGGGCTACTCTTCGTTGTGGTGCACGGGCTTATTGCGGTGGCTTCTCTTGTTGAGGAGCATGGGCTCTAGGTGCAGGCTTCAGTAGTTGTGGCACAAGGGCTCAGTAGTTGTGGCTCGTGGGCTCTAGAGCGCAGGCTCAGTAGTTGTGGTGCACGGGCTTAGTTGCTCCAAGGCATGTGGGATCTTCCCAGACTAGGGCTCGAACCCGTGTCCCCTGCATTGACAGGCATTGCACCACCAGGGAAGCCCTACTTAGCTATTTCTAATTTGTTACTTGTGCCGTTTCATCTTTCTGAAATGCCCTTAAAGCCCATTGCTGCCTACAGAAACCCCACTGTCTGTGGTGAAATGGGCACCCTTATACATTCTGGTGGAAGAGTAAAGTTTTACAATCCTTCTTGAAAGCAGTTTGATAATATGAATCAGGAACTTTTTAACTGTTCATATTCTTCATCCAATTATTTCTATTTCTTGGAATCTATATGAAGAAAATAATCCTAAATTTGGGGCAAACTTCACACCTGACTTATGTAAATTGTAGCATTCTTCTCCTTTAATAGTGAAAACTAGTAAGCAAACAAAAATGCCTAACAATAGAAATAGTGTTAAATAAATTATGACATAATCAGTCCATGTGTCAGAAATTATATTTATTCAGACCATTATTAATAACCTAATAAAATACTTGGAATATATGTTTAAATGAAAAAATACATATAAATACAACATTTATATACAGTATAAGTATTAAGTTTAAAATAGTATACACCATTTCTCTGATATATGTTATACTAAAGGACCAGAAGGAATTATACCAAATGTTAATAATGGTTGTCTTTGGGACCTCCCTGTCAGTCCAGTGGTTAAGACTCTGCACTTCCACTGCAGGGGGCATGGGTTTGATCCCTGGTCAGGGAACTAAGATCCCACATGCCACAGCTTGGCCCAAAAAAAAAAAAAAAATCTAATCTAGGATCCCACCTGCCCCGTGGCACAGCAAAAAAAAAAAAAAAAAAAAAAAAGGTTGTCTTTGTCTGCCTATACGTATTTTCAAAATTGTCTTTAACAAACCACTTATTACTTTTAAAATGAAAAAAAAACCTTAAAAAATCATTAAAATCCTATTCATTCTTCAAAAAACACCTACCTCAAATGCTATCTCTTCCATACCCCATTCATTTACTCAGAATTGTTTCTCTAACTTCTAAGCTTTAGCAATGCTTTATAAATTCTATTATAGCATTTAACAAATTGTACCTTCTGTTATAGCTATTTCTATAAATCATGTTCCATTCACTAAAATATAAACTCCTCAAAGGTAGAACAGTCTCTTGTTCATTTTTGCATCTTTGTTCATACATTGATTCAACAAACATATATTAGTACCTACCGTGTGCCAAGCACAGTGCTAGGCAATGAAAAATACAGCCTTCCTATCATCCTTCAAGATACTCATAGTTTAATACGTAGAGTCAAGGAAACAGGTGTGTGCATGTACAGACCATCACAATAGAATGTAATAAATGCTAAGATGGAGGTATGCATCCGTTGCAGTGGAAGCACAGAATAAGAGTACCTGGCATAGCCTGGGGAGTCTGGGAGGGCCTTTTAGCCAGATTATTTGACTGAATCTTGAAGGATGAGAAAGAAATAACCAGACGAAAAAGGGCAATCAGAACAGAGGAAGGTAAATGTGCCAAAGTCTAGAACTGAGAGAAAGTAAATGAGTTAAGGGAACTGCATGTTCTTTTATAAAGGTAGTAGTATAAGAAGCCTGTTAGAGAGAGATGTGAGATAGGAAGGGAACAAATTATGAATGACCACAGCGATTCTGGCACTAAATCCCAGCAAGGACAGATTGGATATGTTCATGAATTCCAGGCTCCACAGAGGCTGACTCAAGCAAAAGCCTCTTATATTATCAAACTTGTTCTTAATGATCTCTTAAAAGGTTAGATTCTATGTCATTCCAGTGCTACCAAGTTAACCTTAAGTAAAAGAATGTGGAGTCTTCCTCTATTTAGCCTCTTCTTTTTTATCTTCCTTTTGTTTATGCTTAATCTTCTTGGTATATATATAACACTGATCCAATGTCCCTGAATTTTTCTACCTTTCTGTACGTGGGTATTTAGCTTCTTTTTATAATACAGTATACCATAGCAAGTAAAAGCATTTACTTTGAAGCCAGGCAGAACTTGCTTAGAATCCTAGCTCCTTTACTGTCCGTGTGACCTTAGGCAGGTTATTTAATATCTTTAGCTTTCCATTTTCCCATTTGTAAAATGGGAATAATAGTTTCAAGATTACTATAAGGATTTAACAAGATAATGTATGTAAAACACTTAGCACATAGTGTCTGGCCCATAATATGTCCAATAAATCATAGTTATTATTTCTATTATTATTCCTCCTTTGAAGCTCTATAAAGAGAATACAATCTAATGCAGAAAACTATGCCCTTAGTAACATCCCAACCGTAAATGCAGCTAGAAGTTTTACAGAATGCTTTCAGAATGTCTAGCATATAGGCAAATGATTTAATACCAAGCATAACTGAGTAAAAATTATTTTATGGGGACCAAAATAATGCAAAATACCTTATTATACAACACTCTGATGGTTTGACTTAATTCAGGAATAAAACTAGAGCATCTAAGTGAGGAATGATGAATTACATATTTTTCAGGGACATCTCCCTAAATATTAGGCAGTAGAGATTTTGAGGTTAAACTATCTAGAAGATCCTTAAGTATTTGGATAGTCTATGTTGCCAATGATGGGCAGATCTATAAATTTAGAAAGCTAGCTGAGCTAGAGATACAACGGCTATGTACTTAGAAAAGTTTAGGAGCCTAAACTTGGTCAGAAGGCCACCCCAGTCTAAGGGACTGCCCACAAGATGGGCCAAGATTGTCTTTGCAAAAAAAAGGGAGGAGTTTAATTTAACATACAGATCAATGAGTAATGAAGGCTCCACAGTTACTGGGCATGAGACAACTTTGGCCTGAGGAAAACATATTAAAGATGTTAACTATGTGCCCATTAGAACCTTAAACACACACACACACCCCCGCATGCATGCACACACACATACACACCCATGCATGCAAACACACACACCAAAAAACTAAGTAAGCACCCAGGACCCCTTTAAGCAATATCTGGTGAACTCTCTAAAATAAACAGTTGCAAAATAGATGGGCCTCTAGGTCATGCAGTAAGTTGATGGATTGGGTTCGGAGTGGGTACAGAAATGACTCTTCTTCATCCATAAGTGGCATTAAGTTATTAAAATATAAGTTAGGGGGCTTCCCTGGTGGCACAGTGGTTGAGAATCTGGCTGCCAATGCAGGGGACACGGGTTTGAGCCCTGGTCTGGGAAGATCCCACATGCCGCGGAGCAACTAGGCCCGTGTGCCACAATTACTGAGCCTGCGCGTCTGGAGCCTGTGCTCTGCAACAAGAGAGGCCACCATAGTGAGAGCCCCGTGCACCGCGATGAGGAGTGGCCCCCACTTGCCACAGCTGGAGAGGGCCCTCGCACAGAAACGAGGACCCAACACAGCCAAAAATAAATAAATTAATTAATTTAAAAAAATTTCAATTTGCCAAGTGCCATATTTAAAAATATATATATATATATATATATATAAGTTAGAAGAAAGAACATATTCCATTTTCCTTCACTGAAAACTGTTGAATGATCTCTCAAGAGAGCCTGATTTTTTTTTTTGGCTGCGTTGGGTCTTTGTTGCTGCACGCGGGCTTTTCTCTAGTTGTGGCAAGTGGGGGCTACTCTTCGTTGCAGTGAGCGGGCTTCTCATTGCGGTGGCTTCTCTTGTTGCGGAGCACGGGCTCTAGGCGAGCGGGCTTCGGTAGTTCTGGCATGTGGGCTCAGCAGTTGTGGTTCACGGGCTCTAGAGCGCAGGCTCAGTAGTTGTGGCACACGGGCTTAGTTGCTTGGCGGCATGTGGGATCTTCCCAGACCAGGGCTGGAACCTGTGTCCCCTGCATTGGCAGATGGATTCTATTTTTTTTTTATTTTTAAATTTAATTTTATTTATTTTTTTATACAGCAGGTTCTTATTAGTCATCAGTTTTATACGCATCAGTGTATACATGTCAACCCCAATTGCCCAATTCATCACACCACCACCCCCACCCACCGCCGCTTTCCCCCCTTGGTGTCCATACGTTTGTTCTCTACATCTGTGTCTCAACTTCTGCCCTGCAAACAAGTTCATCTGTACCATTTTTCTAGGTTCCACAAACATGCGTTAATATACGGTATTTGTTTTTCTCTTTCTGACTTACTTCACTCTGTATGACAGTCTCTAGATCCATCCACGTCTCAACAAATGACCCAATTTCATTCCTTTTTATGGCTGAGTAATATTCCATTGTATATATGTACCACATCTTCTTTATCCATTCATCTGTTGATGGGCATTTAGGTTGCTTCCATGACCCGGCTATTGTAAATAGTGCTGCAATGAACATTGGGGTGCATGTGTCTTTTTGAATTATGGTTTTCTCTGGGTATATGCCCAGTAGTGGGATTGCTGGATCACATGGTAATTCTATTTTTAGTTTTTTAAGGAACCTCCATACTGTTCTCCATAGTGGCTCTATCAATTTACATTCCCACCAACAGTGCAAGAGAGTTCCCTTTTCTCCACGCCCTCTCCAGCATTTGTTGTTTGTAGATTTTCTGATGATGCCCATTCTAACTGGCGTGAGGTGATACCTCATTGTTGTTTTGATTTGCATTTCTCTAATAATTAGTGATGTTGAGCAGCTTTTCAAGTGCTTCTTGGCCATCTGTATGTCTTCTTTGGAGAAATGTCTATTTAGCTCTTCTGCCCATTTTTGGATTGGGTAGTTTGTTTTTTTAATATTGAGCTGCATGCACTGTTTATATATTTTGGAGATTAATCCTTTGTCCATTGATTCATTTGCAAATATTTTCTCCCATTCTGAGGGTTGTCTTTTCGTCTTGTTTATAGTTTCCTTTGCTGTGCAAAAGCTTTTAAGTTTCATTAGGTCCCATTTGTTTATTTTTGTTTTTATTTCCATTACTCTAGGAGGTGGATCAAAAAAGATCTTGCTGTGATTTATGTCAAAGAGTGTTCTTCCTATGTTTTCCTCTAAGAGTTTTATAGTGTCCCATCTTACATTTAGGAATCTAATCCATTTTGAGTTTTTTTTTTGTGTATGGTGTTAGGGAGTGTCCTAATTTCATTCTTTTACATGTAGCTGTCCAGTTTTCCCAGCACCACTTATTGAAGAGACTGTCTTTTCTCCATCGTATATCCTTGCCTCCTTTGTCATAGATTAGTTGACCATAGGTGCGTAGGTTTATCTCTGGGCTTTCTGTCTTGTTCCATTGATCTATGTTTCTGCTTTTTTGCCAGTACCATATTGTCTTGATTACTGTAGCTTTGTAGTATAGTCTGAAGTCAGGGAGTCTGATTCCTCCAGCTCCGTTTTTTTCCCTCAAGACTGCTTTGGCTATTCAGGGTCTTTTGTGTCTCCATAGAAATTTTAAGATGATTTGTTCTAGCTCCGTAAAAAATGCCATTGGTAATTTGATAGGGATTGCATTGAATCTGTAGATTGCTTTGGGTAGTATAGTCATTTTCACAATATTGATTCTTCCAATCCAAGAACATGGTATATCTCTCCACCTGTTGGTATCATCTTTAATTTCTTTCATCAGTGTCTTATAGTTTTCTGCATACAGGTCTTTTGTCTCCCTAGGTAGGTTTATTCCTAGGTATTTTATTCTTTTTGTTGCAATGGTAAATGGGATTGTTTCCTTAATTTCTCTTTCAGATTTTGCATCATTAGTGTATAGGAATGCAAGAGATTTCTGTGCATTAATTTTGTATCCTGCAACTTTACCAAATTCATTGATTAGCTCTAGTAATTTTCTGGTGGCATCTTTAGGATTCTCTATGTATAATATCATGTCATCTGCAAACAGTGACAGGTTTACTTCTTCTTTTCCAATTTGTATTCCTTTTATTTCTTTTTCTTCTCTGATTGCTGTGGCTAGGACTTCCAAAACTATGTCGAATAATAGTGGTGAGAGTGGACATCCTTGTGTTGTTCCTGATCTTAGAGGAAATGCTTTCAGTTTTTCACCATTGAGAATGATGTTTGCTGTGGGTTTGTTGTATATGGCCTTTATTATGTTGAGGTAGGTTCCCTCTATGCCCACTTTCTGGAGAGTTTTTTTCATAAATGGGTGTTGAATTTTGTCAAAAGCTTTTTCTGCATCTATTGATATGATCATATGGTTTTTATTCTTCAATTTGTTAATATGATGTATCACATTGATTGATTTGCGTATATTGAAGAAGCCTTGAATCCTGGGATAAATCCCACTTGATCATGGTGTATGATCCTTTTAATGTGTTGTTGGATTCTGTTTGCTAGTATTTTGTTGAGGATTTTTGCATCTATATTCATCAGTGATATTGGTCTATAATTTTCTTTTTTTGTAGTATCTTTGTCTGCTTTTGGTATCAGGGTGATGGTGGCCTCATAGAATGTGTTTGGGAGTGTGCCTTCCTCTGCAATTTTTTGGAAGAGTTTGAGAAGGATGGGTGTTAGCTTTTCTCTAAATGTTTGATAGAATTCACCTGTGAAGCCATCTGGTCCTGGACTTTTCTTTGTTGGAAGATTTTTAATCACAGTTTCAATTTCATTACTTGTGATTGGTCTGTTCATATTTTCTGTTTCTTCCTGGTTCAGTCTTGGAAGGTTATACCTTTCTAAGAATTTGTCCATTTCTTCCAGGTTGTCCATTTTATTGGCATAGAGTTGCTTGTAGTAGTCTCTTAGGATGCTTTGTATTTCTGCAGTGTCTGTTGTAACTTCTCCTTTTTCATTTCTAATTTTATTGATTTGAGTCCTCTCCCTCTTTTTCTTGATGAGTCTGGCTAATGGTTTATCAATTTTGTTTATCTTCTCAAAGAAGCAGCTTTTAGTTGTATTGATCTTTGCTATTGTTTTCTTTGTTTCTATTTCATTTATTTCTGCTCTGATCTTTATGATTTCTTTCCTTCTGCTAACTTTGGGTTTTGTTTGTTCTTCTTTCTCTAGTTCCTTTAGGTGTAAGGTTGGATTGTTTATTTGAGGTTTTTCTTGTTTCTTGAGGTAGGCTTGTTTGGCTGTAAATTTTCCTCTTAGAACTGCTTTTGCTGCATCCCATAGGTTTTGGATTGTCGTGTTTTCATTGTCAATTGTCTCTAGGTATTTTTTGATTTCCTCTTTGATTTCTTCAGTGATCTCTTGGTTATTTAGTAACATATTGTTTAGCCTCCATGTGTTTGTGTTTTTTACGTTTTTTCCATTGTAATTCATTTCTAATTTCATAGCCTTGTGGTCAGAAAAGATGCCTGATATGATCTCAGTTTTCTTAAATTTACTGAGGCTTGATTTCTGACCCAAGATGTGATCTATCCTGGACAATGTTCCATGCGCACTTGAGAAGAAAGTGTAATCTGTTGTTTTTGGACGGAATGTCCTATAAATATCAATTAAATCTATCTGGTCTATTGTGTCATTTAAAGCTTGTGTTTCCTTATTTATTTTCATTTTGGATGATCTGTCCATTGGTGTAAGTGAGGTGTTAAAGTCCCCCACTATTATTGTGTTACTGTTGATTTCCTCTTTTATAGCTGTTAGCAGTTGCCTTATGTATTGAGGTGCTCCTATGTTGGGTGCATTCATATTTACCATTGTTATGTCTTCTTCTTGGATTGTTCCCTTGATCATTATGTAGTGTCCTTCCTTGTCTCTTGTAACATTCTTTATTTTAAAGTCTATTTTATCTGATATGAGTATTGCTTCTCCAGCTTTCTTTTGATTTCCATTTGCATGGAATACCTTTTTCCATCCCCTCACTTTCAGTCTGTATGTGTCCCTAGGTCTGAAGTGGGTCTCTTGTTGACAACATATATATGGGTCTTGTTTTTGTATCCATTCAGCCAGTCTGTGTCTTTTGGTTGGAGCATTTAATCCATTCACGTTTAAGGTAATTATCGATATGTATGTTCCTTTGACCATTTTCTTAATTGTTTTGGGTTTGTTTTTGTAGGTCCTTTTCTTCTCTTGTGTTTCCCACTTAGAGAAGTTCCTTTAGCATTTGTTGTAGAGCTGGTTTGGTGGCGCTGAATTCTTTCAGCTTTTGCTTCTCTGTAAAACTTTTGATTTCTCCATCGAATCTGAATGAGATCCTTGCCGGGCAGAGTAATCTTGGTTGTAGGTTCTTCCCTTTCATCACTTTAAATATGTCCTGCCACTCCCTTCTGGCTTGTAGAGTTTCTGCTGAGAAATCAGCTGTTAGCCTTATGGGAGTTCCCTTGTATGTTATTTGTCATTTTTCCCTTGCTGCTTTCAATAATTTTTCTTTGTCTTTAATTTTTGCCAATTTGTTTACTATGTGTCTCGGCATGTTTCTCCTTGGGTTTATCCTGTATGGGACTTGCTGCGCTTCCTGGACTTGGGTGGCTATTTCCTTTCCCATGTTAGGGAAGTTTTCGACTATAATCTCTTCAAATATTTTCTTGGGTCCTTTCTCTCTCTCTTCTCCTTCTGGGACCCCTATAATGTGAATGTTGTTGGGTTTAATGTTGTTCCAGAGGTCTCTTAGGCTGTCTTCATTTCTTTTCATTCTTTTTTCTTTATTCTGTTCCACAGCAGTGAATTCCACCATTCTGTCTTCCAGGTCACTTATCCGTTCTTCTGCCTCAGTTATTCTGCTATTGATTCCTTCTAGTGTAGTTTTCATTTCAGTTATTGTGTTGTTCATCTCTGTTTGTTTGTTCTTTAATTCTTCGAGATCTTTGTTAAACATTACTTGCATCTTCTATATCTTTGCCTCCATTCTTTTTCTGAGGTCCTGGATCATCTTCACTATCATTATTCTGAATTCTTTTTCTGGAAGGTTGCCTATCTCCACTTCATTTAGTTGTTTTTCTGGGGTTTTATCTTGTTCCTTTGTCTGGTACATAGCCCTCTGCCTTTTCATCTTGTCTATCTTTCTGTGAATGTGGTTTTTGTTCCACAGGCTGCAGGATTGTAGTTCTTCTTGCTTCTGCTCGCCCTGTAGCCTACTAGTGTTGGAGGTTCTCCTGCAGAGGCAGGGGGTGGCTGTGGCTCACTGCAGGGACAAGGACACTGGCAGCAGAAGTTCTGGGAAGTACTCCTTGGCGTGAGCCCTCCCAGAGTCTGGCAGGTGGATTCTTAACCACTGTGCCACCAGGGAAGCCTGAGCCTGATCTTAAAGTAGAGTTAGGGTAAACGTTTTATACTAAACATTATAGTAATTTATATTAAATTCATACATACTGCCTCTTCTCCATGGAATCGAAGGCTGAAAAAAAGATGTAAAAAGAAAAAAGTTGGGCTTCCCTGGTGGCGCAGTGGTTGAGGGTCTGCCTGCCAGTGCAGGGGACACGGGTTCGAGCCCCGGTCTGGGAAGATCCCACATGCCGCGGAGCAACTAGGCCCGTGAGCCACAACTGCTGAGCCTGCGCGTCTGGAGCCTGTGCTCCGCAACAAGAGAGGCCACGATAGTGAGAGGCCCGTGCACCGTGATGAAGAGTGGCCTCCGCTTGCCGCAGCTAGAGGAAGCCCTCACACAGAAATGAAGACCCAACACAGCCAAATACATAAATAATAATTTAAAAAAAAAAAAGAAAAAGAAAAAGAAAAAAGTTGTAGCCTAGTGGTTTTCCTTAGAGATTTCTCTATAAAGAGATTAAGAGGGCTTCCCTGGTGGCACAGTGGTTAAGAATCAGCCTGCCAATGCAGGGGACACGGGTTCGAGCCCTGGTCCGGGAAGATCCCACATGCCGCGGAGCCACTAAGCCCGTGCGCCACAACTACTGAGCCTGCGCTCTAGAGCCTGTGAGCCACAACCACTGAAGCCTGTGTGCCACAACTACTGAAGCCCGCGTGCCTAGAGCCACTGCTCCACAACAAGAGCAGCCACCACAATGAGAAGCCTGCACACCACAACAAGAGTAGCCCCCACTCTCAGCAGCTAGAGAAAACCCACGTGCAGCAGCGAAGACCCAATGCAGCCAAAAATTAAATAACTGGAAAAAAAAGATATTAAGAATGTGCATATTGGTTTATAACTCAGAACAGGTATTTATTACACCACTTCACTGAAATCATTCTTGCCAAGATTGCCACTCACTTCCATCTTGCCTCATTAAACAGTTTTCAAAGTCTCACCTTACCTGTCCTCTTAACATTTGATATATAATTACTCTCTCCTTTCTGAAACACTCTTTATTCAACTTTCAGGGGACCACATTCTCCTGGTTTTCTTCCTGCTCTACTTCTCAGTCTCCTGAGTTCCTTAGTTCCTTTTATTACTTCTTGCTTATAAATATTAGACTGCCCCAGGCCTCAGTTCCCCCTCTCTCTAGGCTCACTCCTTAAGTAATCTCATTTAGTCTCATGGTTTTAAACACCAGGTATGTGTTGATGACTCTCATCTTTGTATCTTTAGCCCTAATCTCTCCCCTGAGCTCCAGATTCCACGTCCAGCAGTCTACCAGCTGTGTGTCTATAGGTTTCTTTAACTTAACATGTTCAAAATAGAACTCTTGACTCCCTGCTACTGCCCCAATTTTCCCCATCTTAGTAAATGCCAACAGCACTTACCCCAGGCCACAAAACATTGGAGCCATCTCTTCTTTCTTCATATGATACCCTACATCTAAACCATCAGCAAATCCTGTCATTTCTACCATCATTAAATTATCCCAAACCTTATCACTTCTCAATATCTCTACTGTTACCACTCTAGTTCAAGCCACTGTCCATCTCTCTTTGTCTATTGCAGTAAATCTCCCAACCGATAATCACTTTCCCTCTTATTTGCCTATAGTCAATCCTCTACACTGTAGCCAGAATGAGCTTTTTCAAATCAGAAAGCAGATGTTATTACTCTCCTACTCCAAACCCTCTAATAGCTTTCCTTCACACTCAGAATAAGACCCACGTCTGTTAAAAGCGGTACATTATCTGGTTTCAGCCTGCCTCTCCAACCACTTCTCCAGTTGCTTTCCCCTCTCTCACTGAGATCTAGGTACACTAGCCTTGTTGTTGTTTCCCAGACACACCAAGCTTATTCCCAGCTCTTTTCCCAGATTTTTGTATCACTTGCACCTTCAGTTTACTTAGCTCTTTGCTCAAATATTTCCTCAGATAAGCATCCCCTGACTACACCATCTAAAATGTAGCCCATGGGACTTCCCTAGCGGTCCAGTGGTTAGAACTCTGCGCTTTCACTGCTGGGCCCCGGTTCGATCACTGGTTGGGGAACTAAGATCCTGCAAGCCGCACGGCATGGCCAAAAAATAAAATAAATTAAAAAAAAAAATGTAGCCCGGATTCCCAACACTCTGTATCCCCTTACCCTTTATTTTTCTTTATAGTACTTATCATATCATATCATATCATATTATGTATTTCTTTGTTTATTATATGTTTCCCATATAGAATGCATAGGCTTTAAAAACACTTTGTCTACCTTGTTTAGTTCCATAATCCTAACGCCTAGAATAGTGTCTGGCACAGCCTAAGAAGTTCAAGGCTGCAACTTATTACAAAGGAAATTGGCATATATTTTAGAAGGAATATCTAATAAGTTAGTAGTCTATAATATGCAGGGAGAAGGTAGGGGGACAAACCATCTTGCTTTGTCACTGAGTAAGGGGTTTCCCAGGCCATAGGACTTTATTTTTAAAACCAGGACAATCCTAGGGAAAGTGGAACTGTTGGTCACCCTAGAAAAACACTACATACTTTAAAGGGGATGGACTTGAGTCAAATCAGATGGACTTATACTTGGATAAGAACAAAAATAGCTACCTCTACTTGTTGAGCATTTACTACAGACACTGTGCAAGTACTTTAAATACATTTTCTCATTTAATTTTTAAGGTAATCTATGAGATAGGCATTTTATCCCCATAACACAGAATAGGAAACTCCTGATACTAAGAGAGTTAAGAAACTTGCCCAGAATTGAACAGTTTGAGTGAAAGGGCTATAGAGTTGATAAAAATAAACAACTTGGTAAGGACTGGAATGAGCATTTGGAACTGATCTTGAACAGTTCTGAAGACAAGAATTTGTCCTCAAATATTTATTTAGCTTGAGATTTTTAATCAGCTGTATTTTTAAAAGGAGGGTTAGCAGTACTCCGCCAAAAAAGAGGTCTGGGATCTACAAAGTTTGGGACAGTTGATCTCGTCCAGATACTGAGTGGGATCTGGGACTCCTATCTCTCACTGACTGAGTTCATATTACTACTCCTAAGAGCCTCAATTCAACTTTCATTACCAGAACTTAGGTCTAAACTCAGCTTATCTAAAAATTTTTACCTTGTTTTTAGGCAGTGAAATAACTATATAGTAAGATATAGCAATATACTAATTATATAAGATCCTGGATGTTCTGGTTTGAATTTCATTCCCCATACTACCTCTCTCACAGGAAGATAGTATAAAAGTTAGAGTAGGCTTTGGAATAAAACAACCCTAGATTTGAACCCTTGATTCACAATTAACCATCTGTGTGACTTTGGGCAAGCCACTTTACCTCTGCCAGTTTTTCTCTTTAGTAAAAAGAAGATAATACCTACCTCACAGGATGATGATTAAATGAGATAATATATGTTAAGCTGCTTAGCACAGAGTAAGTGCTCAATAAGTGGTGGCTATTGCTATTAATAATAATAGCTTAGCCAGAATTTATTATCGCTTTTGCTTATCAAACCGGATACTAAAAAAGCACTGCATCCATTGATGAGAGGTGACAGCGGAGTTTGGATTTTTTCTCAAGGTGTTGGTGAGGCATTAAAGGATTTTGAGCAGGGGAGTGGCAATAAATGAAAGGAATCAAAAAAGGAGCCCAGGGAATTCCCTGGAGGTCCAGTGGTTAGGACTTGGCGCTTTCACTGCTGAGGGCCCTGGTTCAATTGCTGGTCAATCCCGTAAGACGCTTGGTGCGGCCAAAAAAAAATAAAGAAGGAGCCCATAAGAGAGTTTAAGAAAGAGTGACCAGAGAGAGAAGAGAAAATCAGGACACAGTAGTGTCTTAAAGCCAAGAGAGAAGTGAGGTGAGAGTAGACAACTGTGTTAAATGGTACAAGAGAGAGAGAAATAAGACCGGAAGAGTCCAGTGAATGGCTGATACATAGAACATTTAAGGCCTATTGAAGCACAGTTGTTTTAAATTATGCCACTTGTCTTCTTCCAATAGTCCAGCATTTCTTAGTTTCTCCACTGCATGCAAAAACACAACCTTCCTTTGAGTTCTGAGCAGAAGTTTGCAATGGCTTCCCTCTGCCTATGGACTTAAACAAGTTCCTCAGTCTGCTGTCCTAAGCTCTGCACAATATGGCCCCAAACCAACTTTCTATCTTCTTTTCACACTACTCCCCTAAAGATGTTCAGTTTTCCCTTCAACTAAATTTCCTGCTGCTCTCCAAATACAAACACAGTATTTCATGCTTTTATTTGTATACTAGTTATAGCACAATTCATACAGAATATGAATTCTGCCTCATAATTATTTGTACACCTACAATTATAAAATCTCACAGTCATAAAAGACTTCACAAGTCATTTCTCTTACAAGAATTTTGTCAATTTTTTCACTAGTATGTGAAAAAGGGAGAAAAAAGAATATTTTGGTAAATCTTTCATAGATCTAAATTTATTTGTCTCAAAGGACTATACTTAAATTAGAGGTTATGTCCTCTTAAGTTTTGTTTTTGGTGTTAAAATGTCCTTTCTTTTACAATTTGATGGTGATAATAAAGGGTTTTGTTTTTTTTAATGTCTGTACTTGCTAACTTAAAAACTGGTAACCTTATGTCAATCTGCAAAATTTTTTGAAATTCTCAAAGTCCATGAAATGAAAAAGTGAGGAACCATTGATCTCCTCTAACCCTTATCTGACCCATGAATTCCCCCTGCAACATCTCTGACAAGTTATGTAAATCTCTAATTGAACACTTCCAGTGCCAGGGAGCTCATCTTCTCCCAAGGTAGCATATTCCATTCTTTACAGCTTTAACTATGAGCAAGTCTTACCTTATCTCAGCTCCACTTCCAGGTCAAAAAGGTGTTTGAGAGCTGCTCTTTTTTGAGAATCCCCTGCCCTGTGCCTTTTCCATAGTGGTCTATAAAAAATCTTTCTTAATTGACACTCTCTAAAGAAATTGAAGTTTGACAGGAAATCATCACCTATGATCCTATTATGCAAAAACACTTAAAGATGGGGTCTTGGAAAGGATAATAAAACTCTTTCCCTGCAGAAATAGGAGGATTTAAAGGTTTAGGATGGACCTTATATTGTTTTCCTTAGGTATTAAATCTATTCATTAATATAACATTAAAACCTACCAAACCATCCTTTGAAAATTGCCTAAAAGCCCTGGGGAAATTATTATATTATTTTGTTCCAACTTTATTTTACAGCTTTTCATATATAATCTCTTTAGGAGAAAAGCAATCTAAGAGATAAAAAGTTGATAATGTGATTTGATTATATTCATTTGTAATTTTGTGTTACTTCTTTTTCTAAAGCTGGGGCCTCAACTTTGGTGAACAAGGATATATACGGATGGCAAGAAATATTGGAAATCACTGTGGGATTGCTAGTTATCCCTCTTACCCGGAAATCTAGAGGACCTCTTTGTTTTATAACAATTCAAGAAAGAAGAAACACTTTCTCACAATTTATTTTTACCTGCTGTAACCAGTAGAAATGTGTGTCATGATCAATGTATATTTACTGTACTAACAGAAAATATAGTTTGATTCATCTACTTTTTTAACTTTGCAAATCTTGGCGAAAAGTTTGCTAAGTAACTTAATAATGTACTATAGATATAACTATGAAAATTGGTCAACCTGAGATAATCTGTCATGTTTGTCATTGTCTTATTTTATTTGTCCTTTTAAGTCCCCTGATATCCTGCTGAACCTCGATGGCATATAGATGCTTAATAAATAACTGCCTTTTCAACTTTGTATCATTACCATGAGGCAGGAGACAGATGGGCCCCCGGGGCAAATGGTTTGAGTTCTTTCCTTGTGGACTGATACTCTGACAAGGGAATAACAGGACAATTGAGAGAGGAGGCTGGGCCCTGCCCAGATAGAAGATAAGAGACCACATATTTCTCATTCCTGAAGTCAGGAGACCTCCCCAACTACACATGCGCAGAAAGCCTCCTTGGAGGTCAAAAGGAGAGTGATGCCAAGTGGCCAAATCTACCCATAGACCTCTTCGGTAGAATCCATCTTGGCTAAGAGATGTGCATGCACACATGGGAAAATCCTGAGCTATACCAAATTCAGACTTTGAACCAGGCAAATCAAAATGATTTGCCAAAGGAAACCTGGAAAAAATGCCCCATACAAGTGATTTAAACTGCCACCAGGGTGCGACTCTTTCTGCGCCCGCTCGTGTGTCTATCCACAAGTACTGTACTTTTTTCTCCAAATTAATACTTGTTTCACCACTTTCCATCTTTGCGGGAATACTTTTTCTGCAAAGCCTTAGGGCCCGGGCCTTTCACTGACAGTGCCTAAGATTCGGTGCTCTCACCGCTGTGACCCGACCTCAATCACTGGCCGGGAACCAAAACCCTGCTTCAAGCCGTTGCAGGCCGAGGCCACCCGAGATCAACCACATACCATTCTTGCCTTATTCTTAGGTAACTATTATAATCGATCATGAAAATCTAAATTGTAGTATGCTGGTGATATGCTATGGCAACTTTTTTTTAACAGATCTTTAACGGAGTATAATTGCTTCACAATACTGTGTTAGTTTCTGTTGTACACCAAAATGAATCAGCCATATGCATACATATGTCCCCATATTCCCACTCTCTTGAACCTCCCTCCCACCCTCCCTATCCCACCCCTCTAGGACATCGCAAAGCACTGAGCTGATCTCCCTGTGCTATGCTGCTTCTTCCCACTAGCTAACTACTTTATATTTGGTAGTGCATATATGTCGATGCTATTCTCACTTCGCCCCAGCTTCCCCCTCCCACCCCGTGTCCTCAAGTCCATTATCTATGTCTACAGCTTTATTCCTGCCCTGCAACTAGGTTCATCAGTACCATTTTTTTTTATATTCCATATATATGCATTAGCATATGGTATTTGCTTTTCTCTTTCTGACTTACTTCACTCTGTATGACAGACTCTAGGTCCATCCACCTCACTACAAATAACTCAATTTCATTTATTTTTATGGCTGAGTAATATTCCATTGAATATATGTGCCACACCCTCTTTATCCATTCATCTGTCGATGGACATTTAGGTTGGTTCCATGTCCTGGCTACTGTAAATAGTGCTGCAATGAACATTGGGGTGCATGTATCTTTTTGAATTATGGTTTTCTCTGGGTATATGCCGAGTAGTGGGATTGCTGGGTCATATGGTAGTTCTATTTTTAGTTTTTAAAGGAAGCTCCATACTGTTTTCCATAGCGGTTGTATCAATTTACATTCTCACCAACAGTGCAGGAAGATTCCCTTTTCACCACAACCTTTCCAGCATTTATTGTTTCTAGATTTTTTGATAATGGCCACCTGACCAGCGTTAGGTGATACCTCATTGTAGTTTTGAATTGCATTTCTCTAATAATTAGTGATGCTGAGCATCTTTTCATGTGCCTCTTGGCCATCTGTATGTCTTCCTTGGAGAAATGTCTATTTACGTCTTCCACCCATTTTTTAATTGGATTGTTTGGTTTTTTGATATTGAGCTCCATGAGCTGTTTGTATATTTTGGAGATTAATCCTTTGTCTGTTGCTTCATTTGCAAATATTTTCTCCCACTCTGAGGGTTGTCTTTTGTCTTGTTTATGGTTTCCTTTGCTGTGCAAAAGCTTTTAAGTTTCATGAGGTCCCATTTGTTTATTTTTTGTTTTTATTTCCATTACTCTAGGAGGTGGGTCAAAAAAGATCTTGCTGTGATTTATGTCAAAGAGTGTTTTTCCTGTGTTTTCCTCTAAGAGTTTTATCGTGTCCAGTCTTACATTTAGGTCTTTAATCCATTTTGAGTTTATTTTTGTGTATGGTGTTAGGAACTGTTCTAATTTCTTTTTTTTTTTTTTTCACACACACACTGTATTTTATTTTTACAAGAGATAAATAGACTGACACCAAGCATTGTACATGGATGACCACAACAAAAGGAACAATGATTGCAATTACCAAACAAGAAACACACTCATACTATGTCATAATATTGACATTCAGTCCAGTAATCCTCCACTGTAACAGCTCCTTTACTTTGCAGTGAAAATTGTTTTGTATATTCTTTGCCTCTGAGTCCTTGTGGGATTTTTTTTTTTTAATTCAAACAGAAAGTCACAAAAATTATACTCATCCTCATCAGTTCACTCAGTCCCATGTAATTAATATTTTTTTTATCTTGATCTTTTGTTAGCACTTTTATGACTTCATCAGTTTTTCATTAGAGTTCTGAAAATGCTTATTCATTCAGTTCAGCAGTACAGTCAGTTACCAGAAACCTGTACTCGTCAGAGTCTTTTCCTTGAATTTCTTGAAGATGAAACCCTTTTATAGGAACATATTTGCAAAAGCATCAGAGTACACCCAGAACTGTCTGTAAATGACAAAAGACTTAAAAATGACCACGGTTAAAGATTTGATGAAAGTTCATAATAATGCAGTTGACAAGAAAATTAGTTATTTCTGAGATATACATTTTAAAGTAATAACTAGGATTATGACTTATAACATTATACCAGAACATATAAGATTTTTAGAAATTTCATGTAATGTCTGAAACATTTATGTTAACATATTTCCATACAAATAACCCAATGAAAGTTTAGTTGTTTTGTTTGTTTGTTTGTTTTTTTATACTGCAGGTTCTTATTAGTCATCAACTTCATACACATCAGTGTATACATGTCAATCCCAATCGCCCAATTCAGCACACCACCATCCCCACCCCACCGCAGTTTTCCCCCCTTGGTGTCCATATGTCTGTTCTCTACATCTGTGTCTCAACTTCTGCCCTGCAAACCGGCTCATCTGTACCATTTTTCTAGGTTCCACATACATGCGTTAATATACGATATTTGTTTTTCTCTTTCTGACTTACCTCACTCTGTATGACAGTCTCTAGATCCATCCACGTCTCAACAAATGACTCAATTTCGTTCCTTTTTATGGCTGAGTAATATTCCATTGTATATATGTACCACAACTTCTTTATCCATTCGTCCGTTGATGGGCATTTAGGTTGCTTCCATGACCTGGCTATTGTAAATAGTGCTGCAATGAACATTCGGGTGCATGTGTCTTTTTGAATTACGGTTTTCTCTGGGTATATGCCCAGTAGTGGGATTGCTGGGTCATATGGTAATTCTATTTTTAGTTTTTTAAGGAACCTCCATATTGTTCTCCATAGTGGCTGTATCAATTTACATTCCCACCAACAGTGCAAGAGGGTTCCCTTTTCTCCACACCCTCTCCAGCATTTGTTGTTTGTAGATTTTCTGATGATGCCCATTCTAACTGGTGTGAGGTGATACCTCATTGTAGTTTTGATTTGCATTTCTCTAATAATTAGTGATGTTGAGCATCTTTTCATGTGCTTCGTGGCCGTCTGTATGTCTTCTTTGGAGAAATGTTTATTTAGGTCTTCTGCCCATTTTTGGATTGGGGTGTTTGTTTCTTTAATATTGAGCTGAATGAGCTGTTTATATATTTTGGAGATTAATCCTTTGTCTGTTGTTTCATGTGCAAATATTTTCTCCCACTCTGAGGGTTGTCTTTTGTCTTGTTTATGGTTTCCTTTGCTGTGCAAAAGCTTTTAAGTTTCATGAGGTCCCATTTGTTTATTTTTTGTTTTTATTTCCATTACTCTAGGAGGTGGGTCAAAAAAGATCTTGCTGTGATTTATGTCAGAGTGTTTTTCCTATGTTTTCCTCTAAGTGTTTTATAGTGTCCAGTCTTACATTTAGGTCTTTAATCCATTTTGAGTTTATTTTTGTGTATGGTGTTAGGAAGTGTTCTAATTTCATTCTTTTACATGTAGCCATCCAGGTTTCCCAGCACCACTTATTGAAGAGGTTGTCTTTTCTCCATTGTATGTTCATGCCTCCTTTGTCATAAATTAGGTGACCATATGTGCATGGGTTTATCTCTGGGCATTCTAACCTATACCATTGATCTATATTTCTATTTCTGTGCCAGTACCATACTGTCTTGATTACTGTAGCTTTGTGGTCTAGTTTGAAGTTGGGGAGCCTGATTCCTCCAATTCCGTTTTTCTTTCTCAAGATTGCTTTGGCTATTCGGGGTCTTTTGTGTTTCCATACGAATTGTAAAATTTTTTGTTCTAATTCTCTGAAGAATACCAAAGAATTCTGTGAAGAATGCCATAGTTTGATAGGGATTGCATTGGGTAGTATAGTCATTTTCACAATACTGACTCTTCCATTCCAAGAACATGGTATATTTCTCCATCTGTTTATGTCATCTTTGATTTCTTTCATCAGTGTTTTATAGTTTTCTGAGTACAAGTCTTTCACTTCCTTAGGTGGGTTTATTCCTAGGTATTTTATTCTTTTTGTTGCGATGGTAAATGGGATTGTTTCCTTAATTTCTCTTTCAGATTTTTCATCATTAGTGTATAGGAATGCAAGAGATTTCTGTGCATTAATTTCGTATCCTGAAACCTTACCAAATTCATTGATTAGCTCTAGTAGTTTTCTGGTGGCATCTTTAGGATTTTCTATGTATAGTATCATGTCATCTGCAAACAGTGACAGTTTTATTTCTTTTCCAATTTGTATTCCTTTTATTTCTTTTTCTTCTCTGATTGCCGTGGATAGGACTTCCAAAACTATGCTGAATAAGAGTGGCGAGAGCTGACATCCTTGTCTTGTTCCTGGTCTTAGTGGAAATGCTTTCAGTTTTTCACCATTGAGTATGATGCTTGCTGTGGGTTTGTCATATATGGCCTTTATTATGTTGAGGTAGGTTCCCTCTATGCCCATTTTCTGGAGAGTTTTTATCATAAATGCATGTTGAATTTTGTCAAAAGCTTTTTCTGCATCTATTGAGATGATCATATGGTTTCTATTCCTTAATTTGTTAGTGTGGTGTATCACATTGACTGATTTACATATATTGAAGAATCCTTGCATCCCTGGGATAAATCCCACTTGATCATGGTGAATGATCCTTTTAATGTGTTGTTGGATTCTGTTTGTTAGTATTTTGTTGAGGATTTTTGCATCTATATTCATCAGTGATATCAGTCTTCCCTCCAAAGCCTCCTCCAGGCCGCGTGGGTCCTAGGGGCATAAGAGGGAGGCTGAGGAGATCAGGAGAGGCAGGCAGAAGGGGCCCTCTGGGAGGAGCAGGAGAGGAGTGGAGGGTGTTTTCCCCGCCCACTCGAGCCCAAGAAGCCTGCTGGGCTCCCAGGTGAGGTCCCCCACCCTCTGAGACCAGGGGTGGGGGATACACCTGGGCCCCTTCTGTTCCTGTTGAGCCTATGCCCCACCCCCCCCACAGCCCCTAGCCCCTTTTCCAGCCTTGTGGGTCCTAAGCATAGGCCCCGCCCACCACCCAAACCTCACCCTTGCTTAGGCCCTGCCCTCCACAGCCAAGCCTTTCCCCCCCCATTTTTTTCCCTCCTCCTCTTTTTTACTGTTGTGGTAGTGTTTTACCTCCTGGTTTTTGATTCATCTATATTTTTATTTTTATATTGTTTCTAACATATCTGTTAGTTTCCTAGTCTAATTTTGTTTTTTACTTTGGTATCGTTCTCTTTTTTTTTTTGCTGCCCCACACAGCTTGCAGGATCTTGGTTCATGAGCTGGGGGTGGGGCCAAAGCTCCTGTGGTGGGAGCTCTGTGTCCGAAACACTGGACTAACAGAGAACTTCAGATCCCAGGGACTATTCATCAGAGTGAGGTCTCAAGGAGGTCCTCATCTCTGCACCAAGACCCAGCTCTTCCCAACAGCTTACAAACTCCAGTGTTGGAAGCCTCAGGCCAAACAACCAGGAAGAGAGGAACACAATCCCACTCATAAAAGAAAAAAGAAAGAAAGAAAGAAAAATGAGATGGAAAAAAAAATATGTTACAGATGAAGGAGTAAGGTAAAAACCTACAAGACCAAATAAATGAAGAGGTAATAGGCAATCTACCTGAAAAACAATTCAGAGTAATGATAGTAAAGATGACCCACAATCTCAGAAATAAAATGGAGGCACAGATTGAGAAAATACAAGAAATGTTTAACAAACATCTAGAAGAACTAAAGAACAAACAAACTGAGATGAACAACACAATAACTGAAACGAAAATACACTAGAAGGAATCAATAACAGAATAACTGAGGCAGAAGAATGAATAAGTGAGCTGGAAGACAAAATGGTGGAAATAACTGCTGAGGAGCAGAATAAAGAAAAAATAATGAAAAGAATTAAAGACAATCTCAGAGACCTCTGGGACAACACTAAACGCACGAACATTCGAATTATAGGGGTCCCAGAAGAAGAAGAGAAAAAGAAAGGGTCTGAAAAATATTTCAAGAGATTATAGGTGAAAAATTCCCTAACCTGGGAAAGGAAATAGTTACCCAAGTCCAGGAAGCACAGAGAATCCCATACAGGATAAACCCTAGGAAAAACGCACCAAGACACATATTAATCAAACTAATAAAAATTAAATTCAAAGAAAAAATATTAAAAGCAGCAAGGATAAAACAAAAAGTAACATACAAAGGAATCTCCATAACGTTATCAGCTGATATTTCAGCAGAAACTCTGCAGGTCAGAAGGGAGTGGCAGGATATACTTAAAGTGATGAAAGAGAAAAACCTACAACCAAGATTACTCTACCCAGCAAGGATCTCATTCAGATTCGATGGAGAAATCAAAAGTTTTTCAGACAAGCAAAAACTAAGAGAATTCAGCACCACCAAACGAGCTTTACCACAAATGCTAAAGAAACTTCTCTAGTCTGGAAACACAAGAGATGAAAAAGACCCACAAAAACAAACCCAAAACAACTAAGAAAATGGTAATAGGAACATACATATGGATAATAACCTTGAATGTAAATGGATTAAATGCCCCAACCAAAAGACACAGACTGGCTGAATGGATACAAAAACAAGACCCATATATATGCTGTCTACAAGAGACCCACTTCAGACCTAGGGACACATACAGACTGAAAGTGAAGGGATGGAAAAAGATATTCCATGCAAATGGAAATCAAAAGAAAGCTGAGTAGCAATACTCGTATCAGATAAAAGAAACTTTAAAATAAAGACTGTTACAATGGATAAGGAGGGACACTACATAATGATCAAGGGATCAATCCAAGAAGAAGATATAACAATTATAAATGTTTATGCGCCCAACATAGGAGCACCTCAATACATAAAGCAAATGCTAACAACCATGAAAGGAGAAATCGACAGTAACACAATAATAGTAGGGGACCCACTTACACCAATGGACAGATCATCCAAACAGAAAATAAATAAGGAAACACAAGCTTTAAATGACACAATAGACCAGATAGATTTAACTGGTATTTATAGAACATTCCACCCAAAGTGGCAGAATACACTTTCTTCTCAAGTGCACATGGAACATTCTCCAGTATAGATCACATCTTGTGTCACAAATCAAGCCTCGGAAAATTTAAGAAAATTGAAGTTGTATCAAGCATCTTTTCTGACCACAACGCTATGAGATTGGAAATCAATTACAGGAAAAAAACTGTAAAAAACACAAATACATGGAGGCCAAACAGTGCCCTACTACATAACCAAGAGATCACTGAAGGAATCAAAGAAGAAATAAAAAAATACATAGAAACAAATAACAATGAAAACACAATGACCCAAAATCTGTGGGATGCAGCAAAAGCAGTTCTAACAGGGAAGTTTATAGCAATTCAATCTCACCTCAAGAAACAAGAAAAATCTCAAATAAACTATCTAACCCTACACTTAAAACAACTAGAGAAAGAAGAACAAAGAAAACCCAAAGTCAGTAGAAGGAAAGAAATCATAAAGATCAGAGAATAAATAAATGAAATGGAAATGAAGAAAACAATAGCAAAGATCAATACAACTAAAAGCTGCTTCTTTGAGAAGATAAACAAAATTGATAAACGCTTAGCCAGAATCTTCAAGAAAAAAAAGGGAGAGGATGCAAATCAATAAAATTAGAAATGAAAAAGAAGAAATCACAACTGACACTGCAGAAATACAAAGGATTATAAGAGACTACTACAAACAACTATATGCCAATAAAATGGACAACCATGAAGAAATGGACAAATTCTCGGAAAGGTACAGTTTTCCAAGACTGAACCAGGAAGAATTAGAAAATATAAACAGGGCTTCCCTGGTGGCGCAGTAGTTAAGAGTCCTCCTGCTAATGCAGGGGACACAGGTTTGAGCCCTGGTCCGGGAAGATCCCACATGCTGCGGAGTGGCTAGGCCTGTGCGCCACAGCTACTGAGCCTGCGTGACACAACTACTGAGGCCCACGTGCCTGGAGCCTGTGCTCCACAACAGGGGAGGCCACTGTAATGGGGGCCCCACCCACCGCAGGGAGGAATGGCCCCCGCTCGCCGCAACTGCGGAGGGCCCGCATGCAACAACAAAGAGCCAACGCAGCCAAATAAATAAATAAATAAATAAAATAAATTTTAAAAAAAAAGAAAAGCATTAAAAATATATATATATATATCTTAAAAACGTATATATATAAACAGACCTATCACAAGTAATGAAATTGAAACTGTGATTAAACATCTTCCAACAAACAAAATTCCAGGACCAGATGGCTTCACAGGTGAATTCTATCAAACATTTAGAGAAGAGCTAACACTGATCCTTCTCAAACTCTTCCAAAAAATTGCAGAGGGAGAAACACTCCCAAAGTCATTCTATAAAGCCACCATCACCCTGATACCAAAACCAGAAAAAGACATCACAAAAAAAGAAAATTATAGACCAATATAACTGATGAACACAGATGCAAAAATCCTGAACAAAATACTAGCAAACAGAATCCAAGAACATATTAAAAGGATCATATACCATGAGCAAGTGGGATTTATCCCAGGGATGCAAGGATTCTTCAATATACACAAATCAATCAATGTGATACATCACATGCTATGGCAACTTTTTTTTTTAATACATTTATTTATTTATTTATTTTTGACTGCATTGGGTCTTCGTTGCTGCACGCAGGCTTTCTCTAGTTGCAGCAAGCAGGGGCTACTCTTTCGTTGTGGTGCGTAGGCTTCCCATTGCGGTGGCTTCTCTTTGTTATGGAGCATGGGCTGTAGGCACACAGGCTCAGTAGTTGTGGCGCACGGGCTTAGTTGCTCCACGACACGTGGGATCTTCCCGTCCCAGGGCTTGAACCCATGTCCCCTGCATTGGCAGGTGGATTCTTAACCACTGCACGCTATGGCAAGTTTAATGGAAGAAACTATTAGGTTATTCATGTCCTGAGATTGTATCTTTTCACATAAAAGGATTCAGTAAATGTTTTTAAATAAATGATGTCAAAGTAGACACATGCTAAAGAGACAATCTGTTTTCAAGCGCTTTGTAATAATTATTTTAATGATCAACAATAATTATACTAATTCAAATTATTTTTACCTAGTCATTAGCAATTGGCCAGTACCTTCTGGGGACAAATTATTAGTCAACCTGAAAAAATAACCAAACTGCATTTCTTTAAAAATATTCCATTACTCATATTTTTATGAGTAATTCAGATTGATATTCCTCACAACTGCTCTAGATTAGTAGACAGGTTCTGAAGAGGTAGCAGGAATTTTAAATTTTATAAGTTCATGTCTATGACATGAAAAATGTATGGGATGATGTCATTAATATATCTTAAACTGAACTTAAACTAATTTTACTATCTTTGGTTCCCTTTCCACAAAGTACATTTTAAAGAACAAGAATTGCTCACTATAAAAACATGGTAATAATATATGAATATCATCAAAAGTGTAGAGAAACATTGTAGTTAAAAAGTATTTAGTTGGACTTCCCTGGTGGCACAGTGGTTAAGAATCTGCCTGCCAACACAGAGCACACGGGTTCAATCCCTGGTCTGGTAAGATCCCACACGCCGTGGAGCAACCAAGCCCGTGTGCCACAACTACTGAGCCCACGTGCCACAACTACTGAAGCTCGTGCACCTACAGCCCATGCCCCGCAACAAGAGAAGCCACTGCAAGGAGAAGCCCACACACCACAACGAAGAGTAGCCCCCACTAGCCACAACTAGAGAAAGCCCGTGCACCACAGCGGAGACCCAATGCAGACAAAATAAATTAATTAATTAAATTAAATTAAAATAAAAAGTATTTAGTTGATTATTCTTTAATTTTTATTTCGCCCACAATTTTTCAAGCACTGTAAATGGAACAAAAACATAGGTTCTTAACCTTAGTCAGTCTCATTAAGCCTATGGACACCTTCTCAGAATAATGTTTTTAAATCCATAAAATAAAACGCATAGAATTACAAAGGATGCTGATTATATTGAAATACAGTTATTAAAATTTTTAAATATAACTTTGTGTTATAGTAATAAACATGTTTCTTTTTTTTTCAAGAATGCTTTCACCTTTATTTTTCTTGATATACTCAAGATATAGACATTTCATCCACAAACAGGGTTAAGTGACGTGTGTATGTTTTACATAAACTGGAGGCACAACCATGGCTAAAATAACACTTGGCTCAGCAACTTACATCACTGAGAAGGATCCTGGGAAGTTCATCATAAACATGCTTCTTTAAAAATGCATTAAATAACAAGAGTTAATAACTATCTTAAATTTGAAATAGTGACAAGTATAAATGATATTTGAAGATACCTGAAAAAACTGTAATGTGATACAAAAATATCTGAGTTTTCTTTGGGTGATAGAATTACAAGTATTGCTAATATTACTGTGGTTTATGAACTACGTTCAGAATTGAAGGAAATGCTTTCAGTTAGAGGTTAATGAAAATAAAGATGTTATTGTTTTCCCCATAAAAATCCACAGATTTTCTGAATTATATCCATGGATCCTTTAGGAATCCGTGGATCCCAGGTGAAGAAACTCTGAACTAGTAAGTAGAATAATGAAATATTTAACAAAAATCTTTATTGTATGTCTAACATAAGGAGAAATTTTTAGCCATAAGTAATTTCAAACTTACAGAAATAAAAAGCCTTTTTTAAAAAATAAAATAGTTTATACAAAAAATAAAATAAAATAAAAATGTTAAATCAAAAAAGAAATTTTAAAAAAGTCTTACTCTGGAAACTATATAGGATGATTTGAAGAAAATAAAAAGAAGAATACTAGCTTGAAGGTATTACAGCAAGTATACGTGTGGTGCTAAAACCCTGGACAAATTTTGTAACTGTGAAAAAAAGGAAAAAATTTACAAACAAATCAAAAACAAAGAGCAAATCTGGGAGACACCATAGAAGTTGACAAAACTTTTAACTGGATAAAAAAAAGGTAAAGAAACAAGAGGACTTAAACATTCCAGAACTAGGAGTCCACTGGACAATGCCATTAAAAACATATAAGACTCTTTGGGGCTATTCGGACCCCGAATAGCCAAAGCAGTCTTGAGGGAAGAAAATGGAGCTGGAGGAATCAGACTCCCTGACTTCACCCTATACTACAAAGCTACAGTAACTAAGACAATATGGTACTGGCACAAAAACAGAAATATAGATCAATGGAACAGGATAGAAAGCCCAGAGATAAACCCATGCACCTATGGTCAACTAATCTATGACAAAGGAGGCAAGGATATACAATGGAGAAAAGACAGTCTCTTCAATAAGTGGTGCTGGGAAAACTGGACAACTACATGTAAAAGAATGAAATTAGGACACTCCCTAACACCATAAACAAAAATAAACTCAAAATGGATTAAGACGTAGATGTAAGACTGGACACTATAAAACTCTTAGAGGAAAACATAGGAAGAACACTCTTTGACATAAATCACAGCAAGATCTTTTTTGATCCACCTCTTAGAATAATGGAAATAAAAACAAAAATAAACAAATGGGACCTAATGAAACTTCAAAGCTTTTGCAAAGCAAAGGAAACTACAAACAAGATGAAAAGACAACCCTCAGAATGGGAGAAAATATTTGCAAATGAATCAACAAAGGATTAATCTCCAAAATATATAAACAGTTCGTGCAGCTCAATATTAAAAAAACAGACAACCCAATCCAAAAGTGGGCAGAAGAGCTAAATAGACATTTCTCCAAAGAAGACATACAGATGTCCAATAAGCACATGAAAAACTGCTCAACATCACTAATTATTAGAGAAATGCAAATCAAAACTACAATGAGGTATCACCTCACACCAGTTAGAATGGGCATCATCAGAAAATCTACAAACAACAAATGCTGGAGAGGGTGTGGAGAAAAGGTAATCCTCCTACACTGTTGGTAGGAATGTAAAGTGATACAGCCACTATGGAGAACAGTATGGAGGTTCCTTAAAAAACTAAAAATAGAACTACCATATGATCCAGCAATCCCACTACTGGGCATATACCCAGAGAAAACCATAATTCAAAAAGACACATGCACCCCAATGTTCATTGCAGCACTATTTACGATAGCCAGGTCATGGAAGCAACCTAAATGCCCATCAACAGGTGAATGGATAAAGAAGATGTGGTACATATATACAATAGAATATTACTCAGCCATAAAAAGGAATGAAATTGGGTCATTTGTAGAGACTGTCATGCAGAGTGAAGTAAATCAGAAAGAGAAAAACAAATATCATATATTAACACATATATGTGGAACCTAGAAAAATGGTACAGATGAACCAGTTTGCAGGGCAGAAATTGAGACACAGATGTAGAGAACAAACGTATGGACACCAAGGGGGGAAAGCCGTGGGGGGTGGGGGTGGTGGTGGGGGTGGGGGTGTGATGAATTGGGAGATTGGGATTGACATGTATACACTGATGTGTATAAAATTGATGACTAATAAGGACCTGCTGTACAAAAAAATAAATAAAATTAAATTAAAAAAAATTTTTTTAAACCCTGCTGTATAAAAAAATAAATTAAATTAAATTAAAAAAAAAAACAACATATAAGAGACTCCCTCTTGCGAGAACACCAGAATCACAACTAACTGGTGAACAGTCATCCACAGGAAGACACTGGAACTCACCAAAAAAGATACCCCACATCCAAAGACAAAGGAGAAGCCGCAATGAAACGGTAGGAGGGACGCAATCACAATAAAATCAAATCCCATAACCACTGGGTGGGTGACTCACAAACTGGAGAACAATTATACCACATAAGTCCACCCACTGGAGTGAAGGTTCTGAGCCCCACGTCAGGCTTCCCAACCTGCGGGTCCGGCAACGGGAGGAGGAATTCCTAGAGAATCAGACTTTGAAGCCTAGTGGGATTTGACTGCAGGTCTTCGACAGGACTAGGGGAAACAGAGACTCCACTCTTGGAGGGCACACACAAAGTAGTGTGTGCATTGGGATCCAAGGGAAGGAGCAGTGACCCCATAGGAGACTGAACCAGACCTACCTCTTAGTGTTGGGGGGTCTCCTGCAGAGGCAGAGGGCGGCTGTGGCTCACCGTGGGGACAAGGACACTGGCAGCAGAAGTCCTGGGAAGTACTCTTTGGAGTCCTTCCTATTGGACTCTGCTCCCTCTCAGGGCATGAGAACTCCCCATTCTGATCTCCCAACTCTATTTAATTGAGGTTTCTGTTTAATTATTTACAAAACTTTAAGTGTAAGGGAAATATGAAGCAAAATAAATAGACCAGGGGATTTTCACTATTTTTGACCCTGAAAACAGGGTTCTGGTCTTCATTCCTCTCCTAATTGACTCTGGGAAAATCTTTTCATATTTGGGGTGGCTGTTTTCTAACTGGTAATGCAGACATACCAAAGTTTATGAGTAATTAATATATGTCTACACTACTAACACAACTTATTTGCATATATAACAATCTGCAAACTAAGAAGTTTGTATTACTAGACAATCTCCAACTACCTACCAGCTCTGAGTTTATTATTTTGCTTCTAAATGAGACATTAATTACAGTAAAGCTAACACTGTCCCCACAGACATAGCACAGTGGAAACATCTAGGTAGGAGACTGCTAGGGCAGCTGGTTTCCTGAAGACACAGGAACTGTGAAGCGTGAATGCAGTATGTGGTAGATCCAATAACAAAATCAAAAGTTAGAAAATAATCAGAAATTAATTTGACTAATTAAATGGCCGTTGAGAACACTTTGGTCACTGTAAGACGGCTATGTATATCGGGAATGCTTAGCACATGCAATTAACCTTCCCCCGCTGATATGCGGCTTTTCTGGCTGAGACGAGTCCTTCAGGCTCTCGGGGTTCCCAGCGCACCTTGCGCTGCTCTTGGCGGGAAAGGTGACCCCGACCAAAGGTCAAAAGGCTACTGTCTCGCCTCCGCCGGCTACCGTTGAAGGAAGGCGCAAGCGCATTGGGCAAAGCGCGTGCCACGTCGTGCCTCTCTCCTGGTCGCTGCCGCCGGACCCTCAGACGTTACGTAATACATGTTTGTTTTCTTTATTTCCTTTCTTTCCCTTTTCTTTTATTCTTTTGCTTTTTAATGTCTTTTCCTGTTACCTCCCACCTACTTTTAAGTTTCTTAACGTCTTAACGGCGAAACATTCGGGGGAGGGGGAAAATGTGTACCTACTTATTTTTCACAGAGGTTCTTGAGAATAGGTGAGTTCTGGCCTCTGGTCCAGAATTATCAGGAAAAATTTAAATGTTTACAGTAAATAGACTCTTCTGTGAAGTCTTCTAGATGAATTGTCTGGTTAAGAAAGATAAAATTGGAGCCAAAAATATCGAAACTTATTTCAAAATATCAAAGAATTGAGAAATCAAAATCAGTCCAAAATATCTAGAATATTTTCTGTTGTTCTTTTATTGTTGTTCCACAGAATAAGACAATGTGTTATATCCAGAGCCATGCTCAAGTTCCGGGGAGGAAAGTTAACCTGATTTGGTCATTTTGAAACTACAAATTTAAAACAAAAATTAAAAGATTATTTTAAAGGATTTGGCAGGGGTAGTTTTTCATTACCTACTTGTGCAATGTTGTCAATGTTTGAATACTGTGAAGAAAAATAGAAGATTTTGCTTTTTTAAAAAGGTCTTTTAAAGAGCTTTCTTAATAACCCTTTTATGTGAGGGTTGCTAGTCAAAGGGTTTAAAATTAGCACTTTACTCAAAAGAGTTCTATAGCAAAATGAATCTGTTTTCAAAGATTCCATTTTAAGTTAAAAAACATCCTGTCATTTAGTCACATAAAATTCTGTCTGACTTTACATATAGTAAACCAAATTAGTGATAAAAATAAGATCTGAAGTTAAAGCTTGTATTTGTGTCACAAGGTTGAATTAAAGAAAATACTTTATCAGAGGATGGCCACTGCACAATTGCAGAGAATCTCCATGGTATGATTTCTTGTATTTTTTTATAATCTTGTATTGTACTATATTTTAACTTAGCTAATTTTATTGTTTCTTGAAGTCTCAACTATTTTTATGTTTGAAAGTTAGAGTCAACTCTTTGAGGGTTTAATGATATCAGTAAACTCAATGTTTTAAGAAATGAAGATATTTGCTAAACTAAGTTGAATTAATGGAGAATTCTATTGGATGCTTGATGCATTGTATTAAATTGCTGGTTCAATTTCAGTTCACATTAGGTATCAATGAATGCTATTAGGTTCCTTTGATGAAATTATCACTCATGCAGTCCGCTCCTAGAAAATGAATTTTTATGCCCCACAGACAAACATAAAATTGTCTTCCCTTCACAGATCTTGCATTACAGTTACCTGTGTTAAACCCAGTCAGTGACTAAAGAGAAAATCAGTGTTATCTATCCATGTATTATGCAGTTACAGACAGTTAACCTGCAAGGGATTTCTAACACGATTCTTAAGCATTTTTTGCATGTTACCTTTAGGCTGCTACCCTGCAAACACCCTCACATTTTAGAAGCCACTCTGATTTTGGGGGGACTACTAACTGCTATGGTTAAAAATTCTTTGGGAAAGTACCATGCTTATGCAACAAATTAGATCTACTTTTTTTTTTTAATGAATATCATTTTTGTAACATATAATTATGCTACTTTATAATTCTTTATTTTAGTTATTTATTTTTGGCTGTGTTAGGTCTTCGTTTCTGTGCTAGGGCTTTCTCTAGTTGCGGAGAGCGGGGGCCACTCTTCATCGCGGTGCGCGGGCCTCTCACTGTCGCGGCCTCTCTTGCTGCGGAGCACAGGCTCCAGACGCGCAGGCTCAGTAGTTGTGGCTCACGGGCCTAGTTGCTCCGCGGCATGTGGGATCTTCCCAGACCAGGGCTCGAACCCGTGTCCCCTGAATTGGCAGGCAGATTCTCAACCACTGCACCACCAGGGAAGCCCTAGATCTACTTTTAAGTTCAGGAAGACTGTATTTTTAGTAAATCTAAATAAAATGTTTTAATTTCCCTTGAATTTAGAGTGCGTTGGTATTTCCCAGTAAGATGTCAACTGAGCAGCAGTCTTTAATGTTAGTGAAGAGGCTTCTAGCAGTTTCAATATCCTGCATCACGTATTTGAGAGGAATATTCCCAGAATGTGCTTATGGAACAAGATACCTAGATGGTAATATAATGTTTATTTAAAGACTTTCTTTAAAGATGTTATTTTTATTTTGGCTTGCTCTAAAATGATAATTTTTGACTTAGGGATTTTGTTTTTATAATAACAGCTTTATTGAGATATGATTTGCATATTTAACAATTCACTCATTTAAAGTGCACAATTCATTGATTTTGGGTATATTCACCACAGTCAGTTTTAGAACATTTCATCACCTTAAAAGGAAACCCCATACCCATTAAGTCACTCTCCACTTCCCCCACTTCCCAGTCCTAGGCAACCACCGATCTGCTTTCTGTCTTTATGGATTTGCCTATTCTAGCCATTTCAAATAAATGAAATCATACAATATGTGGTCCTTTGTGACTGGCTTCTTTCACTTGGCATAATGTTGTTAAGGTTCATCCATTTTGTAGCATGGATTAGTACTTCATTTTTTTATGGCTGAATAATATTCCATTATATGAATATACCACATTTTATTTATCCACTCATCAATTGATGAACATTGGGTTGTTTCCACTTTTTGCCTATTATAAATAATGCCACATTCCTGTACAAGTTTTTGTGTGGACATCTAAGTGATTTTTTAAAAAAGTATATTCAATACCTTTGAAAGCACTTAACATAAAAATTTCCCTTAATCTCTCAAGTATAATATCACCTGACATTATTCTTATAATGATGAAGTAAATAGTAAAAACATCCTATTTATAACCTCCTACAGTGGTAGTGTATGTTCTTGTGTTATTTTAAAGAAGTAAAAGTAATGGAGCCAGTTTATACTATAATAATAACTTATTGCCTAGCACATAATGTATACCTAACATTGTACACCAACTCTGTGGGCAATATGTTAAGCACCATGTTATGTATGATATCTTGTTAGTTCACATTACAGACCTATGAGTTAGATAGTATTCCTATTTTTCTGATAAGGAACCTGAGACTGAGAGATCTCGTCCTTTCCTCTATATTACTTGTTGCTTCCTTACAGGGCTCTGATAGCCTGTTAACTTCTTGGCCTTTTACAAGTATTTTACTGGGATAAGAGTCCATAGCAAATATGCTAAGACTCTTGGATAACAATGGCATGAAAGTGTTATATCTAAGTTTCTATAGTTTTTATTTATTTTTTTTCTTTAAATTTATTTATTTATTTATTTATTTATTTATTTATTTATGGCTGTGTTGGGTCTTCGTTTCTATGCGAGGGCTTTCTCTAGTTGCAGCAAGCGGAGGCCACTCTTCATCGCGCTGCGCGGGCCTCTTCACTATCGCGGCCTCTCTTGTTGCGGAGCACAGGCTCCAGACGTGCAGGCTCAGTAATTGTGGCTCACGGGCCTAGTCGCTCCGCGGCATGTGGGATCTTCCCAGACCATTAAAGTGGAAACATTTTTCTACCCATCAACATGCATCCTAATCATTATGATGCCATTTTATAATAAGGATAAAAAGATTATTTGTTTCCACGTAAACTTTCTTCCTTTAATTATATTAACATCAATCATCTGGAAGTTAATTGCCATTAATAATAAACCTGTAATACACAGCTGAAGAAAATAATCTTCATTTAAATTTCTAGTTGTTTGCTAATCTTAAGTAGCTCTATATTTATATCATTATTTTTGCATTTAGATCTGTATGTCAAAATTCTGAAAGAAGATAAGAATTGTCCAGGATCTACACAGTTAGTGAAGTGGTAAGTGAAATACCTAATGAAAGAAAATTATTTTTTCTTAAATCACATTTTTTTGTGCCTTGGATACCTTTAAGTGTTTGACCCAGTTTTAGTGATTCCCTCTTTAACTCTGGATACCATTTTTGCAGGTCTTTGGATTTTTGCATTAAAATTTTACTTTATTTCATGCTCCATGTGAGCAGGCTTCACTTTCCTATTATTGTTCCTCACAAATAGCTGCCAGATATTTTCTGTCTTCCTTTCCTTCCATCCCCTATTGACATTTTATATTTCTGCCACATTGTTTTATTATTTTAAGCTAGTTAATAAGAAGGAAGCTTTAATAATAAAACTGTGTATTATTTAGTAATGAGATAATATGGAGACTTATTAAAAGAACTATTTTCTGGAAGTGCATTCAGTCTAAAAATGAATCCTTGATTATTTTTTAGGATGTTAGGATGCTATGATGCTTTACAGAAAAAATATGTAAGTCGGTATCTCTTTATCCTTTTTTTCTACAGTTTATATTCTACAAATGTAACAGCCGTTACATGTAGTAAAAGATTAACTTAAACTAACTTGGGCATAAGCCAGTCCAAAGCTGAAAATTTGAATATTTTAAAGACTGATTTTCAACTCATTTAAAGCAAACAGAATTAATACTTTACAAATTTTGCCAAGTTTTGGTTGTTAACACTCATTTGTATTAATAACACATATTAACTTACAAAAACTTAATGAATTAAAAAGTCTTTTAAAATAATTTATTCATTAGTTTCACATGCCTTCTATAATCATGTTTATACTAATAATTTAATAAATTATTTCTTCATGAGAGTTCAGAAATAAATTTACATGTAGTCTAGGTTAAATTGTGACAAGCCTTTTTGTATACTTACTTAGCTTATGTTTGTATCAACATATACAAAGAAGTCCAACTCTAAAAAAAATTATGAAAAAGATAAAATTTTATCCATGGTCACCAACCTCCCTCATTAAGACATTATGTATTTAATATTCATTAAATATTGAGTGCCTGCTCTGTGCTAGGCACGTATTCTAGGTAGGATCTGGGTAAGCTAACAATGGTCAACAAGACAAAGAGTGTCCCTTCTATAATGGGAAAATAGTCAATAAAACAAGGAAATTAGATAACATCCAATAGTGTTAACTGCCATTAACATTTTAAGAAAAAGTATGTGGCAAATGGAGAGATGGGGTAACTTTAGATAGGGTAGTCTGAGGAGCTTCTCTGAGGGGGTGATATTTAAGCTGAGACTTGAATTAGAAGAAACCAGCTAGGCATTGATTTTGGGAGAATATTCCTGACAGAGCAGCAAATGCAAAGAGTTGGAGGGGGGTTTGGAGAGTTCAAGGAACAAACAGAAGGCCAGAATGATTAGAGTGTGATGAGCAGCGCAAGAGAGCGGCAGGAGATGAACCTGTGGAGATGGACAGGGCCAGAGCATTCAGAACTGTGTAGGTAAAGAGTTTGGATTTTGGGACTTCCCTGGAGGTCCAGTGGTTAAGACTTTGCTTTCCAATGCAGCGGGTGCGGGTTCAATCCCTGATCAGGGAGCTAAGATCTCACATGCCTCAGGGCCAAAAAACCAAAACATAAAACAGAAGCAATATTGTAACAAATTCAATAAAGAGTTTAAAAATGGTCCACATCAAAAAAAAAAAAAGTATTTAAAAAAAAAAAGAGTTTGGATTTTATTTTAGGTGTAAATAAAGGCCATTTGAAGGTTTTGAGTAGAACTGTAACATCATTTGATTTATATTCTAAATTAAAAGAAAAATCACTCTGAACTACTATTTAGAGAATGTACTGTAGAAGAAGAATAAGATTGGAATTAAGGAGAATGGCACTTAATCCATTACTACAGTACTGATAAAAAATAATGGTGGCTTAGACCAGGATGGCAAAGGAGAAAAATGAGAAGATTCAGGATATATCTGGCAGAACTGACTGGACTTGTTGACGATTGGTTCTAGAGTATAAGGAAAAGATCCAAATCAAGGATGACTCAGATTTTGGCAGATTACTTGAGTGAATGATTTCCTGTGATTCTCTTTTCCTATAGTCTCCAAAGCCTCTTCCCTTTACTAAATGAGCAGGGCCCTGAACTCTCTTTTTTCTCTTTTCAAAATCAGTTCTCATACTGGTAATATTTAATGTGTTATTTCACAAAATATATTTTCCTTGTAACTGGCAGTAATGCCCCTGTTTGCTTAAGTTAGTGATATGAATTTCAGCCTTCAGTAAGTCAACTAGAAATAGATATTTTGGGGAATAGAGAAAGATATCTGAGGTATTGCTTTACCTGCATCATATGAAGTCTATTTAATGCAAGATTATTTTTATTAGGAATAAATTTGAAATAGGACAAAGAATTCTTATGGTCCATCATGCAAAAATATTTTATAGAATAAAAATAAGATTTTTATAAACTACTATGTATAAAATAAATAAGCTGTAAGGATATATTGTATAGCACAGGGAATATAGCCAATATTTTATAATAACTATAAATGGAGTATAACCTTTAAAAATTGTGAGTCACTATGTTGTACACCTGAAACATAATATTTAAACTATGATAATAAAAATTTAATTAATTTTAAAAAATAATAAGATTTTTGTTCTTTGTTATGTTTCAGCTAAGGATGGTTGTTCTAGCTGTAAGTATTTTTAAATTGTATATTCTTTTTTAAAGACTGTCAAATTCAGCCTTGCTTAATTAAATAACATTAAAACCACCTATTGATCATGTCACTTGATACAAACTACTGATCTAGTCAATGGAAAAGTAGCGAATATTTTGAGGGGGTCATTTTGTATTTTGTTTTACTGAATTCATTTACTATTTTAGTCTAAATATCCAATTTAGTTCTCCTTGAATACTTAGCCTCTACAATTTACTAAATTGTAAATTATTTTTAAATAGGTATACACTAATCCAGAAGACCCTCAGGTAAGTATGCTTAAGTTAGTAAAAAAACATAATGCCAAAAAAAAAAAACCATAATGCCTCTAATATCTATAAGTAACATAAAAATATAATATAATAATATCCAGTGCTTTTATCAATGTACTTTCACATATATTTTCAAAATTTTAACCTCATAAAGACTTTTTTGAGGTAAGACAGGGCTTGTATTGTTATCTTTAAACAGATTAATACACTTACTACAAGAGAGATTACGTGACTGAGCCTAGGCCACAAAGACAAACCATTAGAAATAACCTAAATCTCCTGACTTCTGGTTCTTTGCAATATTTTTTAATTATATTCTTTTTTTAGAATTATAAAATGTTTGAGTTTGAGAAAAATAAGATACTCATCCTTAATCTTTGAATATTCACCCCAATCCAGTCACATCTACCTGTTCATCTGACAATTAAAGGAAAGAAAGGGTTATAATAAATGAAAGGGAAAACCAGAGGACAAGAAACAAAGGGGAAAGATCTACTGAGTGCTTACTATTCCTAGGCTCTGTTCTTTGGGGTTTCATGTGCATTATCTCATTTATTCATTATAACCATCATGAGGTAATATATCATTATCATATCCACTTTATAGATGAGGAAACCTAGATACAAGGTTTCCTGTGTAAGGTCATAGTGGCAGAACCAGAATTTGGACCTAAGAAGACCAGTTCATGATCTGAGTGCTTACCCATTACACTATAGCTGTTACAATATAGTGTTTCATTCAGTCGTGGAGAAGCAGATTTTTAAAAAAGAAAGAAAGCTAACCCCATCCCTAAGTGAGCAATGGAATATAAAGAAAGCAATAAAACTATTAGAGCTTCAAGAGAGCTAGGAATGTCTTTTCTTTGATACTACAAATTAAGCCTACAATTAATGCTTAATATATGCCCATGGTGACAAAATCATATGGGCAAAGGCTATGAATTATTTGATTGCTCAGAAACTAACTGTTCAGAAAGTGTACAGAAAATGTACATGTGAAGATGTTTTATAGTTGCACATTTTTTCTTTCAGTAAAAGAGCAACATTGCTGATGCACTAATATTTATTGAATGCTTAGTGTGCCAGATACTTTATTAAGGGCTGTATATAAATTATCCCATTTGATAAATATTCATAGGCACCAATGAGATAGGTACTATTTTCAACCCCTTTTATTAGCTGGGGAAACTGAGACTTAGGAGGCTTAAATGACTTGCTTGTGGTTACCAAGGATTGAAGCCCTGTGCTTAGCCATTCTGTTAGAGGAAGAGATGTGCTGCCTCCCTCACCTGCCTGCTGAGTTCCTTCTCTCTGGTATATAAAACATACATTGCAATGACTGGGGGAATAACTATCTCTCCAACACTGAAGCCCCAAATCCCAGACCCTGGGAATTGACTATTAGGACTGGAAAGTTTCAATGGACGAATAGGGATTAACATGCAGAAAAAATTATTAAATAAATGGTGAGTCATACAAAAGCTATATATAGCTACTTGGCCACGGGTACTGTATATCAGATTCATAACTGCAGTATTTTCTATTTAAGACAATTTCAGAATGTTACCAGTTTAAATTCAAGTACACCAGTAATGGACCAATCATGGACTTCATGAGGTATTGTTCTATAGTTTTCTTTTTGTATTACAGATTACCACTTATTCATATTAATACTATATACCTAAACTTCAGGAATAATTCTGAAACTTCTCAAACATCCCCAATTAACCATCAAGGATACAAAATATCCTTGGAGTGGCTGCAGGCCAGAATTCTGTGGCTAATTATATACTGTTTTGATTGTGAAACAGAGCCAAAGAGTAGGAAAGCGACTGTATGCTTAAGTGATTAGAAATACAATAAAGGGCTTCCCTGGTGGCGCAGTGGTTAAGAATCCGCCTGACAATGCAGGGGACACGGGTTCGATCCCTGGTCCACAAAGATCCCACATGCCGTGGAGCAACTAAGCCCGTGCGCCACAACTACTGAGCCTGTGTTCTAGAGCCCGTGGGCCACAACTGCTGAGCCCGCGTGCCACAACTGCTGAAGCCTGCGTGCCTAGAGCCTGTGTTCCACAAGAGAATCCACCACAATGAGAAGCCCATGCACCACAACGAAGAGTAGCCCCCACTCGCCGCAACTAGAGAAAGCCCGCACGCAGCAATGAAGACCCAGTGCAGCCAAAAATAAAATAAATAAATTTTTAAAAATTAAAAAAAAAAGAAATACAATAAAAGTCCATCATTTGTTTCCTTTAAACATCTTGTATAAAATGCATATTAATTTAATATATGTAAATTAGTTTATAATAATAATATTAACAGTGATATTAATTTTTATAATAGTGGCATTAAAACACATTATATCACAATTTTTAACTTAACAACTTAATGCTTTAATGGGAATAAGAATCTCAAGTAGTAAAATGTGAAGTTATGTTATTAGAAGCCATGGGTGCTATAAAAGAAATTAATGTGATTCTCTTCCAGTAAAAACCAAATCAGTGAATCTAGTATGTCATCTGCTGACACCAAGAAAGCAAGTATTCTTCTCATTCGCAAGATTTATGTTCTAATGCAAAATCTGGGACCTTTACCTAATGATGTTTGTTTGACCATGAAACTTTTTTACTACGATGAAGGTACTATTTCCAGTTCATCCTGTTTCAGTTGGTATCTGTATATTTTCTTGTCATTGAAACAGTTTCCATCCCAAATGTTTGTAAGCACCTAAATTGTTATATATATTTTTGAAATTATAAAATTTACATTTAATATCAGTATTTGAAAAAATATACACAACTTCTCCAGTGGTCTGAACATGTCCACGTGAAGTTCAACCTCATTCATAACTAAGGAAGTGAAACAATGAGATACCATTTTTCAGTTATCGGATCAGTAAAACTTGTAAAATCATTGTTGGCAAGGGTGTGGGGGTAAGCAGGTACTTTTATATACTCTTGAGGGAATGTATATAGGTGCCATGTAACATTTTAAGAGGACAGTTTGGCAGTATCAAAATTTGGCACATTCTCTTTAATCCAGAAATTCTGTAGCTAGAAGAGTATCTTGGGAATATACTTAGACAAACTTGCAAGGTTATATGTTTATGAGGATATTCATAATGTATTGGTTAAACTAGGAACAAACTGGAAACAACCTTGAGTTGTTTATTGGAGGACTGAGTAAATAAATTATGGTGCGTCTATATAGTAGTGCTGTGCAAGCTATTTAAAAGAATGTGCTGATAAATTGTTATCCAAAGAATATTAAAAACAGATTAAAAAGTGATGTTAAAGGGCTTCCCTGGTGGCGCAGTGGTTAAGAATCCGCCTGCCAATGCAGGGGACACAGGTTCGAGCCCTGGCCCGGGCAGATCCCACATGCCGCGGAGCAACTAAGCCCGTGCGCCACAACTACTGAAGCCCGCGCGCCGTGCTCCGCAATAAGAGAAGCCACTGCAATGAGAAGCCCGCGCACCGCAACGAAGACCCAACGCAGCCAAAAATAAAAATAAATTAAATAAATTTTTTAAAAAAAGTGATGTTAAAAACAGCTAGGTACAGAAGAGTATGACCTCGTTTGTGTTTTTTAAGGAGATATACATGTATTAATTATATAATGTAAATATTTATTATATATTTATTATATAAATATATAACATATATACTTTACATGCATCGTATCTTCTAGAAGAACATAAAGCATCAACAATAATAACTAACATTTATTGAATACTTACTCTGTGCCAGTTCTGTTCTGAGCATTTTACAGACTTTAATACCACAGTGACCCTATGAGGTAGGTACTAGTATTTACCCCACTTGACAGATGAGAAAACCAAATCAAGGATGACAAGTAGTTTCCTCAAGGTCACATAGTCAGTCAAGTGTAGGGAAAAAAGTTTACCTTTAAGGAATAAAATAGGAACTTGGAGATAGTAGGAGAGTGATTTTTACTTTTTATTATATGTCCTTCTATACTATTTGAAATTTCTTTAATCTGCATATATTTTATAATAATAAAAATTAATGTATTTTCTTCAATTTCATGAACAGCACAGTTTATACTTACTTTTCTGCAGTTACACCCCCAGATTACCAACCTCCTGGTTTTAAGGATGGTGATTGTGAAGGAGTGATATTTGAAGGGGAGCCTATGTACTTAAATGTGGGAGAAGTCCCAACACCTTTTCACACCTTCAAAGTAAAAGTGACCACTGAGAAAGAACGAATGGAAAATATTGATTCAGCTATATTATCACTAAAACAATTAAAAACACCACTTAAAAAAATTCTCATGGACAAAGATGATTTCGAAGATGAACAGGAGCATTACGTAAGTGTAAGTATATTCAAAGAGTTATGAAGAACAATAGTAATGAATGTTTGATTCAATTCTGAGGACTTTAATAGCTATAAATATTTATTACAATCATAAACTCAAGTTTGGAAGGGACCTTAAAGAAGGTTAAGGTTTGTGGTTTTAAAGCTTTTTACCTGGATGCAAACAACATTATTCTCAGAAATTTAAAACACAACTATTGTAAATGAAGTAAGGAATGGTCCTGGAGGCCCAGCCACTCACCACCTCACCTACCCTCATGGTGGACTCTGAGGAAACCCCTTGGTCTGGAGCGTAATTTGAAAACCACGGAATTCCCTGGTGGTCCAGTGTTTAGGACTCAGTGCTTTCACTGCCAGGGCCTGGTTTCAGTCCCTGGTTGGGGAACTAAGATCCCGTGGCGTGGCCAAAAAAAAAAAGAAAAGAAGACCACTGAACTACTCCAATCCCCCAACTAATGCTGGAATCTTTTCTACCATACAACACCCCTGTTAAGTGCTCATGCTTGAATTTCTTCAGGGCCTGGAAGGTCAGTGTCCTGAAGCAGCCTGGAAGTTCCTGGAAGGCAGGAAAAGTGTCTTATTCATCTTTTTAATCCTCCTGTCCCTAACGCTTAGATTTTTTTTTTTTTTTTTACAGTTTTAAAATTCTTTCGTAGTTACATGTTTCATTAATCGTGTCTGAGAAAAGTCATTGACTTTCATTTTGTACAGCGTTATTTTGTAAGGACAAGATACAGTGACAACTTCCAAGCTTTTTGCATATCAGAGCTGAAACTGAAATTATCTCCATAATTGAATTTTCACTTCTTATTTGTAATAAGTTTATCCTTAGGAGGATACTTTCATAGTGTTTGATCACAGATGAGTTTGGGCATTGCTATCACTCAATAACGTTAAGCATCTGTCCTAACGCTTAGATTTACGGAATGCATTCTCCGTATTGGTTGAATGAATGGATGAATTGAAGTATAAAAAAAGCTTTTTTTGTTATAGCCTCACTCCCAGAAAATCTTTCATCATTAATACAATTGTTCTTTAATCTCATCTTTGTTGTTTTCTCTTGTCTCATTTTATTCTAAATTATGACCACAGTTCTTATGTATAGAGACTGACTATTCTGATTTAGGCTCTGTGGCCACATCCTTACAAGTAGAAAATTCAGTTTTTAACGAATTCAGTCAAAGAAGAAGGAATCTTCTTCCTAAAACCTAAATCCCAGTCTTGCCTTATAAACAAATATGGCTGGGATTTATGAAGTGTTCTTTAAAATATTTAAAGCTCTTTGACAAATGTCACAAAGGCAATAATAATTATAGACATTAAACCTTTGCTATTTCTACCATACCATAACTGTGCTTATCCTTCCCCAACTCCCTGAAGAGGGTTGGGTCATATTCAGAGTTTATGCTAATATCTATACAGAAATTCCAGAGCTACAGAAGTGGTAGATTGTTGTGTGACCATGTCTAATTCAGTGCTCTCAAACAATAGTAAGATCTAAGTGTTCTTAGAACCATCATACATTTTTGAGAAAGTTGTATATTTTTATCATCTGCCTTAAAGCAACCCTGCAAAGTAAAAAAAATAGGATTTTATACTTTGGATAAATAAGTTGCCTTATTATAGTAATTATAGGGCCACTTTATTTCTAGCAAGTGTAAGGTCGTTGTAGTGTTATGTTATATTTAACCTTCACATAAAACAAATTTGTTCATAAATATTCTACCCAGTTGTTTTAGTTTCTTTTTGAAATGTGTCCATTTTCTCCTTCATGTAATTATGTAGGGTGATTTTGACATTGAAACTAAAAGGGAAGAGCAGAAAAAAAACCCTGGATCTTCTGAACTTGGAGGTGAGGAGTTAATGAAAATGTAAATTAATTCACTTCCAATTCAATTTTATACCATTTTAACTTTTTTTTTTTTTTAACAGAACCAGGTGTAGTTTGTGAAGAAGATGAAACTATGAGGTCTAAAGAAAGTCCAGATCTTTCAATTTCTCATTCTCAGGTATAAATTTGACAGTTCTATCTCACTTCTAATTTGATTTTTTTCAAAAGACAGGTGCTTATATGCTTATTTAGTTATTTCTCAGATTTTCTTATATTCTAGGTCTTTTAGAAGAAAATTAGGTATTAAGAATGCTTATTAATAAAATTCGAGAATTATACGTTGAAAAGTTTTGAGTATATTATTGGTTGATTTGTTCAGTAATGAACGTAAATACTGTTCAGAGAATCTCAGAATTTCAGGCTAAATAAAATCTTAAGCAATTATTAACTCCACCACCCTTTGTATTTACAAATGGACTATATAATACATTTTTGTTGCCTTGGAGCAGAACATGTTTAATTTTGTTTTCTACACACAGTAAAATACTGAAATAACATTTAGATAAAATCAACATGAAAATAATGGGACTGATGGTTGTCTGCCTTCCTTTGCGCAGCCCTTCTCCGATGGGGGTGGGCTGAAGTTCTTATCTTCTGGAAGAGTGGTGCCTAGTGATAATTTGGGACTTTCTGAATTCAGTGAATGGTCAATTGTGTACAGTGTCAGTTTCACTATCTTTACCTTTGCACTTTTTATGACAGTAAGAACCAACACAAAATTATTGGTTTTCATTAACTCAACATAGCAAGACCCTAAATTTTATGTGATTGAATTTTTGACCCCCATTATTGTTATGAAAAACTTTTGTTATATTATTTTATGTGGTTTTGTGTAATTATTTTCTTTTCTAGGTTGAGCAGTTAGTCAGTAAAACATCTGAACTTGATGTGTCTGAAAGCAAAACAAGAAGTGGAAAAATCTTTCAGAATAAAATGGTAAAAGCATCTCTTTAGATTTGTTTTTCATTCTAACCTTGTAATTTCCCCCCATATTTGAGTTTATTTTGCTTTTAATACTTCATTTATTGGACCAACGTTTGGTAAGCACATACTACGTGTCAGGTACTTTACTAGGTGCTGGAGGTGTAACTTGCTCTTAGATGAAAGTCTAGTAATTGGAGGTCAACAAGCAGTGATACAGGGCCATAATAGCAGTCTGAATAGGCTACATAGAGGCACAAAGGAAAGAATGGTTAATTTTACTGAAGGTACAATAGAGAGCGGAGGGACTTCCCTGGTGGCGCAGTGGCTAAGAATCCACCTGCCAATGCATGGGACAAAGGTTCGAGTCCTGGTCCAGGAAGATCCCACATGCCCCAGAGCAACTAAGCCCGTGCACCACAACTACTGAGCCTACGCTCTAGAGCCCGCGAGCCACAACTACTGAAGCCCGCGTGCCTAGAACCCATGCTCTGCAACAAGAAAAGCCACCCTAATGGAAAGCCCGCGTGCCGCAACGAAGAGTAGCCCCCGCTTGCCCCAACTAGAGAAAGCCCACGTGCAGCAATGAAGACCCAACGCAGCCAAAAATAAATAAATTTATTTTTTTTTTAAATAGAAAGGGGAATCCAGGAAAGGCTTTGAAAAGTGATGCTATCATCCAGACTCCCAAGGAAATTTCCTAGAACACCAAACTGTTCCCATGTTCTATCTTGTAAATGGACTATCTTGTTAATAAGACATTAAAAATGACTGTTTTATGTATATCTTACATAAAGTGAATCTCTTATTTTTTAAGAAAAAAACCCCCACTGCTTTATTTTAGTTTTTGGTATGAGTTGTACTGAATAGAAATTTGTATTTTATTTAGACCCTTAAGTTACTCTCAAAGGTTCAGAGGTGAAGAAAAAGCATTCTGTAAAATGTAAGGAAACAAATAGCACACTCTAACAGTGGTATGCTGGAGCATTTGTTTCCAACTCTTTATTCAGTGACATCATGTTGACAGCTTGAAACTGGACATGATGAGAGTATTCATAGCATGGAAATCAGCAAATGCCTCAACTCAGGATTTCTTTCTCCCAGAGAACTGTTTGTTAAACATTTACCAGAACACCACTGATGACAGTGCCATTTTTAGGTATCCTTTTTTTTTTTTTAATTAATTTATTTATTTTTGGCTGTGTCGGATCTTCGTTGCTGTGTGCGGGCTTCTCATTGTCGTGGCTTCTCCTGTTGCGGAGCACGGGCTCTAGGCGCGCAGGCTTCAGTAGTTGTGGCACGTGGGCTCAGTACTTGTGGCTTGCGGGCTCTAGAGCGCAGGCTCAGTAGTTGTGGCGCACAGGCTTAGTGGCTCTGCAGTATGTGGGATCTTCCTGGGCCAGGGCTCGAAACCGTGTCCCCTGCATTGGCAGGCAGATTCTTAACCACTGCACCACCAGGGAAGCCCCTAGGTATCCTTTTTTTCCACATTCTCGATGGGAAGTTAGAACTGGTAGAAGGCAGCATTCAAACTAGTGTGCTGAGAAAAGCAAGAGATAAAAGAATTTCAAAAATTACTACCTCTAGCAGCAAAATGTTCTTCCTAGGCAGCTTCTTTAGGATGAGTATCCTTTACTATCCTTTACTCCACCAAAGTACTCCTGTATTTGAGAATAATGACTGAATTATGGTTAGAAAAGGGCAGGAAATGAAAATATTTAATAATATATATACTAAGGAAGTTATCATTGAAAAGTGCATTTCAAGCATCAGAAAATAAGTATGTACTTTTAGAGAATAATACTATGACAGCTAATAATTTGTCACCATCTAATATTCATTTTAAAAACTGCATATGTAGCATTATTCACAATAGCCAAAAGGTGGGGAAAAAAACCTAAATGTTTGTAACAGATGAATGGATAAACAAAATGTGGTATTTATACAATAGACTATTATTATTCAGCCATAAAAAGGAATGAAGTACCAGTACGTGCTACAACTTGGATGAACCTTAAAATCATTATGTTAAGTGAAAGAACCCAGTCACACACACACACACACACACACACACACATACACTCTCTCTCTCTCTCTCTCTCTCTCTATATATATATATATATATATATATGTATATATATATATATATATATATATTATATGGTTCCATTTATATGAAAGTCCAGAATAGGGATTTGTATAGAAACAGAAGGTCTTAATGCTGGCGGGAGGATGGGGGAATAGGGGAGTGATAGCTATAAGGGTACAGGATTTCTTTTTGGAGGATGAAAGTGCTGTAAAATTGACTGTGGTGATGGTTGCACAACTCTGTGAATATACTTAAAATCACTGAATTTTGTACACTTTTAAATGGATGAATTGTATGGTATCTGAATTATATCACAGTAAAGTTGTTTTTTTAAAAACCGCATATAGCTGCCTGCGGTTGAAAAAGCATGTTGGTTGTTCTTTGAGAAAAAACCAATTAGTAATTATTCTATCTTTGTGGAGGCTAATGGAAATCAACAAGTAAAATCTTCTAAGGAAAATCGGAAGAGAAGTCAGCTTAAATCTGCGAAAACAGTAAGTCTTATAATAATATATAGGCTGAATAAAATAGCAAGTATCAGAATATCATTACTATAGATTAAATTTAATGATAAATATGATTATATTCCTGGATATACCTCAGAGCTCTGGTACCCAAATCTTGTTTAAATATATTTGATTCTAAAAAATGGGGTGATTTTAAAATAAAATATGCTATGTGGTTTATTAATTTTTCCATGTAAACATTTACTATCTTATTCCATGAATGATTTGAAATAGTTGGAGGAATTTATAAAATAAAAATCAATGTCAGGGGACTTCCCTGGTGGCGCAGTGGTTAAGAATCCGCCTGCCAATTCAGGGGACACAGGTTTGATCCCTGGTCCGGGAAGATCCCACATGCCGCAGACCAACTAGGTCCATGCGCCACAACTACTGAGCCTGCACTCTAGAGCCCGCGTGCCACAACTACTGAAGCCCGCACGCCTAGAGCCTGTGCTCCGCAACAAGAGAAGCCACTGCAATGAGAAGCCCGCACACCGCAACTAGAGAAAGCCCACGCGCAGCAACAAAGACCCAATGCAGTGAAGAATAAATAAAAATAAAATAAAATTTTAGGGCTTCCCTGGTGGCGCAGTGGTTGAGAATCTGCCTGCCAATGCAGGGGACATGGGTTCGAGCCCTGGTCTGGGAAGATCCCACATGCCGCGGAGCAACTACGCCCGTGAGCCACAATTACTGAGCCTGCGCGTCTGGAGCCTGTGCTCCACAACAAGAGAGGCTGCGATGGTGAGAGGCCCGCGCACCGCGATGAAGAGTGGCCCCCACTTGCCGCAACTAGAGAAAGCCCTTGCACAGAAACGAAGACCCAACACTGCCAAAAATAAAATAAGTAAATAAATAATAAAAAAAAAAAAGAAAGAGTGGCCCCCACTTGCCGCAACTAGAGAAAAAGCCCTCGCACAGAAACGAAGACCCAACACAGCCTAAATAAATTAATTAATTAATATTTTTAAAAAATGGAGTATCATTAATAATAACTAAGTATTAAAAATGCTAAAAAAAATTAAATAAAATAAAAATTTAAAAGATCTATGTCAGGAAAAATATGAATAGAATGAGAAAATGAGAGTACAAGAATATTCAGGCCATTTTATTTATATAGAATTAAAACTGGGCCACAGATTTGATCTGAGCTTTCTAGAGAAAGTAGAAACAAGATAAGTTACCAAATCCACGTGTTCTCTAATAATATAGCATCTCCTCCTAGTACCTTAGAAGAAAGGAAATTTTCTTGACCTAAATCTTGTAACAGTTGTCTTATATTTGGAACCTTATTTTACCAAATCAGATAATGTATTTGTCATTTCTGAGATAAATATTTATATTTTTTCAACCAGAATTTTTATTATTAGTAGTAGGTTAAAATTAGATAACTGAAAACTTAAGATTATTTTTAGAAATCAAGTGTTAAAGGGGTAATCTCAAAAATATACTAGTTGGTTAATACTGTTTTCAATTTATATATCTTAAGAAGAGAATGGAATAACCTGATATATTAGGTTCTTTAATTTTTTCCCCAGTATATTAAGCCTTGATTTTTTTCTGCAAAATCATAATCCAATTTGTATCATTAGTGAGTTTTACCAGAAAAATAAAACTTTGATAACTCAGAATCTTGTTAGCAATTTTCCTAATTCACCCTCCCATTCATTCAAGGGTGCATTGAATTTCTAAAATCTATCAGGCACTGCTAAGCACCATATACAAAAACAAAACATGATTTAAATCTTACATGATGCCAAAGTGGAATGTTTCTCTATTTGCTGCTCATTTTTTAATCTTTCCCCCCTCATTCCCCTCAAAATATTTTACTATTTTGAGAACATAATGTCAAATCTATCTTTCTAACTATTCCAACATCCCTAATGAAAATCTTATACTTTGTAAGGCTATACTTTCAGCAGCCATCAGGATATATAAATATGTCAATAATAAAATTTACCTACTTTTAGAGAACCCAGCTAGCGTATCTTAGGAAATGGTATGTTAGTTACAATTTTTTAAAAGAAGAAAGGAAAGAAGGAAGCAAGGGAGGGCCCTCAGAGACATGAAAAAGCTCGAAATTTAAAGACATTTAAACTGGAAAGTATCTATTCTTAGTAGTTGTTTTCTTTTGACAGGTCCTTCATCACTTTGATTCTTCTAGTCAAGAGTCAGTGCCAAAAAGAAGAAAGTTTAGTGAACCAAAGAAAAATACATAAAAAAATTTTTTTCTGCATGTTTGCAAAGTTCTTCACAACATTTAAAGGACATTATATTACTGTTTTAAGGTGTGTTTGCCCTACCTCTGAAAACTTACATGTAGTCTTAAGCAGTTAGTACACTAAAATTAATCCTTAGCTGACTATCATATTGTGATCCTTAATCTTATCTGAGACAAACTCAGGAGAACTTTTGAGTAAAAAGTACCAGTGTCATAATTTATTCTGTGAATTATCTACTCAATATTGATCTATCTTCCATTTTGGTGGACACTTCCTTTTAACATATATTAACGTTTAAGGTCCTCTAAAGCCATTTTTTGAAGTAAATAATGTTTATTTTGGTATTAACTTTTGATAGTAATTCACTTTTTACTTATGTTAAAACTATACAATTTAACTGGCTATGTCTGTCATGTTATTAAAACAATGTTCTTCAGTACTTTGATATAGTGTATTAACATGATAATATATAATGTACAATTAAAAAGTGGTGCTTTAACTTTTTTAACATTTTTTACTACAAGACAAAATGATTTTAAAGTCTGGCATTTTTGGCAGCATAAATAAAATATTGTTCAGCATCTAGACTCTTTCATGGCTTCCAATTTTTATTTAAATAGCAGAAAATTTTTAGGCACTAATTTTGAGATCATTTCAGTAGATGTTACTTTGCAAGAGTTGAGCACACTTTCTAGAACTTCTGAGTGGTAGTGAAAGATACTGTGCTTTTAGTGAGAAACCTGGGACCCAGTTCCAGACTTGACTGTTTTCTGCGCTCTAGAAAAGGAAAGCTTAAAACTTGGTCTGTTTGCCTCTTGCATTTTCAGCAGCCATATTCTAAAAACATACATTATCCATGGGCTTGCCAGTAACAAGCACTAATACAGAATGTTAGAATGAATGCTATGGTAGAAATGTGCCTATCCTGTTTAATGTAAACCAAGTAAACGTCCACAAACTGACCCAGATCGGGTTTTTCTGGAACAGGAAAGTTAGGGATAAGCTAATTGTCGAAAACAACCAATTTTTAAATGTTTATGTATTCTTAGCTCTATTGGATCCCAACCCGTCTCACCTAATTGTCACAGTATACACTGCTACAGTAACACACCTGCTACACTGAGGTTGACCAACAGAAATCTTTGTAGATCGGCAGCTGGTGATAGCTCACTGAACGCTTTGATTGGCCGGTTTAATGGGGGTGGGGAGCGCAGCCCTCTTTCCTTTCTCTACCAAGGTTCCTTCATTGGATTGACCAGCTGTCAGGTTGAGCCCAAACCTGCCTCCTTTTGGTGGTGTTTGTCTGGATCGCAACGCAATAGCCGGGCGGGGGGAGAGCCTCCCCTCGTAAGCTCCGATTGGCTGAACTCAACCTTGGAGGTTTCTGATTGGTCCAATGAAGAAACACCAAGGTAGGTTGCCTAGTGATCCTGAGGAAGCTGATGTGTTATTCCTTCTCTGCATCGAAGGATCAGGAAGTTTGTTCTCTCTGCGTGGCTGAGAAGTTTTTCACCTACTCGGACGGGGGTGGGGGGTGGGGGTGGGGACAGGTGTCCCCCTGAAATAGAGCGCAAGCTGCAGCCTGAGTTTGGCCGTAACCCAGGAAGTAACGTCAGGTAAGCAACGGGGGAAATATCAATACATTTTCTAACGTCGAAAAAAAAAAAAAACCTCCAAATTTTTCATTTTGTGGGGAGAGGGAGGTTTTTATTTATTTAATTTTGGGACCCTTGGGAGTTTTTTTTCAAATAGGGTCTTTAGTAAATGTCCAAGGGCGATTAATTTTTCAAAGAAAATGCCCCATTATTTTTTTGCCCTGAAGATTTAGTTTCTTGGACTGGATTAGGATATAAGCTCTATTTACCGTGCCAGATAGGGTTAGTGCCCTTAAGCATTTATTTCATGCTTCTCTTCCTCTTTCACTCTTCTTCCCACCTCCCGCCAAGAATTATTTGAAATATAGCCTTGTACAAAGAATCTTTTGTAAGTCACTTCATTTGTATTTCTTTTTTAAATGTTTACATGCATTTCTGAGTATTCATTTTAATCGGTATATATTTATCGAGCAGTTACAACGTTAAAGACATTGTGCTAGTTGCTATGGAGAATATAAAAACCCAAGAAGACAATATCCCTGCCCTCAAGAAGTTTACAGTTGAGAGGCAGCCATACCAAAAGAAAGACTATAATAAATACTTTAAAGGAAGTAAGTATAAATAAAGTTGTGTGAAAGTACAGCTGAGGAGAGACCTATTCTGGCTATGGGACATACGGGTAATGGAGAAGCAGATTCACTGAAGGCTTTACAGTGAGTCCTCAATAGGACTTTGAAGAATGTGTAGAATTTAGAAAGGAAGGGAAAAGGGAGAGAAATCCAGCCTGTACAAAGGAGAGAGGTGGAAGGCATGGACATGTTTCAGAAATGGTTTAACAGTACATAATTGGGAGTAATGGAAGATGTTGCTAGAAGATAGAATGGGATCCAGTCACAGAGGCTCTTGAATGCATTCTTTTGATCTTGAAAAAGCTATTTTCAATAATTGCTGATTTAAAATATTTATTGTATTTCATCTTAAAAAATGACATTTAGATTTATCTAAAGTATGCTAACTTTAAACTTTATCACACATGGTAGTGCAATTTCTCTTGACTGTAGATTTTTAAAACAACTATAGTGCATGGTATAAAAGGGCTTGTGCTCTGATTTTTTTTGTACTTTAGAAAGAATCTGCTAATCTTTTAACATTCTCTTGCCAGTGCTTTTTGTTGCCAGCTGTTTGTGTATTTGCAAGGTGGCTAGCCTAGGGATAGAGATGAAAGTTTTCTAGCTATATGGAATTACTACACACGATCTTCTGAGTGTTATCCTCTAGACTGGTAATCTCCAAAGTGAATGCATGAAATGAGTCTTTAGGGTTTGGGAAGGAAATATTGGAACATATATTTCTATTTAGTTTTTCTTAATTTTTTTAACTTTTTTTTGTATGTTTTATAATGAACTTGAATATTTATAGAAATTGCACATAAATTACTGTATGCTCTTTGGAGCTGGATGCTCACAATTTTTTGCTGTTCCATATTATTTAACTTGGGGAGAATCCATTTTGTGAAAGGATCACAATGATTATGTGATTAGGTTATTCACAAGAAATCAGCAGGCTTAAAAGTCGGTCCTTTCTACTGGTCTTTAGAATTAATGATTTGATTTCTTGTCAATGCCTCCAGTGGAGTTCAACCTATTGTACTTTGGAAAAGATATTGTTATCCACGTAATTTTTTCTGGTCATTACTCTTTCCTTTATTGAAGTTTGTAAATATTTCTTACCTGTATACATTTTTAGTATGCATGTATGAATATCTAGATGTTTATTTACATAAGCACACATATAGATATTTTTTCATCACCCCCTCCAGAGACAGGTAAGAATGACCACTTTAACTCACCGGGCCCGTCGTACAGAAGTAGGGAAGAACTCTGAAAAGAAGGTGGAAAGTGAGGAAGACGCTAATCAAGACAGAAGTCAAGACAATGAGGACACTGAAGACTCTAAGGATATCCGCCTCACGCTTATGGAAGAAGTATTGCTCCTGGGACTAAAAGATAAAGAGGTAATGCAATTGGATTTGCTAGACTGTCTCAAAGACTTAAATACTGGAATGTTTTTAGGAAGTAATCTGATAAAATATTTTCATTAATACTAAATTGGCCTTAGAATTGTGCTTCAGCCATCTGGGGGATGGGGGAGTTTGGGAGTGTGGTTGATACTTGGAGGGTAAAATCCAGAAGTATAATTACTTGAAGTATAATTTAATTACAAAATTACTCCAGAATTTTAGAAGATATAACACAGTGTAAAGTGTTTGTACTTGTAGTTTCCCAAGTGAGATTGATGGTGAAATAACCTCTTATTAAACTAAGAAAGAGGGCTCACACATTGAAGTCTTCTTGAGCTTTGGGGAGAAAAGTCTTTTAAATGAGAAGACAAGGAACATGTATGATTAGCTGTCTTACAAAAATAAACAGGGGTTGGTTTCTTATAATACAGTAAGAATAACTTTTATTCTATACTGTGTGTCTTTATTTTTATTTTTATTAGTGGTTTTGGACAAGCAGAACAGCTATTTTTTAAAAAAATATTTATTTATTTATTTGGCTGTGCCGGGTCTTAGTTGCAGCATGTGGGATCTTTGTTGCCACGTGCAGGTTTTCGTTGCCGCGTGCGGGATCTTTAGTTGAGGGCACGTGGGATCTTTAATTGCAGCATGAAAACCTAAGTTGTGGCCTGTGGGATCTAGTTCCCTGACCAGGAACCTGGGCCCCTTGCACTGGGAGCGAAGAGTCTCAACCACTGGACCACCAGGGAAGTCCCTCTATTCTGTGGATTTTTAGAAGTTAAATATCAACAATTGATGAGGATTATTTTAGAAAATGTTTTTTTTTTTTTTTTTTTTTTTTTTAGAAATTCACGTTCTTTTATTTATTTATTTATTTATTTATGGCTGTGTTGGGTCTTCGTTTCTCTGCGAGGGCTTTCTCTAGTTGTGGCAAGTGGGGACCACTCTTCATCGCGGTGCGTGGGCCTCTCACCATCGCGGCCCCTCCCGTTGCGGAGCACAAGCTCCAGACGCGCAGGCTCAGTAGTTGTGGCTCACGGGCCCAGTTGCTCCGTGGCATGTGGGATCTTCCCAGACCAGGGCTCGAACCCGTGTCCCCTGCATTGGCAGGCAGACTCTCAACCACTGCGCCACCAGGGAAGCCCTAGAAAATGTTTTAAAATTAATTACAGCTTTCCCTTTTTTTCTAATTTTTCCCTTATTAACAGAACATCTATTTTATAATGAAATTAGTGGAGATAGCAAATCTTGTGATACAACCAAATATTTTCTTGGCTTTTCTACTAGTGGTATACATTATCCTTCACTTGTCATTTAACTTTTTATTGTGTTTTCCCATCACTTTCTTCGCTAATGAAGAGGTTATAAAAATATACAAATAGGGGCTTCCCTGGTGGTCCAGTGGTTAAGACTCCACGCTTCCAAAGTAGGGGGCGAGGGTTTGATCCCTGGTTGGGGAACTAAGATCCCACATACTGTGCAGTGCAGCCAAAAAAAAAAAAGGATATACAAATAATATTTTAAACAATCTACTTCCTTTTAAAGAAGACTTTGGTGAGTACAAAAAGAGGCATATTTATTATTGGCCTCAGTTTTGAAAACTTATCAAATTAAAATGTTACTTTATATTAAAAAAATACTAAATGTGGCTTTTATCATCGTTCTTAGAAATGAATTGGTTACATACATCTAGTAATATCTCTTCTTTTCTACATTGACTCCTCAACTTGAGAATACCCTTATTTTATTTTAGTTTAGTTTAGTTTTTCTTTACCACTTTTCCCTTCTCTGATTTTTGTCATGTCAAATTACCAACTTGAACAGAAATTACAAGACTTGTTATAGCCTGTGTATTATTAAAACTAACGTTAGAGACATGCCCATGTGTACTTGGCCAAGATGCAAATATATCATAAAATCTTGCCCAGAAGTATATTTTCCTGTTTGCTGAGAAAGTTGGTGAGGCTCTAGTTTTATAAAAGTCAAATAAACGAAAAAGCAAAACCGACTCTCTAAGAGAAAGTCAGAGTAGGTCTGAAAATTAGGTGATATAAATACTATTTTGAGATGTTTACACGGTGCCTAGGAAACATTCACTAACTAAAACAGAAGAGCATATTAGATCTAAAAAGCTGTTTTGTTTGTTTTAGTTTTGAATAGGAATGATTAATTTCCTGCTGAACCTAGGTACTAGAATTTTTGCTTCTGTTCTGTAGCGAAACTGCCTTTGGACTTCTCTTTGTGTGTTTCTAAATTTATAATAGTTAATATAAACTTAAGGAAATAGGATAAAAAAAGGAGCTTGTTTAGAGCTATGATCATAGTACATATTCAACATATTGGTGAAATACTGTATAAAGATGGGCAGATAATATCCACCTTTTGAATTGTTTGAATTTTATTTTCAGAGATAGCTGATAAATTAAGTTTTTAGCTTTCAGTTGGCTCAGAAAGAATGAGAAATGATAAATCCTTAGGCGTACATAAATAGGAGAGGTCAAACCTTCTGATTTATTAAAGTAGTAATGGTTGCTCCAAAATGCCAGTTACATAACTTTCTCTAAAAAATACTACATTGATTTCCAGCTCAACTTATTTTCTTCTTATCTCTCAAACCACTTGTTGATTTATTTAATCAATGTTTAATGTGTTTAGCATTATACAAATACTAAGGTAAATATAAAATAGTATAATATATTGTCCCTGTCCTCCAGAAACTTGCATTCTAGCTGGGGAAACAAATAATACATCTTTTTAAAAATTAAGTAACCCAAAGCTCCATCAACAGAAGAGTGGATAAAAATGAATCATTCATTTATTTAAATGAGTATAAATATATTTTCTATATAGAATGGAAATGAACATTGTTACAAGACATGTATGATTCTCATATATGTTCAATAAAGGAAACCAGACACAAAAGAATACATATTGTATGATTATGTGTATATAAAATTCAAAAAACTAAACTATGGTATCTGGGATTGCATATTTAGGTGGTAAAACATACAGAAAAGCAAGAACGGGATTACCATAGTTGTTAGAGTAGTGACGAGCAGGGGAGGAGGGGAGTTTTAGTGATTAGACAAGAGCATGAAGGGGTTTCTGGGTGCTAACAGTTTTCTGTTTCTCTACTTGGGGAAAGTTTCATGGATATGCACTTAGGGATAAATCATTGAGCTTTTCACTTTTGTGTACTCTTCTGTGTGTGCATTAAATTTCACAATTCAAAAGATTTTTAAAGAAGTAAATGACAACTAAAAAACAGCAAGTGTTACCAAGTTAGAACAGTAAGAGCAGAGGAAGTTGGAGGGAGGAGAGATCATCATAAGTGGGAATAATCTGGGGAAGAACAGAAGGCAGTAAAACCAGCTGGGCCTGTAAGAACGGATAGGATTTACATAAATGGAAGAAGGGAAGGGAACACATTCTGGATGAGTGAGCAAAGGTTTCATAAGCTTGATGAATTTGGGAGATAATTGAGTACCAGTATGACTGAAGTAGATGGTGTTCTTAGAAAACCGTGAGATTCAGAATTGACAAATTAGACTCAGATCAGAGTAGGAATGATTTTAAGTGCCAGGCGAGACTTAGACTCTTTCCTTTAAGTAAAAGGGGATCAGCCTGATGAAAACAGCAATGTCCATTTCATTTTTGTATCCAATTGAAGAATATTTTTGCTCTATGTTCTTTGTGAATATATGTTTTGGTATGTATGTAATTTCTTGTTTTTTCATGGTTTATTTGTGACATGTCAAAAAAAAAAAAGCCAATGTTAAACTTTGCATCCCAATGTCTCAAAGTTAACTTTAGCTGAAGAGTTTCATAAAGTTTTCAGTATAGAACCTAATGCTATAATTTTTTAAATTATGTTTTAAAAAGCCTATACGTAGAAAATAACATAATGACACTAATATTTCAAGAATTGTAGGCCTAGAAAAAAATGACAGCAGGTCATATAGTCAGATTGCTTGTGAAATATTACTGTCATCCTTTCTTAAGAGTCTTCTGAGTAGTAGCTGCCACAGACTGGTTTAAAATATTAAGCTTCATTGTCTTGTGAAATAATCAAGAAATTTTTATGTTGAAGAGTCTAACCTTTCAAATACGTTTAAAATTATATGTTACCTCAGTTCAATAACACTGACCTCAACTGAGAAAATTAAACTTGAGCACCAGCCTGACCAAAATAAAATAGATTTATTTCCTGTTGAAATCAAGATCCTGTTTATTTGTCATTATTGCCTTTGTTAAGAGTTTTGATATATTTATATTGATTCATGGACAGTTAATGCTTTAATTAAATTGCTAATATATTTAAAACTTGTTCTTTATGAAAATCTTTATAATTAAGTTACCTGTAAGAGGAGTGAACCTACTAATGCTTTTGACTTTTGGCCATAATCTTTTAAATTTGGGTAGTGTTTTTTAACCCTCTTCCCTTCCTTGCAAAGCTCTTGCTTAATAATGCCATTTATTGAGTGCTTACTAAGCACTGTGACATAAAAGCTTTTCACCATATTTCTCATGTCACTGGAGTAAAAATCGACAAGAAGTGTTGTTCATTGGTATTAGGGAAATATATTTTCATTCATTTGTTTAGTCACCAAAAATTTATTGAATGTCTCATATATGTCAAGTGCTAAATATTAGAAGAGAACAAAAACAATAGTCCCTGCTTTTGAGATTATTTATAGTCTAGTGGCCTGGGGATGGCTGGAGAAGTTAGGAGGGGGTCAGGAAAGTCAGCAGACTGTTGGAGTACAGTGCGATATATGCATAACTATGTTCTGAGTACTGAGGGAACAAAGAAAGACACCTAACTTGGATGGGTGTGGAAAGTAGTAGGTGGGAGAGGGAAGGAGAAGAGATACTGGGAAAGACTTCTGGGAGGGGATAACTCTTAACCTGAATTCTGAAGATAAGCAGAATTCTGAAGATAAGCAGAAGATAAGCAGAATTCTGAAGATAAGCAGAAGATAAGCAGAATAAGTCTGTGAAGAGAGACAGTTTCTAGGAAAAAAGAACATGAGCTGGATGTTTGTAATAATTTCAGTGATTTGCAGCTGGAAAAATCACAAATATTTGAAAGCATCCCATCTCCTTTAAATGAACTCAGATGTTTTGAAACAAGTACCAGAGCTGGACATCCAGTTGTGTGTTTTATTGTTTAACTTTTCAAAAATTGTGAAATATAGCACATCCAAAAAAGTGTATAAAACACATATGTAAAATTTAACAAGTAATTTTAAAGCAAACATTCATGTAACCACCATCAATAGAACATTGTCAGAATCCTGGAGGCATCATCTTGTGCCCTTCCCTAATCACATGCTGTCCTACCTCCCTGTAGTTTTAACATGTGTATATATCCCTAAACAATATATTTTAGTTTTGCCTGTTTTTAAACTTTATGTTTTAGGATTAATACTGTCATGTATTCTTTTGTCCAATATGTTTGAAATTCATCCATGTTGTTGCATATAATTTAATTCAGTTTATTGCAATATAGTATTTCATTATATGAATATATGACCATTCATTCTACTGGTAGATGGATATTCAGGAGTCCATTATGAATAGTGCTGCTAACAATATTCTTGTACTTACCAATTATGTTCTTTCAAACAATGTCACCGTACATATATAAAAATGATAAATCAAACTGAATAAAACTTTCATTTTAAATTATAAATATAAAATATGTTAATGCTATGCTTTTCAAGCTTACTAATGATCCTTCATCAGTTATAATTTACTCATTGTAATTTATTAGCGATGGGAGATTGGAAGTGCAAACATTTTTAAAGCTGGTAAAAAAAATCTCAGTGAACAATCAGTAAGTTAAAAAAAAATCAGTCACAATAAGTCAGTACACAACTTGTGGATGAATGGCTATAGATGGAGAAAATTGCTCCTCTTTGAAAGTTGCTGAGTTCTAAAACATTTTATTAAAATCAAAAGATTAAAAGTGTAATTTATAATTTAGGTCACAACCTGGTCTTTTAGTTTCCTGATAGCACAAAATGAACAATAAATCTCTTGTCACTAATATTGCCATTGTGAATAGGGCAAGTGTATCAGAAAGACTCGTTTGTCAGGTTTTGTGGTTTTTATTAACACAGGCTGTTATTAAAAAAGAAAAACTTTTGTTTTGCTTTTTTAAAATTATATCTAGTCATATAACCGCAAAGAATTATTTACTATTGGTACAAAAGGAAATAAACTGGGAGACCAATGTCCTATTTTAACAGTAGGAAAATATAGTTTAAGCTGTTTCATTGAGAACCTGCCTCTCTGTATGCTCCCCCAACCACCAGTTGCACACTGTTGTCTTCTAAAATATCTGGTATTGATATTAAGACAAAATTCTGTCTTGCTTAAATTCGGACTTTTGGCAGTAACCACTGACTCTGTAAACTTGATGGGAGCCATTTCATCTCTTTTGTCTCCCTCTTCATATTTTATTAGTATAACACAGAGTTTTCAAAACATTTTGCACTTTCTCTTGCTTGATCCTGCAAGGCAAATATTATCCTCTCTTTATGGGAGTCAAAGTTAAACTGGCCAATAAATTGTGGAATTTATGTTCAAACCAAACATAAGTATACTAAAATGTTTTAATTCTCTTCTCATTTCGTTTTCTGTATATTCTGTAACTATTTTCTTTGTTGTTACCATGGGGATTACATTTAACATCCTAAAGTTATAACACTTTAATTTGAATTTATACCAACTTAACTTGAATAAAATAGGAAAACTCTGCCTCTGTATAGCTCTATCCCACCCCTTTTAGTTCTTGATGTTACAGAATTAGATCTTTATACATTTGTGCCCCGAAAGTTAAACTAATTATGATGCATTAGTCTCTTAAATTATGTACAAAACAGAATGTAGAGTAACAAACCAAAGTTATACTAACTTTATCGTTTTTAGACTAATGTTTTAAAGTGTATTAGTCTCAAAAAAAAGAAAGTATATACCTCATTGGGAAAAAAAATAATAAAGTGTATTAGTCTCTTAAATCATGTAGAAAACAAAAAACCATTTTTACTATAATACTAGCTTTTGTAATTGCCCATATGTTTACCTTTACTGACATCTTTATTTCTTCATACTGCTTTGGGTTACTGTCCAGTGTCCTTTCTTTTCTACCTGTAGGACTCTCTTTAGCATTTCTTGCAGGGCAGGCCTAGTGGTAAAGACTCCCTGAGCTTTTGTTTATCTGGGAATGTCTTAATTTCTCCTTCACTTTCGAAAGATAGTTTTGCCAGATATAGAATTCTTGGTTGACAGGTTTGTTGGTTTTTTTTTCTCTTTTAGCATTTTGAATATATCAGCTCATTGCCTTCTGGCCTCCAAAGTTTCTGATGAGAAATTTGTTGATAATCTTATTGAGCATCTCTTGTATGGGACAAGTGGCTTATCTTCTGTTGCTTTCAAGATCTCTCTTTGTCTTTGACTTTCAACAGTTTGATTTTAATGTGACTCAGTGTGCGTCTCTTTGAGTTCATCCTATTTGGAGTTCATTTAGCTTTTGGATATTTATATGTATATCTTTCATCAAACTTGGGAAGTTTTTGGCCATTATTTCTTCAAATAATCTCTCTGCCCCTTTTGCTCTCTCTTCTGGAAGGCCCAAAATGTGTACGTTGGTTTACTTTTGTTGATATCCCACAGTTCCCTAGGATCTGTTCATTATTCTTCAATCTTTTTTCTTTCTGTTCCTCAGACTCAATAATTTCAGTTTGTCCTGTCTCCAAGTTTGTTAATTCTTTTGTCTGCTCAAATCTTCCTTTGAATCCCTCTAGTAAATTTTTTTATTTCAGTTATTATACTTTCAGCTCTAGAATTCCTTTTTGGTTTCTTTTTAGGTTTTCTGCCTCTTTACTGATATTTCCATTTTGTTCATACATCATTTTCCTGACTTTCTCCACATCTTCCTTTAGTTCTTTGCGAATCTTTAAAATAGTTGTTTTAAAGTCTTTGTCTACTAGGTCTGCCATCTGGTCTTTCTGGGACAGTTTCTGTCATTTTTTTTTTCCTTTGAGTTGGCATACTGAACTGTTTCTTTATATGTCTTATGATTTTTTTGACTGAAAATTAGACATTTGAATCTAATGATATGGTAACTCTGGAAATCAGATTATGCCCCTTACCCAGAGTTTCCTGGTTTTTGTTTTGTTTTGTCTTTATTTTTTTCAGATTTATTTAGGTATAACTGACAAAATTGTAAAATATTTAAAATATATAACGTGATGATTTGATATATGTATACATTGCGATAAGATTCCCCCCATCATGTTAATTAACACATCCATCACCTAACATATATTTACCTTTGTGTGTGTGTGAGAGAGAACAATTATGATCTATTCTCTTAGCAGATTTCAGTTGTACAATACAGTGTTATCAGATACACATCACCATATATAAAATAAACAAGTATTTACTGTAACAGCGCAGGGAACTATACTCAGCATCTGTAATAACCTATAATAGAAAAGAATCAGAAGAAAAGAATATATCTATCTATATCTATCTATCTATCTATAGCTATATCAATCTATCTATCTAACCGAATCACTTTGTTGTATACCTGCAACTAACACAATATTGTAAATCAACTCTACTTAAAAAAAGAAAAAGTAGATAGCAATACAGTGTTATCAACTATAGTCACCACATTGTACATTAGACCCTCAAACCTTATTCATCATGTAACTGAAAGTTTGTACCCTTTTACCAACCTCTCCCTATTTCCCCCCACCCCCCAGTCCCTGGCAAACATTTTTCTACTTTCTGTTTCTAGGAGCTCAGATTTTTTAGATTTTACATGTAAGTGATACTATGCAATGTTTGTCTTTCTCTCTGGCTTATTTCACCTCCAGGTGAAATATCTCCAGGGCATAATGCCCTCCAGATTCTTCCATGTTGTCACAAATGTCAGGATTTCTGTCTTTTATAAGACTGAGTAACATTTTTTTTCCTTGATCCATTTATCCATTGATGGATACTTAGATTGTTTCTGTACTTTGGCTACTGTGAAAAATGCTGCAATAAACATGACAATACAGATATCTCTGAAATAATGATTTTTTTTTCCTTTGGATGTACACCCAGAAATGGGGTTGTTAGATCATATGGTAGTTCTATTTTTAATTTCTTGAGAAACCTCCATACTGTTTTCCATAGTGACTGTACCAGTTTACGTTCCCACCAACAGTGTACAAAGTTTCCCTTTTATCCACATTCTTGCTAGCATTTGTTATCTCTTATCTTTTTGATAATACCATCCTAACAGGTATGAAGTATTATCTCATTGTGGTTTTGATTTGTATTTCCCTGATGATTAATGATGTTGAGCACCTTTTCCTATACCTTTCCGTCACTTATATGTTTTCTTTGGAAAAATGTCTGTTCCGGTCCTTTGCCCATTTTTAAATTGGGTTATTTGCTTTTTTGCTGTTGAGTTATTAATATGTGTGTTCCTTGTGTATTTTAGATATTAATCACTTATTGGATATGTGGTTTGTAAATATTTTCTCCCATTCCATGTGTTGCTTTTTCATTTTATTGATGGTTTCCTTTGCTGTGCAGAAGCTTTTTAGTTTGATGTAGTCCTGCTTGTTGATTTTTTTGCTTTGGTTGCTTGTACTTTTGGTGTCAAGTCCAAAAAAAACATTGCCAAGACCAATGTCAAGGAGCTTACCCTCTGTTTTCTTCTTGTAGTTTTACTGTTTCAGGAGTTACGGTCAAGTCTAATCCGTTTTGAGTTGATTTTTGTGTATGGTGTAATGCTTTTTTTTTTTTTAAATTGTTGTAGGCTATTTTTGTGCTGAGGATCAGCCTAAAGTGTAAAATTAAGGTCTTCTCAAGTCTTTTCTGAGCCTGTGCCTTTCCTTGGGCATTTACAATAACCTTCTAATTTCCCCTGTGTATGTAGTTACTTTTGAATGTCCTAGTCTTTGGTATCTGGCTCCAAAAAGAGGGGAAAGGAAAATGAAGAGGAGGGAAAAAGCATAAGCCCTTTAAATCACCTGGAAGTCACCAGAAGGGGAAGGGCTTGCAGCAAACCAGGGAGGTTACAATAATGGCCTCTGTGTCTGCACTTCCATGATCAGAATGCAGATCCCTGATATGTGATATTTGGAGGACAGAGTCCTTATTGCCCACCCTAGGTCCTAGTAGGGGCATGTAAGCTGCTCTAAGAACATATGCATAGCTGCCTGCCATGGGGTGAAGGGATGGGAGATGGGTAGCCTCTGCTAAACTAAGATTTGAAATTGACTGGAATTAACTGTAATTTATGATTCACATCTTCCCCTGGAAGTTACAAGCCTTCAGTAGCCTCCAGAGTTCCAAAATAGTTATGTCAGACAGATTCTACTGATACAGTTGTTGTCTAGGTGGGAAGACAAATTTCTGGTGCTTCCTACTCTGCAACTTCCCAGAATCCCCACATTTGTTTTTTATATATTCCTACCATGTTACCGTCCCCATAGTTTGTTTTAATTTAAATTCTACATTTCCTTTCAAAGCCTATCACAAATCAAACAGTGATCTTACCATTCTCTAAATTCCCTTGCGTTTATCATACATCTCAATGTGATTAGTTACTGCATTTTCTAATTTTCTTATGGGCAGTGTTTAAAGACACAGGCTTTGGGGGCTTCCCTGGTGGTGCAGTGGTTAGGAATCCGCCTGCCAGTGCAGGGGACATGGGTTTGAGCCCTGGTCCGGGAAGATCCCACATGCCGCGGGACAACTAAGCCCGTGCGCTACAACTACTGAGCCTGTGCTCTAGAGCCCACGAGCCACAACTACTGAGCCCGTGCACCACAACTACTGAGCCCGCATGCCTGGAGCCCGTGCTCTGCAACAAGAGAAGCCACTGCAATGAGAAGCCCATGCACCGCAACAAAGAGTAGTAGCCCCCACTCGCTGCAACTAGAGAAAGCCTGCATGCAGCAACAAAGACCCAGTGTGGCCAAAAATAAATAAATAAATTTATTTAAAAAAAAAAAAAAACACAGGCTTTGGAAGCAGACATAGCTACATTAAAATGCAAAGTCTACCACTTACTAAATATTTGACTTGGCCTCGGTTTCCACATTATTTCCTTATACTCATTTTATAGAGATAATAATATTGACTTCATAGTGCTATTGTAAGAATTAAATTACTTCTATAAAATGTTTAAATCAACCTGACACATATAAATACTCAATAAATAATAAACAAAGTGAACTGAAATAAGTCAGACAAAAGATACTGTATGATCTCACCTATATGAAGAATTTAAAAAAACACAAAACTCATAGACACATAGAACAGATTGATGGTTGCCAGAGGTAGGGATTGGGGGTGGGTAGGTGAAATGAGTGAAGGTAATCAAAAAGGTACAAACTTCCAGTTATAAAATAAGTCCTGGAGATGTAATCTTTGGCATGGTAGCTATAGTTAATAATACTGTATTGTATATATTAAAGTTGCTGAGAGTAGATATTAAAAGTTCTCATCACAAGAAAAAATTTGTAATTAACTATGTTTGATGATGGATGTTAAGTAGATTTATTGTGAGGATCATTTCACAATATATACATATATAGAATCATGTTGTACACCTGAAACTAATATAAAGTTATATGTCAATTATATCAATAAAAAATAATAGCCATATAAATTTATAATTAAAAAATTGGGAAGTAAAGGAATAAAGATGGGAGAAAGCATAGGAGAAATATTAACTTTTATTTTTTATAGTAAGAAGTCAATTAGATGTTGTCTAATATTGAAACATTTACTTTAAACAAAAAACTCAACCTCTTAATCTATTTTCTTAACCTTAGAAATGAGTCTTTTAGGAAAATCTCTTGTAATAAGGAAATGTTTGAAGTTCAGTAATTCCTTCAGTTTCAGTTCATTTTCTTTTTATGTTAAATTTAAGTAAAATTATATTTATTACATTTTACTTTAAAAATAGCACATGTAGTATGATTTACTCCATTTTTTAAAAATGTTGAGTGTAATGTTACTTGAATTTGACATAAAAGGGAAATTGAGGTTAAACTGAATATTGCTTTTCTTCATCACAAGATATCATTTACTAAAAGGCCCCACTAAGGTTAAAAAAGAGCTTATGAAAAAAATAAGACTATGTGTGGACCTTGTTTGGCTCCTAATTCAAACAAACCAGGTGTTCTAAAAATGCATTAAACAATTGATGGAATTTGAACGCTTACTGAATATTTGATAGTATTAAGGAATTATTAATTTTTTTAGGTGTGAAGTATTGCATTTTTTTCCTTCATCTCTTGGAGAGATTATTGTAATATTTTATGGATGATATATTTCAGCGGCTGGGATTTGCACTGAAATAATCTGGAGTTGGGGTGAGAGGTATAGATGAAAGATTGTACTGGTAGCTATTGAAGCTAGATGATGGATACATAGAGGTTAATAATCTCTATAGTTTGTGTATGTTTAGAAATGTTAAACCAAAAATGTGTTTAGAAAATGGTGTTGGGGTCATGTTTTCTTAAACCACATGATTCCAATTTAGGCAATATCCTATTGACTCCCTGTTATGAAAGATTAAGAAATTACCCTCTCACAGTTTCTTTTACTTCTACTCCCCAGTATTTTATGAAAATTTATAGTGTATATGTTCTGTTCCATAATTTACACAAAGCTGTTCTATGAAAGGAAGCCCCACAACTGGGGTGGGGGGAGAAGCAGATGGGAAAATTGGTGGGTATGAGAGAAGATATGTGTATTGCATATATAAAGAAAAATCTGGTTTTACATACACCAAAATGATGATAAGATGATAGAATTTATGAGCAATTTTTATTTTATTTTTTATGATTCTTTTTTTGTTTCCATATTTTCTAAAATATATGTATATTACTTTTTAATCACGGAGAAAAGATCTATTTGAAGACAAAAGATATATCTGCATTTACCTAGTTTGGCTCTTCTGAGGTTTGAACATACCATAAATGCCTTTATGTGTTTCTAAATCTATTTTAAATCATTTGAGGAGTTGTAGGGAAGTAGATTTAGTGCCTTAGACACATTTTCAGATTTTTTACTCCCCCTTTTCAACTTTCTTTGGATGGTGTGTAGCAATGAAAATTCCATTTTCTCATAAGTAACAGATTGTGGGAAAAGAAAGGCATGTAAGTTACTGTTACTGTTTTTGGTGCTACAATCATTTTAAAATTTTTTAGAATAAAAAATTGAGGACATTTTTACTGGCCAAAATGAGATTTAAAGCTTATGTAGGAATATTCAAAGATTACCAGTTGCTTTCCTTTATTTTGGATTTCCTTTTCACTGACAAGGCATTTCCATGTTGTTTTTATTTTCTGAACTTTTGATAGTGGTTTTTATTTTAAAAAGGGCACAGGGGGAGTTCCCTGGTGGCCTAGTGATTAGGATTCCTGGCTTTCACGGCTTGAGAAATTGTATCCATTTGTCTAGGTTTATAATCCATTCTTCACAATCATGCTGAAATCATCTGTTAAACCAGAATAACATCCAGGTCACAGTTCCTTATTCCCCATTATGATTAAGCAGAGTGAGCTTTTATTAATGCTTAATCTCTTTTCTAAAATGTCTCTTTTGACTTGGATGGACCTAGTGACTGTCATACACAGGGAAGTAAGTCAGAAAGAGAAAAACAAATATCATATATTAATGCATATATTTGGAATCGGAAAAAATTGGTATAGATGATCTTATTTACAAAGCAGAAATAGAGACACAGACCTAGAGAACAAACGTATGGATACCAAGGTGGAAGGTGGGGGAATGAATTGGGAGATTGGGACTGACATATAGTATAGCACAGGGAACTCTACTCAGTGCTCTGTGGTGACCTAAATGAGAAGGAAATCCAAAAGAGAGGGGATATATGTATACGTATAGCTGATTCACTTTGCTGTACAGTATAAGCTAACACAATATTGTAAAGCAACTATACTCCAATAAAAATAAATAAATAAAATGTCTCTTTTGGCTCTGTGGACATAGAAATATTAATTGGAGTTAGAATGAATCACATTAATTTATAAAAGAGGAATTTAGATCAAATCCTGGAAGCCACTCTTTTTATAGAGCACTTCAAAGGAAAATAGTAAATTAACTCTTCTTAAAGTAATTTTTTAGAGGAAAAAAATGAATTAAAATTCGTTTTGCTTGTAAAACTTCTTTTTTCTTGTATAATTTTTGATAACCCTGGAGATCATCATGCAGACATTGGGCTTTGGAACTGGGCATATAGAAAAGGCTTCAAGAAGAAACAGTAAAATTCTTTCTCTCATGGAAAGTGAAGCAATTTTTATGTTGAATCTTCAGATTTGGTCGGAGAGAAACATTTTTTTTTCAGTATAGATAATTTGGAAAAATTAGAAAACCACTTTTTTGGTTGGTTTGTAGACAGTATTTTACATAATTGTGATAATCCTGAATATACAATTATGTATTTGCCTGTTTTTCATTCAAATTTATCATAAGGATTTTCGAACCATATTTTTTAAAACTCCTTTTAATGATGCTTTAAGTTTCTTTGCTTTCTTTCCTCTTTTTACCCCAAGCAGGCAACTTTAAAATCTTTAACCTTCATTGTTGTCATAAAGTGTGTCTTTAAAAAGGTTTGAATAACGAATACTTCACTAGGCAGAAATTCAGTGCAAAGTGTTGACTGTCTGAATTTATTGAAATCTTATTGTCCAACCTTTTACAAGAATAAAATAGCATTATCAAAAATTTCTATATGTATAATCTTTGACTCAAAAATTTCTTCTGGGAATTTATTCAACAGAAATACACATACAAATGAATATTTCTTTATAGCATTTTTTTTTATAATGGCAAAAATTTGTAAGCAACCGATACATACATCAGTAAGGACTTGGGTAGATAAACTATAGTGCATTTAGGGGCTTCCCTCGTGGTGCAGTTTTCGAGAATCTGCCTGCCAATGCAGGGGACACAGGTTCGAGCCATGGTCCAGGAAGATCCCACATGCCATGGAGCAACTAAGCCCGTGCACCACAACTGCTGAGCCTGCGCTCTAGAGCCTGCAAGCCACAACTGCTGAAGCCCGTGCGCCTTGAGCCCGTGCTCCACAACAGGAGAAGCCACTGCAATGAGAAGCCCGTGCACCGCAACGAAGAGTAGCCCCCGCTCACCGCAACTAGAGAAAGCCCATACACAGCAACGAAGACCCAACGCAGTCAAAAATAAATAAATAAATTTACTAACAAAAACAAAAAACTATAGTGCATCTAAAATGCAGTACTATGCAGTCGTAACAATGATTGAGGTAGCTCTGTGTTTAGTGATGTGGAAAGATATCCAAAATAATAGCTAAGTGGAAAAGTTGCCACTCAATATGATCTTATTTCTGTATGTAATATTAACAAATATATAATAGACTATGTATGTAAAATCTAGAAAATGTCCACTAAACTGTTATGTGGAGGTGATAAGATTATAGGAGACTTTTACTTTCTAAATTATACATTTCTAAAATATGATCTTTTTTTCTTTTGACAATCATCTATTACGTTTATAATCAAGACAAAAAAAAATCTACTATCCAAAGATCTCATTCTGCCAATTCTCCAATAGTCTCTATTGGTCATGAAGTAGTGTGCAATTCTGGTATTTTTAGTAGATCCTAAAATTTTTCTTTTTCTCTTTTCCCTCATATATATAGCCTTTGGTAATTAAATTTAATGACTGAATGCTGAATTTCAGTATACATGTGCTAGATCATCCTGCATACGAAAGCAGTGGCCCTTTAACACAGCATCTTTATTATAGATGGTTTGAGAATTTACCAAGACAGCTCCATATATTTAGAGCAAAATGGACTTACAGTTATAATCATTTTTAAAACTCTTCATGTGTATTTTTATACTTTTTTCTATTATGGCATATGATTCAATAAAAAGAAAGTTAAAAAACATTTGAAGAGTTTTATATAATATGAGATACTATGATGGGGAAGGGTGATATTGAAAAACATACAGTTTATACATCCTGGTCTCCATTGCTTCTTTTCTTTTTTTTTTTTTAATTCATTTTTGGCTGCCTTGGGTCTTCATTGCTGCGCGCGGGCTTTCTCTAGTTGCGGCAAGTGGGGGCTACTCTTCCTAGCGGTGCGCCAGCTTCTCATTGTGGTGGCTTCTCTTGTTGCTCTAGGCGTGTGGGCTTCAGTAGTTGTGGCACGTGGGCTCAGTAGTTGTGGCTCACGAGCTCTAGAACGCAGGCTCAGTAGTTGTGGCACACGGGCTTAGTTGCTCCACAGCATGTGGGATCTTCCCGGACCAGGGCTCGAACCCATGCCCCCTGCATTGGCAGGCAGATTCTTAACCACTGTGCCACCAGGGAAGCATCCATTGCTTCTTTATTTGCAGTGATTCTCATTTATAGTTCTGTCGACAGTCTGACATCATTGTTACTGAAACAGAAGTTATATGGTCAGGCAGAAATGAAAAAACAAGAAAAACTTTCCTCTAATTGCTTTAATACTGGCTGAAATGTTTGCACACCTGTTGAGATTCATAAAGTCACCAGGATTATATAAAAGTTATGCCTAAGTATATTATATATATATTGTAAAATAAAGTTATAGTTTAACCTTAATGAGGCAGCTAACTTGTATAAACCAAGTATTAATGGGGAAAAAAAAGGCTTACTGCCTCCTTAAAGAGGAGTTACAAGTATTACTCCTGAAGTAGCCACAAGGCAGGCAGTGGAGAGAATTAATCCCAGCTTTTAGTCTAAGATCAGGCCCTCAGGAAATTTGGATATGTCTAGGGATGCTTATGATTCAAGCTGACCTTTTGCCAGGTTAACATATTTACTCTGAATCATAAACTTATGCTTTCAAAAAACATTTATTGATAAATACTGTATATCACTCTCTCGCTAAGGAATTTATAGTCTACTGAGGACAAGCAGTTGGTTGCAATGTGATATAATAAATGATAGGGGAGAAGTAGACACACACACACACACCCAGGTGAGGAATCTAACCCAGACGATGGAGTGGAGGGAAAGATAATATTGGAGAAGGTGACATGGAAGATGTGACCCTTGTACTCAATCCTTAAGAACAAGGAGGAGTTGAGTAAAGAAGAGTATTGGTTCTTCTAGACAGAGTGAACTGTGTGTGCAAAGGCCAGTAGGCAAAAACGATGCATTAAGAGTACTTAACATGGTTCCAGAAAGCTGGGGCATAGTGTTCTAGGGGAAAGAAGCCAGAGAGAGACTAGTAAGCAGCCTCCTGATTTAAGTGCTATTACTAAAAAATTTGGATTTGACTGGGAGGAGCATTTGAAATATTTTTAAGCAGAAGGGAAGGGAGTTATATGATTAGCTTTGAGCTTAAAGATCATCCTGGCTGTGGGAAAAATGGAATTAGAAGACCTCTACTTCTGGCAGTATAGTGGTAAGACTTAATTTTTCCTTTGGAATGGAAAGGAAATCTTCAGGGCCCCCAAACAAACACCAAAATTAAAATCCTAGACTTGAGCAAAAAACAAACATGAAAACCAGATTGCTCTGGGGCAAATTACCAGATCAGTCCAGAGATTCAGGAATTAGGTGGTCAGCAGTAAACTTTTGAGTTGAAATAAAATGGAGAAGCTAGGTTTAAATGTGGTCCCTGTTGTGTGGCAGTCTCCCAGTCCCACCATGCCTTACTCTCAGCAGAAGCAAGTGCAGATCTTCCTCTCTAGAGGAAGATATCCTCAATTTAGGCCTCCAGAATCTCATAGATTCAAAAAAAATTAAATATGGACCTCTTAATCAAATATCATCAAACATACAAAGAAAAATACACGTGAGAATCAGCAGAAATAACAAATAACAGGTCATTCAAAGACCTTAGATATTAAAATGATCAACCAATATGAAGTATCTATGATATTTTTAAAGAAATATAAGAATCACAAAATGAACAAGAAGAAATGATCACAAATGACCAGGCAAATGTGAAAAATAACTAAATAAAACTTTTAGAGATGAAAAATAGTTGAAATCAAAATCTCAGGGATAGTTTAACATATTAAATATAAATGGAGAGAGTACATTGGAAGCCAGATATGAACTAACTCTTGTGAAATCAATATAGAGACAAAGGAAAATGGAAAATATAAAGGAGAGATTAAAAGACATGGAGGTTAGAATAAGAAAGATTGAAAGAAAGAAAAAAGGAAATGAAGGAAAGCCAAAATTCTTAGAGATAAGAATTGAAAATTTTTGAGAAGTAAAAAATGAACGTACAGACACAGGAAGCATATTACCAAACAGGATGCGTTAAGTTCACACACAGTCATGTTGTGGTCAAACTGCAAAACACCACGAGAGAAGACCTTAAAGAACCTAAAAGAAAAAAGACAAATCGCCTACCACAATCAATAAGAGTGATAGATTTCTCACTGCAACAATGGAAGTTAGGAGGGCATAATATCTTCAATGTGATAAAGAGAAAACTATCAACCTAGAATTTTATGTCCAGAGAAGCAGTATTTTAAAAACAATGGTAAAATAAAGATATTTCATATAAACAAAATAGAGTTTGCCTCCAACAGACTTTCATTTAAGGAAATTCTACTTTAGGAGGAGGGAAAATGGTACCAGAAAGGAGGTCTGAGATGCAAGAAGGAATGGTGAGCAAAGAATTTGGTAAGCAACTGAGTAAATCTAGACAAGGGCTACCTATATAAAATAATGATGATGCTAATAATGATGTCTAATTTGTGAGGTTAAAAAAAAGATAAAATATTGGCAAACTAGGAGAGTGATAAATATATTGATTTGTTTTAAAAATAAATTAGATCTTGTATGAATTTTAAATGATCATGCATGTTAAAATTTCAAAGGTAACTTCCTAAAGAAAAGTGAATGTATAACTTCCAAATCAATAAAGAGGAAAACTGGAATTTTTAAAAGATGTTTTTTAATTCTTTGCCACCACTTAGCTTTGTGACCTCTATCATATTACATAACCTCCATAAGCCTTAATTTCCTCATCTTTAAAATGTGGATAATAGTAATACCTCCCTTATAAGATTGTTGTGAAGATGTAATCGTATAGTGCATGCAAAAAAGCTTAGCACAAATCTACTGCATAATAAGTGTTCAAAAAATATTAGACATTACTGTTATTACTAGTGACTTAGTCTTGGTGATGCTTTAAAGCCATGCTAGAATCTGCCAACATCACACCCACCTTCTCTCCAGTGAGAGGGAATGCTACACACAAAGATAGCTAAAGAGTGTTAAACAGTTCTGATAACACCGATGGGTCTTCCTTGTGTTAATCATAACTCCTTGTTCAGAACGTTCAGAATTTAATATTGCCTTTCAATAAAACGTTCAGAGCATCAAGGCTTTCCACAGCCTAGCCCAACCAACTTGATCTTATGAGTTCTCTTTAAATTCTTGAGTTAAATCTGTAAACATATTTGAGGTCTCCTTCCTTGACACTTTTGCTTGGAATGCCCTTTTGAAGAAGAGGTAAAATTTGGATGACTTCCTTCATCTGGAAAATCCACCCTCTCTGCTAAATTCAACCTATTCTTCAAACCCCAGCTCAAGTCCCGTAAGAGTTTCTGACTACTCTAGCCCAAAAGTGATTTATAATTTGAAAAGCTATCATCTAAACCAAACTTCCGGGACTTCCCTGGTGGCGCAGCGGTTAAGAATCCACCTGCCAGTGCAGGGGACACGGGTTCGAGCCCTGGTCAGGGAAGATCCCACATGCTTCAGAGCAACTAAACCTGTGCGCCACAACTACTGAGTCTGCACTCTAGAGCCCGCAAGCCACAACTACTGAGCCTGCGTGCCACAACTACTGAAGCCCACATGTCTAGAGCCCGTGCTTCACAACAAGAGAAGCCACTGCAATGAAGCCCACGTACCACAACGAAGGGCAGCCCCTGCTCTCCGCAACTAGAGAAAGCCTGCGCACAGCAATGAAGACCCAATGCAACCAATAAATAAATAAATAAATAGATTGATTAATTAAAAATAAACAAATAAGCCAAACTTCCTATAGTGATTTATGCCTGTCTCTTCTACTCCATTTTCAGTTGAGCTTTTATTTAAATTTTATATTATCACAGAAAATTTTCCTGGAGTTTGCATGGTCTTTCCAGCTACATTTTCAGCTCCTTAAGACAGTGGCTATTAACTATATACCTTTGTATTCCCTATAGTTCCTAGGGAAGAGAAACTAACATTTAAGTGCCTATGATATGCCAGCTATTACACTAAATGGTTTCTTATCTATATCTCACTTATTCCTCACAATAAACTTATAAAGATAGATATCAGTGCCCCCATTTTACAGATGAGGACATTGCACTTGAGAAAGGCTAAGTAACATACCCAAGGTACTTAACTAGTCAGTGGCAGAGCTGACTACACCACCCATCAAAATAGCTTGCAAATAATACATATCTTGGAGGCGTAAAAGGCTCAAATGATTTATACATTTTTCTACCTGACTTATTTGTATCCCACTCTGAAATTTAGAGTGTCGTGGAAACAGATTTCAAAGAAGACAAAAGTCTTCTCAAAAATTAAAATTTGACATGCCAGTTGTTAACTAACAGCCAAACCATAGGAATTCACAAAGACCTTGAAGTTAGACAGAAAGTCATACTTTGGGGCAGGAGGGTTAGATTAAGGGACTTAAAGAGATTTTTTTCATTTATTTTATTCGTTGCCTTGAGTTCATGTAATGTGAAGTGAAATGAATCACACAACAAAGTGGACCATTCTTTGGGTGCTTGCTGCAAGTCCATATCCCTTTCAGAACATTCTTTCTCTTCTCTTTTCCCCTTTCCTAGGGTTACACATCTTTCTGGAATGACTGCATATCATCTGGCCTGCGAGGGGGCATCCTGATAGAGCTGGCCATGCGAGGTCGAATCTATCTAGAACCCCCCACCATGCGTAAGAAGCGACTACTAGACAGAAAGGTAGAGCGTCCTCTGCGAACATCCTCTTATGAAAGGGCAGATACCAACAGTCTATTTCGGATGAATAGGAAGATTTGAGTAGTGAGACAATATAAATATCACTTATTCAGTTGTCCCATTGTCTAGCAGGTTTAATTATCCTGTAGCAGAGAAAGAAATCCAAGTATCCATGGTCAAAAGAGTTATAAGAAATTCATGATTTTGTCTTCCATTTTTATGCAGAAAAATCACATTTAGGGTGGTGTTGATTATTTTTCTCTCTATATCTGTACCTATAATATTATGAAATAGAGTATTGTATATGAAGAGGCAAACATGTGGGTCAGGTGCAGTCTTTACTTAACTCTGGTCATCCTCAGATAACCATTCAATTTCCCTCCTTCCAAGTATTTTGCAAGTTCTCTCTAGCTTATGAGGTATACCGCTCTCTCCATTTTCTTACTACTCATTTTTTCCACTCACAACTTCACTGTCATACTCAGCACTCTACTGAAACTACATTCTTAGGTGTCACCAGCTAATTTTCAGTCTTCAATTTATTTTTCTCTTTTAACCTATATGTGGTGTTCAACACTTTTGACTACCTCTTACTTGAAACTTTCTGTTCTTTTTAAAAAATATTTATTTATTTTTATTTATTTATTTGGCTGCGTCGTGTCTTAGTTGCGGCATGCGGGATCCTCTTGGCAGCGTGCGGGCTTCTCTAATTGTGGTGCATAGGCGTCTCTCTAGTTGTGGCACGTGGGCTCAGTAGTTGCAGCACACGGGCTTAATTGCCCCACAGCATGTGGGATCTTAGTTCCATGACCAGGGATCAAACCTGCATCCCCTGCATTGGAAGGTGGATTCTTAACCACTGGACCACCAGCAAAGTCCTATCTGTTCTTGACCTTTGTTATATTACATCCTCTTGCTTCTCTGGCTGTACCCTATTTCCTTTACTTTTCCATTCCTTAACATCTAAGTCTCAGTTTGTATCACTTTGTATAACTTTTGGAGATATCATTTACTTTTACAGCTTCATCTATCACCCCCATGATATATTAACTCCCAAATTTCTAGGTCTGTCTTCTTTTAACACCCCCAGGAACATAGTTAAGTATTGTCCAGACATTTCAAGTTGGCTATCCCGTATCAGTTAAAAACAAACTTCATCAACTTTTCCTGACTTTCCTATCCTTATTAATTGTTTCACAAGTTGGTTTTCCAGGCTCAAAGAGTTATTATTGAATCTTTTCTCCATTATCATTTATATCCAGTTTGTCATTGGGGCCCACTTCAAATGTTTTTTTTTTATCTCCCTATTATCACCCCATACTAGATTTTAAATTCCTGAGGACAGAGAAAATATGTTATGCTGCTTTGCACTTCCTATGACTTAACCAATAATATATGTATAGCATATTGAATAACTTTAATTTGAATGAAGTATATCAACCAGGGTCTCTTGTTTCTTCTTTTCTGAAAGGTACTACTAAAGTCAGACAGCCCAACGGGTGATGTTTTACTGGATGAAACTCTCAAACACATCAAAGCAACTGAACCCACAGAAACTGTCCAAACATGGATAGAGCTACTCACTGGTAAGATGACTCAGAATGATTTAAAAATCCCACATTTTATAATTTTTATCCTACTGTTAAGGTTGGGAGAAGAAGTATAGAAGGTCAGCGTGCTGCATAAGATATATATGGTTCACTGTTTAACTGTACTAATGAGGGACAAAAAAGACATGATTAATCAGTACATAAAGTTTTCCAAAGCTTCATCTTACCTCTGTCCACCTCATAAGCTCACAAGAAATTTTTTAACAACCATGTTGATGTATAATTCACATACCATACAGTTGACCCATTTAAAGTATACAATTAAATGGATTTTAGTATATTCACACAATTGTGCAACCATCATCACAACCTAAGTTTAGAACATTTTTATCGTCCCCAAAATAAACCCCATACTCATTAGCAGTTTTCCCCACATTTCCCCAACCCTCCTGCCCAGCTACAGGCAACCACTAATCTACGTTCTATCTCTGTAGATTTGCCTATTCTGGATATTCCATATAAACGAAATCATACAACTTATGGTTTTTTGTGACTAACTTCCGAGGATAATATTTTCAAGGTTCATCCATGTTGTGGCATGTATTAGCACTTCATTCCTTTTTTTCTCAAGGGCAAGTTCAAAAACTTTAATATGAATAATCAAGCCTAAGGCATAATATTTTAGGAGAATATTCCACAGGACACTTTGAGATCACAGCCAGTGTCACCTTCTGGAACAATTTTTTTAACTGAAGTTTTTATTGAGACATTTGTATATTCACATGCAGTTGTAAGAAATAATACAGAAAGATCCCTTTATATGCTTTGTCCAGAATCCACCACTGGTAACATTTCTCAAAATTTTAATATATGACAACCGGGATACTGAAATTGATACAATCCACCAATCTTATTAGAATTTCCCCTATTTTTTTTTTTTTTGGCCGCACTGCATAGCATGCAGAATCTTAGTTCCCCAACCAAGGATCAAGCTTGTGCCCCCTGCAATGGAAGTGTAGAGTCTTAACCACTGGACCACCAGGGAAGTCCCAAGAATTTCCCCAGTTTTAATTTGACTCCTTTTTATTGCCAAATAATATTTCATTGTATGGTTATACAACTTTAATTACTTATTCATCAGTTGATGGACATTTGAGTTATTTCCACTTTTGGGCTATTATGAATAGTGCTGCTATGAACATTCATAGACAAGTTTTTGTGTGGACATGTTTTAACTTTGGGGGTGTATATAGTTAACTTTTTATTGTGGTAAAATATACGTATTTATTATCTTAATCATAAGTGTACAATTCAGTGACATTAAATACAGGCACAGTGTTATATAACCATCACTTCTCTCTACGCTCAAAGCTTTCACATCATCGCAAACACCCCTCTTCCTCCCTCCCCTCATTCCATCTACTTTCTGTCTCTATGAATTTGCCTGTACTAAGTAACTCATATAAGTGGAATCATATAATATTTCTCCTTCTATGTCTGGCTTATTTCACTAAGCATGTTTTCAAGGTCCATTCATTTTGTAGCATACATCAAAATCTCATTCCTTTTTATGGTTGAATAATATTCTACTGTATTTGTATACCACATTTTGTTCATTTCATCTGTTGATAGACACTTGGGTGTTTCCATCTTTTGGCTATTGTGGATAATGCTGCTGTGAACATTTTTGTACATATATCTGTTCAAGTCACTGCTTTCCATTCTTTTGGATGTATATCTTGGAGTAGAATTACTGGGTATGTGATAGTTCAATGTTTTGAGAAACCACCAAACTGTTTTCTACAGAGGCTGCACTCTTTTACATTCTTACCAGCCAAGTGTGAAGGTTGCAGTTTCTCCACATCCTCATCAGCACTTTTTAATATTCTAATTTTTGTTTTGTTTTGTTTTTAATTATAGCCATCCTAGTAGGTGTGAAGTGGTATCTCACTGTGGTTTTGATTTGCATTTCCCTAATGATTAATGATGTTGAGCATCTTTTCATGGACCATTTATATATCTTCTTTGGAGAAATGTCTATTCAAGTCCTTTGCCCATTTTTGAATTGGCTTCTGTTGTTGTTGTTGAGTTTTAGAAGCTCTTTCTATATTCTAGATAGTAATCCTTTATCAGATATATGATTTGCAAATATTTTCTCTCATTCTGTAAGTTATCTCTTCACTTTATTGATAATAACTCTTGATGTACAAAAGTTCTTAATTTTGATGAAGTCCAACTTATCTACTTGTTGCCTGTACTTTTGGTGTCATATCCATGAAATCTTTGCCAAATCTAATGTCATAAAGATTTTCCCCAGTGCTTTCTTCTAAAAGTTTTATAGTTTTAGTTCTTAAATTTGGTTCTTTGATCCATTTTGACTTAATTTTTGTATATGATGTAAGGTAAAGGTTCAGCTTCATTCTTTTGCATGTGGATATGCAGTTTCTCAGAACCATTTGTTAAAAATACTATTCTTTCCCCCTTGAATGGTGTTGGCAGCCTTGTTGAAAAATCAGTTGACCATATCTGTGAGGGTTTATTTCTGGGCTCTCTATTCTATTGCATTAATCTGTATGTTTGTCCTTATGCCAGTACCATACTGTTTTACTTACTATAACTTTGTAGTAAGTTTTGAAGTTGGGAAACTATGAGTCCACTAACTTTATTCTTCTTTTTCAAGTTATTTTGGCTGTTCTGGGTCCCTTGCAATTCCATATGAATTTGAGGATCAGCTTTTCCACTTTTGTGGAAAAGACTGTTAGAATTTGATAGGGATTGTGTTGAACCTGTAGATCTCTTTGGGTGGTATTGCCATTTTAACAGTGTTAAGTCTTCCTGTCCATTAAAAGAAGCTCAGGCTGTCTTTCCATTGTTTATGTCTTCTTTAATTTCTTTCAGCAGTGTTTTATAGTTTTCAGAGTACAAATCTTCCACCTCCCTGGTTAGACTTATTCCTAAATATTTAATTTTCTTCGACACTACTATAAATGAGATTGCTTTCTTAATTTCATTTTCAGATTATTCATTTCTGATATATAGAAACAACTGATTTTTTGTGTGTTCATCTTGTACCCTGCAACTTAGCTGAGTTTATTAGCTCTAGTAGCTTTTTGCGTACTTCGGGGGATTTTCTATGTATAGGGTTATGTCATCTGCAAACAGAGATAGTTTTAGTTTTTCCTTTACAATTTAGATGCCTTTAATTTTTTCTTTCTTGTCTACTAGCTCTGGCCAGAACTTCCAGTAAATTGTTGAATAGCAGTGGTGAAAGCAGGCATCCTTGTCTTTCTTGTTCCTTGACCTTTGGGGGATCTTTCAGCCTTTTACCATTGAATATGTTATTAGCTGTGAGGTTTTCATAAATACTCTTTATCATGTTGAGGAATTTTTCTTTTATTCCTAGTTTCCTAGAAGTTTTTATCCTGAAATGGTGTTTGTTTTTCTCAAGTTGCTTTTCTGAGTCAAGTGAGACGATCATGTGGGGTTTTTTTCCATTCTATTAAATGATGTATTACATTGTTTGACTTTTTATTGAGATATAATTGGCATAAACATTATATTAATTTCAGGTGTACATCATATTGATTCGATATTTGTACATATTATGAAATGATCACCACAATAAGTCTAGTTAGCATCCATCATCACTCATAGTTTTTTTTTTCTTGTGTGAGAACTTTAAAAAAAAAAAATTATTTATTTATTTATGTATTTATTTGGCTGCACCGGGTCTTAGTTGCAGCACGTGGGATCTTCATTGCTGCATGCAGGATCTTCGTTGCGGCATATGGGACCTTTTAGTTGTGGCAAGTAGGATCTTTAGTTGTGGCATGTGAGCTCTTAGTTGTGGCATGCGGGATCTAGTTCTCCGACCAGGGATCTAACCCAGGCCCCCTGCGTTGGGAGCATGGAGTCTTAACCACTGGACCACCAGGGAAGTCCTGAGAACTTTTAAGATCTGTTTTCTTAGAACTTTCAAATATATAATACAGTGTTATTAACTATAGTCACCATGCTGTACATTACATCCCCAGGATTTATTTATTTTCTAACTAGAATTTTGTATCTTTTGATCTCCTTCACCCATTCTGGCATTCTCCCCCTCCCTGCCCCTAGCAACTACCAATCTGTTCTCTGTATCTATGATTTTGGAATTTTTTGTTTTTGTTTTAGATTTCACATATAAGTGAGATCATATAGTATTTGTCTTTCTCTGTCTGACTTTTTTTTTTTTATAGATTTATGCAGGCATTCAGCCTCACTTATTTATTTTATTTTATTTTTTAAAAAATATTTATTTATTTATTTGGTTGTGCCGAGTCTTTGTTGCAGGAGGCAGGCTCCTTAGTTGCAGCTCGCAGGCTCCTTAGTTGCGGCTCGAGGGCTCCTTAGTTGCAGCATGTAACTCTGAGTTGTGGCATGCATGTGGGATCTAGTTCCCTGACCAGGGATTGAACCCAGGCCCCCTGCGTTGGGAGCACGGAGTCTTCACCACTACCACCAGGGAAGTCCCTCTGTCTGACTTACTTCACTTAGCATAATGCCCTCAAGGTCCATCCAGGTTGTTATGAATGGCAAGATTTCCTGTTTTTTATGGTTGAATAATATTCTATTGTATGTATATGTGTGCATATATGTATGTGTGTGGTGTGTGTATATACATATACCACATTTTCTTTATCCATTCATCCATAATTGATATTTAAGTTGCTTCCATGTCTTGGCTATTATAAATAATGCTGCAGTGAACATGGGGTGCATATATCTTTTCAATTCTACTCAGAAGTAGAATTACTAGATTATATGGTAGTTGTAATTTTAATTTTTTGAGAAACCTTTATACTGTTTTCTTTTTTTAATTAAAAAAATTTATTTTATTTTATTTATTTTTTTGGCTACATTGGGTCTTCATTGCTGCATGTGGGCTTTCTCTAGTTGCGGTGAGTGGGGGCTACTTTTCGTTGCAGTGCATGGACTTCTCATTGCAGTGGCTTCTCTTGTTGCGGAGCACGGGCTCTAGGCATGCGGGCTTCAGTAGTTGTGGCATGCGGGCTCAGTAATTGTGGCTCACGGGCTGTAGAGCACAGGCTCAGTAGTTGTGGCACACGGGCTTAGGTGCTCTGCGACATGTGGGATCTTCCCAGACCAGGGATTAAACCCATGTCCCCTGCATTGGCAGGCAGATTCTCAACCACTGCACCACCAGGGAAGTCCTATACTGTTTTCTGTAGTGACTGGGCCAATTTACATGTTCACTAACAGTGCACAAGGGTTCCCTTTTCTCTATATCCTCACCAACAGTTGTTATTTTTGGTCTTTTTAATAGTAGCCATCTTAACAAATGTGTAGTGTTATCGCACTTTGGTTTTGATTTGCATTTCCTTGATGATTAGTGATGTTGAGCGCGTTTTCATGTGTCTTTTGGCCATTTATATGTCTTCTTTAGAAAAATATCTATTCAGATCCTCAGTCCATTTGATTTTCTGTTACATTCCTGGGATAAATTTTACTTGATCAAGGTGAATAATCATTTTATTATGCTGTTGGATTCAATTTGCTAATATTTTATTAAGAATTTTGCATGTATATTCATAAGTCTTATTGGTCTGTAACTTTCTTTTCTTGTGATTTTTTTTTAATTTATTAATTTATTATTTATTTTTGGCTGCATTGGGTCTTTGCTGCTGTGCACGGGCTTTCTCTAGTTACGTTGAGTGGGGGCTACTCTTCGTAGCGATTCACAGGCTTCTCATTGCGGTGGCTTCTCTTGTTGTGGAGCACAGGCTCTAGGCACACAGGCTTCAGTAGTTGTGGCACACGGACTCAGTAGTTGTGGCTTATGAGCTGGGCTTAGTTGCTCCACGGCACGTGGGATCTTCCCAGACCAGGGCTCGAACCCGTGTCCCCTGCATTGACAGGCAGATTCTTAACCACTGTGCCACCAGTGAAGTCCTCTTGTGATGTCTTTATCTGGCTCTAGTATCAGGATAATCCTTGCCTCACAGAATGAGTTAGGAGGTGTTCCCTCTTCAGTTTTTTGGAAGACTTTGAGAAGGATTTGTGTTAATTCTTGTTTAAATGTTAGGTAGAATTCACTGATGAAGCCATCTGGTCCAGGACTTTTCTTTTTGGGGAGGTTTTTGATTACTGATTTCATCTTTTTACTTGCTATAAATCTGTTGAAATTTTCTATTTCATCATCAGTCAGTTTAGATAATTTGAGTGTTTCAGGGAATTTGTCCATTTCGCTGAAGAAATTTGTCCATTTCTTCTAGGTTATGTAATTTGTTGGCTTACCATTATTCATAGTATTCTCTTATAATCCTTTTTTTAATCTCTGCAAGGTCAGTTGTAATGTCCCCACTTTAATTTCTCATTTTAGTTGTTTGTATCTTTTCTCTTTTTCTTTGGCAGTCTACCTAAAGGTTTGTGAATTTTGTTGATCTTTTCAAAAAACCAACTCTTTGTTTCTTTGGTCTTCTTTGTTGTTTTTCTGATCTCTCTTTTTGTTCATCTCTTCTCTAATCTTTATTTCGTTCCTTCTGTTAGCTTTGGGTTTACTTTGCTCTTCTTTTTCTAGTCCATTAAAGTATAAAGTTAGGTGATTGATTTGAGACTTACTTTTTTAATTTAGGCATTTACAGTTATAAATTTCCCTCTGAGCACTGCTTTCACTATATCCCATACATTTTAGTGCATTGTGTTTTCATCCATTTCTAAGTATTTTCTAATTTCCCTGTAATTTCTTCTTTGACCCATTGGTTGTTTAAGCTTGTTTAATTTACACATATAGGCAAATTTTCATTTTCCTTCTTTTACTGATTTCTAATTTCATCCCATTGTGGTCAGAGAAGATACTTTGTATGTATCTTTTGAAATCTATTGAGATTTATTTTATGGCCTAACAAGTGGTCTGTCCTGGAGAATGTGCCATGTACACTTGAGAAGAATGTGTATTCTGCTGTTAGGTGGAGTGTTCTGTATATGTCTGTTAGGCTTAGTGAGTTTATTACGTTGTTGAAATCTTCTATTTTTAAATTATTTTCTGTCTACTTGATCTAAGCCTCATTGAAAGTGGGGTGTTATAAAACTGTCTACTTCTGACTGTTCTGTCCATTTTGCTTCATATATTTTGAGTCTGTTCTTAGGAGTGTAAATATTTATACTTGTTATATCTTCTTGTTGTACTGAACCTTTTATTAATATATCATGTCTTTCTCTGTCTCTTTTACCTTATATGATTTTAAATCTATTTTGTCCAAAATTAGTATAGCCATCCCTGCTGTCTTTTGGTTACTATTTGAATGGAATATCTTTTTCCATCCATTCACTTTCAGCCTATCTGTGTCCTTTGATCTAAAGTGAATCTCTCATAGCATATAATTGGATCATGTTTTTTAACCCATTCTGCCAATTTTTTTTGTTATTATTAAATAGTTTAATCCATTTACATTTAAAGTAATTACTGATAAGGAGACAGTTAATTCTGCCATTTTGCTATTTGTTTTCTTTTTTTAATAAAAAAAATTTTTTTAATTAATTTTTTTTTAATTTATTTTATTTTTGGCTGCATTTGGTCTTCATTGCTGCACACAGGCTTTCTTTAGTTGTGGCGAGCGGGGGCTACTCTTCGTTGTGGCACGCAAGCTTCTCATTGCAGTGGCTTCTCTTGTTGTGGAGCATGGGCTCTAGGCCCATAGGCTTCAGTAGTTGTGGCACACAGACTCAGTAGTTGTGGCTCGCATGCTCTAGAGTGCAGGCTCAGTAGTTGTGGCACACGGGCTTAGTTGCTCCACAGCATGTGGGATCTTCCCGAACCAGGACTTGAACCTGTGTCGCCTGCATTGGCAGGCTGATTCTTAACCACTGCATCACTAGGGAAGCCCCAGCTATTTGTTTTCCATTACTATATGGCCTATAGATTTTTGTCCTCATTTCCCGCATTACTGTCTTGCTTTATGTTTGGTTGATTTTTTGTAGTGAAACATTTTGATTCCCCTCTCATTTTCTTTTGTGTATATTCTATAGACATTCTCTTTATTGTACCATGGGGATTACATTTAACATCCTAAAGTTAATGACAACCTAATCTGAATTTATACCAACTTAACTTCAATAACACAAAAACTGTTCCTATATAGCTTCGTTCCACTCTGTCTGTTTTGATGTCACAGATTATACCTTTATAAATTGTGTGACCAATAATATAGATTAATAATTGTTTTTTAATGCATTTGTCTTTTAAAGTATATAGAAAATAAAAAATGGAGTTATGAAACAAAATTAGCTTTTATGGTTGTCCCTGTATTTAGCCTTTATTGGATATCTTTATTTCTTCATACTGCTTCTAGTTACTTCTAGCTTCCCTTCATTTCAACCTGCAGCACTCCTTTTTAGCATTTCTTGTAGGGCAAGTCTAGTGGTAACAAACTTCCTCTGTTTTTGTTTATCTGGGAAAGTCTTAATTTCACTTTTGAAGGACACTTTTTCTGGATATAGAATTCTCAGGTGACAGATTTTTTTTCTTTCAGCTCTTTGAATATATCAGCCCATTGTCTTCTAGCCTCCAAAGTTTCTGATGAGAAGTCTGGTGATAATCTTATTGAAGACACCTTGTGTGTGACAACTCACTTCTTTCTTCCTGCTTTCAAGATTCTTTATCTTTGTAAACTACATATAATGCTGGTGAGGGTGTGGAGAAAAAGGAACCCTCCTACACTGTTGGTAGGATTGCAAATTGGTGCAGCCACTATGGAGAACAGTATGGCGTTTCCTTAAAAAACTAAAAATAGAGTTACCATACAATCCATCAATCACATTCCTGGGCATATATCTGAGAAAACTCTAATTCAAAAACATACATGCACCCCAATGTTCATAGCAGCACTATTTACAATAGCCAAGACATGGAAGCAACCTAAATGTCCATCAACAGCTGATGAATGGATAAAGAAGATGTGGTATATATACACAATGGAACATTACTCAGCCATAAAAAAGAATGACATAATGCCATCTGCATCAACATGGATGGACCTAGAGATTATCATATTAAGTGAAGTAACTCAGACAGAGAAAGACAAATATCATATGATATCACTTATATGTAGAATCTAAAAAAAAAATGATACAAATGAACTATTTATAAAACAGAAATAGACTCACACATAGAAAACAAACTTATGGTTACCAAAGTGGATAGCAGAGGCAGGGTGTGGGGGAGATAAATTAGGAGTTTGGGATTAACATATACACACCATTATATATAAAATAGATAAACAACAAGAACCTACTGTATAGCACAGGGAACTATATTCAATATATCATAATAACCTATAATGGAAAAGAATCTGAAAAAAGAATATAGGTATATACATGTAACTGAATCACTGTGCTCTATACCTGAAACAAACACAACATTGTAAATTAACTATACTTCAATTTAAAAAATGGTTAAAAAAAAGATTATTTATCTTTGGCTTTCAATAGTTTGATTATGATGTGTCTCAGATGGATGTTTTAGTCAACATTGAGCTCATTAAGCTTCTTAGATTTGTAGATTCGTGTCTTTCATGAAATTTGGAAAGTTTTCAGCCATTAGTTTTTCAAATATTTTTTCTGCCCTTTTTTCTCTCTCTTCTCCTCTGGGATTCCTACAATGAAAATATTTGTCCATTTGGTGGTGTCTCAGAGGTCCCTTAGGGCTCCATTCACTTTTTTTTTTTTTTTTTAATAAGAGGCTCTTTTTTTTTTCTAATTAATTTATTTATTTATGGCTGTGTTGGGTCTTCATTTCTGTGCGAGGGCTTTCTCTAGTTGTGGCAAGCGGGGGCCACTCTTCATCGCGGTGCGCAGGCCTCTCACTGTTGCGGCCTCTCTTGTTGCGGAGCACAGGCTCCAGACATGCAGGCTCAGTAGCTGTGGCGCACGGGCCCAGTTGCTCCGCGGCATGTGGGATCTTCCCAGACCAGGGCTCGAACCCGTGTCCCCTGCATTGGCAGGCAGATTCCCAACCACTGCGCCACCAGAGAAGCCCTCCATTCACTTTTTTTGCTGTTGTTCCCCAGACTTTATTACTTCAGTTGTCCTATCTTCAAATTTGCTAATTCTTTCTTCTGCCTGCTTAAATCTGTTTTTGAACCCATATAGTGTATTCTTCATTTTAGTTATTGTATTTAAGCTCCAGACTTTCTTTTTGGTTCCTTTTTATAATTTCTATCTCTTTATTGGTATTCTAATTTTGTTCATACATCATTTTCCTGTCTTTGTCCATGTCTTCCTTTAGCTATTTGCTAAAGGGAGCATCATAAAGGAACAACTCTAAGTCAGTTGTTTTCAAGTCTTTGTCTAGTAAACTTGACACCTGGACTTCCTCAAGTGCAAATTATGTCATTTTCTTTTTTTCCTTTTAATGGGCCATACCTTTCTCCTTCTCTATATGCCTTGTGATTTTTGTTGTTGTTGTTGAAAACTGGACATTTAATCTTATAATGTGGTACCTCTGGAAAACAGATTTTCCCCATCCCCCAGGCTTTGCTGTTTTTGTTTTTGTTTTTTCCTGAGGTTACACCTTTTCTTGAGCAAGCACAGTGGCTTTCTAAAATACTGTGTACATCTAGTTGTTTTTGAATGTAAAAAAAAAAAAAAAGCTTCTTTTTTAAATCCCCTGGAAGCTGCTTCAGCTGGTGGGAATTGGGACAATAGCAACCTTTAGCTGCATGTCAGCCATCAGAAGCTGCAATCCATAATCAGAACACTGATCCTGATATTTCAGAGACAAGGTCCTTATTGCCCACCCTGACTCAAGCAAGCTACACCAAAAAAACAGATTGCTCTCCCCACAGCTGCCTATCGTAGGTCTGGGGGCTGAGTAGTCACTACTGCACTGAAGGCTGAAATTGACTGATATTAACCACAATTTGCCAGCCTAGCCTTTCCCTGGAAACTACAAGTGTTCACAGAAACTCCAGAGTTCCAAAACTAGTTGTTTCAGATAGATTCTACTAGTATAATTATTGTCTAGGTGGAGAGATGAGTTTCTGGTGTTTGTTACTCTGCCATTGTCCCAGATGTAATATCTCAGTGATTAACATTTTAAAGACCCTTATTGGGCTTCCCTGGTGGAGCCATGGTTAAGAATCCACCTGCCAATGCAGGGGACACGGGTTTGAGCCCTGGTCTGGGAAGATCCCACATGCCGCGGAGAAACTAAGCCCATGAGCCACAAGTACTGAGCCTGAGCTCTAGAGCCTGCCAGCAGTAACTACTGAGCCCATGTGCCGCAACTACTTAAGCCCGCACACTTAGAGCCCGTGCTCCACAGCAAGAGAAGCCACTGCAAGGAGAAGCCCGTGCACCGCAACAAAGAGTAGCCCCCGCTTGCCGCAACTAGAGGAAGCCTGGGCACAGCAACAAAGACCCAACTCAGGCATTAATTAATTAATTAATTAATTAATTAATTAATTAATTATTTTAAAAGACCCTTATCAACTATACCCAGTTTTTCTTTAGGGCCCACTTCAAATATTATTTTTGTGTCCCCACTTTCACCTCATTCTAGATTGTAAATTTCTTGAGGACAGAAATAGGGACTGTTTTTCAAAGTGGCTATACTGTTTTACATTCCCACCACCAGTGTGTGAGAGTTTCAATTCCTCCACATCCTCGTCAATACTTGTTATTCTCTGTCTTTGTAATTTTATTTTAGCCATCCTAGTGAGTATATAGTGGTATGGCATTGTGATTTTTATTTGCAATCCCCTAATGACTAATGATGTTGAGCATGTTTATATGTGCTTATTGGCCATTTGTATATCTTCTTTGGAGAATTGTCTATTCAGATCCTTTGCCCATTTTTAAATTGGATTTGCTTTTTACTATTGAGTTGTACTGTTAAAATGTGTTCTAAATACAAATCTTTTCAGATACATGATTTGCAAAATTTTTCTCCCATTTTGTGGGTTGTCTTTTCAGTTTCTTGATTGTGTCCTTTGAAGCATAAAAGTTTTTGATTTTGATACATTTCAACTAATCTTTTTTTTCTTTTGTTGCTTGTAATTTTGTTATAATATCTAAGAAACCATTGCCTAACCCAACATCATAAAAATTTATTCCCATATTTTCTTCTAGGAGTTATATAGCTTTAGCTCTTTCATTTGTGTCTATTATCCTTTTTGAGATTAATTGTTGTATATGATGTGAGGTAGGGCTCTAATGTCATTCTTTTGCATGAGGATATATATACAGTTATCCTACCGCTATTGTTAAAAAGACTGTTTCCCCCATGAACTGTCATGGTACCATTGTCAGAAATCATTTGACCATAAATGTATGGGTTTATTTCTGGACTCTTCCACTGATCTATATGTCTGTCATTATGCCAGTACCATACTTCTCGATTGTTGTAGCTTTGTAGTAATTTTGAAATCAGGAAGTGTGAGTCTTCCAACTTTGTTCTTTTTCAGGATTATTTTGGCCATTCTGGGTCCTTTGCATTTCCATATGAATTTTGGGATCAGCTTGTCAATTTCTGCAATAAAGCAAGCTAGAATTTTGATAGCGATTGTGTTGAATCTGTAAATCAATTTGGGGAATAGTGAGTGATATCTTAATAATATTAAGTCTTCCAATGCATGAACATGGGATAGCTTTTCATTTATTTAGATCTTCTTTAATTTCAACAATATTTTGTAATTTTCAGTATACATGTCTTATACTTCTTTTGTTAAATTTATTCCTAAGTATTTTCTTTTTGATGCTCTTGTAAATGTAGTTGTTTTCTTAATTTCTTTTTCAGGTTGTTCATTGTTAATATATAGAAATTAAGTTCATTTTTGAGTATTAATCTTGTATCCTGAAACCTTGCTGTACTTATTAGCTGTAATACTTTTAAAGCAGATTTCTTAGATTTTTCTGTACACAAGATCATGTCATCTGAAAATAAAAATAGTTTAACTTGTTCTTGTCTAATCTGGATGCCTTTTATTTCTTTTTCTTACCTAATTACCCTGGCTAGAACCTTCAGTACAGTGCTGAATAGTAGTGATGAGAATGACTTCCTTGTCTTATCCCTGATCTTAGAAGGACAACATTCAGTCTTTCCGCATTAAGTATTATGCTAGCTGTACGTTTTTCACAAATTCCCTCTATCAAGTTGAGAAAGTTTCTGTCTATTCCTAGCTTGTGGAGTGTTTTTATCATGTAAGGGTGTTGGATTTTATCAAATGCTTTTTTTTGTGTCTATTGAGATGATCACTTCGTTTTTGCTTTTTACTCTATTGACATGACATATTACTTGATTTTTATATTTTAAAGCAACCTTGCATTTCTGGTTTAAGTCCCCCCGATCATATTACATAGTTTGGGAGGGTTTTTTGTTTCTTTTCTTTTATTTATTTATTTATATTTAGCTGCATTGGGTCTTCGTTGCTGCATGTGGGCTTTCTCTAGTTGTGGCGAGCAGGGGCTGCTCTTCGTTGCAGTGCGCGGGCTTCTCATTGTGGTGGATTCTCTTGTTGCAGAGCATGGGCTCTAGGAGCACAGGCTTCAGTAGTTGTGGCACGTGGGCTCAGTAGTTGTGGCTCATGGGCTCTAGAGTGCAGGCTCAGTAGTTTAGTTGCTCCACAGCATGTGGGATCTTCCCATACCAGGGTGCGAACCTGTGTCCCCTGCATTGGCAGGTGGAGTCTTAACCACTGCGCCACCAGGGAAGTCCCATTTTTTTTGTTTTTTGTTTGTTTTTTCCTTCAGCCTTGCCACACAGCTTTCAGGATCTTAGTTCCCTGACCAGGGATTGAACCCACACCCTTGGCAGTGAAAGCAGAGTCCTAACCACTGGGCCACCAGGAAATCCCCTACATAGTGTTTATTATATGTTGCTAGATTTGTTTGCTAGTATTTTGTTGAGCGTTTTTGTACCTATATTCATAAGGGATATTGGCCTATAGTTTTCTTGTGAAGTCTTTGTCTCCTTTTACTATCAGAGTAATACTTACTGTGTAGACTATGGAAGTGTTCCCTCCTCTTCCTCTTCTTTTTTTTTAAGCATTTGTGAAGGATTGACATTAATCTTCATTAATGTTTGGTAGAATTACCAGTAAAGCCATCTTGACCACACTTTTCTTTGTGGGAAGTTTTAAAGTTACTATTCAATCTATTTACTTGTTATATATATATTCAAATTCTCTCTTTCTTGTTGAGTTGGTTTAGGTAATTTGTGTATTTCAAAGAATTTGTCCATTCTTCTAGGTTGTCTAATTTGTTGGCATCCTGTTTTTCATAGTATTTCCTTATAATCCTTTTTATTTTTGTAAGGTCAGTAGTGATGTCTCCTCTTTCATTCCTAATTGTAGTAATTTTGAGTCTTCTCTCTTTTTTCCTTGGTCACTCTAGGTTTGTCCTTTTTTTATCTTTTCATTGAACCAAGTTTTGATTTTATTGATTTTTTTCTGTTTCCTCTCTAATCTTTATTATTTCCTTTCTCCTGCTTGCTTTGGGTTTAGTATGATCTTCTTTTTCTAGTTTTTTAAGATAGAATGTTAGGTTATTGATTTGACATCTCCTTTTCTAATATAGCATTTGGATCATAAATTTCCCTCTTCGTACTGCTTTAAGCTGCATCCCATAAGTTTTGGTATGTTGTGGGGTTTCTTTCATTCAACTCAAAAGTATTTTTTAAATTTTCCTTGTGATTTCTTCTTTGACTCATTGGTTATTTCAGATTGTGTTGTTTAATTTCCACATATTTTTTAATTTCCCGTATTTCCTTCTGTTATTAATTTCTAGTTTAATTCCATTGTGATTGGATAGCATACTTTGTATGTTTTCAGTCCTTTTAAATTTATTAAGGCTTGTTTGTTTCATGGCCTAGCATATGGTCTATCCTGGAGAATGTTTCATGTGCACTTGAGAAGAATGTACATTCTACTGTTATAGGGTAGAATATTCTATAGATGTTTTCTTAGGTCTAGTTGGTTTATAGTGTTGTTCAAGCCTTCTATTTATTTTTCCCATAGGTGAGACCTGGAACCCTTTCAAATTACAGTACCAGCTGAGAAATGTAAGAGAGAGAATTGCAAAGAACCTAGTAGAGAAGGGTATTCTAACCACTGAGAAGCAGAATTTCCTCCTATTTGACATGACTACTCACCCAGTGACCAATACAACAGAGAAGCAGCGACTAGTGAAAAAGCTTCAAGACAGTGTCCTAGAGCGGTGGGTAAATGACCCTCAGCGTATGGACAAGCGAACACTAGCACTACTGGTGCTAGCCCACTCCTCTGACGTGCTAGAGAATGTCTTCTCCTCTCTGACAGATGACAAGTATGATGTGGCAATGAATCGGGCCAAGGACCTAGTGGAACTGGACCCTGAGGTAGAGGGGACAAAGCACAGTGCCACAGAGATGATCTGGGCTGTGCTGGCAGCCTTCAATAAATCCTAAAGCCAGCAGGTGGGTTTCTCCTTTTCCCTTGCTGGCCAGTGACTGTCAGAGACACCATCACCAAGCTTTGTGTGATGAGATGTTTTCCATCATGTTTTTTCCTTCTCTTGAATCGAACTCGTTATTTGGGGAGAGCAACTTCAAGGCTCCTGTATAGACCTTGACTATTATAAGCAGACTTTATTTTTCCCTGTACTTCCACTCCAGAGGTGAATAAACTGGGTGAACCAACACACACCCAATAAATAAACATTTTCTCTCATTTCTTGGTTTACTTCCATCTAGTGTGCTTTTGCATTAGCAGGAACATCTAAGTGAGATTTGGATTTCTCTAGCCACAGAATGTGAATGAGATGTAGAGCAAACCATTTATCATATTTTTAAATTTTTATTTTCCATTTTAAATATATGTTTTCAGTCTGTCTCTCAGGCTCTGCTAAGTAATGTAGCTTGTTGAAGTAACCATCTCTTTGAATAAGGGGCAATGGAAACAAAACTAATTTTTGGAGCATATGGTCTCTGGGATATAAATGCATGTCCCGCTAGTGGTTTTCTCATTTTCCCTTTTCTAACCTAATGAGAATATTCCAAATGTGATTACCTGGTTCTCACAGTCCTAGAACCAGAAATATATTCTCTACTCTCTCTCAGCATTATCCTACTCCATCATTCATTAGAACAGAAGTCTAAATGAAAAAAATGTCTCTCTCAACCACCTCCTTCAAGCAGTCAGCAATACAATTTGCAAAGGGAGGTGGCATCAGAATTTCCACTCTTTAGCACATGACTATCCTGATTCCTCCAGACTACTTTAAATGTCCCTACTCTGATTGAATTTAGGGAGTTGTAAATTTCAATTGCCCAATAGCAGCATCCTGAGTCCAGACAATGTATCTAAACTCTAGATGATCTTGTTCCCTATTTTGGCTTCCTACATAAATTGATAGATTCTGTCTATATTTAAGGGTTCTGGAGGTAGTTTTATCTATATTTAATCCACAGATACCCTTCCAGTCATTACTCTTGTCTCAACACAACCATCTGTCTAACCAAATCGCTAAAACATTTTTTAATTCAGTAGTGAATGCAAACAGAAGCTTATTAAGAAAAATCCTGTTTAGAAGGGCAACTTGATCTTAAAAGCATCCTGATATAAAGTCCAGTATTTGGGAATATAAAGAGGACAGGCACCAAACTGTGCTAATGTCAAGCATTTGTTATGCTGATACTTTTAATGGATCTTGCCTCTTGACAACTACAGAGAAACCGGCTATCAAAGGGCTAATACAGATGATCCAGACCTGATATCAAATCTTCCTGATCAGAAGTAATTAAATGAATGATTGTAACTTTCATCTTCTCCCCTAAACCTGTCTAGCTCCACAAAATTCCCCAACTCAATTAACTTTCTTTTTTCACTTTAGGTATCACTTAGGTGACTAGAGATATAAATTTTAAAGTGAAACAAATTCTTAAATGTGAAGCTGAGTAGAGCTTCAGTCTGGCTCTCTAAAAGTATAAAAACCAGTCCCTGGTTGTCTCTCCCTGACTTAATTTTTTCTTTCCATTTGAAAACAGTTCGGCATGAATTGAAACCAGGTTTTCCTGTGGAAAGTTTCAGCTTGATTGGGAGAGTAGAAGTTGAGTTCTTTCTAGCAACTCTTGGTCAGTGTTATTTTTATATTGTATCTCAATAAGATGACGATGTCTTCAGTTTGAATCTGCATAATGTTCATTGCAAAACACCTTTTCATTTAATGCATATGGCCTTCACATTTCTGTATAATAAAGATCAATTATTGTCTCTGGTATCTCTGTGCAGTTTTACAACTTCAGTTATTTTAACTGGAAATAAGAACTTTTCACACAAGGCCAGTAACACTCCCCGTTTACACTAGGATACCAGCCTCTGTTTCATCCTGTGTGGAAAATTAGGGATACACAAATATTATAATTGTAACATATATATATACTGGAGGGCAGGGCACGTTAAGTCTAACCCAAACACCAGCTAATGTAAAGTCTGAATGGTGTCTCCATCTTGAGCAAAATAAGTTACCCAATTACACCATTATTACCATGAAGAGAATGAGTATATTCTGTCCTCTTAATAACTACTTGCACATGACACCTGAACTTACTGAAGAGCTGAAAGTCTTAGGTTCCAAGTGTAGCTAACATACCTAACTATAACAGAGTTAACAACGTGTGAAAAGAAAGATAATTGAGCTTGTAATTGGCTTATTGTTCTTCACTTCTTTTATAATGTCTACAGCATAAAGGACAATAAGAAATGTATTTACTAGGATTGTTTATACTTGTTATTTTTATTTCAGAAAAAGTATTGTTTTCCCATAAGTCATCCTTTGTAACAATGTTTCTTAAAATGTGGTGCATCAAAATAACCTTTGTGGGGGTGAGTACTTTGCCAAAATACAGGTTCCTAGTAAATCAGTCTCTGGGGTTGGGGGCTTAGGAAGCTGCATTTTAAACAGTCTCTAAAAGCTTACACGTTAAAATTTGGGAACACTGCTTTATATTTTATTGCCTATAATTCATTCATCCAAAAAATATTGAGTACTTACAAATTAAATGGCACTTGCTAGGTGTGACAATAAAAAACTGTGTAGGACACAATTTCGGCCCCGGAGAACTCACATTTAAGTGGGCAAATAAGATACTTTGTGATAAATGCTCATATGGAAGTATAAACTTAATTTTTAGAAGCACAAAGCAGTAGCATTCTTCCTGGGAACATTAAGAAAGACTTAGAAGAGGTTATTTATTATAGTGGCTTTCATATATTGAGTACTTTTCTTGTGAGGTACTATACTAACCACTTCATATATTTTCTCATTTAGTCCTCAACACTAAAAAAACCATAGAAGATTATTTTAAAGAAAATTCAGAGAGGTAGTGAAGCTTGCCTAAGGACACTGTGCAGAGCTTGAGTTCAAACACAGGCTTTTAACCACTACTCTCTCCTGCCTTCATTTAAGCTCAGTCTTGAAGAATCTTCTTAGGTTGAAAAGGAAGAGCCAAGGCTATGCTGGGCTAGGGAAACAAAATACAGAATGTACAAAGTAATTTGTTATGTGCTAGAATTTCATGAATGTGTGTGCTTTTCACATATCTCTATCTCTCAAAAGAGATTGTTCTAAGAGAATATATTCAAGTTGTAGACTAAAGAAGGGTTTTTGAAACTAGCAAATTATCTGTTTTTGTTTACCTTCATTTATTCCTTCTCTGATGCTTTTCTTATATAAAACTTTTCTGGCATATCATTTTCCTTCTCCCTTAACTTCTTTTAACACTTCTTACAGGGCAAGTGTGCTGGACATAAATTCCCTCAGTTTTTATCTGAGAAAGTATTTATCCTTCCCTTTTGAAGGATAATTTTACTGGATATAGAATTCTAGATTGCTGGGTGTTTTTTTGTTTTTGTTTTACAACACTTTTTTATTTTTTATTTTTTTAAATATGTATTTATTTATTTGGCTGCGCCGGGTGTTTGTTGTGGCATGCCAGATGAGGGATCTGTAGTTGTGGCATGCAGGATCTAGTTCCCTGACCAGGGATCGAGCCCAGGCCCCCTGCATTGGGAGTGCAGAGTCTTAACCACTGGACCACCAGGGAAGTCCCCAACACTTTAAATATTTCACTGTACTCTCTTCTTGCATGAGTGTTTTCTGATATCAAATTTTAACAAAACTGGGCTTCCCTGTTGGCTCAGTGGTTGAGAATCTGCCTGCCAATGCAGGGGACACAGGTTCAAGCCCTGGTCTGGGAAGATCTCACCTGCCGCGGAGCAACTAGGCCCATGAGCCACAACTACTGAGCCTGCGCATCTGGAGCCTGTGCTCCGCAACAAGAGAGGCCACGATAGTGAGAGGCCCGCGCACTGCGATGAAGAGTGGCCCCCGCTTGCTGCAACTAGAGAAAGCCCTCGCACAGAAAAGAAGACCCAACACAGCCATAAATTAATTAATTAATTAATTAAAAAAAAAAAAAAACTTTTTCCCCCAGCTCTGTCACCCCAGCCTTTCTTGAACTCCCAAGTGGAGGCCAGAAAGGTCTTAGATAACTTAGTTTAAACTGATTTATATTAAACTAAATTGGATTCCTTTCATTTGAGAGCAGGGAGGAAGAGATGTTTATGATCAAAGAGGGGAAGACTAGAGAAGGTAACAGAATAGTTGACTAGATTCTTAACATTATGAACATTTAAAAGACTGAACAAATACTTTTTATGTTAAAATGTTCATGTTTTAAAAATTAGATGACTTAATTCAGTCTTTCACTTCTCTCCTCCGTCTTACTCTTCACATTAGATACCTTTTAAAACTTTTTATGGAATCATAACCAGAGAAAAATGCTTAAATCAAAATAAATAAAAATGTACGACTCAATAATGAATAGTGAGCATTCCTATGTAACCAGCACCCCAGTCAAGAAACAAAACATTACTAGCTCCCCGAAAGCCCCCTTCATGCCCTCTCCCAGTCACTATATCCCTCCTTCAAGCTAACTACAATCCTGACTTTTAATACAATAGATTGGTTTTGCTTTTGAACGTTATTTAAATGAAATCATCCAATATGTATTTTTTGTGACGGTTGATTCTTTTATTTTGAACATTTGGGTTGTTCCAGTTTGGAGCAATTATAAATAGAGCTGCTGTGAATACTTGTTTTGGTGAACATGAGAATGCATTTCAGTTGGATATATGTACCTAGGAGTGGAATTGCTGGGCTATAGGGTTTGAACTACATTTAGCTTTAGTATATAGTGCCACCAGTTTTCCAAAGTATGGTTGTACCAATTTACACTCCCACCAACCATACTACAGAGCTTTTAAATTGTCAAATCATAAATTTGGGGCACATAACTGGGCTGAACACAAATCTGAATAAATGAAGGCCACTGTAAATTCCTGTGACAATGCTTTAATTTATGGAAACAACTTCTCTGGTGGGCTTCAGTGGGTCTCTGTACACCCTGAAAATATGTACAATATTTTTGCATGCATGCATGTGTGTATACATGCACTTTGAGGAGAGAAGAAACAGCTTGTATTAGACTCTCAAAGATCAGATTTTCCATACTTCGGAAAACTGGTGGCTGTGTATACTAAAGCTAAACATAATCCAATCCTTCACACACTCACACACACACACACATGCACACACACACACACACACACACACATTAAGAATGATTGCTTTATGGGAGCCCAGCAATCAAGAAGCTATTTGCTTGCTATTAGCAAACTGTTCTACATTGGTTATGGTGCATTGACATAGACAGTCTGAATAGGCAGGTTTGCTGTGGTTAACAGAGAAGGATTAGCACCCTTGACCACTTAATTTTCCTTTTATTTTTAGCAGGTTAAAATCCTTTATTAAAATAGCTTCATAATGTTTTGATAACTACATATTTTGATAACTATTTTTATAACAGCTTTATTGATATAAAATGCACATACCATATAACATACCTACTTAAAGTGAATAATTTGATGGTTTTTTAGTATATTCACAGCATCATGCTATCACCACAATCAATTTTAGAACATGTCATCACCCTAGAAAAAAACACATACCCATTAGCAGTCATTCCCCATTTCCCTCAGTCCTAATGTACTTTCTGTCTCTGCAGATTTGCCTATTCTGGACATTTCATATAAATGGAATCATACAATATGTTTCTTTTGTGACTGCTTCTTTCACTTAGCATAATGTTTTCAAGGTTCATCCATGTTGTAGTATGTATCAGTGCTTCATTTATTTTTACTGGCAAATAATATTACACTGTATAGAAATACCACATTTTTGGACTTCCCTGGTGGTCCAGTGGTTGAGACTCCATGCTTCCACTGCACGGGGCACGGGTTCAATCCCTGGTCGGGGAAGTTCCACACTCCGTGTGATGCCTCCAAAAGAAAAGTGCTCTCCTCACCAGTGTGTCAAAAAATAAATAAATAAAGCAATGTGGATATTAAAAAAAAAAAACTCTTGGGCTTCCCTGGTGGCGCAGTGGTTAAGAATCCGCCTGCCAACGCAGGAGACCCGGGTTCGAGCCCTGCTCCGGGAAGATCCCACATGCCGTGGAGCAACTAAGCCTGTGCGCCACAACTACTGAGCCTGCGCTCTTATAGCCCACGAGCCACAACTACGGAGCCCAAGTGCCACAAATACTGAAGCCTGCGCGCCTATAGCCCGTGCTCCACAACAAGAGAAGCCACGACAATGAGAAGCCTGCGCACAGCGACGAAAAGTAGCCCCCCGCTCATCACAACTAGAGAAAGCCTGCGCACAGCAACGAAGACCTAATAGAGCCATAAATAAATAAATACATTTATTTAAAAAAAAAAAAAAAAAACTCTTAAAAAAAAAAAAGAAATACCACATTTTAAATGATGTCTTTAGAGAATATAATGTGTCCAAAACAAAATCTGTATTTCTTCTCCTAAACCTCCTACTTTCATATTTCCCCCTATTAGTAAATGGTGCCATCGTTCACCTAGCTGCTCAGGCCAAAAGCTTTGAAGTTATCCTGGATTCATAACAGCAAATTCTGTTGGTTGTACCTTCAAAACTCCACATCCAGCCATTTTCAACCTTCTCTGTAGCTACTACCTCCTAGTCCAAACCACTGTCATCTCTCCTAATTGGTGTCCTGCTGCTGCTTCCACTTCAATGCAGTGTACGGCAGAGGTGAGATATTTATGAGAAGAGAGGCTTTTCTGTTCTCAGGGGGACAATCATTTTAAAAACTTTGAAATGGGCAAAAACATTATTGGTTATTGTCTAGAGGAGTCTTTGGCATAATCGATCTATGGCTTTCATTGTCTTTGAACTATTTTACAATTTGTAAATTGAGAAAACTGATGGCAGTGCGAATGATTCTTATACATAGAGAGACAAATGAATTTTGGCCAGTGAGATACAATTTCCACCCTGTGAAAAAGATAACTCCAAACATAATATTTTATGCCCTGTAGATATTGGCCAATTTTATATCTATTAGCAATTTCAGCATTCTTAATTGCCTATATATGCGTCTGTCTTCAGATTCTCTTTTGAACCAGTTTAACATCTTACTGGTTCCCTCATTTGTATGAGTTATGATTTTACTTTTTTGAAAATTATCTTTAACACTGTGTTATTCTGATCATTTAGCTACTTTTCTTAGGCTACACTTAAGGCCAGCCCTAAGAGTATACATTTCTAAAAGAGACAAGGAGAGGATTGAGCTTGGTTAATTCCCTGGTATTCTCAGTCTGGCCCATCAGAGAGTGCTAATGGCATGTGTCTTAAACCCAGATATTTCTGCAGTTTTCTGGCCACGCTGTGCGGCATGTGGGATCTTAGTTCCCCGCAGGGATCGACGAGGGATGGAACCCGTGCCCCTGAATTGGAAGCACGGAGTCTTATCCAGTGGACCACCAGGGAAGTCCCCAGTTTCACTTTTTATATTCTTTTTATATTCCATTCTTCTGTAGAATCTTGCTTAAGCACTGATGAATTTTACAGTGTTATTCCAAGATATCTCATCTCTCATACTCTGAAAAGATTTAGGTCTTCCCCTGAAAAATTCAAACATAAACAAGAAAAAAGACGAACAGACTAGGAATAAACAAGAAGTTCAGGTCCTCTTCTCTCCTCACTTTCCCCCCTCCAATCTGCTCTTCTCCCTGTATTTGCTTTTTGGTAAATGGCACCACCATTTACTCAGGAATTTGGGATTCATCCTTAATTCTCTGTCACCTTCATTCCCTACATCCAATATCATTTGTCTCTTCAGCTTCTCTTCATTCACACGGCCCTGCCTTTGATCAGGCCTTTCAAGTCTTGCCTGGATTACTGCAATCCTGGAGTCTCCCTCTCCACTTCAGTCCAATCTCCACGTGGCTACTGTTGTCAAAAAACCTTGGCTCTCTGTGCACCGATGCCGAACAGAAATACGGAGACTGAGATTTTGAAGGATAAGGCTTTGAAGACGTTATTCCTCTGCCATGCAAAGGAAAGACAGAGCAGGCTAGCACCTCAAGAACTGTGCCCCCCTCCCTGGGGAACTGAGAGAGAGAGGTTATATAGCCAGGGCTCATAGTCTATGGTAGGTGATAAGGCTCTAGTAATGAAGCTCTTGTATTCTTCTTCTTCCTGCGTTAGTTCAAAACAGTCACAGCTGGCTCAGGCAAGCCAGGTAATTGGGTCCGTTTGTCTCTGGGTTATCGGCCTGCAACCTTCTTTCTGAAATGCAAATGCTACAAGGGGTGATTTGCTACAGGGGAGTGCAGGGTGTAATTCACATAGTGTTAAGGAGTGATAGGTTAGCTTCATGAAGTACAAATCTAGTTACAGACACTATAGATTAGTAACAGTTAAAATAAAACTAGGAGTGATTGACTCTTTCGGGCCAGTTTGTTTCTTCTCTAGCCTGTTCACTGTTCCCTTGTTTTCTTTTTTTTTTAATTAATCTGGCTGCATTGGGTCTTAGTTATGGCGCACGGGCTCTTCGTTGCGGCACGCGGGCTCCAGAGCGAGCAGGCTCAGTAGTTGCGGCACACGGGCCTAGTTGCTCCGCGGCATGTGGGATCTTAGTTCCCAGGCCAGGGATCGAACTCGCGTCCCCTGCATTGGAAGGCAGATTCTCAACAACTGGACCACCAGGGAAGTCCCCTCTTTTTTTTTTTTTTTAATATTTTATTTATTTATTTATTTATTTGGTTGTGCTGGGTCTTAGTTGTGGCAGGCAGGCTCCTTAGTTGTGGCTCACCAGCTCCTTACTTGTGGTATGTGGGCTCCTTAGTTGTGGCAGGTGGGCTCCCTAGTTGCAGTTCAAGGGTTCCTTAGTTGCAGCACGTGGGCTTTTTAGTTGCAGCAGGTGGGCTCCTTAGTTGCGGCCATGGGCTTCTTAGTTGCAGCACGTGGGCTCCTTAGTTGTGGCATGCGAACTCTTAGTTGCAGCATGCATGTGGGATCTAGTTCCCTGACCAGGGATTGAACCCAGGCCCCCTGCATTGGGAGCATGTAGTCTTAACCACTGTGCCACCAGGGAAGTCCCAGGAAGTCCCCTCTTGTTTTCTTTGTTTATCAGAAAAGTCTCATTTCTCTTCTTGCTGCAACACTACCACAGTTATATCTTTCCAAATCCCAAGTCTAACAATACCATTTCCCTGCTTGAAATCAGAGGTTCCCCCTTTGTCTTCATGAAACCCCAACACTTTAGCATGACTTACAAGTCTCCCCAGGACCCTAGCAACCTGAACAGTGTCATGTCTTGCTGCTCCACAGGGGTTCCAAATCAGCCTTATTTGCAGTTTCTCCTTAGGGAGCTTTTTAAAAGTATAGATTTCCAGGCCCCAGCCCAGAGATGCTGATTCAACTGGGGTGAAAGAGGGCTGAGGAAATCCGTTTTTTTAAGAAGTTCCCTGGGAACTTCTAATCAACCGAGTCTGAGAACCAAGGATCCAGAACATGGAGTTTCTTATGGCTCTATGTCTTTTCACATGAGGCTCCTTCTGCTTGAAAATGGCTTCTCCACACTCCCTTTTTTTTTACCTTGAGTATTCCTATACTTCCTTAAATGTCATCTCCTCCAAGAAGCTGCTTTTAATAGTCTTCGCCAGTGTAAACCGTCTTCATCTCTTATCTTCTTACTCATCTGTGAACAACTTGAAGGCAGGGACTGACCTTTATCTTTGCATCCATCCATGGTGCCTGAAATTGAGCAGGAACTTGCAGGGCCTTCTCAGGGACAGATCCCACTGTGTCCCTCACCTCTTGTTTATAGAAAAGCTTTAGCCTCCTAGGCCTTCCCCAAGTTCCAAAGAGCAAATTTAATCAAGAAAAGTGAGAAATGCAGAAACAAAGGAAATCAGTCGAGCAAGACAAAATAATAATAGTTTAGCCATAAAATAAAGTCAAGGACCTTTAGTTCCTCCTCAAGGGCTGTAGATAATATCATGAGCCATATCCTTGAGTTCTTTTTCAGATACTAAAATCCCCACCAGGCAGAGAAAGTTAACTGCATGCTGACCACCAGCACACAGACCCCAGACCAGTTGGAACCAGAAGGTTGATGACTGAGATTCACAAAACATCATCCTGTTACCTCACCATCACCAATTAGAGAATTGTGTAGGAACTGATCACACAACCTATGACCCTCTCCCTCACACTGGCATTAAAACTCTTCTCTGAAAGCCATGGGGGGTAGGGAGGTTTGGGTCCTTTGAACACTAACTACCCATTCTCCTGTGTGGTGCCCTGCAATAAACACTGTACTTTTCTTCATCACAACCCAGTGTCAGTATATAGGCTTTGCTGTGCATCCCAAGCACAGCAGACCCAAGTTTTGTTTGGTAACATGCCCAGCACAATACATAACACGTAATGAGTGCTCAATGAAATTTGTTGGATGAAAGAGGAGTCTTGCTGGGCTAGTAGGATCTCACTCCCTGTAGAAACTCTTGCTATAGATACTTTCTCCTCAGTCAGGGGTCAGTCACCCTCTAAACTTTTATAAGATAGGGTGGTCCTCTAAATTGTCTTCCTTTCCTCCCCCCTCCTGCTAATCTCCAACTTTCCTATTCATCTTCATAGTCCCAGTTTAGGTTCTCTAACATCTAAAACATTCCTTGACCAGCTCAGCCAGAAATGATCTTTGAAGCACTTACAAATACAACTCATTTGGTAAGTGTCATACATTACCTAATATTATAGTTACTTCCACACAGTGTGGTACCTTATATACTTAAATACACGTGTTGGTGACCTATAGCTCATTCCAACATATGGGTCGCAGACACCCTGTCCTAACCACCTTCCCTATCATGCTCTGGAACTTCAAATTTTGTGACTTCACATTTGCTTGATTGTATCAACAGTGACTACTATAGCCATATCTGGCACCAATTATAATTATTATAGGCTAGAGCTCATCATAACCTACAATGTCTCCACCCTCCCAGATACAAACTGAAATTTCCCTCACACTGCAACTTCCTATTCATCTGCCTCTCAGTCATTCCCACCAAATCTGAGTTTCATCTGTCTCATAACCAGTTCTTCAACTCTTTTCTACTCCTCCCAGTTCATCAATCTCATTCTGTCTTTCCTAAAGAGCCTAGATGCCACAGTCAGCTATTTCAACAAACTGGCAAACCATTCTAGACTTCCTCATTGTCCTCCCTCCACTGTTCCTTCTTTACCAGTCCTTTGTCCTGGTTAATTAACTCAGGCTGTCTGTTTTCTCCATCCCAAGGCAGCCAGGAGTTACTGACCAAAGTCACAAAGCCATGCTGATTAGGACTACTACACATTCACTCTTTTTTTTTTCTTTTTTTTTTTAATATTTATTTATTTTTGGCTGCATTGGGTCTTCATTGCTGTGCGTGGGCTTTCTCTAGTTGCAGCGAGCAGTGGCTTCTCGTTGTGGAGCACGGGCTCAGTAGTTGTGGCTCACAGGCTCTAGAACGCAGGCTCAGTAGTTGTGGCGCACGGATTAGTTGCTCCGCGGCATGTGGGATCTTCCCAGACCAGGGCTCGAACCCGTGTTCCCTGCATTGGCAGGCGAATTCTTAACCACTGCGCCACCAGGGAAGCCCTACACATTCACTCTTATCTAATCTCAGGTAGATCTTTCTTGCTGTTTTGCATCATTGCCATTTTCTATAGCACAGTTTCTACCCCATTTTTCCTAGATCCTCTATCCCACCCATCATCCTTTTTATTCTCAAAAGATTAACCTCAGAAAAGCAAGTCCATTCAATATGACTTCTCTAAATGTTTAGCCACCTCAAAATCTCTCTGTACATTTCCCTTCCCATTCTTCCTTTTCAGTGGCCAAAGCCGACCTATCTGCCTCTCTCCCTCCTGATCTAATGATCTCCTCTGAGACTTTAACTTTTTTTTTAATTGAAGTATAGTTGATTTACCATGTTGTGTTTGTTTCAGGTATACAGCAGAGTGATTCAGTTATGCATGTGTGTGTGTGTGTGTGTGTGTGTGTGTGTGTGTGTGTGTGTGTATATTCTTTTTCAGATTCTTTTCCCTTATAGGTTATTACAAACTATTGAGTATAGTTCCCTGTGCTATACAGTAGGTCCTTGTTGGTTATCTATTTTGTACATAGTAGTGTGTATATGTTAGTCCCAAACTCCTAATTTATCCCTCCCCGCTCTTTCCTCTTTGGTAACTGTAAGTTTGTTTTCTATGAGACTGTAATTATTTATTTTCTCTTTAAAGTAGTTAATTATATTTTTAGTTTTTCTCTCAATTAGCCCTTCCCCTTTTCTAAAACTTGCTTAAATCTTGCCTACTCTCCAAAAAAAGAAAAGTCCTCTGCTGCTTCCTCTTCAGTTCATTGTCCTCATTCCTTTCTTTGCTTTATTGTTAAATATTGCTACCACCTCTTCACTCTTTAACCACTTGCATTTAGCTTTTGTCCCCTTCAACTTTAACTTCTCTGTTACTTCTCTCTTCTTACCACTCTGATCATTTGTCTCTGTGTCCCTTGCCAACTTTTCCCCAGGTTTCTGTCTTGGGACTTCTTTTTTTTTCTACTTTCTCCTTTGTTGATCCCATCTAATTCCACAACTTTACTTATAGTTATGTGAAGAAGTCCAAATTTCATTCATATTTGGCTACTACTTTTATTCCAAACTCCAGATCTATATTTCCTAGAACGCTAAAATTTCAGCTATGGAGATCTCAGAGGACATTTATCCTAAGTCTTCATCGCCTGGATATCTCCACCAAATGGCTCATTGGCTTTTAAAAAGTCAATGATTTCAAAACTGAACACCTCATTTTCTGTCTGCTTCCAATTCCATTTCCAAATCGACTCCTCTTCTTGAATTTGTTTCTACAAACAGTCAACTGAGGCACGTGGTCTCCTCATTCCCTATATTCAATCAGCTGCTAATCTAGTAGATTCCATTGCCACAGACTCTCTCAATTAGGTTCACTGTTTTCCATTCTAAACTATCACGTTTCTAGTTTAAATCCTAATTATCTCCTACCCAGAGTATTGCAGTGGACTCCTGGCTAGACTGTCCACCCCCACTATCTTTCTGCTTGGAATTCTGAATGATTTTTATTCATTACCACTAGATTAATCTTCCTAATGAACAGTTCTGATCTGCCACTCTCTGGCCTAAAACCCTTAAATGTCTCCCCTGGATAACTAAATTATTCACTAGTTCCTTATCCTGGCATTCAGAGTCCTCCATGTTCTGGACTCAGTTCTATTTTTCTAGCCTTCATGCTGACCCCATCACCTAGAATACCCTTCCTTCACCTTTACCTGGCAAACTCCTAAATTATTTAAAGCTGATTTCAAATACCCACTTCCATCACAAAGTCTTTTTTTTGTGGGGGGGACCCTAAACTGAATATGAACCTTCCTTTGAACCCCTATACCACTTTATTAATACTTTTACTTCAATGCTGACCAGATTTGTGTGATGATAATCTGTGTATTCTATGCTTCTCAAACTTTTCCATTAGAAGTGTACCTAATTATACAGGAAAATGAACAGCCCCAAGGCTATCTGTCACAACAGGCTGCCTGGAAAATTAAAATTTAATATGAATTTTTCAGTGTTATTAGTATTAGACTGTCTTAATATAAAAATGTCGTGCTTTTTGACTAACACTCTAGGAAGACGTGTCTATTTAATCTTGAGGATTTAAGGTACACCTGGCACACTGTGAAAACCCTCCCACAAGCCCACTAAACTTTACAAGCCCACTAAACTTTCTATGGCAGAGACTGCCTTACTACATATGTATCCCCTGTAAAACTAAAACAGTACCGTCTTCAAATAGACGCTCAAAAAAATATTGTTGAACTGTGACTCAGATACGTTAGCAAGTATTTACTAAATGTTTACCAGGTACCTAGACCTGTACTGTTTCAAGGAGCTCAAGTCTCCATGGGATGACTGTGAACAAGTAAAAAACTGTACATAGGAGTTAAATCATGAAACGTAAGCCATTTGTGTTCCACAAGACGACTCAGTCTCTCCATTCCACACCCCAAGTGACACATTGGAATAGTGTGGAGCACCACGTTAAAGTCCACTCTGACCTCTTAATTATTTTCTGGTGATTGATAATTTTCTGCTAACACTGCGCAAAGCTTAATCCTCTTCACCTGGAAATAAAAGGTTTCCATCATTTCGCTCTCCAATTTGAAGCTCAGCAAAGCCTCCTGGTCGCGGGGCGGTGGAGCCGAAGGAAGTCTGACCCCATCAAAGGAGCAAAAATGCCAGAGCTACCAGCACCACCCCCTCACATCCCCCACGCCCTTCCAATTGGTCCTTGTGGGTCACTCTCTTTCCAGGTTGGCCTTCCAGCTTGCCCGTCGCCTCCATAGAACCCACATTTAGCCAGCAACTATTGGTAGGTCGTTACGTCATTGCGCTAGCTACCCCGCTCCCATTGGCTCCCATAAGAAGGGGCGGCCGCAACGTCACAGGCAAGAGCCGCCATTTTGACTGAGCAACCCTAGTGACAGGAGCCGAAGAAGCAGCTCAGGTTGTCCCGTTTCCCCTCCCCCTTCCCTTCTCCGGGTGACTTCCTGGGTCCCCTACACTCCACAGTCCCGGTCCCGCCATGTCCCAGAAACAAGAGGAGGAGAACCCTGCGGAGGAGACTGGCGAGGAGAAGCAGGTGAAATGGAGGGGGTGCGGTGGGCGAGCTGGGGGCGACCGTGATGGGGCGGGAGACGGTCTGCCACCAGCGCGGATTGGTCGCCATGGTCTCGGGCTCTGCAGGGGTTGGCCACTTCTCGCGTCATGCAGGGTGAGCTTCAATACGGCTTGCTGCTTTGGCGCTGGTTAGTTGGGTGGATTGTCAATCAGTGCGGTACTCTTCTTGATTGGCCAGTAGACCTACCGCTCAACTCATTGAAGCTGTGCTATAATTGGCCGAGCCTGGGCGCGGGGCGGGTGTTTAGAAAGACTGGGTGAATGAAAGGGGGTTGGTGGTCCCGGGACGAGATGTGTGTTATTGGTTAGTAGGGGTAAGATGACCCAACAACTAGGCTTGGGGCTCGCATTCTAAATCCCCAGAAAGATACAAGTCGAGGTAAAGACGTTTAAAAAGGACCAGCACTGGGGGAAGGGAGAAGAGTAATTATTATCATGGCTAGTTTAAGGCGGCAACTTTCTCAAAGAGGCCTGTTTTGACCGCTGGAGATGGTCTGTTGCCCACCTTCAAAGAGGACCTTACAAAATTGAAGAGGACTAGAGTTCCAAACAGAATAATGGAGGTTAAACCTAGAAAAGACGCCGACAGAGTCGTGACAAGAAAGACGCCACCATATTCCCCCCAGACTTACAAGGTAGTGGGACTTAGTTAACCCGCAATTCTGTGATGAAAACACGCCACCCTCTTTAGGGGTTTGTATTTGACTTATAACATTTAGTACTGGATTCGGGTTCATGAAATACACCTGGTGTTATGTCTGTGCCAGGTTTTCAAGGGAAGGGAATGTAATTCCACTAAAAAGAACCACAAATTGGCTTCATGTCCTTTTTTAAAAAGTCAGTAAAGAAAAGGGCAGCAGGGCCTACAAAAAGCAAGCAGAGAGTAACAGCAAGAGCCCCCTGCAAGCTAATTGAGCTCTTGGCATGTTCCCCAAACTTCCGTCACTAGGGAAGGTGTTGATTTTTTGGCAAAGCTGGTAGGTAAATACTAGTGAACCTACTGTACCTTAATTTTCTTGAGGTTAAAAAGTGTCATTTTAATCTCTGTTTACCTGTCACCTTCCAACTACAGTGTTTATGGAAGCAATGCTGTCCCATTACTAAGGTGGAGGTGTCTGGAGATGGCTACATAGCTAGCCTCCTCCGTAGAGAGACTTATCTGCTGACTAGCTTAGGAGGGAACATCTCAGCAGTTATCCCCCTTGATTTCCCATTTGACCTGTACTGCATTTTAGGGACAGCTAGGGAGCTTTCCTACTAATTTTGTATCACCAGAAGCCCTGCTAGCTCTTTTCTCTGTCTTTCCTAGCTTCTGTTCTGAGTGAGATATCACTTGCTCTTTGAGTGAAGTATTGTGTTTAGGTTTAGGTATAGGTCACTCACAGGTCACTGGGGTGGTTCCCTGGGTTTCGTGTGAGAAGCAACTTATCTTTTCTTCTCACAGTACAGTCATCTTGAGCTTTAGGGATTTGAACAAAGGTCTAGCTTTATTTAAGAACAGAGTGGAGGGCTTCCCTAGTGGCGCAGTGGTTAAGAATCCGCCTGCCAGTGCAGGGGGCATGGGTTTGAGCCCTGGTCCGGGAGGATCCCACATGCCATGGAGCAACTAAGCCTGTGCGCCACAACTACTGAGCCTGCGCTCTAGAGCCCGTGAGCCACAACTACTGAGCCTGCGTGCTGCAACTACTGAAGCCCATGTGCCTAGAGCCGGTGCTCCACAACAAGAGAAGCCACCGCAATGAGAAGCCTGCGCACCGCAACGAACAGTAGCCCCTGCTCGACGCAACTAGAGAAAGCCCGTGCACAGCAACGAAGATCCAGTGCAGCTAAAAATATAAATAAATAAAAAGATTTAAAAAAAAAAAAAAAAAACAGAGTGGAAATAGCATGTTTACTAATGGGTAGACCTCCAGGAAAAGGTAATAGTATAAAAGTTATCAGATCTTAGAAGCAGTTGCTTCTTAGTGTTTAATTTTGTTGGCCCATTTGTTTCCTCCAGGACACACAGGAGAAAGAAGGTATGCTCCCTGAGAGAGCCGAGGAGGCAAAGCTAAAGGCCAAATATCCAAGCCTAGGACAAAAGCCTGGAGGCTCCGACTTCCTCATGAAGAGACTCCAGAAAGGGGTATGGGGCACAATCTCTTACCCTCTTATTTCGGAGCCAAAGGGGGCCTTAGGGATGAGATCTGTGGAAGTTCTACTGAACACCGATATGAAGGTTTTGTTGTGGGGCAGTAGTAGAGAAAAATTAGAAACTTGTAAAAAGCAAGGCAAATATTATAAATCCCTGAAATGGTATCAGTTATCTTCTGATTTCCCACGTAGGATATTCAGGCTTAATGTAGGGACATTTGGGCATGGGGTTGGGGGGAGTGAGGGAAGGATGTTAGAGTCTGGAATGCTGACAGCCTCCAGACATTTGCCTGTTTGGATGGTGGGAGTTTTAGGATTGCAGATTCAGGATTAGAGCTAAATTTTGGGGTGTGTTATTTCAGAAAAAGATCAGCCCATCTGTCCTACAGATTTCCTCAACTTGAAATGAATAGTAGATGTCTTTAGACCCTTGAAGTTAGCACCAACTATTAACTATGCTCCCTGAAGAGACTTATTTTTCCTGTCCAGAATGGTGGTCCTCCTCCCAAGGCAGAGTCTTACCTTCATAGCCATCTAGCTCCTGATAAGGTTTCTCAGTCCTCAGAGGTACCAAAAGCTGACTGAGGGATTGTATGTCATTAACCTGGAATGTGTTTCTCTATGTGGATGAAATGGAGAGGGAAGCAGATCCCTGTGGAGAATCCCGGTTACTGAGTCTTAGTCACAGATGATGATGTGATGCTGATTTGCAGTTTACCTTGCTGTAAGCAAGGCAGGCGTGGGCAGGCTGTCAGAGCCATGGAACATGTGTGGGAGTGCTTGCAGTCAGAGGAAAGTACATTATTCTCATGAACAAACCCAGTTTCTATTCATAGTCTGAGAGAATAATTTTTAATTTTGAGGTTGTTAGCTTGAGGTTGATCTCCTGCTGATAGCCCCAGATCGACCCTTCTGTGTATCTTATTCATTTCTGTTTCCCCAGCACCAAGCCCACTGGAGGCTAATAGGTCCTCATAAGCCTTAGTGAATAAAGTCAGTAATTTGGTTGAACCATCCTGTACTCATGGGGCTACAAAAGATATGGGTACAGAGGATGTAGGAGCTATCTCTTAACTCCAAAAATAACACACCCTAGCTGGGAAACTGCTTCCATACCTGAAAAAGTCAGAACACACTGGGGAGAAGACATAAGTAAATGTAATTAATGCTAAGCTCTGTATGCAAGAGACTAATCCAAAAGAGACTTGAAAGATCTGAGCGTGGATGAAGGTTTATAGTGGATGTGAGTCTCCTTGTTTTTGAGGAAGACCAGAGCTCCTCACTCACCTAAACCTCCCTCTTGTCTCTTAGCAAAAGTACTTTGACTCAGGAGACTACAACATGGCCAAAGCCAAGATGAAGAATAAGCAGCTGCCAAGTGCAGGACCAGACAAGAACCTGGTGACTGGTGACCACATCCCCACCCCACAGGACCTGCCCCAGAGAAAGTCCTCACTCGTCACCAGCAAGCTTGCGGGGTAACCAGGGCCCCCTTCTGCTCCCCTTCCTCACCCACTGGACTTTTGTATATCATAGGCAGGGATGGAATGGGCACCTAGTTATATCTTCTCAGCTTGCTAGCCAGAAATGACTGTGATTCTCCTGGGGGCTGCTGAGAAGGTAATGCGGGCTGAAGAGAGGCTCTGAGTTCATTTCTTTGGATAAATTGATATTTCCACACCCTCATGTAGCCCAGGTAGGGGCTCAGAAATAGGAGACTAGGATTGGATAATGCTGCAAACTCTCTTTTTCTTTTGTACAAGAAACTGGGGAGATGTGACTTCTCCTTTTGGAAGAGAATATCCCAAAATTGGTTAGGCTAGGCCTTGGGAATAATATGACAGGTTTAACATCCCAAGGCTAACCTGACATGGTTGGGAAAGGTAGATTGAATGGGATCTGTTTTCTGTGCTTTAAGTGTTTTGTCCCTTGGGCTGCTACTGCTTCATGTTTCCATTATGGCAGGTTTAGAGAAGCCTCAAAAAGAAAAACTGATTTGCTTGCCTAAAACTATAATGCCCACTTTACCTCCTTTACTCAGTCAGTGTCTTTTACAGTTTGCCCTGGTTCTTAAATAATGTAAAGATTGGAGGATATAATTCACATAAAATGGGCACCTTCTCTCTCTCTCTCCCAGCATGTTGCTTTTTGAAAGTATCATGGGATAGTGGAAAGAACACTGGGTTAAGAGTCAAGATATCTGGGTTCTAGTTCCACTCAGTCTAGGCAGAATTGACGTGTAACCTTGGTCAAGTCATTTAACCTCTCTGGATTTCTATTTCCTCATGTGTAAAACAGTTGAATATAGATAAGATTGATTCTGATTCTAAAATCCTGAAAAAAACTGTGCTGTTCATTGTAAAGCCAAAAGTGAGGAAGGCCCATAGGTGAGCCTACAGAGGGGAACTATTTGAAGCCTACATGGGGAGAGAAGTTGAGGTTTGGGGGTTATAAATTCAGGCAAGAGGGCCTCATAAGTATCATGGTCTTGAGGGTCAAGAAAAAAAATTCTAAGAAGCTAGCCATGAAAGCTCTTGCCTCTGCCCTCACCTGCTTTCGTACAGTCTGGGCCCTTGCTGCTAAAAAGCTGCTCTGGCAGCCAGGCTGTGGGCCTGAAGAAACATGCTCAGTCATGCACATTTGGAGTCCCATATTTCAGATGTTATCAGCTGCCAGGTGTATTGTTAGGGAGACAAGAAGAAAAGGGGATGAACTGAGCGAGCCTCCGGGGCTTAGTGCCACTGCAGGGCTGGAGCAGCAGGTTCTCAGGAGATGAATCACCTTGGAGGAAGCTGGGGAAGGTGGTTAGGGAGAAAGAGAAGGAGCACTGAGAAATCTCTGCCTTCCTAGAGCTCAGTAACCCAGCTCCTGTGCTCTGAGAAGTAGCAACGCTGATCGTGAACCAGGTGGAGGAAAGGGGCTGCAGGTGGCCAGCATCGTCCATCTAGTTATCACTAGCTTGGCCTGAATGTTACTGAATGCAGCCTGCTAGTTATCACAGAGAGGGCAGGGTGAGAACTAGCTGTTCAGGAGGGGAAGATTCTATAATCCTCTTGCCCTCTCAGCTCACCAGTTCTGATGTACCACACATCTGGCCTGATGAGAACGACTGATGAACTTGCTAATGCACGTGGTGGTGGGGGGGGTTGGGGTGTGTCTCTGCTGCTTTCCTGACCAGCCATTCACTTTTCAGGCCATCATTCAGATTGGATAGGAAAAAGTTGGTGAGGAGGGAATGGGGAGAGCAGGATCCTGTGATTCCCTGGCCCCCAAACTCCTTGGCTGTCACTTGTAATTGTATATAATTTTTGTGTTTCTTGCTCCATTTCCTCATGCTGTCTTCCTTAGTCTAAAGTCCATGTGGGAAGGGGAAAATGCTGAACATCCTTGTATAGTTTCCTCAACTGTCCCAGACATGTTGTACATAGATATGTCATGTTATTATATATATAAATATATATATAATTTTGTACGTTTTCTTCATCTCCGATCTTCTCAAATTTTGTATTCTTTTCTTTTCTGTCTGAGCTGCTTTCTCTATCGGTCAGTATGACTCCTCAAGACTGAGGCCACAGTGAATCTGGTTTTTAGGAAGGAATAGAAGAAATAGGGAAATCAGAAAAACTGTTGGTCTCTGTCTCCACCTGGTCATCTTCAAGGCTAAGAAAACAAAGAAGCAAGCTACGTTCTGTATACGCCACCTGTTTGCACAGCGTGAAGTACATAGCTTCCATGGCAAAGAAGGGTCATTTCAAAATCCAAATCCAAATTGCTTTGATTAAACCTAGATTACTAAGTCCACTCAAAACAACATGTGTGTTGTCTGGCCCTGACCTCCGTGCAGTTACCGCCTCATCGCTGTGTGCCCCCGTCCATCTCCGCTGCTGCAGGTGGCTCTGGCCGTGCCTCTGAAACCAAGCCTGCTCTGATCCAGGCAGCTTAGACCCCTGAAAACCTCCAGTTATTTTGATCTTGTCTAAAGAATTTTTTTTTCTGTTTTTGTTTTCATGGGTATCTCCAAAAAGACAGAGAACATTTTGTTTTGAAAACAGGAAAAGACTGAAATTCTTTTTTTTTTTTTTTTTTCTTAAACAACTCGCTGGATAGGATTGAGACATGTGCCAGGTAGCCCTAATGATTGTTAAGTGTGGAAGAGTGATGGGGTAGAGACTGGGGTGGAACTTAGGGTTCTTTCCCTTACTGCTTGACAGTGTTTTCTTTTTCTTCTGTGTTCGTCCGCAGTGGCCAAGTTGAATGATGCTGCCCGGGGCTCCGCCAGATCCTGAGACGCTGCCCCCCTGGGTCCTGTGCTGGCTCCTGCCCCTCCCTGCTTTGGCAGCCGGGGGTCAGGAGGTGGCTCGGGCGCGGGCCGGAGAGGCAGAAGCCCCTGCCCGTCGGTGTCCCAGCGCATGGAGCCCCTTGGGCTGAGCACCAAGACCTTGAACCTTTTTTGTTTTCCCTTTTTTTCCAAATAATTGTTGGGAGACATCTCAGTGAAATCCTGGGGGTGGGGTGGGGGGTTGGGAGGGTGGAGTGGGAGATTTGGGGGAATATGAATTAGGGCTTGGAGTTGATAAAAACATTCTTGACTATCCTCCTTAACCATGTGGCTGGTGTGGGGTGGGTGTGAGGAGGAGGAGGAAGTAAAATGGACAAAAGATGAGAGGCTCTAATTCAGCTCTGTAGAAGAATGCCTTGTTTGCTTGGATGTGGCTGGGGACCTGGTGTCAGATAAAAGAAACTGACCGTCTAAATATGAAAGATGCAGACAGCTCCTCTGGTTCTGCAGAGCAAGCTGAGAACTCAGTTGTTCATAAAAAAAAAAAAAGTGCTGTCCTTGAAATAGATTTGTTGTGGGAAGAAGGGCAGTGAGCATGGGAGAAGGGGGCTATGAGCGTGGGGAGCCCCATAGAGCCCAGGGGACTTTTTCAGTTTGAAATAAAAAACAAAAGAAGACCCACAAAAAAAAAACCCAACCCAGAAATACTCTGAAGCAGTTGGTGTGTTTTATTGGGGTTTGGGGAAAGGGAAGAAAACAAGACTGAAGACACCATTCAAGGGGAGAAGCCAATGTGGGGACCTAAGTTTCTAAGGAACAGGGGCCCTTCATGTGGGATGTGTCTGGGTTCCCCGTTTCCCTAATTTACGGAGAGGGAGCAGGGACGTTGGCATATAGACTAGGACTTTTCCTGACTCCTGTCCAAGCTACTGTTTCTATAGCTAATGCAGAAGACGCAGCCACCTCAGGTTTTGACTCACAGAATAAGGGGTTTGCGGTATTTGATCTAAATGGTTTATTGACACCTAAAGCTCAGTCCAGGCTAAGCAAAAAAGGAAGCCTGCTCTTCCTTTTCCCTTTCAGTCTTCCATTCCTTCACAAGCTCTCATGTCTGTGAAGGAGAAATGTGACCTCTAGTAGTAAGCTAAAAGGAACTCAAGCCTTTCTGCTAGTGGCCGGCAGGGGGCAGAGTCACTTCTTTCCTCATGATGTCCTAACCATCACTGGAATCCTGCCACTGAAAAAACTTTAAAACTACTTGTGAGTGTAATATACAAAAGAAATGTTACCCAAGGAGAAACAAACTCACTTGTCTCCTCTCACACTCACACCAGTCTACCATGTGTGAAGACTGAAACTTGCCCATTTGCCCAAGTTTGATTAGGAGAATTTATCATGGTATTTTCCCAAATGTGATTGGCGTCTCAAATGAGTATGCATCAAGGAAGATAAACAGGGTCCAGGAGACATAAGATAGTCCAGAGAAATCTCTATCATGTTGAGGGGGAGGAGTACTTCTAAACTAGAGAAGGAATGTTCTCAGTATCTAACTCATTCTCTCTTCTTAATCAGAAACTTTCCAAATAAGTTTTCAGCTACTCGGGATGTTACACTGACTTGCGCTCTCCTGATTTAGCCAGGGGATTGTGATGCCTTCTAACCATCAGCCTTTCTGAACAGCATGCTAGACACTAAGTGAGCCAGGTGATTTGGAGAAATATATTAAAGGCATTCCCTGCCTTTGTGGGGTTTATTGTCTAACTGGAAGAAAATATATGAAAAAGTTCATATACTTTAAAAGGTATAGACTTTATATCTTTTTTTTTTTTAATACAGAGAACATTTTAAATTTTTACTTAGCGATTAGAGCCATTTTTCTCTGGTCTCCACGTTTTGGGGTTGTTTTTAGATACTTCTTCATTTCTTTTTTTTTTTTTTTTGGTCACGCGGCACACGGGATCTTAGTTCCCCGACCAGGGATCGAACCCACGCCCCCTGCATTGGAAACACGGAGTCTTAACCACTGGACTGCCAGGGACTTCCCTAAACTTTATATCTTAAAGCTAGGAGATGTATGAATGTTTATTGTGGTGGGGTTTCTGAGCCTTCTCATCCTTATTCCCCTTAAACCAGTCCCATGACTTCTTTTTGAGCATGTTGTCCCTAGTTTTATGTTTGCCAGGTGGCTACAGCTGGGGAATGAGGCCAGCAAGTCTCAAGATGTGGAATCATCTAGTTAGTGCAGTTTCATTTAATATACAGGTAACGGAAGTTGACATATAGAAATAAGTTACTTACAAGGTGGCAGTGCTAGTTTACTGAAGAGCTTGAGTTAATATCTAGGCTTTTATATGATTTTTCCATTATTCTTGGCTTCCCTGGCCCTTAGGTTTAAGCGTAGCATTAGGGATCCTGGGGTGCCAAGAAATGTTTGTTCCCATTTCTGTTTCAGTTTAAAACTTGCCATTCCTTTTCCTTCACTCCCATACTATAGGGCTAGGCAGTCAGGGAAGACTGATTCTGCAGTGCTTCAAATACCTGTTCCTGCCCATTATTTTAGTTTGGTGTTTTCTAAAATCTTTATTCCAAAGAGTGGGTTCAAGGGTTCTTCTACTCCTCCAACATGGTTGAGTGATGATTGTGCTGACAAGCCTCTCAGTTGAGCCATCTGATATGCAGGGTGGCAGGGATGAAGTCACCATTATTATTGTCCAGCAGCATTTATTTTAAGCTGTTGTGGCCCTAGCATGGAAAACACAGGCAAAAGAAAAATAGCTCGGAGAATTGCCATTGACGATATCTACAGTCAGCCAGTGGCACCCACACTAGCAGCCCTTGTGTGTATAGTGCCCTCTACTGGGCCTTGAGGGAGGTTAACAAGGAAAAGGGAAGATCTGTTCCCTTGGAAGCTAAGACATGACAGTGGCACACAGATAAAAGCAAATTAATGTAAGATCCCGAGTGGCGGGAATTTCCCTGGTGGTGCAGTGGATGAGACTCCATGCTCCCAAGGCAGGGGGCCCAGGTTCGATCCCTGGTCAGGGAACTAGATCCCACATGCATGCCGCAACTAAGAGTTTGCATGCCACAACTTAGGAGCCGGCGAGCCGCAACTAAGGAGCCTGCCTCCAGCAACTAAGACCCGGTGCAACCAAATAAATAAGATCCCGCGTGGCATGCGGCATCTTAGTTCCCTGACCAAGGATTGAACCCATGCCCCCTGCAGCGGAAGCGCAGAGTCTTAACCACTGGACCTCCAGGGAAGTCTCCAAATTAATGTAGTTCTAAGCGGAATTCCCACAAGCTAAGAGAAGGAGGGTCAGGAGATGAGTTGTTAGGTGAATTTTCTTAGAGATGGGTGACTTACTAATAAAGATAAGATGAGGCTGCCCATGCTTGGGCAGCAATGTTTTAATTCACAAGTATTGGGTTGGCCAAAAAGTTCGTTCGGGTTTTTCCATTAGCTCTTTCGGAAAAACCCACACGAACTTTTTGGCCAACCCCAATAATTGTTGAACTCTAACTTTGCAATTGGAAATATTAGCAGTTGTTGGGCAGATAAACAGTGTAAGAAATGGTGTCTGCCCTGAAAGAACTTGAAGCCTCATTGAGACAACACTTCTACATATAATGCATGTCAGTGGTAAAAGAATTCTGAGAAGGGGAAATTCAAAGGGCTGGAATCATTAGGTAAATATTAGTGGAAGAAATGGAGATTGAACTGGGCCTTGAAAGATGGGTAGTATTAAATTGTCTAGTTCAATTATCAGTTAATAAGTGCCTATAATATACCAGGCATTGTGCTAAAATATAAATGATATGTGGGTGCTTCTTTCAAGGAGATTCCACTCTGGTGGGGAAACTACACATGAGGAAATCATATTGCAGTGTTAAACTTGCAGCAGTAGAAGCCCAGCTACATAGAGGAATAGGAACAAGTATTTAATAGTAATTGCACCTAGCCCATTGCTAAGTACTCAATTTACATCATCTCATTTAGTCCTCACAACAATTCTACAAAGTCGGTAGTCTTAGTCTTGCCATTATACAAATGAGAAAACTAAATCAGTAACTTGGCTAAGTCACATAGCTTCCGAGAGTGGAGGCAGGATTCCACTGCCTGCAATGGGGTGGGGAAAAGAGTGATCAGGAAGCACTTCCACTGCCGGGCCGGTTCAGTCCCTGGTCGGGGAACTAAGATCTCACAAGCTGCACAGTGCAACCAAAAAAACACAAAAAAAGAGTGATCTGGGGACTTCCCTGGTGGTCCAGTGGTAAATAATCCGCCTTACAATGCAGGGGACGTGGGTTCGATCCCTGGTCAGGGAACTAAGATCCCACATGCCGTGGAGCAACTAAGCCTGTGTGCCACAACCACTGAGCTCGCACGCCACAACTAGAAGCCCTCGCACCACAACGAAGAGCCCACGCACCACAACAAAGACCCGACGCAGCCAAAAATAAATAAATGAATTAATAAATCTTTTTAAAGAAAAAGTGATCAGGAAAGGTTTCATGGAGCAAATTCTGAAGGAGGAACAGGATTTCTCCAGAAAGGAAAGGTGAGAAAGGGCATTTTTGTACAGGGACCAACACTTAGAGAAGGATGAACGTGTGGAATCTGTGGTGACTCTGCAGTAGCAGTATCAAGTGAGTCCTGGGGAGTGACTGGAGACCAGGCCAGGAAGGTAGACAAGGATGTGGCCTGCCCACAGGCATAGGAACCACTGAGGGGATTACAAAGAAGAAATCTTGTCAGTTCTGTGTTTTAGATAGGTCACTGCCAAATTGTGTGGAGAAGGGATTTAAAGGTAATAGATTTAGTGATGGACTGGTTCTAGTGTCAGGTTTCCTGGTTTTGGTAACTTGGGACAAGTTTCTTAAACTCTCTTTGCTTCAGTTTACTTATTTTGTAAAATAGGAATGATGTCGTACCCACCACAAATGACTGTTGTGACGATTAAACAAGATAAAGCATGAAAAGCCCTTACTTCAGGGACTACAGCAGTGCCTAAGATATGGTTCCTGCCCCCAGGGAGCTTACAGACTATTGGGGGATATAATAAAGATAGGTAGACTGACAATTATTAGAATACAAGGATTCGGCGCTAAAATAGGGATAAGCACAAAATGCTCTGGAAGCACAGAATACACACCTAATTTGGGCAGGTGGGAGAAGAACAGTCAGGAAAATCCCTTCACAGAAAGTAGCTTCTAAGCTGAAATATGATGGAGTAGTAGGACTTAGGTAAAGGGATTAGACTGGGAAAGGTCTTCCAGGTGGAAGAAACAGTATGTGAAAAGATGCAGAGGTATTACATTCTGGAAACTTAAAATAACTGAGAGTAGCTGTAGCATAGCATGCAAGGAATGAGGCCAGATGTCGGTGGAGGGGAGCAAGGGTTAGATCACAAAGGGCCCTTTAGACTTTATTCTGGAGGCAATGTGAAGCTGCTGAATAAAGATTTTGAGCAAGGAAATGACATGATCAGATTGGCTCCTTAGAATAATCTTTCTGATTGCAGTGTCAGGAAGAGATTGGAGAGGGTAAAATGGATGTATTACCATTATTAATTATTATTAATGGGATGGAAAAGTTGGGAAGGGTTAAGGCTATTGTGAAGAGGAAGATGATGAATTCAATTTCAGACATAATAAGTTTAAAGTAACAAACATCTAAGTGGAGAATTCTGTACCACACTTAGTAAACTGTTACCATGGGTTAGTTGAGTTATGAGTGAGACAGACTACGTTGCTACAGGACTGTAGGTTAGATATGACTGGGAAATAAAGAAGGTAATGATAGTGGGGATGAAGAAGAGTGAACAGATTCAAGAGATATATGAGAAGTACAATCAACAGAACTTCATGGGGGTGGGACTCGGGAAGAGACAGGACTCCAATAAAAAATTCCGAGGTTTCCGGCCTGAGTTACTGGGTAAATGATGATGCCATAATCCAGAGAGAGAATACAGCTGGAAGAGCAAGTTTAGCAAGGAAGACAATGAGTTCAGTTTTGCAGAAGAGTTGATATGAGGTGCCTATAGAACATCCGAGAGTAGATGACTAGAAAGTTACTGGATTTATGAGTCTAGAGGTTGGAGAAAAAGTCAGAATAGGAGATACAGATTCTGTAGACTTCAAGATGTACTAGTAAAGCCATGGCCGTGAAAATATATAGAGCAGAAAGACTGAAGAACTGATCCTGATGAAGGCTAATATCTGAAGGGAATAGAGAAAAGGGCCCAACAAAATAGGAGAATCAGGAAGATGTCATGCCCAAGGACAGAGTTTAATGGAGAAACTCAATCAGTCAATAGTGTAAAATGCTATTAGAAGTTAAGTTTAAAAACAAGACTATCTCACCTATGTAATAAAAAGTGCCCCCAAATTTCAGGAAAGCAGTGTGCCAAAATCGTGAATAACTATTTGCCAGGATTATGGTTTAAGGTGTGTGTATGTGTGTGTGTGTCCACTTTCTGTACTTTTCAGGATTTTGGCAGTGAGCATGTATTTGATCACTAGAGGTAATTTTAATTCTAAAAGCAAGAATAAAATCAGAAAATGTTTTTTTTTAATGGACTAAAAGGGGCTTCCCTGGTGGTGCAGTGGTTAAGAATCCACCTGCCAATGCAGGGGACACGGGTTCGAGCCCTGCTCCGGGAGGATCCCACATGCCACGGAGCAACTAAGCCCGTGTGCCACAACTACTGAAGCCCACACACCTAGAGCCCATGCTCTGCAACAAGAGAATCCACCGCAATGAGAAGCCTGCGCGCAGCAACGAAGACCCAACGCAGCCACAAAAAAAAAAAAAAAATCAACTAAAGGGTGTCCATTTGATTTGCCAGTTAGTAACCTTTTTGAAACCAGTTGCAATGGATTGGTAGAGGTAGAATCTTGCTTGTAAAACTGAGTGGTGTGTGAAGGTTTTGTTGTTTGCTGTTGTTTTAGGATGGGAATGATAGGCATGTATATTTACCAAGTGAAAGGAACAAGTAAAAGTAGAAGCTCAATAGAGAATGATGATAACCAAAAAGCAGGGTTCCAAAAAGAAACGGGGAGTTGGGGGGCAAGCAAGAGCTCAGGTGGATGTGGTTAATTAAAGAATAGTTCAGCAAACATTTATTGAGCACTTATTATGTGCCAGCCACTGTACAAGGTGAGGTGCTGAGGTTAGTCTAGTTAGCAAGTCAGCTGAGTAAGGAATTGGTCTGAAGCAGGAGGATATATACCTCATCCTGCATGAGACTCAAGGTGAAGATGTAACAAAGCGTAAACTCACAGCTGTTTGTGAATAGGGGTAGGTAATTGATGGGAGTCCTTGTCTGACAGCTTCCTTGTTCTTTGTGGAATAGGATGTGAGGTTGATACTTGAGAGGGAAGTGGGAGTTAGGGGGCTTAAGAAAAGTGGCCATAGTGTTGGAGAGAGGATGAAAGGGAGGAGGATGAAAGAGTGATGATAAAAAATACTAAGTAGGGCTTCCCTGGTGGTGCAGTGGTTAAGAATCCGCCTGCCAATGCAGGAGACACTGGTTCGAGCCCCGGTCTGGGAAGATCCCACATGCCGCGGAGCAACTAAGCCCACGTGCCACAACTACTGAGCCTGTGTGCCACAACTACTGAAGCCCGTGCACCTAGAGCCCATGCTCCCAACAAGAGAAGCCACGACAATGAGAAGCCTGCACACCACACGAAGAGTAGACCCCGCTCGCCGCATCCAGAGAAAAGCCTGCGTGCAGCAACGAAGACACAACACAGCCAAAAATAAAATACATTAATTAAAAAAAAAAAAAAACTAAAAGAGTTAGGCAACAATGTTGAGGGTATAACATAAACCATGAATGTGTGATCCTTGGAATGCATCATCCATTGGAATGGTATCAATCCATATATTTCTGCTGTCTTCTCTAGCAACACCCAGCTGCCTGGGTACAAGAGCAGAGAAGACACATTATTGTAATAGATCCTGGATCATGATTTGTAGACAGATGAAGAGGATTGACAAGGGAACAAGGGGATTGAAGGTGCTGGTGAAAGATGGAAGCCACCCAATTCAGACTGGCAAGGTATGTTAAACTCTGGTCAAGAGAAGTCTTGATAAGGTCAAAGAGCAGATGATTTAGAAGTGAAAGTGGTAAAACTTGAAGCCCACGCAGGACATGGTGGCAGAATGATGTTGGAGTTTAAGATTTCAGAGTTGGAACTCTTCCATAGAATGACAAGGGCAATAGGAATGGGTGTTTTAAGTGGAGTAAAGGTAAAGATCATTGGAGAGTTAAAGAACTAAGGGAGTTTCCATATCCAACTGCCAGGGTAGGTGGCTCATGTGTTTGAGATTTTGTACTGTTATCTCTTATTAAACCCAACTGTATTTTTTTTTTTATAGCTACTCTATTTATTTATTTATTTATTTATTTATTTTTAGCTGTGTTGGGTCTTCGTTTCGTGCGAGGGCTTTCTCTCGTTGAGGCAAGCGGGGGCCACTCCTCATCGCGGTGCGCGGGCCTCTCACTATCGTGGCCTCTCTTGTTACGGAGCACAGGCTCCAGACGCGCAGGCTCAGTAGTTGTGGCTCACGGGCCCAGTTGCTCCGCGGCATGTGGGATCTTCCCAGACCAGGGCTCGAACCCGTGTCCCCTGCATCGGCAGGCAGATTCTCAACCACTGCGCCACCAGGGAAGCCCTGTATTTTTTTTTATAAAAGGAAAATGGAAGTGTCTAGCTTAGTAAATGACAACAGTAACAACAAAAGAATTATGGGCTTGGAGTGTTGGGTCAGTAAATCAAGGTGTTTAAATGAATCCAGAATTGTGCAAGCCTAGGGGGCAGAAGATGAAGCCAGCTGCCAGTCCTGGTGTAGGAGTGACCAGGAATAGCAGAGAATATGAAGGAGAGTTTAGCTTGATGGGATGAACTCCAAAGCAGGAGAGGTAGCATGCAAATATCTTGGAAAAATAAGGGCCTGAAAAATGACACGAGGGAACCAGGAGTATCTCTGTTCCCCCACTTTCTGATATAGGAGGGAAAAACCCTCTAGGTCTGCAAATAAAGCTGTGTTTGGGGATAACCTCAGTGTAATTTGAATGAGTGGGTTGAGGGAAATTCTCTAAAGAGGAGTTTCTGTGTGAGGCATCAGAGAAATGAGGGGACCAGGGATGAAAGTATAAGTAGGAGAGATCTGCACTTGGGGCAGGGTCCAAAGATTATAGAGATGGGAACCACTTGTGCAGTGAATTAGCCTAAGGTTCCCAACTTTGGTTCAAAAGTTGTTTGGTACCAGTCTTGACTGAAGGCCCCATAGGGCTATGGAGTCCAGTCTCCTCAGGCCTCCCTCTCAGGGTTCTGAGGGGAAGATTAAGCATTCCATCTCTGAGAAGACATCCTAGGAGAAAGAGAATGGAACAGTAGCTTGAACAATGATTACAAAGAGGAACAAGTAAGCTAGACTAAAGCGAACAACTGGAGGAGGGTCCTTCATTCACACCTTTATCAAATATTTATTGAACTCCTACCAGGGCTTTGTCTTGTTCATTGCTATATCCCCAGCATCAAGTGTTTGGCACATATGTGTTCAATAAGTATTTGTTAAAGGAATAAATTGTTCACTAACTTATGTTCAGATTAATCTATAAGTATTCAGAAAACAATAAAAAGAGTTTGACCTCTTTCAACAGTCTCTGAATGACAGCAGCAGTGGATAAGCAGGGAAATGAGACTTCTAAATGAGAGAACAATGTTGGAAGGGTACTTCCCACACAAAGCTGGGTCTCTCTTTTGGAAAACTTCTAGATGAGCCACATGACTAAGAACAGGTAAAGGCCGAGTGCTCAGAAGGTCAACCAAGCATAGCTTTTCTGTAAAACATTAACTTATGACAGGAAGAGAGCACCAAATACTGATAACCACATTGTGGTAAAGTGGCCTCTTCAGGTAAAAGAAAAGTTTTGGTATAAACGGAAGTTTAGTGACAGAGGCACTTAGTGTTTTTAGATGGACTTTTTTTGAACCTTCTTCTGACATATATTTATCATGGGTAGATATTAGAGATTAATGCAAAATATGAACTCCTAGTTATTAAATCTTTATTATTATATTTAGATTGAAAAGATTGAACTGAATAGAATTTACACAGTACAAGAACTTTTCTCAAGTTATTCATATTAACTGCTAGAGCTACATACCTATCAAGAAGCATCATTCTTGATCAAGTGCCAGCTACCTACCTACCTTACAGTCCCAAACCCAATTAGTAACATCAAACTGATACTTACGCTAAAATATTTATATTTTTAACTGCATATAAAACTCTCATGGTAGAAATTCGAACATAAGCAGACCTATGGGGAAAATATTTTTTGGGGGGGTGGGGGGCAGGTAGAGACAATTTTATCTTCTTACCCAGTCTGAATCAGGTGGATTCCTTGAACTGTCTTTCACCAGCACCTTTAATAACCCCACATAGATACCACCTACTCAAATATACAAAGGAAAGACCTGGAATCATTCAGCGATCATAAGTCCTGGTTTGACATTAAAGTCCATGTCTGGGACTTCCCCGGTGGCGCAGTGGTTAAGAATCTGCCTGCCAATGCAGGGGACACGGGTTCGAGCCCTGGTCCGGGAAGATCCCACATGCCGCAGAGCAACTAAGCCCATGCACCGCAACTACTAAGCATGTGCTCTAGAGCCCGCAAGCCACAACTACTGAGCCCACATGCTGCAACTACTGAAGGCTGCGTGCCTAGAGCCCGTGCTCTGCAACAAGAGAAGCCACTGCAATGAGAGGCCTGCGCACTGCAACAAAGAGTAGCCCCCGCTCCCAGCAACTAGAGAAAGCCTGTGTGCAGCAACGAAGACCCAACGCAGCCGAAAATAAATTAAAAAAAAACAACAAAACTGGTAAAGTCCATGTCTGAAGCACCTTTTATGATTAGGAAAGTCTGAATCACCCTCAGACTTCCCTCCATTGCATTTCTGAGTCATTTCCTTGTCCAGTGACCCAAATTGTGTACAGCTACATGCAAGAATTATCCAAAAGTACAGAGTTTAGAACTAAAGGAACATTTGAAATCACTGAGTTCAGTGAAACACTGGCCAAGAGATCATGCCTTTTGTCCAGTTGCACAGCCTCCGTCAGGCAGCTTTTCCGATACCCAAGGCCCTCTTCTCTAGAAGCTGACTTTACAGCAAATTTGGGACTCCAGCTTAAACTTGTTTTTGTTACGAATAAACAAACAAAATACTTGAGTTGGAAGTTTGACAGGAACTCAGGGCCCAGGGTAACAAGCTGGCATCCCATGGTATTCCCTTCAAGTAATTTGACCTATCACTGGTGCTCCTGCAATGGACCGAGGAGAGGACTCATGTAGGACCAGAATATTCTAACTTTCAACCTTGGGACTATTGACATTTTGGACTAGATATTTTGTTATGGGAGCTGTCCTGTGTATTTTAGGATGTTAACAGCATCTCTGTGCTCTACCCACTAGATGCTCAGTCAGGACAATCAAAAAAGTCCCCAGACATTGCCACATGTTCCCTGGGATCCCGTGGTTGGGAACCACTGTGCTGACTAAAGGAAGAGGTTCTTGTAACTCAAGCCTGGGGCTATTTAATCCTCTCAGCAGTGCCTATTCTTATTCCTACACCCTGGTGCCTGGTTTCTCGCCCTCACCTTTCCCTCTGGGGCCACCATGCCTTCATCAGATGGGATCCTCCGACCTCTCTCTACCCTCAGTGGCCCTGAAAGTGGCACCTGGGGTGAAAATGGGAAGCAAAAGTTTCTACCCTTCCCCTCTTGCACCAAGGGGATCCCCCTGGCTGGATAGGAATTTACATAATTGGTTAAAATAAGACAACGTGTATGCAAGGCTTAGCTCTTACCTGTAACTGCTGTGAATCAAGGAGAGAGCAGGGCTTTAAGCCCCTTTCCTATCTTGAGGGTGGGCTGGGAGGGAGAGATGAGGGCATACCAAAGGAATCTGCCCTTTCTGCACAATTTCCCCTTGACTCAGCGGTCCTACTTCCCCTCCCCAGCCCACACTCATCCTCACCAGTGCCCATATTTAGACACTGCAAGCCTATGTTGTCATAGAGAGACATAAACCAGCTGGTTGCTATGAAGGTTTATACACACACACACAAACACACCCTAGGGTACGGCCCAGGCTGAGCAGTGGGGATGAATGGCAGTTCTCACTGGGACATGCATTTTTTCTTTCTCTTAATTTGCTATTGTCCTACCTCTTCTATTCTCCCCACATTTTCATGCTTCTCATTCCTGCTCCCAGATGACACTTCCCACCGACCAGTACTGTTCTTAAACATCTCTCTTGCCTCAGGAAGTCACAGTTTAAGAACAGAATTACTTAACCTTTTTGAACTTCAGTCCCTTAATCTGTAATATGAGGATAATTATAATAAAAACCTTATATGGCTTTTGCTAGAATTAAAGTGGATATATGTAAAGAAACTTGTATCATGGCTGGCAAAGTACATGCTCAATAAATGGAATTTGTTCTTATGCTAAAATAAAAGCCTGCTCGGGGGCACCTGGGAACCAACCACAGGTGCCTTCGGAAATCTTGGTTTGTGTGTCCTCTCTGATAGTAGAAAAAAGCTATTGTGGGAGTGTCCCTTGTCCTGTAGAATGATGGAAGAACAGAATTGTGTGGGAAGATTGCTTTGTTTTTTGCCTTTGTTGTACTCAGCTGGAAAGCTGTTTTGGGAAGGAAAATCTGGGTATATGATCTCTTCCTTTCTGTAGTTTGAAATGAAAGCCACAGGAAAGAAAAGACACAATACATAAAATCACTGCCTGGCTGAAATGGAAGAGTATAATGGAGGCAGAGTGCTCTCTGGGCCTTTGGCTCTGGCTACCCTTCTCCAGCAGACCCCTATCCAAGAGCAGGCTGCCTGTGCTGGTGTAACAGGCTGGGGCTTATTCCTACTGTAGATTCTGTGCATGATGTCTACTGAATTTTTTTCGAAAAAAAAATAAACAAAAAAACCTGGAACTTTCTAATATCAGATAAAGGGCAGGTATTTCCAACCCTGAAAATAGGTAAGATTTCTCTTCTTCAGCTTGAATTTAGTGTACAGCTATGTTCCTGCAGGAGGTCTCAGTTCCTCCCAACACACTGAGAAAATAGAAGAAAACATTATGCACCTTGCATTTTCACCTCTGTCCTATTTCACAGAATAGATATTACTATCCTATTTTTACAGGTTAAAACAGATTTGATTGAAAAAGGAAAGATAATTTCTAAACTAAGAATTGTGGTTACATCTGGAAGGGAGTTAGGGGAACGGGATTGAAGGTGATAACGAAAGGAAAGTTAGTCTCATCTTAATGTTTTGCTTTTTTTATGAGAGTATTTATGCATTAATTATGTGATTAAAATTAAATTTTGAATTAGAAGGTAAGACTATTTTACAGATGTTTAATGAAGCTCAGAAAAGGTAATTTATCTAAGGTCATTTGGTAATTGACAGACTCCAGGGTCCATGGCTCTCCCCCCAAACAACAATGTCCTAGGTACACCCTCATGGAGAACTAGGTTTGGAGCCAAGAGGGAGTCCTGAGCGTTCCCTCTCATGGGCGGTGGGGTCATTGTACTGGGCCCTAGACATTAGCTTGGCTTTTTTATCACTAAAGGGAGGCATAACCAAACCATGTCTGACCAACTTGATGACTACCCTGTGACTTGGCCTGTGAAGTATGACTAAATCACATAGATTTGAATGTAGGGAATGGGTAAGGATGTAAAGCAGGTTGATAAAGGAGATTATGTGTTACACTTAAGATTTTAACTGGATGTTTCAGCTGGGGTACCAAGATATAATAGATATGAAATTCCAAAGGGAGACACCAGACAGAAATGCAAAGGTTTAAAGGAAATTAACAAGGACCAGTTCCACAAGTCTTGAATCCTCATTTCAAGAGTATAAAAAGTGGGGATAGGGTTTACAAATGAGATTTCTCTGGAGAGAGCTACTACTGTGTTGTGATCCACATCCAATCTGGAGGAGAGGGTGTGGGGAGTACTCCCCTCTTCTCAAGCCTAGAAGGAGGGGCCTTACGGGACAGCTGCATCTTGGAAGCAACTGCACTTCCTTCTGACAAAGGGTTAAATATACATGAATCCTGGGAACCAAGTATGAAGCCAGTGTAAATCCTGCTCAAGAGAACTTCCTGGACACATAGTGGGACTCTTTACAAAAGGTTCCGTGTAGAATGGACCTCTGGAAAACAGAAAGATGAGGGGGTAGTGGTGGCATAGAAATACAATGCATCACCTCACTTAAGGGAAGCTGATATTGCCATTGAAAGGCCCAGCAGGGAAGCCTCTGATGGATCCACACAAATGCCCGTGAGACAGTCAGCTTTCAACATCAGCACGAGGAGAGCATGAAGCCACCAAGAGTATTCCTCCCTTTTCCTTCTGCCCCGTTCTCGGAGGTGTCAGTGTCAGCATCTAGGAAGTGGAGGAGAAGCCAACGACCACTCTTCCACAAAGGCAAGCTTGCAGGCTACACCGATCCTAGCTGTGGGGTGAAGACTCTGTTCTGCTACTTAAAGTGATCACAAGACTGTCACCCAAAGGTGAAGAAATGTGGGGAGGGGGGGATGCTGGAATTTTCATCCAGATCAGAGGGAAACATCTCCTACTGAAATAAATTTTTCAGTGGCAGGAGACAAAATTAAACTTTAATTTTTACTACATCCCTTCAGTTGGTACTTGTTAAACATTCCAACTATCATCTTTATAGTCTCTGAGGCATTTAACTGGCACGCATGGAATGAGATTATTCCTTCCAGTTTGTAGTCCAAAGAGCCTTTGAAAGGCTAAGATCCTCTCCACCATAAAACAACTCAAAAGAAGGGAGGTTTAGGGATTTGGGGTTTGGTAAATCTGGCTGAGACCAAGGGAATTTAAAGTAGACTCTTAGAGTTAGTTGGAACCTTGAAGATCATCTAGTTCTAATTCCTCCTGAATTAATCTTTTCCAGAGCATCCCTGACAAGTGATCATTTAGTTTTTTCTTGAATAACTCCAGGGTCTTAGAATTTACTACTATCTTCACCCTCATTAAAACTCTTCAAGGGACTTCCCTGGTGGTCCAGTGGCTAAGGCTGTGCGCTCCCAATGCAGGGGACCGAGGTTCCATCCTTGGTCAGCGAACTAGACCCCGCATGCCACAACGAAGATCCCACATGCCGCAACTAAGACCCAGCACAGCCAAATAAATAATTTTTAAAAATAAAATAAAATAATACATCAATCGACCCTCATTATAAAAAACAAAACAGGGACTTCCCTGGTGGCACAGTGGTTAAGAATCCGCCTGCCAATGCAGGAGACACGGGTTCGAGCCCTGGTCCGGGAAGATCCCACATGCTGCGGAGCATCTAAGCCCGTGTGCCACAACTACTGAGCCTGCGCTCTAGAGCCCGTGAGCCACAACTACTGAGCCTGCACGCCACAACTACTGAAGCCTGCACGCTCTAGGGCCCGTGTGCTGCAACTACTGAGGCCTGTGCGCTGCAACTACTGAGGCCCGTGCGACTAGAGCCCATGCTCTGCAACGAGAAGCCACCGCAATGAGAAACCCACGCACTGCAACGAAGAGTAGCCCCCACTAGAGAGCAGCAGCAACTAGAGAAAGCCCCCCCCCGCCAAAAAAAAAACACTCTTCATTTGAGGACCACTTCTCTCTACATCTCATTTCACTAGTCTAAACATTCTCCCTTCCTTCAGTTATTGCTCCTTGACATGGTATAGACTCCTGGCATCTCCCTGACTATTTTCTAGATGAGCTCAAATTGTGTCAATGTACCTCTCTAAGTCTGGTCCAGATGTGACCTGAATCAAGTAGAAATAAATCATCACCTCCTGGTTGTAGACTTGGACTGTGAGAGAGCCTTAGGTCCCCTTAGATTTTCTTCAGTACTAACCCTATCACACTACTGACTCATTAAAACTAACTAAAACCTAGAGATGTAAGTTTGGGGATGAGATAGGGTTGTTTTGATTTTATAAATAATATATGAATACAATTACTTTATAAAACTTGTAAATAATAGAGATTAAAATCTTCATTCAAAAAAACTACAGACAAAGGCAAAGTCTTCCTTGATCATTAACCCAAATCCTGGTCCTCTAGTTATGTATCCTTCCAGACTTTTTTCTATGTATTTACATGGATATACAGTTACATGTAAAAATATGTAGTTGTACAGGATTTTTAAAACATAAATGGTATCAGATGGTTTGTGTTATTCTACGTCTTCTTTTTTCACTTAACATGATTCAGAGACCTTTTCATATCCGCACATATAAAGCTATCTCACTCTTTGTAGCTGCTATAGTAAGGATCCCATAGTATGGATGTATCACAGTTTATCTAACCATTCTGTTGTTGGACATATAGATTGTTTCCAGTGTTTTGCTATTACAATGTTTCACAGAAAATCGAATTGAACAATTGCAGGCTCCACTGTCAGACTTCACAGAGGAGAAGTCTGAGTTACATATCCCAGGCCAAGAGGAGAAAAATTAAAATTGAGTAGTAAACCAAGTTTACTACCCCTTTCATGGCTAGTCCCCTCATTGTTGTTCCTTTTTTTTTTTTTTTTCTTTCAAGAGCCTCTTGGCTAGTCTTGGCCCTTTGGTCTTACATGTAAGTTTTAGGATCAACTTATCAATTTCCTTATCTGGAACTGCATTTAGTCTATACATCAGTTTGAAGGAGAACTGACATTTTTACAATTATGAGTCTTCCTATATGTGAATATGGTTTGTGTCTCTATTGGGTTTTGCTTAATGTATTTCAATAGAATTTTATAACATTCTCCATATAGTTTTACACATAGTGGTAGAGACTGCTGGTTATGCTTCCTTCCTTCTATAGTACAGAATTCTCAATTTTTAGCTGGGCACACAGACACTCACAATAATGACTGTATTCTTAGAATAAAGACTCCCTTGCAGGTAGGAGATGATGTAACTAATTTCTAGCTAACAGGATATTAACAAAAAAAGGTATGCAACTTCAGGTAAGTGTCAATAAAGAAAGCTAGATACCCTTTGCTTTCCCTTTTCTATTGTATTTCCCGCTGGTTGGAATGCAGATAAGATGGGTAAGGCTAGCTGTCTTGGACCATGAGGTAGAAAAGTATGTATGAGGATAGCAGAAGAACACAATAGAAGGAATATGAGTTCCCGATCATTATGGAACCACTATGCTAACTCTGGGTTTGTCAGAAAGGAATAAGAATGAATGTTGGATAAAGCAACTAGCAATGTCTGTCACACCTTATGAAAGGCTACTGAACCCTAGTTCTATGCTAGTGTTACCTGTGGAGACTAGGGCCCGAAATTATAATCTTATAGGCAAAGATGATAGATTACAGTGTTGTGATGGCAAGGTAGCAAGATACTGATACTGAAGGCACAGTATGAAAGAGTATGGTATTCAGTAAGAAGTGTAAGAAATGTCCAACTAAGCAAGAAGTTCAATTAATGATTTTGACATAAAAACACGAGATCAACTTTTTAGTGTGTGATCAAGAATAATCTTTAGAAATTATTTATGGTCACAAGGGGGAATGTTTGGGAAAAATTACCTACATTTTAGAAATAAGGCAAAAAGATGACTACATGATCTTTTAATATCATGTTAGAGCATTTTCAAATAAGTCCACCTGAGGGTCACTAGATTACCTTGGTGAATGTTATTTTATTTGATTAGCACCCAGGAGTTTTACAACCCTCAAAAATTAGAGGGGGCTTCCCTGGTGGCGCAGTGGTTGAGAATCTGCCTGCTAATGCAGGGGACACGGGTTCGAGCCCTGGTCTGGGAAGATCCCACCTGCCGCGGAGCAACTAGGCCTGTGAGCCACAACTACTGAGCCTGCGCTCTAGAGCCTGTGCTCCGCAGCAAGAGAGGCCGCGATACTGAGAGGCCCACGCACCGCGATGAAGAGTGGCTCCCGCTTGCCACAACTAGAGAAAGCCCTCGCACAGAAACGAAGACCCAACACAGCCAAAAATAAATAAATAAATAAGTAAAAAGTTGGAGCCTTCCCGCCCCACCCCACCAGTCCCTTTAAAAAAAAAAAAAAAATTAGAGGATAATGTGATTGAGTATGGTATGAAGAAGCCTTAGAAATAGTTTATAAGCAAAAGATTAGCCTCAATTTAGAGAAAGAGAACAAGGTGCTCCAGTAGTTCTGGAAATTTCTATCAGTCGAGTAGAGAGTCTCCCCAAACTTGAGTTACATATAGGGCCTCAAAACAAAACAAAACAAAACAAAAACAAAAACGCTGCTTTATTAGGCTGAGGAATAAAAGGGTTGAGTAATTAAGAGAGACGGTAAGGATAAGAGCAAGAGATTTTTTTTTAAAGATTTTTTATATTTATTTTATTTATTATTATTTATTTTTGGCTGCATTGGGTCTTTGTGCCCAGGCATGGGCTTTCTCTAGCTGCAGTGAGCGGGAGCTACTCTTCGTTGAGGTGCACAGGCTTCTCATTGCAGCGGCTTCTCTTATTGCAAAGCACAGGCTCTAAGCGCGTGGGCTTCACTAGTTGTGGCACATGGGCTCAGTAGTTGTGGCTCGCGGGCTTAGTTGCTCCGTGGCATGTGGGATCTTCTGGGACCAGGGCTCGAACCCATGTGCCCTGCATTGGCAGGCAGATTCTTAACCACTGCACCAGCAGGGAAGCCCAAGAGCAAGAGATTTTTAATTAGGAGGGAAGGCAACATGAGACATTAAGTATGCCCAATTTCAGGCCCCAAAGAGTGGAGAACAAGACTATTAGAGTGGACTTCCCTGGCTGTCCAGTGGTTAAGACTCCATGCTTCCACTGCAGGGGGCAGGTTTGATCCTTGGTTGGAGAACTAAGATCCCATATGCCAGGACTTCCCTGGTGGCACAGTGGTTAAGAATCCACCTGCCAATGCAGGGGACATGGGTTGGATTCCTGGTCCGGGAAGATCCCACATGCCGCGGAGCAACTAAGCCCGTGCTCCACAACAGGAGAAGCCACTGCAATGAGAAGCCCGTGCACCGCAACAAAGAGTAGCCCCCCACTTGCCACAATTAGAGAGAGCCCACGTGCAGCAACTAATACCCAACGCAGCCAAAAATACATAAATAAATAAATAAATAAATAAATAAATAATCGATCCCACATACCTCATGGTGTGGCAAAAAAAAACTACTGGAGTACCTCTTAGATCCTATATTAAGACCTTTTCTTTGTCTATTTTGAAAGAAATTATGCAAATGAATTCTCTGAAACAAAGGCACATTTTAAGGAGGAAATGTGCTCACAATTTGGGGACATTTCAAAGCATTCATGCCTACAAGAAAGAATGACATAATCAAGATGTCAACAATGCTTTCTTTTCCGGTTCAGGACTGTGGCCAATATAGTTATCCTAAGAACAAGAGCCATTCTTGATATGGAGTGTGTACAAATCCAGAGGCTCCTGTGACTCTGAATAATGCTAGGGATCAGAAGACCCTCTAAGTGAAGTAAAATTCCCTGAGGACAGGACCTCCCAGACATCCTGGAAACATGCTGACTCCTTGCCTCTAAGCTGCATAGATCCTTTCCCCCACTGGTGAGAGTAGTGGCTTTCTAGGGTAGCCCATAGTAGTCTGGAAGGTGGTCTACCTGTTGATCGTGTATAATATGGATGCCTGTTTTATGATGTCACACTCCGTTCTTTCATCCTCTTAGTCATCAAGCCCTGTAGACTCTGCCTCCACAGTGTCATGTTATTTTTTCCATTTCCACTACCACCACCGAGTTCAGGTCACCACTAAGTCTTTTTTTTTTTAATATTTATTTATTTATTTGGTTGCGCCGGATCTTAGTTGCAGCAGGCGGGCTCCTTAGTTGTGGCATGCTAACTCTTAGTTGCAGCATGCATGTGGGATCTAGTTCTCTGACCAGGGATGAACCGAGGTCCCCTGCATTGGGAGTGGAGTCTTATCCACTGTGCCACCAGGGAAGTCCCTAATTCTTGCCTATCATATTGCAGTAGCCTCCTAATTTATTTACTTCCAATCCTTTCTCTCTCGATCCATTCTAAAACCAACAACTAGAGTAATGAACCTAAATTAGAGCATATATCATGGCACTCTAGTTCTCAGAGGTTCCCAACTGTCTAGAAAAGTTCTACGCTCTTCAACTGGCTTTCAAAGCCCTCAATAATATGACCCCATCCCGCTTTTCTAGCTTTTGTATATCCCATATTAGTAAACATTCAGATTTAGCCATTCAACAATGGAATGTTTGCCATGGGTCAGGCATAGCTAGAGTTACAAAGGGAAACACGGTAAGTGTCCTCATCAAGTGGACAGCCAGTGGAAAAGAATAAAACTGAAGAGTAGCCCACGTGGAAGAAGGAAAACCAGGAGAGTATTGTTCCCTAAAAAGCACATGAAGAAAGTGTTTCAAGAAGGGAATGATTAAATACATGTTAAATACTGCTGAGAGGTCAAGTAAAATGAGGACTGCAAATTAACCACTGGAGTTTGGTCATGTGGAGGTCATTGCTGACACTGACAAGAATGGTTTCAGTGGAGTGGGGGGAATGAAAGCTTGATTGGAGTGGGTTCAAGAGAGAAAAGAAAGTAAGGAGGCTGAAGATTTTTGCTACAAAGGGGAACATCAAAAATTTAGGTTCAAAAAAAAAAAAAAAAGAATTTAGGTTCTAGGGACTTTCCTGGAGGTCCAGTGGTTAAGAATCTGCGCTTCCACTGCAGGGGGCACAGGTTTGATCCCTGGTCGGGGAACTAAGGTCCCGCATGCCGTGCAGTGCGGCCAAAAAGAAAAAAAAGAATTTAGGTTCTAGGGAAGGCTTTCTAAACATGTGAGAGAGAATATCAAGTTTGTATGCTGATTGATGAAATGATTCCATAGGGAGAGAGAAAGTGATGATGCAAGGGATAACTGCAAGTACTTGAGTAGGCAAAGAAGATGGGATCCAGTGCACAAGAGGTTGATCTGAGATAGCAGAGAAGGTTCAATCATTTTAACCGCAGGAATGGCGGAAAGAATGGAAACAGAAGGAGTAAATTAGTAGATTTGGTGGTGAGAAATGAAGTTTTTCTCTTCTGATTGCTTCCATTTTCTCAGTGAAGTAAGTCAACAGCTGAGAGTGAGGAAGGGAGGAGGGAATTATGGAGGCTTAAGGATAGAAGAGATGATGTGCAACAGTCACCTTGGATCACAGGAGAGTGAGTTGATTAAGGAAATGCAATAGGATTACTGAGCACTTGAGATTTCTGGCTATAATTAAGGTGAAATCTGCAATGCATTTCCTTTTTCAGCCTCTGAAGAAGAAAATGCTTTTGCACGCCAATTTGCTCAACCTCTCTCCCCTTGATAAAATCGCATTCTAGAAAGCAAAGCAGAAAAAGCTACCTCTTCCATAAAGTCTTCTTCCTCTAGCTCTCCTAGCCCAAAGTGAATTTTCCAACCTCTCAACTCCAATATTAAGTTGTTGATGCCTCCTATAGAGCATAAATTCTATCTCACATTATGGTTAGTTGCTGTGCAAGACTGAAAGTTCCTTAAATAGAGAAACCGTTTCTTATTCACTACAGCCACAAGATGTTTCTCTCCATCCTCTCTGCCACATATAAATCTCCATGGTTCTAGGTCTTGCCCAAATATATAATTGTGTGGTATGGATGCCCTATTTCCTTACTAAACTGATATTTTCGGGAATAGGAACCTTGCTCACCTTTCCTGCTTATGTCCCTCAAATATTTTGCTCTTGAATTTTAGCTATTATTATTTTTACAGGGCTTTTAACAAAAAGAGGTTGCTTCAATTAATGTTAATTCATACATACGGTATATACCAGGATCCTTGTCCTCAAGGGGTTGACCGCTAGCGTCAAATGTCTCAGAAGAGGTGCTGACAGAGCAAGGCTTGTATGTAAATAGCACCAGAGGGTAGAGATGGGGAATGGGAGAAAGCAAACAGGGAGACAGGAATAAAATTTAGGTGGAGCAGAACAATTTCGTTTTGTCAACTTACATAAAATGATTCTATAGGGCAGTCCATGGAGCGTCCCCATTTCCAAAGAGCTGAAGATGTACAAAATAACGACAGGTCCCCAACAGTGCCCTCTTATTTATCCATGTTATCTAAGACTGTTGTTCCCCATCCGTGTTAGAATTTACTCATTCCCTTTTCTCAAAGTCTGAGCGACTCAATGGTTAAGGCTTTGGTGTGGGAAAAAAACCTCTGGCACAAAAACAACAGCAGGGGCTCGCAAATCAGGGTTCAGGGAAGCCCAGAGAGAGCCATCATTAGCAGGCCCAGGTGAGCGCGGGGCAAGAGAGCGAGCCCACCAGCCCAAGCGCCTGAGCCGCCGTTACGTAACCGGCCGCGAGAGGTTCCGGAGAGCCGGAAGCCCCGCCCGGCCCCAGGCCCCGCCCCTGCCCTAACCCGCCGCTTAGGTGTCGTGCGCAACCCTCCGGAAGATTCCGCCCTTTTCACCATTTTAGGATACAATTTTTTTTTTAAGACTTGCTGACGCCATTGCGTAGGACTGGCCCTAAAACCGTGATCTAGGAGCGCCTCTCTCAGTTGTTACTTCCGCTCTTCAAGAGAGGGGTCGGGGGCTGCCCCATTTTTCTCAGTAGGCGGCGGCGGCGGTTTGAGATGTTCGGCCTCAAGAGAAACGCAGTAATCGGACTCAACCTCTACTGTGGGGGGGCCGGATTGGGGCCGGATAGCGGCAGCGGCGCCTCCGCTCCAGGAAGGCGGCTTTTGGCTGCGGGAAAGGAGGCCACGGCCGGGCGAGAGGTAGGGGGAGGGGAAACCGGCGAGGTGATTGGCGGAAGCGCCGGCCCGAGCCCCCCGGCCACTCTCGCGCCCGACGCCCGGAGGGTCGCGCGGCCCTCGCCCATTGGCGCCGAGGGCCCCGACGTCACCGCGACCCCCGCTAGGCTGCTGTTCTTCGCGCCCACCCGCCGCGCCTCGCCGCCCGAAGAGATGGAATCCTCGGCCTCCGACGCCATCATGTCGCCCGAGGAGGAGCTGGACGGGTGCGAGCCGGAGCCTCTAGGGAAGCGGCCGGCCGTCCTGCCTTTGCTGGAGTTGGTCGGCGAGGCCAGTAACAGCCCCGGCAAGGACGGCTCACTCCCCTCGACGCCGCCCCCAGCAGAGGAGGAGGAGGACGAGTTGTACCGGCAGTCCCTGGAGATTATCTCTCGATACCTCCGGGAGCAGGCAACCGGCACCAAGGACGCGAAGCCACTGGGCAGGTCTGGGGCCGCCAGCCGGAAGGCGTTAGAGACCCTGCGACGGGTCGGGGACGGTGTGCAACGGAACCACGAGACGGCCTTCCAAGGTAAGGGGGTTATTCGCGAAGGCCGCGCTGCCTTTTTTCAGCTCTCTGGACTCACCCACCTTTGGTGGGTGGAAACCGAAACGAGTCAGTGTTGAAATGACTCTCATCCTATTTCAGAAACCAGAATATTCTGGCCGTGAGTCATTGTTTCCACCCACTTGATTCTTTTGGAAATGGCAGCTCTGCTCAAAGCCCGGAAAGGGTGGGATGTCAATTTTCAAGTGGGATCAGCCTGAGTTCTGTAGAGCCCGAATAGCGATTTCCCCCGCCGTGGGTGGGCAGGCGAATCGTGCCCTGGTTTAGACAAAAGAGGCCGTGAGAACCTGCATGCTTTTCTTTCTCTCAGGCATGCTTCGGAAACTGGACATCAAAAACGAAGACGATGTCAAATCTTTGTCTCGAGTGATGGTCCATGTTTTCAGTGACGGAGTAACAAACTGGGGCAGGATTGTGACTCTCATTTCTTTTGGTGCCTTTGTGGCCAAACACTTGAAGAGTATAAACCAAGAAAGCTGCATCGAACCATTAGCAGAAAGCATCACAGATGTTCTCGTAAGGACAAAACGAGACTGGCTAGTCAAACAAAGAGGCTGGGTAAGTTTGTTTTAAGGTTGAGGAGGGGTCTTGGAGTGAAAATGAAATGGAAGATTTTATAGAGAAAGAGGGAATAGCTAAAGGTTTTTAAGATGCACAACTCGGTTTTCAACGCCCTAACTTATGGACCTCTGGTTGCTTGATGTTGATTTACGTAGTTGGTCCTTAGAGATGGTGGTATGACTGTCTTGAATTGTTGTATCAAAAATCCTGGTTTTCTGTAGGCTGTTTTACTGGTTAAGAAATAAGAATCACCTGGGCGTGATAGCAAATACATTTTTGAGCGTGCCCCACCTCCCTTTTAATTGCATAATGTGTCTCCTATGCAGTCTGGAGGTAAATAATAATTGGTTCGTCATTGCGTTTGGGGGGGAAACCTTAGGTATTTTAATTCATGTTTTCTTTGTAAATAGTGTTTTTAAGCCACTGGAAGCCCATACTTGAAACTGCTTTTTGTTTGTTTTCTAGGATGGGTTTGTGGACTTCTTCCATGTAGAGGACCTAGAAGGCGGCATCAGAAATGTGCTGCTGGCTTTTGCAGGTGTTGCCGGAGTAGGAGCTGGTTTGGCGTATCTAATAAGATAGCCTTTTAAGTGCAATAATTGACTCTTAACCAACTCCAGCCACCAAAACCACATACGCCTGCTGTGAAATCAGATGTATTTATGAAGTTGGACTTAAAGCTGTGCAGGCCATAACCTCCAGGAGTTCTAGTCTAGCAACGGAGAAAAGCAAGCGGCAGGAGGCTTATGGCTAACAGGAATAAATACATGGGAAAAGTAGTCCCTCTTGAAGAGTCACTGTCTGAAAGAAGTTGAAAGAAGCGGAGTTCAGTTTCAGCAACAGGCAAACTTTGGGAGGCCACGGAGGAGGACTTTTAGATTTAGTGAAGACGGTAGGGTGGAGAGACTTTAATTACTTTGCCTAGAACAGGAAAGTGGCCAGTAGCCAGGCTAGTCATAGAGTTCATTAAATATGCCCACTGAATCCATTAACTTCTATAGTGTTAAAATAGAAGCACTAACAACGCCAGCGGCATGTGTAAAATGGATTTAAGCTATAAGTAATAGAACCTATGACTAGAAGCCTCAACACTGTACAACAGAGTGTGAAGGGAAGCTTTATCCTCTGTAATTAGTTTTCCTAGATGTGCTTCTTGAATAGAAAGTCTAATGCTCAGGATGTTTATACCTGTTCTACTCTGGTTTGGTTTGAGTGATTCCTAGTTTATTAGCCTAGTGTCATGGCCAAGAATACTTGACTTAAGGCTCAATTACAAATCTGGAATATGCTGTTTTTAAGACAAAAACTTGTAATCGTCTGTAAAAATTGTATATATTTTTACAGAACATCTGTTTTGAAATGTAAAGGGAGAAAAGTCTGAAATTACATTAGTTTTTTCATACCCTTTTGAAATTTACAACTTCTGTAGTTAGGAACCTGTTTCTTATAGCTTTTTCTATTCTAAATTTTGTGCTAGTCAGTTCTAGATTGTATACAGAACCAACTGATGTAATTGTATGCAACCTGGTTGTAGTACAACAATTCTGATTCATAACTATGCAGGCTTTAATTTTCCTATCTGATTTTGGTAAGTATTTCTTAAATAGCTGTTTGGGTTTTGTTTTTTGTTTTTTTTTAACCTGGGGCTGAGAAATTGAGGAATGGAAATTAATCCTTTCACTTTGTTACATGTGGGTTTTCAATAATTGAGTCAAGGTTTTAAGGATTTATTGGGGGGGCAGGGCACACGGGCTGATGACTTACAAATAATGGGCTCTGATTGGGCAACTACTCATTTGAGTTCCTTCCATTTGACTTAATTTAACTGGTGAAATTTTAACTGAGTTCATGAGCTCATCTTCAAAGCTTTTGCTAAAAGATTTTCAGCTGTTCCAAATGGGACTTATTAGGAGTATGTATAAAAAGATCACATTGGGTGGATGAGAGACATTTGATCCCTTGTTTGCTTAATAAATTGTACAATGATGGCTTGGAAAAGCAGGCTATAGTCTAACCATGGTGCTATTACTAGGCTTGCTTGTTAAATGCAGGTCTAAGCCTAGTGAGTTAATAAAACGAATACTTATTTCTTTTCTATTAATGATTCTCAAACTTTGTTTCAAATTTTTGCATTGGCATCTCTATGGACTTCAGACTTGATGTTTTATCAAACTTACCGTTTATTTCCTATCCTTCCTTGAAATATTTGCTGCTTGTTCGGCTCCCTCTACAGATATTTATAGTTCCTACAAATTTACCTTGCCATCCCTGAACTCTTACTAGCCCTTTTAGTTTTTGGCACTAGGAACCTAAGTGACCGCCCAAGGAGTCCACAGACCTTCATCCTTCTTGAATTTTATCCTTAGGAGGTGGCAGTACAATGGGTGCCGACAGTAACAGTGATGAGGTGAGAAGAAGAGTCCCTTTTCCTTGGACTAGTATCTTATTGGTTGTTGCTTAATCCTGTCTTTGGGGAGAAATTTTCAAAATCCCCTTAGGGATTTTCAGAGGAGGGGATGATAGGTGACTTTCTCTAGGTTCTTTTGCATTTGAATATGCTCACTTAAAATTATAGAAATTGATGGGCTGTTAAACCTCAGAGTTATATAAAAGCTACTAGTAAACTGAAGAAAACTTCTATAGTGGAACCAGGGTCATTTTGAAACCTTCAGCTTCTGAACATGACCTTTAGGATGTAGACTCCAGACAGAAATAGGCATGAATAAAATGACTAAGAATGTAATAAGGGAACAATTGCCCTGCCCGCCCATCTCCAAGCCTTAAGGTCATCTAGCTAGAGCTATTTTTATCTGTGTATTTATCATTCTTGATCATAAACCACTTATTTATATCATGTCTATCTCTAAGGACCTAAAAGCACTTTATATAGTTAATTAATCTTAAGATCTAGTTCAGGTGACTAAAAAGGCCTGTCTCCCCATAGCCAGTTGTGGAAATAAGCACAGAGCTGTAGATTGATGGAGTTTAGGGGCCCCACTTCCCAATTTACTAGGTGTGACTGCTGAAATGTAGATGAGAATCTTCAGTTGCTATTTTGGGTCAGAGGCTGTGAGGGCTTAGGGAGCCCAAGTGCTTTGGGGCAGGGTGGGTGATTCTGTAGGGAGAAGAGGCACATGTTTTAAGTGCTGACTAGCTGCATAGTTCAGGCAAATCCTCCAAAATGGAAAGGGAGGGGCTGCTTGGAAAGATGGCTCTCTCAGCAACTTCTGTCTGTCTGATGCTTCTCTCAGGGAAAACCCTGCAGTCCTCTAGTGTCGTCTGTGTACATTCTGTTGGGGGTGAACACCTTGGTTCTGGTTAAAACAGCTAATGCTGTTGACATCTGTGCCAGGAAGGGTTAGGACCAACTACAAACTAATGTGGGCTGTAAAATGTAGTGTGTTTCCCTAACTTCCTGTTTTTCCTGAGACGAAAATAATAAATCTTTTATTCAAATGCAAGGTGTGGTACGGGTGTTTTCTAATCAATGCCTGTTTTCCTTCCCCCTCTTAGGCAAGCATCTGAGGGAAGTCAGCTGAGCAAACAAGTATAGGTGAATTAACCAGCAAAAGCCCCATAAAGCTGATTTGCCTTAGAGCAAAGGTCAGTTCCATTCAGGATAACCTCTTCTTTCATTCAAATTAGAGCTGTTGGGCTTTTTTTAAAATATTTTTTTGGCCACACCGCATGGCATGTGGGATCTTAGTTCCCTGACCAGGGATCAAACCCGCACCCCCTGCATTGGAAGCACAGAGTCTTCACCACTGGACCAGCAGGGAAGTCCTGGGCTTTTAATTACATGTATTACTGTTGTACTTTGGAGTAGTTCAAAAGTGCAACAGTATATTTAAATACAAAAATCATAATCCCCATCCCGATTTCTTTTAGACACCAAATGTTGGTATAACTTGGGGGTAAGAGGGTTCACTACAACAGTTATTGTATCTCCCTATATCACTCAACCTTGTGAGTAAAGGAGCTAGAAGAATTAACACCCAAAGTTAAGTTTCCATAAGGTTGTTGGTACTAACCTTTCAGTACCTTTCCCCTTTCCTCCCAAAAAGGAGGTGAGAATAAGCAAGTCAATTTCAGAAGCCCTATCCTGTCTTTATTTTCAGCTACCTTGAAAGGGAGCAGAATCACCATGGAAATGTGCAAATATGAGGTTTGCATATTGGTTTTAAGCCCTGAGCACCAAATGCTAATCATGCAAACAGGATTCTGCGCTTTTCCCCCTTCAGGTTTTGTGCATTTCTGTTTGGCAGCCCCTCTTTTTCTGCAGCCTAACTACCAGAAGATGGCAGTTTTTTCTCATTACAAAGAAAGCTGTTTTGTACAAATGAACTCCCGAACAGGTGTGGAGGGAGAATGTAGCACAGGACATGAGAGCCCAAATAGTGGTCAGGGTCAAGTCCTGCTGTGCAAATACTATTGCTCCCATTGCTCTGTTGTGATGTGAAGCTATTTCTGTGGCAATATTCCTTAGTTTAACACCTTAAAAACTTGGGTCAAATGGTAACCAGTAACATGAGTCACTGGGAGTCAAAATAATCAACACTTCCCCTCATTTGACACAACCAGACTTTTTCTTTCAGTTCCTGTTTTGCGACTTTAGTGCTAGCTCTTGCTTCAGACTGTTTCAGAACATTTTTCTTAAAGCAGTTGTGACAGCTGGAGGGTTTTACAAAAGTTAAAGTGAAATAATTTGTACAACTGGTGTGTAGCACGGCTCCATCCAGATGCCCAGAGCCCAGGCCATTAATTCCTGGAGTTCAAGATGATCAGCTGAGTCTGTCTTCATTTATCCTAGTTCTTTTTGGCCCCACTTTTTCAATGATTACAGAGCTTTGTCTTCTGGAACCCTCCCACACTCTTTAAAGGCTTCTCAGTTTCAAGATTTGAAAGCTTAACTCTGTCCCTCTTCTTTAGTTTCAAAGTTGTTACAGTGTTATCTTAGTTATGTGAAGCATGTGGAAAGTTGGGAGTTGGGAATCTGCCTGCAGGCAGATGTAACAGACCTCTCAGGGATTCTGTGTTCTTTACTAATGATTCTTGTGAGGTTAAAAAAAAAAAGGGGGGGGGGGCAGGCTTTTGTTCCCACGCTATACCTGGTCTTTTCTTTTGCAGTTCCTTTCTTTACCTGCATAGCATAATAGTTCTTGACTGTTGGGAAATGTGTTTGGGCCAAGAATGCTACTCTGGATTTTACCCCTTCCAAGTATCCATTTCCATGGCTTGTCTCTGCCATTGGATTTCTGTATTCTTACCCACTTTGCCTTCTCTCCTTTTCCCCTGTTCAGGGGTTACTTTAGTTTATTAAGAATGTTTCAATACTTCAATGAACTGGGACATTTAATGAGCTCAAGGCAGCCAAATGTTTGTTGAGTCTCTTCATTTGTCCATTACCTGGCAGGGGACTGCTTACTATGCACCATGCACTTTTGGATGCTGGAGTTATGAAAAGACTAATTCTTACCCTCAACACAATCAAAAAAGACTAGGGTGGAGTGGGAGGTTGGGGTTAGCAGATGTAAGCTTTTATGTATAGAATGGAAAAAAAAAACACCAACCAGGGAACACTTGAAAGAAACATGACAACTGAATGCAGGGTGATCTTTGATTGGATCCTGGATGAAAAAAGCTATAAAGGACTTGGGAACAATTGGGAAAATTTTAATATGGGCAATATGTTAGACAGTACTGTATCAATGTTAAATTTCTTGAGTGTGTTAATTGTGGTTATATAAGAAAATGTTCTCGTTTTTAGGAAATACATCTGAAGAATTTATGCATTAACAAATCCATGGAAAGAGCAATTGTAGCACAACGTTAAAGCTCACAGTCTAATAGGAGTGATAACATAGACAAAAATAATTAGGATACAGTACACAAAATACTATAATAAAGATATAAGATGAGGTGAGACAAAGCAGGGTGACAACTTCTGGAAGTAGAAGGTGGTCAAGAAAGCTTCAAAATAAACATTTGAGGTTGGACCTTAAAATGAGTAGGAAACATGCACAAAAGCATGGAACTGGGAAAGAACCTCTGGTGGGGGGTAGGAGAAGGGGGAGATGTGTAGATAATTTTTTTTCTTCTCATTTCATCTTCCCTCCCTGCCTTCCTTCCCCTTCACCATACATGGCCAGTGAAGGTAGTATCTCTTCAGTTTCTTCCATTTAGGGCCTTATATAAAAGTATTGGAAAACACTGGTGGGAAAAAAAAAAGATGTCTCTTTGGTCTTAGAAGTCTGAATTTGGTATAAATACACACAGCTGGGTGGACTGCGTTTATTTGGGAAGTAAAGAAGATAGACTCTTGGCCGTTTCCTCTGTCTTGTTAAAGTGGTAGCCCTGAACACACACAACGTAAGGATCATAGCCATCACTGGATCCTGGTGTAGGAGCTGGCGTTGGCAGACCTGCTTTGAATAAAGTTGTCTTAAGAGCATCACCTAAGTTCGCTCACACATCTCACCAGCCATCTTCACCCACCCAAGTTCACATAGTCAGGGAAAGGAACCAGGTTTTTGAACATGGACCCGAGACTGCTCTGCTCTCTGCAGAACAATTTAATAAAGAACAGCCCCCAAAAGTTACTTAACTGGACCCTAAGATACTGAATGATGGCTCCACTCTCCCTAATCCTGTTCCCGTGGGAGACTCAATTACAGCTATTCCCGTCCTGGTTCAAAAATGAGTTTGCTCTGACTGCCCGGACTTCCCCACAGGCTGCATTCTTGCCCATGAGCTCATTGTTTTGGCTTCTGTGCTTGTATAAATCCACAGACAGGGCCCGAAGTCTCAGTCCCAGCCCCCTAGCTAGCTGGGGCTGCATTCCATTCAGAATTTCCCCACCCCCACTTGGTCTCCCCTCCCCCCACCCTCTGTGGTCACATGTGTATGTTTATTGAAGTTATTCTGGAACAAGGTGTGCTGGGAAAGAGCCAAGGAAGCAGACAAGGAAGAGAGTATTTAACCGTTGGGTTTCTACCTGAATGAGATAAGTTTTCTACTTTATTTTGATTAAGAAACGCCTTCAATTCTGTGCCCCTAAAAACAGTTCGTTTTCTAGTCTAATAGGAGGAGCTGGTTTCAGATATCTTGCTACACATTTTATAGACACCCCTGCGGGGCTGGCATGACTCAGGTGTTCAGATTTGGGGTCGGGGGGGGGGGGGGGGAGGGGTTTTCCCTAAGAAACATTGGTTTCATAAACATTTTATTCCTGAATCTCTATGCCCAGATCTTTCATGCATTCCATCCTCAGTTCACACCTCTATTCCTGAGGTTGCCTGGAGTGGTTCCCACCCATCTCTAGACCCTGAAAGCCCAGATCTAAGGCAAGGTGGGGCCCACTTAGGCTGAAGCGCTATGGGAAGGGCATTTTGCTTACTTTGTAAGGCTTTGGGTTAATACTGTATGCCCAGTGTACGCCTTTCCTGTCTCTCCTCTTCATCATACAAAAAAAAAAAAAAAACCCAAAAAACAAAACTGCAGACTGAGACTGTGGGAGGTGACTTTTTTCATTTCTCAGAAATCCTCCGTGAGGCAAAGTAGAGAAACAGAAAGAGGGAAACAACTTCGTGTCGAAATGAAGTGAGGTTGTCTGTGTGTGTGTTTTGAAATGAGGTGGCTTGTTTTCAGCTTTAAGGAACAACAGCTGTACAGAGGAGCTTGGTAATGGTGGGGGAGTGGTTGATTACCTGCTGCTTTGCCCCTTTCTCTCACTTCAAAGTTTGATAGTTGGGGTCAGGTCTGAAACAGGATAGAGGTTCTGTATCTTCCTTTCCCCCCTCATGAACCATGATGGATAGATAACGTCAGTCCATCACGGTACTATTGAGTGAAAGAAAACCTCTAATACAAAAGAAGGATTTGGTAAGCAATCCCAGAAATAGGTTATTTTAAAAAGAAATGCAGCTGCATTGCTTTTAAGTCCAGAACATAATTAACATACAACTTTGATTAAGTTTGTTCTAGGGAAAAAAACTGTGACTCAATTAGTAATATATAAGCCTATGTTTGTATGACAGTGTGTGTACCTTACACAAAGACCATGTATATTTATTTTAATTTTTTCCTGGGGCCTAAACACTGAATATATTTGAAAGGATTTTTAATTCCTTGAAACTTTGAGTTGAAAAATGAAATTTAGACAGGATTTTCCTAAAATGCAGAGAAGTCATGAAAGACATTTGAAAACAACAAAAACACTTGATCCCATCCAACTTCCAGATCACTGTGGCCCAAAGAACTGAGTATTTTGATAAAGGGTGCTCTGTGGGAATGAAATTGAATAGCAGATCAAAGGAATTAGAATTTTAAAAGTTAAAAGACTAGACTTAATTTTCTCCCCTGTAAACTGGATTTAATTGTCTTCCCCCATCTTATTATTGAGAAGATTTAAAGAGAGAATATATACAAGTGCTTTACCTTAAAGCACTAAACAAAGTGCTTTAAGGAATTTCGGGAAACGTCCCTTAAGGATTTACTCTATCAGCCATGTCCAAGCCATTGAATTCCCAGGGAGAAACCACTAAGAAGCCGATGTCAATAAATAGGATGTTGAATTAAAAGGGTCTACAGCTGTATTTTGAAGCAGAGGGGATACAAACAGGACTTTCCATGGCTGGGCATTGTGGGAGTTCAACCAGACAGAAGAAATCCCAGGGGTAAGTAAACTCCCTGCCAGCCAAATCTGCCCTATTGCCTGTTTCTGTATGGCTCAAAAGCTAAGAATGGTTTTTGCATTTTTAAATGGTTGAAAAAAGATATTTGGTGACACGTTAAAATTATATGAAATTAAGATTTCAGTGTCATAAATAAAGTTTGGTTGGAACACAGCCATGCCCATTTGTTTACAAACTGTGTAGGGCTGCTTCTGGGCTACAGCAGCAGAGTCAAGTAGTTGCAACAGAGATTCTATGCCCTGCAAAGCCGAAAATATTTACGGCTGGTCCTTAAGGGAAAAAGGTTGCCCACTCCTCTGCTAGAGCTAAAAAGGCATCTTATGATGTCATGAAAGAGGCAGGCAACCAAGAATCAATAGTAGTGAGGGGAGGGAGGAAGAGAAGAAAGAGGGGGTCTGGTTCCAGGGCAGATTAACTCTGCCCCTCCCATCAAGGGCAGGGCCTCTTGCCTTTTAGCCTAGGGATCCCAGGGACACACACAGTCTTCTTCTTATGAGTAACCCCACCCTCTCACCCCCAGTTTCTTTTCCTCCTCACTCAAAGTTCTGTAGAGCTGTCTCTTAAAAAGATTCCGGCAAGGCTCAGAGGAGTACAACACACACACAGACATCCTAACCCCAACCTGGGACATTCCTGAAATTGAACCCATCTCTCCTCTAACACTGAGGTTCTTTCCCAGGACATTCAAACACAGCTCTCTGGTGCTCGCTGAGAAAGTGCTCTGGTCTGGTTCCTAGCCATCCATCCCTACACCTCCCCTTCAGCTGGTGTGGCTGATTGGTTGCCTAGGATCTGACTGCTATGGCTCATGCATACCTTGTTTGGGACTAATTTTGCACATTTCTCCCTCCAATCCTTTCTACTTTCTGACCTCAGCCATGAAACAACCCCCTCTAGAGCTTTCCCCAATCTCCAGGGTCAAGGAGCCCAAAGTCAGATTGAAGATTTGCGCTGTCTAGTTTGGTTAACCCAAACTGTTTCTCTCTTGTTGACTGACTTAGTCTTAGGTACTTTCCTGAGGCTTTCTACTTCCTGTAGAAGGTGCCTCTCACCCTTTAAAGCTGACATCTCTTCATCACCTGCCTGTGACAGATAAGCCCCCTCCGCTCTAACTTCCTCACCCACCTAACTCCCAGAACCAGAGGTGATGGATTTGAGGGATGCGGGTCAGAGAGAGGGTGGGAATGCAGGAACCCACGCCCCCACTCCACCTCCAAACTACTGAGGTACTCTTTAGCATGACTCCCCATGCTTCAAGGAGAGGAGAGGTCTCTGATTCAGTTTACTCTGGTGGGGGAAGGGTGTTAAGTTCAAATGAAGTCTCTGTTTGTAAAACTGGGGAGAAGGGGAAACAGGAAATGAAAGAGGATCTGGTTGGAGGGAATCTGGAAGGGACCTTCTCCTTGCATTTTGTTGTCACTCTCATCCCTCTGCCCTCCTGCCGCCCTCCAGGTCTATCGAGATCCTCCCCTAAAGGGCTCCTGAGGGAGGGTGTCTTCAGGTTGAGACACTCATGCCGTAGGTCAGCAACTGGGGCCCTGTGCTCTGCTTCACTCCTAGTTAGTTAACCACAGAGGTTGAATCTGGATGAGTGAAGAGTGTGGGTCTGGTCTCCTCAGACTCACCCCTGCAGCTGTGAGCACCTGCTTGCAGGGAGGCCCCTGGTTGGGGAAGTATAGAAGCTAAATTTAGTCTGAAGGCTGAAGCTTAATTGGGTGGGTAATTACCCTGGGGAAACTGGGAGGGGGGAGGGGAGAGGAATTCTGACCCAGCTGAACTGAGACCTCACAAGTTCACCCCTAAGTCCACTGACACAGAACCACAATCCCCTTCCCCCAACAAACACCGAGAAAACGAGAAGCCCTAGCAATTTGCTGGCCTTCTGCACGCTTGATCTCTCTTGTGCACATCAAGATTGTTCCCATCACCACCCCACCCCCACCTCGATTCTCAGGGGTCCAGTTCCTCTGAGTCCTTCCCTAAATTCCACCCAGGGCACCAAACCTAGGGGCCCCTCTAGCACATCTCCCTGACCTTGGGTTGCAGCTTCCTCTCTCCCAGCCCTCCAGAGGGTTTCAGAGGTCATCAAAGAGGTATCTGGCCACACTACTCCCCTCTAAGGGGCCAGGAAAAGGGGTGCTGGGGGTCAGGTTTCCCTTCCTGAAAACTTTCACATTGACACCCCCCCCCCAATACTGACCTCAGTGACCAGAGAAAAGAATCCTTAGGGGCTGCACTGAATCCTAGCTTTAAAATGAGGTGAAAGGGGGCGACCCCCCAGATGAAAGCCCACATCCTGAGCAGTCAGAGGCTGGAGCCTATGAGGGAGCTGGGGGCTATCAGAAAGAGAAGGGAGTTACTGAAGCTGGGGGAGCCCTTAGAGGGGCTGTGGCTGCATTCCCCACCTGTGATTGGTTCTCAGGCTCAGGCCAAACTCCAAACCTGCCCGGCAACAGCCCAGAGAGGCCCAAAGAGGGAGGAGGAACTTCGGGGAAGTCAGCTGAGCAGGGGCCACCGCCCAGCGTTCAGCTTCCAGGAATCGCTGGGAGGGCCCCAGCTATTCACCACACCCCTCCCTCGGTCTCAGGGCTCCGCCTTCAGCCCTCCGTATCTACAGGGCTGGCTCAGGTCCCACTTCCTGGTCCCCCCGCGTCTCTGATCCCCTAAGGGGTTCACCAAAGAGAGGAACACATCTGATGCCTTCTCTTTACACTAAGCAGAGACACTAAGACTGGGCTTTCCTTGTACCCCCTTCCTTACTCCTCGCCCTGGACTAAAGTCAGTTTCATTTTCCTTTCCCCCCATTTTCTTTTGCCTCCTTCCTCATGCACTGTCCTCCCAAGATGTTGTCCGGAGTCTGCCTTCTCAGCCACTTCCAACCCAGGGAAAGCCTGCTTCCCAAGGCAACAGTATGATGTGAGGGAGCTGCCAGAGCAGAGAAGTCCTGTCTCCTCAGGCAACTCTGGGGTCCTCCCCAGTGTCTGGGTGTCTGGGTGTGCATGCTCAGGAAACAGCAGTCACCGAGTTCAGCTGTTTCTGCAGGCCTTTATTTACGGTCTACTCGGCCAGACTTGTAGAGGCGCAGGGATGGGGGAGGGATGCTTCTAATGGGGAGAGAAGCTCAATTCTATTGCACTTCCCCTCTTCCTAGGCATGGGGACCCCTGGGAAGTCTGGCTTCCACAAGTGGAGATCTGGACTCAGACCTCAGAATTGTAGGGGTCAGGGAGAGGATCTGTGTTATGGAAAAGGCTGCCCACTCTCACACCACCTCTAGCAAGCTATTTACCTTGAGAGTGGACATGGGCGGGGGAGGGAGGAGGGAGGAGAGTAGGGTGAGACATCTCTGAAGAATGTGTCTTTGGCAGGACATCCAGTACTGCCTTGGCTCCACCCTCGACTCCACCCCCAAGTCCCCTAGAGCCGGGCCAGGCTCCTCCTCCGGCCGTTTCTGCTGAGGGAGAGGGGTGTGGGGTGTGGGGTGTGAATCATTTCCTTTCCTCCCACCCTATAAAAAGCAATAAACCAAGAGCTTAATAGGGAAATGGGTAATAGCAGAAAGGATGAGAGGGGCAGGAAGGCAGGGCCAAAGAAAGGGAACAGGAAAAAGGAGCCCTGAAAAGGCAGCCGCCATTCAGCTCAGCCCCAGATGGGAAAAAAGTGCTACTAGATTCCAAGAGACTGTACAGAAAGACTCAGCCTACCAAGAAACCCACCATAGGCCAAGCAGTTTCTTCTTCAGCTCTGGACCCAAGCGCCCAACTCCATACCTAAACTGGGAGAAGTGGTGACCTCTAGTGGTCAATGACCAACCTGCAGGGCCTGAGGTCGGCCAGGATCCTCTCCCTCTCTGACCAAGGCTCCTGGTCTCAGGTGACTGGGGCTCACTCATTAGCCTTTCTGGACCCAAACTCTCTCCACCTGGGCTCCAAGGACCGTTCCCCTTCCCACCCTTCATTCTGATCTCACACTGCTTGCTTAGGTGGCCTGTATGGCTGGGTTCCCACGAGGACAATGAAGAGCCTGTTTCTCATTTGTCATAATCATCTTTAATAAAAAATAAATTAGTTCTGGGGCGGGAACCATTTTAGGAGGTGGGGAGCGGGAGCAGGGGCTAGGGTGTCTTATTCTAACCTTTCTCTTTTCCATCCTCTGCCCAGCTGGTCCCTGCTCTGGGGAGATAGTCTCTCTTCCTGGGGAAAAGCAGGATTGGCAATGGCTCACCCCATCCCTAGCTAACTATGAGAGGGAGGGATAGAGAGACTAAGTAAGGGGAGAAAGGGTCAGAGGACAAAAGGATGGTTTAGATGATGTGTGGCCTGAACAGGAGAAATGAGGTTTAGGACACAAAGTTGGGATTAATGGGGAGGCCAGACTCTAAGTAGCTCAGATTCCCAAAGAGTTGCAAACTTGCTTTCCTTTCAGCCTAGAAAACTCTCACGGAAACAGGCATTGTCCCCTCTCCCGGTTCCTTCTCAGTCTGTGTAACTTCTTTTTGAGAAGTGATACAGATTTATGGGCGCACACACATCCACACAGGCCCAGATACACATCTGGGGGCATATGTGCACACACACCATCACACCACCGCACAGACCCAACCACACGTCCTGACGGTTACTGTCTGTCATCTTGCCACCTTTGACCACCCTGGGGGACGTCCCTAGTGAGACCAGGACAGGCTAGAGAGCCAGAGGGTACAGAGTGGGCTGACTGACAGGTGACTGATGGTGGCATGAGAAAACCACGAGGAGAGGGCCTCCTGGGCCCATTTCAGGCGGGCTCCGGGGGAGACCGCTCCAGGACATGGGCGCAAGAGCGGCAACAGGTAGCTGTGTAGTAGGGATAGACGCAGAGCCGGGCCTGCACCACCAGGGGGCAATGTGGAGAGCTGTCCTTGCATTGATCATCTGGGGACAGAGAAGGCCGTTGGGCACAAGAAGTCACCAAGATCCATCCCGCTGGAGGTGTGTTGCCCACTCCCACTCGTCCTTCCTAATCTCCACCCACACTTCAGCTAACTCCGCTCTGCTGGGGATTGGGGAGAGGGAGCTCTTTACCTGGGCGCTGGCTGCAGGGTTGGCTGTTACAGGATCGTTTCCTGGAGGGCCGCAGGTGAGGAGGGCATCGGATGCTGAGTGTCTGGTTGGCGGTCAGGCACTGGACCTCCCTTGTCTGCATGCCCCCCTGGCAGGAGCGAGAACACTGGGGAGACCCCAGCTATCAAATCAGAACTTTGCTGTGTCCCAGGCTCCTCCTGAACCCCAGGCCTCCTCCTCCTCTGAAAGGAGTTGGGGGGCTCTCCGGGAGCATTATGAAACCCCACGTGGAGGGGGCCCACCTGTCCTCCTGGTCTAGGAAATGGGACAAGTTAAAGTGCCGCTGGCCTTAGCCTGGGGCACAGAGGGAGGTACAAGGAGGGAAGCCTCCCCTCCCCTGGAAGTCCATGCTGAGCAGGGCAAGGGTGCCAGGCACTCACCGGACTCCAGGGTGTAGAAAACCATCGGTCCTGGCAGTCCTGCCCCTGACAGGGCTGCAGGGCAGGGGGCCTGGGCAGGTGGGAACAGTTGCTAGGAGAAGTCACATTGAACTCAGTCCCCAGTTTGGACACGCAGATGATGTCTCTACGCTGCGTGCCAGAGCCACATTCTGAGGAGCACTGACGGAGAAGACGGGAAGGGAGAGCAGGATTACTCCTACCTCCCCCCAGGGAATCCCACCGACGGGCCCCCTCCCGGGCTCTCAGCTCACCTCTGCCCAGGGCCCCGTGTACCAGCACCACGTCACCTCACAGGGCCCCAAGCTGCAGGCACGCATGTCAGGGGGGCGGCTTCCTGGTGCACAGGTCTGCTCAGTGGCTCCTGCCCTTGCTTCCTCCTGGCCCTCCCCATGGGTCTCCCCACTCCCAAGGCAGACAACAGAACGTCGCTGGATTCCCGTCCCACACTCAGCTGAGCACTGTTGGGAAGCAGAGTGTGAAGGGAGGCTGGAGTGACAAGTAGGGGAAGGGGAGGGGGCTGAGGACAGACACATCCCGGATCCGGGAGTTAGGGAATGCCCCAGGGGTACCAGCCAGATACGGGGAAACTTTGCCAGGCAGGGGTCAGGATGTCAGCGTAAGTTTTTCTCTGAGTCCCCAACATCAGCAGTGTCTAGCAGACGGCAGGTGCTTGCTCAATCAACGTTTATGCAACCGTGCTGGAAAGGCCCCGGGAGGGTGTCCTGGGTGGGGGTACCGGGGGCGTGGGGCTCGGTTGAGGGGGTGTGGGGCCCACCTTGGAGCTCCAGTCGCTGTGGAACCAGGCTGTGGTGCAGGGCCCCATGTCACAGGCCTCTCTGCTGGGGGGCCGCGGGGGGCCTGAGACGCACTCCTGCTCGCTCACTTCATCACCGTTGTTGCCGACGCAGCGGACCTGTCGGCTCCTCTGGCCGCGCCCGCACCGCACAGAGCACTGAGGGGACGGGGGGCATTCAGGCCTGGGCTTCCCGGCTGCCTCACCAGCCTCCAGCTCTGGGGCCTCTGGACCAGGATCTGCCTTCGATGCCTGGCTCAGCGGTTACAGGGCTTCGTGGGCTGAGGAGCAGGCTGAGTATGGGGCTCTGGGCCCCCAAGCCCCAGTTCTGTCTCTTCGCAGACTTACAGATGGAGGTTCTACATGAGATCTCACTTGTAAAAGTTTCTGCTGATTAGAACGGAGTTGGAAAAACCACTGCTCTAGCTCACTGGTGCCCACGCCTCCAGGATCTTCCCGCTCCAAGAGCTTCCTTGCCTGGGGCCACTCACCTGGCTCCAGGGGGAGCGGACCTCCCAGCGGCCGCAGAGGCGCAGCTGGCACGGCTGGGTGATGTTGGGCCGGGGCAGATGTCCGCAGCGCTCCAGGGGCACCGACGAGCCACCGCCCCCAAACTCCTGCCGGCAGCGCAGCTGACGGTGCTGGGTGCCGGGGCCACAGGAGCGGCTGCAGGACGTCCACTCGCCGGCCTCCCAGCTATGGGCGTGGGCAGGGAGGGGAAGGGACAGAGACACAGAGGGCAAAAACAGAGATGTGTGGGGCTGCCATGTTTGGGGAAGGGGACGACAGACTGGGGCTGGGGACCCCTCAGAGGAGAGTGGGCATATTTGGAGTCTGGGATCCCTTGTGGGGCTCAGGGTTTCCTTGTTGTCTATGGAATGTCAGCCTTTCTCACTGAATAACGTCTCTCTGAAGCCAGGAGATCTTGTGTTGAGTGCAGAGTCCAGGTGAGATCCTATGGGGGCGAGGATGTGTTTCCCCGGGGCAACCATCGTGTCCCTAGGACCCTAACCCTCCCGTGGGGTGCACTCACTACGGTGGGCACGGGGGGCCGTGGCAGGGTTCCTGGGAGGCTGGGGGCCTGGTGCCCACGGCACAGCTGCGTTCATCCAGTTCCTCTCCTGACTCACGAGAAATGCAGAGGAAGACAGGGCGCCAGACACCTGAAAGGGATAAAAGGGAAGCCAGGGGAGGCAGGATAGCTCGGCATCCAGTGTCAGTGGGGTCCCAGGCACTGAAGTCCGATTCGGCACAGAGTCAAGGTGTGGACCCACAATCCAGGCTATGGGGTCAGGAGTGCCAAGCTGGGGATCTGGGCTGAGGGTGCCAGGAATACAGGCTGGTGCGTGAAGTCTCACCTTTTCCACAGGAGGCCGAGCACTCAGAGTGTCCCACCCGTTTCCAGTATCCGGCTGGAGACCCCAGGGGTGTCCTGGGATGGGGCGGGGCGGGCATCTGGGGGATCCGCACCTGACGCTGGAGGGTGCCTGGGGTGCGGGCAGGGCGGGGTACTGAAGCAGGTGGGGGCTCTCCCCTCAAAACCTCTGCGCGGGGAGAGTCGGGTAGACAAATTAGATGCATCCCCATTGCCTCGAGCTCCCCTCAGCCTCTCCCCACCTCCTTTTAGGTCTGGGGATCAAAGTCTTACCAGGCTGGAGTTGGGGGAGACGGGGCTCTGGCGTGGGGTTCTCAAGGTTTGGAGGAGGTGAAGAGATGACATACTGGTAGAAAACACCTGGGTTTTCCTCCTGAAAGATCATCTGGGGAGAAAAAGAGAAGGTAATGAATGTTTGGGGGTGGCCAGGGGGGCATCCACTAGCCTTCTGCCCATCTTGAGACCCACAGCTTTCCCCTCAGAGGAGAGGCAGCGGGGCGGCCTCCTCCTCCAGCCCAGGCACAGGCCCCTCACTCACATAGACATCCACAGGCTGGGTCGTGGGGCCTTCCGCGGACAGACTCTCTCCCACGCCCTCCTCTCGAGGAGGACGGCTGTACCGGAAGACAGTCCCGCCAGCAGCGTAGGACCCAGGGGGATCCACAGCCCAGTTTCCATTAATGATGGACCGGCCCCCAGGGCCACGAAGTGCTGGACGTGGCAGACCAGGACATGCGAGGTTAGTCATACTGTCCTCCTCTCCCACCACTTCCCTGACAGCACAGAACCCCACATACCCCGTGCCCACGCGGGAGGGAAGAAGGGAGCCCTGACTTCCCGGGTGGCTCATTTGCCGTGCTGAATGGGGGTGTGAAGGGCAGAGCCAATAGGCCAGGAATGGAACGGGGGAGCAAGACTCGGGGAACCCAGGGACTCACCGAGGTAGTTGGAGCTGGGCCGGAGCTGGGCGATCCGGAGCCGGGAGGCTCCAGCAGGAATCAACAGGATTTTCTGATAGCCCAGAGGGCCCCCCCGGTCAGTGAGGTTCCCCGAGACGAGGCGACAGGTAGAATCATCACCCCCACAGACTCCACAGCCATCTGGACGCCTGCCCGAGCCAAGGATCCCGTCACAGCCAGGGCTCTGGGGGAAAGCGGAGTGAGGCAGGGGCTGCCAGAAGCCAGACACCACCTCCAACCCTGGCCTGGTCGTCTTGGAGCCTTCAGCTCACCGCGGGCCTTGACCTTTGCACTACAAGTGAGACTTGTAGGTTCTCTGTCAGCCCCACCATCCCCAGCCAGCCTTTGGGAAGCTTGGATGGGCTTAAGGGGGTCTTTCTTGCAGTTCGACTCTTGACTCTGCTCAGCCCTGCTTGGCAGGTAAGAACTTTCCTCTCTGCAACCTGAGTCTGGTGTTTTGCCATTGTGATGATGAGCAAGGAGACTCTGTGTGTGTGCCTGTAGCAGTTATTAACACTGCCTCTCTCCCCATATGCGCACCCCGTCCCCCCTCACCAGACAGTGTCCGGCCACACAGATGTCTGGGGCTCCAGGCTGACACAGGGTCCCGTCCTGGACCTTTTCGGTGTGACGGACATAGAAGCGGAAGCCACGGGGACGGCAGTTCAGTTCACAGCGCTGGGAACCCTGAACTAAGAGACAGGGTAGAAGGGTGGTTAGCTGGGGTCCCTGGCAGGAGGTTAACTGAGAAAGAACCCAGGGCCCTGAGAGCGGCTTGGCTTGCCTTATATTAGCAATAGGGCATCCTGAGGTTGCCGAGGTCACTGTGGATGAAGGGAACACGACAATTCTGTACTCTGAAAGGTCAGTTTGAGGGTCACACAAAAGTTGGGTCAGATCAATTGAGGTCACTAAGACCAGAAAAGGGGTTGTGAGCTCTGAGAGAGGACAGATACGTGAAACTATGATTATGTGAGTTCAGAGCTCATGAGGGCTTGTGTCAAGGTGACACAGGCTGAAAATCAAACGGATGGATGGTAACTTGGGAGAAAGTGATACAACACTGTCCAGGATCCATGGGGTACCTCCACCAAGCTGTCACCACTGGACAGGATCTCTCTGACCATACCCTGCTCATGTCACATCCATCCCACCTCCTGGGTTGGGCTTCTTCCCAGAGGAGACCAGCCAAAGGGCACCTCTGGACACATCCCTCCTCCTAGCCTGACCCCTCTGCTGACCATACACTGCCATCTGACAGCTAGGGCTCTGTCCGAAACCCCCAGCCCTTTCTGGGCCTGTTCTGTCTCTTCACCCCAGCACTGGGAAATAAGGAAGACAATATGACACAGGAGAAATACAAGAGCCTACAGAGAAGAAAAAGAGGGGCTGAGTGTCTCCCTCCCCATCATCCCCCAATCTCCAGCCCCCCTGTCCAGGGAGTGGGCTAGAAACCTCACCTTCTGTGAAGGGCTCCCACTGGTACAGCTGACCCATGAACTCCTGGGAGTCAAAGGCTGCACACTGCAGGGCCCGGGGGTCTGGCTGCTCAGGGGGGCAGGGCTGAGGTGGGGGATACAGAGGAGTCAAAGCTGGGGAGGAAAATGGGGGTGTGGGTCAGGGCTGGATTGGGGAGGTAGGGAGGCAGGTCAGATCTATGGAAGAGCTCCAAGGTCCCTACCCTGAAGAGGTCAGATGCCAAGGCCCTTCTCCCTCAGGTCCAGATCTGACAGGCTGAGGACCCAGGCTCAGGGTCAGGGAAGCAGAATTGGAAGTCTGGGAGGGGTCCAAGAAGGAACTCACCGCTTGGCTGCAGGCTCTCAGCTGCTCACTCTCCCCAGAACATCTTGGGACAGGGCTACTGGGAGCAAAGAGGCTCCAGAGGGGGCTGGAATGGGGGCCAGCACTCAGCAGAGGCAGCCAGCCATCTGGGTAGTGAGGGACAGACTCCGTGAGGGACCCGTGAAGATTCCCCCCAGGTCTCCAGTGCTCCCGGCTTTGCTGGCCTCGGCTCCGAGGGACAGAAAGGAAAGGATTAGGGTGTCTCTCTGCCAGCCGGGGACCGGCCCAACCCTGGGAACTTGGCCTTCTTGGCTGAGGGGACATGTGAAAGGAGCTACCTTCTCCTGGGGATGGAGGGAACAAGGAGGGCTCTGTGCCAGAGGCCTGGGCTCTGGGGTGGGGCCGTGTGAGGGCAGGCCTGGTTCTAGAGGGCATCTCTGTCTGAGCAGCTTCGGGGCTTGGGGGTTCTCCTGGGGGGGACAGGGTGTGGGCAGACGGTTCAGTAGGAGGGAGTTCAGTTTGCAGGGTGTGGTTTGCAGAAGATGGCTCTGTTCTTGGAGTCAGGGATGGAAGATCTGAGGTCTTCGAGAGCTCAGAGCTGGGTGGTCTCCTGGGGTGCCTGCGGTTCCGATGGAGCGGCAAAGCAAAGGGCACTCTCCCATAACCGAACATTCCTGGCTTGATGGGGTCTCGAACCCGGGACCTGAGAAAGTGTTGCAGACGTGGGGTCACAGCGCTGGCTACCTCGGAGCCTGCCTCCCCAGGCGACTCCCTAGCACCAAAGATAAGCCTTTATAAATGCTGGATCCTTTGCTCCCCCTTCCTTCATCCCTAGCTCCGCCCCTTGCCTAAGGCCCCGCCTCTTCCCTCAAAGCCCCACCCCTCACCTCCTGGCTCCTTCAATCTCCTGGGCCTCCTCTCTCCCTAAATGAGAAGCAGGACCTCGAAGGGGGCCACCTCTTCCCCGAGGTGGTGGCCTGTACAGGGGAAGGGTTTCTCGGGAAGTATGAGGTCTGGTGCCTTGACCCCGGGGGAGCAGGGCTTCTGGATGTCTTGGGGGCCGGGGTGGGAGGGGCAGGCCCTGGTGGAGTTGAGCTGTAGCGAGCTGACACGTCCGGCTCCTGCGCTGCACCCCAACCCCGCAGGGCTGGGAGCAAGAGGCCCACTGGTCCCAAGGACCCCAGACACCCTCAGGGCCCTGGTTCTCCTCGGGAGGTGTCTGAAGAGAGTGCCCAGACAACACCTGTGTAGACAAAAAGTTCAGCCAAAATTAGAATGATTTTCGAGGGAACTGTACAGAATATCTAGTCCAACGCTGGAGGCTTGGGGCAGTAGTGACTGGCCCAAGGTCACATTCAGTAGCAGAGGTGGGACTTGAAGTGATTTGGCAAGGAGTTAGGGAGTTGGGGAGGCTGGGAGGCTGGGAGGGCCAAGTGTGAGAGAAAGGGGCCGCGGCTTATCAGAGGCTGCGGGAAATGCAGACGCGGCCTGGAGACTGTGGGAAGCGGGGAGGCAGGGAGAGGAAAGGATCGTAGTCTCTGGTCCCTGGCTCACCTCCTGATCCAGGCAGAGCTGAGGGAGGAACAGAAGCAGCATCAGACACAACCGGGACCTGCAAACCAAAGGCAGGAGTGAAGGTGTCAGCCGGGAGCCGGAGGAGGTGTTACGACACCGCCCTCAGCCCAAGGAGGCTCCGCACATCCTGATACCAACTGCTCAGAAATCAGAAGTTGCTCATCACTTCCCCCAGCCCCTCCCAGAGAGCTCCTTTCCCTCACTTCCAGAGACCCAGCCATCCCTCCTCCAGGGCCGCCCCACCTCTTACCTGCCCGCCCACTTCTCCATCGCTCCTCCCTTGATGGCCCCGGGGCCAGGGAGGAGGGGACCGGAAATAAACTCTACTCCGGCATCTGGGCGTGGGGTGGGGGATGCGCTCTGCAGGGACCGAAGCCTGGTCCAGTCTCCAGAAAGCTGGGGGTTGGGAGGGATGACTCCTCAGAAGGACATCTCAGAGTGAGAATGGATGGGTGAAGACTGGCCCACCCCTTTATGATCCTAAGGGAGGGAGGGAGAAGGCACACTGCCCTTGTCCATCCTCCCAGGCTGGAGGGGTGGCGGTCTGCCCTCAGCCTCCCAACTCAGGCTCAGTCCCCCTCCTCAGCTGCAGGAACTTCTCAGCTCCTCCATGTCCTAACTAGGAACTGTCTCTAGGCCAGCTCAGGCACACGCATCTTTCTTAAGATGGTTTTCACCTGGCTCCCCCTCCTGCCCTCCCAGAGGTCCTGGAAAGCTGAGGAGGGAGGCTCAATGAGGATTTACCAGACACCCCCTCTGAGCTGCTGACTGGAAGCCCCTTGGGCTTTCCGTTTCCTACCTGACTCCCAGCTTTCTCTTCCCTTCTTAGCTAATAAAGCTCCTTCTGGAACACTCAGGCACATCTCTGCCTGCCTCAAACACTTTCCAGTCAAGGGATAAACTAAATGGGCTGATGGTTTAATCTCTAGAGAAGCAGGTGATTTTTCCCACTGAGATTTAACCTCCCTCTAGGGGCCAGCATCCAGCATTAGATCAATGAGGCCTTACTTCAGGCAAGACTCTGATGGGCTAGGGAAACCTGGGAAGGGGATATGCAGCTAGAGATGCCGTTGCTCCCCAGTCATGCACGGTCTACCTTCTGAAGAGCCAGGAAGTCCCTCCTGAAGTCTAAACTTGATCCTTGGGGAAGTGGAGCTTGGAACCTTCCCCTGGTCTAAGCCTGACTCTCCCATCGCTCCCCCTTGCCCTCCAGCCCCTTCCTGCTCACAGTGAGCCCTTCCCACCCCCACTCCTCATGCTGCTCGGAGTTCTGCTTTCCAGGAAAAAAAAAAATGTTTCTGTTGGATCCAAAAGGCACCCGGGAGAGGAATCCAAGGAGCTAATGCCGAGGTGGGCCAGCTCAGGGGCAGGAAAATGACAGAGGGAAGGGCAGGAATGTGCTTGGGGGTAGTAACTCTCAGCCCCACTTCCCTCCCTGAGACCCCAGGACTTGGGAGGTTAAGGGAGGGATCACAGTGGTTGAGCCTGAGCTGCAGGGTCTCCTCAGCTGCTTGGGGTTGGGAAGGGGGTTGCTGACGGCTGCTCCTTCCCTTGGCTGGGCTGACCACTGAGGTCAGCAGCTCCGCCCTGATGGGGGGGCGGGTAGGCGCTCCAGAGGAGGGCCAACGTTCCACCCAAAACTTCAGCTCTCTGCCTGACTCTGTTACTGGAGGTTGAAGGGAAGGAGAGATGGGGTGATGATCACTGCCGCTTCTTGCTGCCGGGTCCGGGTCCCCTCTCTACTCCCTCTCTGCCTCTGCTTCTCTCTGCTACCTCTTTCTCCATGGGTCTACCCAGTACACATAATCCTGTCCTGAGCTGGGTTTGGCTTTGGCAGTTCCCTGGAGAAGTAAGGGGTGGGGTGGCGTGAGCTCTTGGGGCCAGGGCCAGGCCTGGCTCCCTCTCTGGAAAAGTCCTACCCCACCCCCTGCATAGCTGGGCAGGGGGCCGACACTCCCCCTCCACCCCTGCAGAAACAGATACACATTTGTGGTTTTCACCCCTTCTCATGTTCCTCATCTGGTGTGTCTCACTGCCCAGGGTGAAGAAAGGAGAGGTCAGAAGTGGTCACTCTTGGGCCAGGCTGACTCTGGTCTAGACAAACCTGGGCTCCTCCCGGCCATACCTCCACACTGGCCAGTGAAGATCAAGGAAGAGAGACCTGGGCAGAACTAACCCCTTCACCCCCAGGGGACCCACCTCTGGGAAATGGGTGGTGCTGCGGGGCAGGGCACCCCACAGCAGGCTCCAGGGCTGGCTGGAGAGTCCCTATCTTGGATGAGAACTCCCTGGTCCTCCTTGGGCCCTCCACTCCTGGGTCCTGGAGGCCCATCCCAACAGGCACCTTTCCTTTCTAGTCGTCAGGCTGAGCTGGATCAAGGGCACCCACATGCGTCCCTCATAGCGTCCCTGTCCCCCAACTCCAGGACAGAAGAGAGTGGCGGGGCTGGGGGATGAGGGGAACACATCCTCCAGGAGCACCCATCTAGAGGAGGAGGGCAGGAGGCGCCGGGCGTGTGCCGGGAGGTCCTGGCTACGTTTTCCAATTTTACTCTGTAACTTCGTAGGAATTTTGGCTGATTCTCCGCCCGAGTGATGGGGGCCAGTGTTCCAAGGGATAAGAACCCCTCCCCAGGAATTCGACCCCAGGGACTTCCGAGGCTATAAAAGCTATAAGAGCTGGGGCTGGGGTCGTGGCTGGGGCGCGACCGCGGGGCGCAGGGAACAGGGACGGCGCGTGCGCGCAGGGCGGGGGGTCTAACGGGACCGGGGAGAGAGGGCGGCCGGGGCCGGGGGTCCCAGGGAAGATCTGTACCTGCTCTGCTCGGCCCCGGCGGCCCGTTAACCCCTCCGCGCCCGCGCGCTCTCTCCAGGCAGCCTTGCTCTGCGGCGGCCACTGCTGCCCCTGAGCCCGGCTCCGGACACTGCCGCCTCCGGCCGCGGCTCCGCCCTCGCCCCGCCCCCCGCTCCGCCCACCCGCCCGCCACGCGCCCAGCCCGCGCCCCGAGCCGGCCCCCGGGTCGGGGCGGCCCACCCCGAACCCCTTACCCGCCAGGGCCACCCACCCCGGGCTTCGGGCCTTGGCCACCCCAGCCCGGCACCCGCCAACGGCTCGAGGGGGCGAAGCCGAGGGGGTCCCAGCCCGCTTCGGACGGAGCCATCGCTCCCGGGCTGTCCCCAGGCCCGGCTGGAGTTCGGGACTCCCGGACCCCGGCCTCCAGACCGGCTCCGAGTGGGCGGTGCGAGCGCTGCGCCTGCCCAGGCCAGGCGGCCGCGAGTGGCGCCAAGGGGCTGGGTGGTGCCTGTACCCGAGCGGCGTGGGCGAGCCCCGGGCCCCAGATCTGGGCGTTGCTGGACCGAGATGGTCCCGCCCGACCCCAGATCCGCGTTGGTCCAGGCCCTCTCCTCCACACAGCCTCCCGTGCAAGCCCAGTCACCCCTGCCTCTCCCGAGTTGGGCTGTGAACCATGTGGTTCTGACTGCTCAGGGACCTCTATGGGCCTCGGTTTCTTCATCCATAAAATTTTACACACGGGGCATAGCGGAAGGAATGCGCTGATTTAGGAATCAGACGAGCTGGATTTGAATCTCAGCTCGAGTACTTATCAGCTCTGTGGTCTTGGATGAATACTACAACTTTTCTGTGCTGCACTTTCCTCATCTGTAAAATGGGGCTAATCTGATATATAAGAATAAGCTTGGAGATACGTCTGTCTATTCATTTATATCTGGAAGAATACACCCCAAACTCGGAATTGGGGGCAACACCTGGGCAGGGGCTGTGGGGTTGGGAGAGAAAAAAAAAAACAGCCTTTCACTTTTTACTCTACATGTTTATATGCTGTTGAATTTTTAACCACAAGCATTATCTATGTTTTTAGTTATGTTAAAGAAATAAATAATATACATGAAAGTGTATGACAAAGTAGATAATAAATGGTCACTACTATTTTTAAAGTTTTATTTGCCATTTATTCATGAACCACGGTCCTGTATTGCTGGGTCTACTCAGTATTTGAAAGGTTTTGGCTTTTTTTCAGTGACTTGTCAGTATTTTATTTTATTTTATTTATTTTAACTTTTTGGCGGCACCGCCCGGCATGCAGGATCTTAGTTCCCCAACCCAGGGATCCAAGCCACGCCCCGCGCCGTGGAAGTGCAGAGTCTTAACCACTGGACCACCAGGGAAGCCCTAAAATGCTTTGAAGTGTAACAGGTATACCCTTATTTGAAGTTTAACATCCATATTTTGTTTTCTCAGTAAATCCCTAAGTTTTTTCAACACAAGAAAAGAACTTTAGGCTACTTTGTGTCATCTATATTTTTTTCATATTTTGTTTTTATGTTTTGTTTTTTTTTATTTGTAGAGTTAAAAGAAATATTTGAATTGGAATGATATAGAACAGACAAATGAGTCCCAGGTGCCCAGGCCTGCTTTCCAACTTTTTTACCCAAGCTCAGGCCCACAGGATGGTGGGTAAGCTGGCTGGGAACCCCTAAGACCCCTGTTATTTTGTGCGGGTACAGGACAATGTTGCTAGAGCTTTTTTATTAAGTTTTTATTTTTTAAGAGACATTATAAAGTATCCTGGTTTTAAAATATTGACAAGTCACTAAAAAAACAACTTTAAGACATCAAGTACAACCTACAAAACATGACTGTTGCTCAGATTTGTCTGCAGGCCTTAAGTTTGTGCCTCTTCTGAAAACATCCTCAGTCTTGGTCTCATGCTCCTAAAGAGCTTGGGAAGATAATGGGTTAAGGCCCCCTCCCGATAGGGGTGGTTTATCATGGGACTGTTGGTGACATGCAGTCCTAACCCAGAGGCATATTTATAGTCCTGGATTTGGAGTGGGAAGCCCCTTTGCTCAGACCTCAGAGTACAATGATGATGAGATGCCCAGTCCACAGGGACAGAGGAAGATATTTTAGGTCAGGGACCTTTCAGTGCCCCCAAGTCACACTCCAGCAGCATTCACTTATCTACCAGGAGGCAAGCTGCAGGACCAGAAGGTGTGACCGAAGACAGAAGAGTGGGAAGGAAGCCTGGCCGGAGGGAAAGGTCCGCCTTTGACATTTGTAATGCTGTGAACTGAGGGTCAGATATAGTCCTTTCCATTAAGAAGTGGCTGTGAGCCAAAGAGCTCACGAGATTTATTACAGCTGTCACCTCCCATGACTTGGTGGTCTGAAAATATTGTATAAGGAAAGGAATTTCCTATGCCTCGGCACTGTGCAAAATGCCAGATGAAATTTGTGGACACTGTCTCAAGGATTAAAAGAAATTTCTAAAAAGATTATGCAATAAGTAGATGTTCACCCAAAAGTACCTGTAGGGCTAGGACAAACGAAGGACGAAAAGGGAACAGTCTAAGTATTCGTCTGACTTTGAGCTTAACATAGTGATTTAATAATAATAATAATATAGCTAACATGTATATAGCACTTACTCTGTGTGCAGGCCTCATTGTAACAGATTTGGAAACAAAGACACAGGGAATTCCAGGGGTCTGGGTTTGATCCCTGGTCAGGGAACTAAGATCCAGCAAGCCTCATGGGGTGGCCAAAAAATAAAAGAAACAAAGACACAAAGAAAAATTCGGTAATTTGCCCCAAACCTCACAGTGAGAAGCTATTACCTGTGTATGTTGTGTGCAAGTGAAATGTTTGAGAAATTTAGCTAAGTTCACTTAATAATTTTTTTCTCTGGTAGTAGATTAAGGAAGTTTTATTTGTGTTGAACCGAATAACATTTTAAACTCATGTTTCCTGTGAGATGTTGTCCCTACTCCAACATAATGCTGATGCCGATACCCGTGTGCACAGGTGGGGCCCGGAAACTAGTGTGAAACTGTGTGTCTTTTGGTTTGTGGTCATAGTACCCATTTTCAGAAAGCCCAGTGCTTGCCTTTCTGCCTCTGGGAATCGTGGTTTGCTCAACTCCTTTGTTCCAGAAGAGCCACTCTATTACCAGTTGCTACACACCAGGCTGGTCTCCAGCCGTTGATTCTCAGTGTCCTGTCACGTTGTTCCGCACTTTCTGTCACTGATGCCATTCTGCTGACCATCGGCCTAGTTAGCTTACTCCCCACAGCAGTTATGAGAAGAGCCTATTGTGACCTGTTCTCTACAAGGAACCTGGAGGGTGGGGGCCACCTGGCCATGTTTACCTTTGTGTCCGCCGCCTCGCCTGACATTTAATAAATGCTTGTGGGATAAGCCATGAACGAGAAATGGTGATCCCTGCCTCAGCTCTGGCCACATTCCAGCACTTTCTGATTGTTGTGTCAACCCATTTTGGCTGAGCTGGTTCTAGGATGATGAAATCATGAAGAAACAGGATGTGACCCATTTGGTAAGATGAGGTCCAAGACGAGGATGGGACTTTCTGGTCTCCCAGTCACTGCTCTGGAGACATTAAATTTGGTCAGAAACTCTCAAAGCCAGGATTCTTTTTTTTTTTGGCTGCCTTGGGTCTTCGTTGCTGCCCATAGGCTTTCTCTAGTTGCGGTGAGTGGTGCGCGGGCTTCTCATTGCAGTGGCATCTCTTGTTGCGGAGCACAGGCTCTAGGTGCACGGGCTTCAGTAGTTGTGCCACAAGGGCTCAGTAGTTGTGGCTCGTGGGCTCTAGAGCGCAGGCTCAGTAGTTGTGGCGCACGGGCTTAGTTGCTCCGCTGCATGTGGGATCTTCCTGCACCAGGGCTCGAACCCGTGTCCCTGAATTGGCAGGAGGATTATTAACCACTGTGCCACCAGGGAAGTCCCAGGATTCTTTTTAATTTGATTACCATATTTCAATCTTCCAGGGCCTCTCAGGCAGGTCCTGGGGTCCTTGGTGACAGACTTTGCCTCAGTACCGCCCTGAGCCATGTGTCTGTCTGTCCATCGGCATTCGAAAAACAGGAAGTCCTCAGTAAATATTTATGGAATTGAATGAATTGATCAAACATAACCTTGGCAGCCATTAAGTTTACAAAATCGTCAGTACTTTGACAACTATGTTAAGTGGTTTGAACTCATGTGCACATCTTCTTACATATGTGTTTGGGAAACATGGCCATAAGCTAGAGCTTCTGGATTAGGCCTCCAGAATGTTTGAGAATATTCATTGTTTGCTAAATTGGGAAGATTTTCAGATGATATTCTTCCTCTGTTATAGTCTCAATATAACCGATTTACAGATTTAATAAAATGGTACCCATCACCAGGCATGGGGAACAATTAGCCAGGACCCATTCCTCTGATACAAGCCTCCACTTAGTCCTGTCCTCAGGATCTTGGAGAACATTCTCAAGTAGCCACATTCCCCTCGGCTGCTAGGGCCTGGGGAGCCCAGGGCAGTCGGCTGTCCCATGCTGCCACTGCTGCTACTGCTGCTGCTGCGAGATCCAGCCCTGGGTCCTAAAGAGATTAAGCGCTGATCCAGATTCCATCCCAACTTTGCCATTCAGGGGCTGTGTGACCTTGGGCATGCTAAGCTTCAGGCTTCTCACCTCTAAAATTGGAGTAACAACAGTACTCAGTTTATCTACTTCATGGATTATTGCAAAAGCCAAAATAAAAATAAGAGCAGGTGTGTGAAGCTGTAGAGTCATAGAGAAAAAAGTCAGTCAGCGTTATGATTAATGATGCATTTAAAATTTTATTTTAGTTGATGTGCCGCGTAAATCAAGACTCTGCACTGTGTAAAGACTGAGACCTGCCCCATCACGATGCCCACGTTCTGTGCTGAGGATCCTCTCTCAGAGCCCAACAAGATTCAGCAAGGATTTGCCAGTGACAGAGCACATATTAAATGTGTTCTCACAGCAGGTTGACAACGGTGGCCCAGCCTCTGTGCCAGGGATTGGGGAAAAAAGTTATGTTGCTGTCTGGGTAGAAGCTATCTTCCTTACTAAGAAATCTGGCAGCAGATTGGCCACCAGGACTGAGTTCTGTGATGTCTTCCCAGCTTGGCAGGCTCCTTGTGCCTTGGGGTTCATGGACCAGAAGGTGAGGTGCTCTGGACTGGCACAGGTTCAGCAGCGGCTGAGGGCAAAGATGCACTGGGAAGACATTGTCCCAGAGTCACAGAAAAAAGGGCAGGCCCTGCTTGGTGGAGGTAGGGCGAGGGTTGAGGCCTCCAAACATTTTGAGAAAACAGAGAAACCTATTGTTTTGTTCTTGAGTCTGGAATTGCACTTAATGTACTGGCCACACATAGTACTGTGACCAATTCCAAGATCAACTGCAGATGTGAATTAAGAGCAAGGAAACAGTGTGTTTTATCCCAAGTAAGGAAGGTGGCAGAAACCCATCTTTCCTCTCCAAAGGGGCTCCTACAGAGAGAATAAATGTCCGTGTGATAATTGGGCCCAGTGTCCAACCCCTCACCTAATTCCAGAAGTAAATTAAGAATTTCTCCAAGCAGAGCAGAGGTATACAGAGAGGCAGGCTCTGGAGGTGATGTGGGTCCTGTTTGTGGTTTGAACAGGGCACCCCTTTCAGAGTTATAGAGCAGAGCGGGGAGATCAGCTCATGTGCTGGACTCCATGGGCCAGAATCTGAGCAAGTTATTTCCACCACTTGAGCCTCAAGCAATGGCTTCTTTCTTTAGTGGACTGTCGCTGGAGACAGAGGATTCTAACCTCAGGACTGCCCTAAGGAAAGGGCCATGGTAATTCTCCCCACATGAATCTCGCTCTCGTGCCTAGAAGTTTCCCTGAATTTCTAGAGAAAGCCAGCTTGGTGTCAAATTAATTTTGACAAATTGTGCTGAAGGCCTAAGAAAGGCAGACATAAAAGGGTAGGAATCAGGGTACAAAACTCAAAACTGCAGCCAGAGAGGCGGGCAGGGCAGCCAAAAGAGAGGCAAGAATTTTGTACATACCAAGGACTTGAAGTCAGAAATGGAAGACTCAGAGCTGGCTCTGAAGGAAATGAGTCGAGGCAGGAGGTAGTGCGGGCTTGCCCCTCTGACCACAGGCCCAGACTCATCTCAGAGACCCTGAGGGCCCTGTGTGGACAAGCAGGGGGCCACATCTGCTCCTGGGGCTGGAAAGGTCTCCCTTCTCTTGCTCACAGCCTTCCCTGCTCCTGGCAGCTTCAGGATCTAGTCCAGCTCTAAGCATGGCATTCAAAGCCTTGCCCTCTTGGCCACAGCCTGCCCCTCTGGCTTCACCACCCCAAACAGGCAAAGCCCCCAGCCAGGGCCTGTGTGCCTCCTTGCCTGAAATGCCCACCCCCATCCATCTCCTCTGAGGTTGGAACCTTCCATGCCCCAGCAGAGTCTCTCTATGAGTGAGCCCCTCACCTCCCAGGACCACCTCTGTCCCTCTCTCTCCTTAGCCCAAAGCCCTGGCCCTGGCAGCTCTCTAGGCCCAGGAGTCTCTCACTTAGGTGTGTCTGACAGTTGCCTGCGAGGATATTAAAATACAGCTGCCTGGTCCCCAGTCTGGGTGATCTCGTTCCTGACCTCCACGGGGGCTCTGTGCACACCCACGGGGGAGGTCCACTGGTCTAAACCACTCCTTGGGAAATTTGCCTGTGAACCAGGTACCCATTTGGGTCCTCCAACCCAGGTATGCAGGAACCACACTTCATTTCTCAATAACAGCCTCATTTCTGTTTCAAGCCCCCCTTCCCCTGGGGGTGATGGAAACTTAATTGTCAGTTTAGGGGCTTCCCACCCTCACCTGTGGGCACTGGGCAGCCACTCATTTCCTAGCAGGATTATGTTGGTGATGGAGAAGGTGTTTATTCACAGAGGAGAAGCTGACAAATCTCCTGGAGCAAAGGCCAGGTCCTCTTCCTTACTCTGGCCTTGATGCAGCAGGGTCACACTCTCCCAGGGGAGGGAAGCAGCGGATGCCAGGCAAGACGAAGAACAGATCGGCCTGTGGCAGTGGGAACCAGAACCCAGTGGAAGGAAGGGTCATGAAGGGGTACACTCAAATTTATGTAAAACTGACATCCTCTCCCCAAACCTTCGCTTCCTCTCCTGACTTCTCACCTCCTGTTGTTGGGACTGTTCTTCAAAACCCTAGAGTCATCTTTACTCCTTTCTCTCCTTTAATTCCAGAATAGTACGGAAATTTAGAGGTTATTTTGCCCAGTCCCTCCATTTTCCAGGTGAAGAGATTGTGGCAATTTCTGGCAAACCCAGAATTAGATCCCAGATCATGTCATGGACATGAAGTCCAGTCCTCTTAGCCCAGAGACTTCCTGTCCTTCACATAGTTATGTGTCCTCATCCCTTCTGTGGCCACCACCTGACAAAGCTCTCCTCACCTCCTGCGTGGATCACAGTGACCGTGACCAATACTAATGCGTGACACTTTGCTCCTGGCGTCCATGGAATGCCTTCTCTCCTTCCCATCCCTTACATCCTACTCATCCTCCAAGGTCAGCTCAAATGCCACCTCTTCCAAAATCAGGTGCTGGTCCGACGTGTCCTCTTCCCCTCCAGCTGCATTTAGCACCACGCCCCAGCGGCTCACGGCAGGTGAGACGGTAGGCAGGCTGCACCTGTACGCTATTCAGTTTTCCGTAATTCGATGATAAACTCCTAAGAGCAGGGACTTGCCTTACACTTCTTGGTTTCCCCTACAGGGCCTCGGGGACCACGTGATAAAATTTCAGTTGCTGCTTGTGTGGTGTATGCTAAGAGGGGAAACTTTAGCAAAATGCTTAGAGGTGGCCACTGAGCCGCTGGCCCAAGTGAACTGGGAACACAAACTGAGAAGGAAATGTTTAATTTCTGGGGTAAGCAAGCTCCAAGAGTGGCTGAGGGTGAGGGAAAGAACTGATACAGTCCAGCAGGCGTCTTCTTCCAGGACAAGAGGAAAGACTCTACATACCAAGGACCTGATGTCAGAAACGGGAGGGTGGAGGCTCGCTGCAGGGGGGGGGACGCGGGGGAGGTGCAGGTGGAGGCAGGAGGTAACCAGCTCGCCACTCGGACCTGCCCCCAGATGCACAGATGTGCCTGGACTCCGGCTGAGCCACTGGCCCCAGCTGGACTTCTGGGGCTCTAAGGTGACCACTGCTCTTCCTGGGGCTGGGAAGCCTAAGGGTCCCTGCTCTGTGGCCTCACGTTCAGTCTGGGACTGCAGCCTGGGTCCCCAGCTTCCCTAGTCTGGCTTCAGCCGCTGCTCCCACTTGATTCTCTTCAGTCCACGTTCCCGGACAGGCCCCACACGGTCCCTCAGCTCTGCTGGCTCAGTCAGTGCGCAGGGGACTCCGAGACTCACCCGCCGGGCATCCACCTTGGGCACTGGGGAGCTCATTGTTTTCCAGTGTCTGGTACCCGGTAGCTGCTCAATTACATTGTTTAACGAATGAGTCATCATTCTGGGGTTCAGCTCCCTGAGCCTCCCCTTTGAAGCCCCGAACAGTCAGCCCAGGGTCAGCATCAGAAAGAAAATCCCTGTTTCTGAGTCCTTGTGTCTTCTCCTCACCTCAGCCCCCTGCTGTCTGGCTGTCCTCTCACCATGGGGAGGGGCTGCTGCCCCAGGAGGGGGGGCCTGGCAGACAGGGCGACCTTGGTGGAGGGTGAGGGGCGGTTATGCCCAGCACTGCCTGCCAGTCTCTCACTTCAGGGCCTGTCCTCATCTCAGAAACGCCAGGATGCAGAGGGTAAGAGACCTGCCTTGGCCCCGGTTCTTCACTGTGCACAGAACCTCCAGTCTCCAAGGGCTTTTTATTTTTTCTTTTTTGGCCGTGCCACGCAGTTTTCGGGACCTTAGTTCCTGACCAGGGATCAAACCCGTGTCCCCTGCAGTGGAAGCACAGAGTCCTAACCACTGGACCACCAGGGAATTCCCTCCAAGGGCTTTTTTAGATTCATCATCTCATTTTATCTTCTCCCCAAACCTTATAAAGTGGGGGTGGGCCTGTGGACATTACTTCCATTTATCAGATGAGAAAAATGAGGCAGGAGAGGATGCCAAGCGCTTGACTTAGGAAGCAGAACTGGAGCCAGAACCCAGGTCCCCCCACCCCTGGCCCAGCAGCTTCCCGGCACCGTTCTGCGCCGCTGGGGCAAGGAGAAGTGTTGGCAGGCCTGGTAGTGGTTTTCCCAGCCAGCATCCCAGCAGGAGGAGCTCACACTTTTCTGGGAAGTAACCTGCAGCCTTTCAGAGCTGGGAGCGCTGGCGCAGTACAGGCTGTCCCCTTATTTTACAGAGGAAACGGCAGCCTGGGGCCCCTGACTCCAGGCCGGCAGCCGGTATCCCCACTGCGTGCTTGTGTGCAACAGTCAGGACCCTCAAGTTTACTGGGCCCGGATTGCATCCTATCTGATTACTGGGCCCAGATTGCATCCCATTTGATGCAAGACTGTGGGGCCCTTCTGCGAACCGCTTTATTTTTATTGATGCAGCTATAGGCACAGTGTTCCCAGGATGCCTGGGTTCACATGCCAGCTCCTTGACCAACAGGCTGCGTGACAGGGGGACGTGACCATGCCACTACCTCGGGGCTCAGTGGGTTGTTTTTTTTTTTGTAATTTTATTTTATTTATTTATTTATTTTTGGCTGCGTTGGGTCTTCATTGGTGTGCACGGGCTTCCTCTAGTTGTGGTGAGCGGGGGTACTCTTTGTTGCGGTGTGTCGGCTTCTCATTGCGGTGGTTTAGGCTCTAGGCACTTGGGCTTCAGTAGTTGTGGGTCGCGGGCTCTAGAGCGCAGGCTCAGTAGTTGTGGCGCATGGGCTTAGTTGCTCCGCGGCATGTGGGATCTTCCCGGACCAGGGCTCGAACACGTGTCCCCTACATTGGCAGGCGGATTCTTAACCACGGCGCCACCAGGGAAGACCCTCAGTGGGGGTTTAAATGGGATGATACACGTAGTCTTTAACTGAATACTACCTGATCCATAGTAAGTAAGTAAGTAAATATTGGATGGTATTATTATTTCATTTAGAGTTAGAAGACTGAGTGGTAAAATTCTATTAGGCTACGCAATTATAAATGCCTGTGCTGACACCACAGAGGTGGCCCCAGGAGGAAGCTATTGAAAGGTCTGAATTTTTTCCCAGCAGGAGAGCAGCTCTGCGGTTTAATTGGCCTGCACAAAGCCACCCTGATACCTTCCCCCAGTGTGGACAAGGAGGCCCTGGCCTGCTCTGCACCCTGCCAGGAACCTGTCATCAGCAGCTGATTCCACTCCCCAGCTCATGGACCGGGATTGCTGCGGATCTGAACACCCTAGGGAGGCAAGCCCCTGCCCACTTACTGATCACTGAGAACAGGTGGGTCCTGAAGGTCGGGCCAGACCTATCTGTGGGGAGGCAAAGCACAAGATTCTGGAGAGAATTAAGAGAAAACATTCCCATCTCAGCCTCCATCTGCCTGGCTAGGGCTGGGCATGGACGTCAGGCAGAGCAAGGGAACTTTTACTCAAAGCAAGATGAGCAACAAAGATCATTTGTTGGGGATGGACCCCTCATAAAAGAAGCTGAGGGCTTCCCAGGTGGCGCAGTGGTTGAGGATCTGCCTGCCAATGCGGGGGACATGGGTTCGAGCCCTGGTCTGGGAGGATCCCACATGCCGCGGAGCGGCTAGGCCCGTGAGCCACAACTACTGAGCCTGCGCATCTGGAGCCTGTGCTCCGCAGCCGGAGAGGCCGCGATAGTGAGGGGCCCGCGCACCGCGATGAGGAGTGGCCCCCACTTGCCGCAACTGGAGAAAGCCCTCGCACAGCAACGAAGACCCAACACAGCAAAAATAAATAAATAAATTAATTAATTAATTAAAAAAAAATATATAGAAAAAAAAAAAAAAAAAAGAAGCTGAGAGATGCATTCAGATCTGAGCCCAAGGCTCCTGGTGGGGTCGGCAGCGTGCCGTGCTCCGGAAGCCCCGGCTTCTCTTGGTGAAGTTGCAGGGCTCAGAGGAGCCTGGGGCTCAGGCAGAGGACAGTGGCCTCAGGTCCTGAGCAAGGCATCTCCAGGGGATCTATTCTGACTGAGGCAGGAGACAGATGGGCCCCCGGGGCAAACAGTTTGAGTTCGTTCCTTGTGGACCGATACTCCGAGACGGGAATAACAGGACAGTTGAGAGAGGAGGCTGGGCCCTGCCCAGATAGAAGATAAGAGACCACATATTCCTCATTCTCGAAGTCAGGAGACCTCCCCGACTACACATGCGCAGAAAGGCTCCTTGGAGGTCAAAAGGGGTGTGATGCCAACTAATGCTCACTTACCCATAAGCCTCTTCGGTAGAATCCATCTTGGCTAAGAGATGTGCAGGCACACATGGGAAAATCCTGAGCTATACCAAATTCAGACTTTGAACCAGGCAAATCAAAATGATTGGCCAAAGGAAACCTGGAAAAAATGCCCCATACAAGTGATTTAAACTGCCACGAGGGCACGCTGCGCCCGCCCATGTGTCTATCCACACGTACTGTACTTCTTTTTTCTCCTAATAAATACTTGTTTCACCACTTTCCATCTCTGTGGGAATTCTTTTTGTGCAAAGCCGTAGGGCCCGGGCCTTGTCACTGACCACTGATCTAGTGCCTAGGATTCGGTGCTCTCACCGCCGCGACCCGACCTCAATCACTGGTCGGGAACCGAAACCCTGCTTCAAGCCGCTGCAGGCCGAGGCCACCCGAGATCATGACCACTCTCCCAAAGCAGTGCAGTTGGCGCTCGCTGGGCAGCCGAGCCCTCCTGCACAGACCCACATCTCTGGGACAAGCTCTCCAGAGTTGAGGGCTGTGAGCACAGGTTAGCAGTGGGGTGGGTCAAGTTAGGACCAGCAGGTACGTCACTGCCCTGCCCTGGCCACAACCAAGACTTTTGCACCTTCCTCCTCACCCTATCCATTCTCCTCTGGCTTCAGTCCTTTACACTGAAGCGGATTTTTAAAAATAGGTAAAGCAGTGGTGATCATTTTGTAATGTATAAAAATATTGACTCACTGTGTTGTACGCCTGAAACTAACATAATGTTTTAGGTCAATTATACTTCAATTAAAAAAAATAAAAATAGGTAAAGCACATGGTGCACAGTACAACGCGTCTCCCCGCTTTCCCCCCCTACCCCTGCCCCTCACTGGCCACATCCGCGGGTCCTTACTAAGATGGCACATGCGTGCACGAGCATACAAGTCAGCAGCCTCCTTTTCTATCTTCTTTTGGTTACAGAGACTCCTCTGAGAATCTGACAAAGCCTGGGTTCTTCCCTAAAATAGGGTACACACATGCACAAAATTAGTGTACAACTTCAGGGGTTCACACACTCTCTGTGGCCCATTTTGTTCTCCTGAACAAGGGATTCTGGTTGTGATTTAAAGCAACTGGGCCTGAGCCACCTCGCATCTCCTCAGTGCCATCCCCCCACATACACACATCCCCCGACTACCAGGATCTTGACAAAATCTCAACAAGGGAGCTCTTCTAAGGCTTTGACAAAACGGCTGAAGCAGGCAAGCCGTTTAGTGCCTTCTCTCAATAGCTTCCTATTATATTTAGAATAAAATAAAATCTAAACTCTTAACATGGCCTCGAAAGCCCTCCTTTCATGCCTGGTCTGACCTGAGCTTCCTTTCCGGGTCTCATCCCACCACTAGTACCCTCCCCTCACGCTGCTCTAGCCACACCCACCTTCCTTCTGTTCCACCTTCTTTCTGTTCCATATTGAACGTATCAAACCCAGTCCCACTTCAGGGCCTTTGCCTAAGTTGCTCCCTCTGCCTGGAAAACGACTTCCCCTGGGAGAATTATTGCTGGTTCCTTCTGGTGTCAGTGCCAATGTCATTCCTCAGACAGGTCTCCCCCAACCACATTTCCGTATGCTGTGCTGCCAACCCCAGCACCCCTTCTCTCTGTCCAACATCCTATTTTACTTTCCTCAGGGCACTTACCACTTCTGAAATTATATATATATTTTAAAAAATTAATATATATATAAACTTTTTTTTTAGTCATTTATTGTCTGTCTTCCCCCACTAGGGTGTGAGCTCCATGAAGTCAGTGGCCGTGCCTGGTACGAACTACTGGCACTCAGTAAATATCTGTGTTTTGGATAAAGGATTTTGGTGGAGGTTAGAAAAGAATCTTGACTCAAATCTCCATCCCACCCAAGCAGCTCCAGGCAATTCTTGCTCTGGTTCTAGCAAGATTCCTGCCTTTCCCTCATTTCTCTATTCCCAGTTGTCCTATCCTTTTCCCAGATCTTTGGAGCCTCTCCCTCCCAATCAGCATCTAACAAAAACTCTTTTGTGATTTTTATGCCTGGGGGATTTAATCTGAGTCAATTTGGCTTCCCCAGCTCTCTCTCAGTTGAGTCCAAAGGTCTGCTCAGCATTTCCAGTGGATCAGCCAGCAGCTCTGCTGTCTGAGGGCTCAGAGCTCCACCCCAGGGGAAACCAGGGAACTGACAGAGGTCTGGGTCTCTGCTCCCTGCGCTTTCATTCCGGGGTCTCATGGAAATAACCAGCCAAATGAGAAAAGCACAGGCAGGCTATGTATTCTGTCCTTGCTATAGCAAGGGAGTCAGCCAAGGTCACTTGTGTTTTAGGAGAGAATCAAAGGCAGGCAGAGGAATGGGAAAGCTTCATAGTGGATAAAAGGGAAGGTTTCAGGTGTGCCCTGATTGAGGCTGTTGGCATGGGGAAGCTTGTAGGCGGGCTAGCTAGAAATGGGGCATCCTGGGGCATGACTGGTTAGGGGAACCTATTTGGCTTTGTATGGTTCCTCCCACATTGGAAGTGGGGACCAAAATTAGGGAAGTTGTCAGTTATTAATCAAGTCCTGGCCTTTTTGATCCAATTGTTATAGAAGTTATTGGTTTTTTGTTTGTTTGTTTTTGGCTGCATCGGGTCTTAGTTGAGGCACATGGGATCTTTGTTGAGGTATGCGGGATCTTTTTCGTTAGGGCGTGAGGTCTGCTCGGGTTTCTCTCTAGTTGCAGGGCGTGGCCTTCTCTCTCGTTGAGGCACGCGAGCTCAATGGTTGTGGTACGCAGGCTTAGTTGCCCCGTGGCATGTGGGATTTTAGTTCCCTGACCAGGGATGGAACCTGCGTTCCCTGCATTGTAAGGCGGATTCTTTTTTTTTTTTTTTTTTTTTTTTTTTTTAAAGTATTTATTTATTTATTTATTTATGGGTGTGTTGGGTCTTCGTTTCTGTGCGAGGGCTTTCTCTAGTTGTGGCAAGCGGCAAGCGGGGACCACTCTTCATCGCGGTGCGCAGTCCTCTCACTATCGCGGCCTCTCCTTGCGGAGCACAGGCTCCAGACGCGCAGGCTCAGTAATTGTGGCTCACGGGCCCAGCTGCTCCGCGGCACGTGGGATCTTCCCAAACCAGGGCTCGAACCCGTGTGCCCCTGCATGGGCAGGCAGACGCTCAACCACTGCGTGTAAGGCGGATTCTTTACCACTGCCCCACGGCGGATTCTTTACCACTGCGCCACCAGGGAAGTCCCTAGAAGTTATTGTTTAGCTTCCCGGATTGTTGCTAAAGATAGTCCAACTTCCTACAAATCTGATTTATAGACTTCCTGGGTGGTTTACTGTAGATAAGGGGTTGGTTTCCTGGGCAGCTTTCAGAAGGTTGTGGGTGAGTTCTCTTTTTCCACAGGATCTGGCCACTGTTTATGTGCTCAGTCTCTTGGTCTACAGGGCAGATCAGCCTTTCAGTGTCTCTTCCTCCCTTCCCTTAGACATGTGAATACCTTGGAATAGTAGAATCATCAAGTATTTAATTTCCTTCTCTCAGCAGCTCTCTAGAGAAGGCATTTTCTGCCCAAAGAGCAGTGATAGGTGCAATAAAAGGAGTAGGACTGGGCCTGGGAGCCTGCAGCTTAGTGGGGAGGTGAGCCGTGAGGTCACTGCAGAACTGTGAGCATGTCATGAAGTTGGTTCCAAACCGGGATTCTGATTAGGGGAACCAGAAAGGCTTTGTAGTCGGTGTGGGATTTCACAAGTAGGATTGTTGTAGATGGAAACCAGGGAGAGGAAGGGATGCCATGAGGAAGGGGGCAGGTGGAGGGGCCTTAGGTTTAGTCCCTTACTCTGTTTGGGTCTCAAGTCTTCACCTCAATGAGCTGCTGCGAGGTAGACACGGTATGTGTGAGGTGCTTTGTGAGTTGTGAAGGTTTCAGTGTGAGGGAAGGCTTGGGAGCCAGCTGCAAAGAGCCGCTCTCATCAAAATGAGGAGCTTGAATATACCTAGGCAGTAATAATAATATTAATAATAATAATAATACCAGCATTTAGTGAGTTGGACTCACTGCTCTGAGCCCATATAGAAGGCCTACGGACTTCCCTGGTGGCGCAGCGGTTAAGAATCCGCCTGCCAATGCAGGGGACAAGGGTTCGAGCCCTGGTCCGGGAAGATCCCCCATGCCACGGAGCAACAAAGCCTGTGCGCTACAACTACTGAGCCTGCGCTCTAGAGCCTGAGAGCCACAAGTACTGAGCCCATGTGCCACAACTACTGAAGCCCGCACACCTAGAGCCCGTGCTCCATAACAAAGACAAGCCACCGCAATGAGAAGCACGTGCACTGCAATGAAGAGTAGTCCCTGCTCGCCTCAACTAGAGAAAGCCCGCGCACAGCAACGAAGACCAAAACGCAGCCAAAAATAAATAAATTTTTTTTTTAAAAGTGAACTTTATAAAAAAAAAAAAAAGAAGGCCTACAACAATCCTATGAGGTAGTTACTATTACTAACTCCACATTACAGATAAGACAACTGAGGCACAGACCGGTTAAGGAACTTGCCCCAGATCACACAGTAAATTATCAGGGAGAAGAGACTGCTCCCCCAAATGATGCCTCCTGATTCAACCTCTTTGTCCTGAATGTGGGTCCTGACACATCGCTAACCATTAGTTATAATAAAAACCAGCTCTTACTAAGTGCCAGGCATGGTCCTAAGCACTTACATGTACTAACTCATTTAATCTTTGCAACAGCTCTCTGAGATAAGGAACTGTGATTATCATTCCCATTTGATAAGAAACTGAGGAGCTAAGTGGCATAGCCCAGGCCTCTGACCCTGGAGTCTACACATCTACCACTGTGCCATGCCACCTCTCGTTAATAAGCAGGGCTGTGACCACCCATCAGTCAAGCCCTGATGGACACAGTGGATTCACACAGTGGCTCACGGCTAGGAGCTAACCCCAAGTCAGCGGTTCTTGCCTTTCTGGATCACAGACCCTTTTGAGAATCTGGTGGAAACTATAGACACTCACCCCAGAAAAATGCACAAGCGCGCGCGTACACACACACAACACACTTTAGGAAATTCACACATCCCCCTCATAAGCCTTTCCATGGCAAGTGGGAGATGGGGGCAGACCTCTGCAGTGAGTGCTTCAGCCAAGGGATATTCTCCAGTCTGGAACGAAAGGGCAGGCCTTTTGAGTTCTACAAGGTTTAATCTACTGAGAGATTAAATAAATTAAATAAAATTCCATATCTACTTTTACTTACTTTACCAGAGACCAGAACAGAAAGCAGCCTGTCCTGAGAGCCCCCATCTTTGGATCAATCTAACTACGCAACTTCTTTCCCACACCCAGACAGCTGACCACTGCTGGAGGAAACCTCATAATTCTGCCGACTGATGCCAATGCACATACACGGTTTCTAATCCCAGCTGGGTCTTTAACACTACTTGGCAACTCTTACTTTTCCCAGATGAACACTCATACCCAGTTCTCACGATGGTCATTCCAACTCTTCTGTAATGATCCTTTTTATTTATTTATTTATTTCTGGCTGTGTCGTGGGCTTTCTCTAGTTGCGGTGAGCGAGGGCTACTCTTCGTTGCAGTGCGCAGGCTTCTCATTGAGGTGGCTTCTCTTGTTGCAGAGCACAGGCTGTAGGCATGTGGGCTTCAGTAGTTGCAGGATGCGGGCTCAGTAGTTGTGGCTTGCAGGCTCTAGAGCTCAGGCTCAGTAGTTGTGGCGCACGGACTTAGTTGCTCTGCGGCATGTGGGATCTTCCCGGGCCAGGGCTTGAACCCGTGTTCCCTGCATTGGCAGGCGGATTCTTAACCACTGCGCCACCAGGGAAGCCCTGTATTGATTCTTTGAGCTTTAAGAGTTTTCGTCTGTTAGAAGAAGAACAGTTGCACAAATCTAAATTCACATCCTCCAGGGTTTTTATCTAGTTTCTCCCTCCACTTGTGCTCTTGATGCTTTTATTTATTTGTCTATTTGGATAGTTATTTATTTATAAGAGGCTGCCATGCCTGGCACTGGGCTGGGCTCTAGGATACCTACCATGGTCTCTGTTCTCATAGAGCTTACAGCCCAGAGGGAGACAATCATTCAACAGATATTAGAAATATGATGAGGGGCACTAAAGGGAAAGTAGAGTGTATTATTGAATGTATTGATCTGGAGGTTTCAGAAAGGCTTCCCTGAGGAAATGTTATTTAAAGCTGAGTCGTGAAGGATGATATGTCAATTAGGAACACTTTGGACAGCACATAACAGAAAACCTAACAGTGAAACCATAAGAATATTTCAGAAGCTTGGAAGCAAAGGGTTCCAGGATTTTTAAGTGGCTCCACAATATAAAAAACCATGAGTTGGGTCTTCCCTGGTGGCGCAGTGGTTGAGAATCTGCCTGCCAATGCAGGGGACACGGGTTCGAGCCCTGGTCTGGGAAGATCCCACATGCCGCGGAGCAATTAAGCCTGTGCACCACAACTACTGAGCCTGCGCGTCTGGAGCCTGTGCTCCACAACAAGAGAGGCCATGATAGTGAGAGGCCCGCGCACCGCGATGAAGAGTGGCCCCCACTCGCCGCAACTAGAGAAAGCCCTCGCACAGAAACGAAGACCCAACACTGCCAAAAATTAATTAATTAATTAATTAATTAAAAAAAAAAAAAGCCATGAGTTGACACTTCTGCAATTTTCTTGGCTTTTCCCTCAGTCGTAAGAGGGGTGCCACAGACTCAAGTGTGACTTCCTTCCATAACATCACCCCAAAGCACAAAAAAGAGAAAGGGCTCTGGTTCCTGATCAGCTCTCTTTTAAAAGGGCACAAAAATTCATCCACAAGTTCTCAGGAATTTTCCTCTTGTGTCTTTTTTTTCCCTCAGAAGTGGGTCATGTGCCCACCTCAGGCATAGAAGAAGGGGGTTACCATGATTGACCTAGCCCAATTATGATTCATCCTATAGCACAGTGAAGATATTGCTGAAGATATTGCTGCCTATTGGATCCCTCAAATGAGGGTCTTAGGGACCACCAGTTCTGGATATGGAAGCCTAGATAGTTCAGACAAACCCTCATACCAATAAAAACAAAACAAAACAAAACAAAAACTTTAAAAAGTCATCTTAAAAGCATCGGAGAAATAAGGAGATTTGAAGAATTGCTGAATTGAGATGCTGAGATACTGAAGAGCATGAGAGAGTGAAGTGAAACCTTCCCTACAGACTGCTTATGCCTTGGGGTTCTTGTTTTGGAAAAGGCTGAGCTGCGGTACTGGCAGCCTCAAGGGGCTAGGGTGAAAATTTCAGACTTATGTGGTTCCAGATTGCTAGTGCCCTCAGGAGCTGGCAAAATAAGTTCTGTTTAGTGGAGATGATATTATCTTGAGCCTCAAGGAATTTCTATAAATAATTTCTCAAAAACAATGTCCAGCACACAGATATAACCCAAGGGTATAAAACAGCATAAATAAGAATAGGGGGACTTCCCTGGTTGTCCAGTGGTAAAGAATCTGCCTTACAATGCAGGGGACGTGGGTTCCATCCCTGGCTAGGGAACTAAGATTCCACATGCCGCGGAGCAACTAAGCCTGCGTGCCGCAACTATTGAGCTCACGCGCCTCAACTAGAGCCCATGTGCCGCAAACTACAGAGCCCACACGCCACAACCCCTGGAAACTGTGTGCCACAACTAAAGAAGAGAAAAACCCACATGCCATAACTAGAGAGAAGCCCGTGCGCCACAACGAAGAGCCCATGCACTGCAACTAAGACCCGACACAGCCAAAAATAAATAAAATAAATAAATAATAAATAAAATCTAAAAAAAAAAAAAAAGAACAATAGGTACCATAGATAATAGAGAGGCAGATGCCGCTATATCTTTCACTTCCTAGCCTCAGAAGTGACATACCATCACTTCTGCCATGCTTGATTGGTCACATAAACAACATGAGAGAGGGACTACACAAGGGTGTGAACACCAGTAGGCAAGGGTCAGTGGGGACCATCCTGGAGGCTGCCTGCCACAATCAAGAACCACACAAGGTCAGGATGCCCTCAATCTCTGCTTCCCATCAGTGTTCCTTCGAAGTCTACCCAGGGGAGTAAAAAAGAAAAAGAAATAAAAGACAAGAGGATTAGAAGGAAGAAACAAAACTATTGATACTCATAGTGGTTGTGATTGTGTGCATAGAAAATCCCAAAGACTCTACAGTTAAGGCACATCTTCTTTCCCTCCCACAGTCACCTCTGGGATGCCAGTGCCTAAGACCACATCCTGCAGTTCACAGGCCAGTTCCACTGCCAGTTCCACCGAAGGCGAGTTAGAATCCACGGCAGATGTACAAGGTTGCCCTGAAAAAGTTGAAGCCAATCAAAAGAGACAGGGAAGGATAAATCTCCAGATTTTTTTTTAAGAAGTCTAAACAATATAAAAAATGAGGAAAAGCAAAAGAGAGAGTTAAATAAGAAAAAAAACACCCAAACCAAGAATGGCATGTAAAGAATACCTCAAAGAAAAGGGAGGAGAAGGAGGAAGAGAGGAAGACTTACTAGAGAAAATGAGGAGGGTTTTGGTGCAGCCTTGGGTACACAGGAGATAGGAAGTCACGTCTGGGACATTTTACATCAGGTTTATCAGTGGTCCTTGTATTGATACTAACCCTCAAAATAGTTTGTAAATGACTTTGTAAATGTATATTTTCAGTAGCCCTGGAAACATTAGGTTTTTTAGTAGCTAAAAACAAATTTTCAAGAGGGAGGAAATTCTACCTCACCTCATATTTTTCACAAATTTAGATAAATGTAAATGCATGTGTGTGTGTTTTAAATGAGGCTGTTGATATTTCTGCACAACCATAAATTAGTGGCATATCAAATTAAGGGAGACATATCACCTTGAGTGCAAACTTAACATTCCATAGGCAGGGAAGGGGAGTAGTTTCTATAATGGATAAATAAATTTTGGTGAAATACAAAGCATAAATCAATGGCAATTTGGAATCATAATTATGTATTTAACATGTCTTAAGTATTTTAAATGGTCTATCTTCTATACCCATGTTTAAAAAAATAACTTTAGGGACTTCCTTGGTGGTGCAATGGTTAAGAATCCACCTGCCAATGCAGGGGACACAGGTTCAAGCCCGGGTCCGGAAAGATCCCATATGCCGCAGAGCAACTAAACCCATGTGCCACAACTATTGAGCCTGCGCTCTAGAGCCCGTTAGCCACAACTACTGAAGCCCGCACTCTCTAGGGCCTGCATGCCACAGCTGCTGAGCTGGCGTGCTGCAACTACTGAAGCCCCTGTGCCTAGAGCCCGTGCTCCGCAACGAGAAGCCACCACAATGAGAAGCCTGCGCACTGCAACGAACACCCAATGCAGCCAAAATAAATAATTAAAAATAAATTTAAAAAATAACTTTATTAAAGCCTATTCTGCATATCATTTAATTCACCTTTTTCAAGTGTACAATTCAATGACATTTTAAAAAGTTTACCAAGTTGGGTAACCACCACCATAAATCAGTTTAAAAATATTTTCGGGAATTCCCTGGTGGTCCAGTGGTTAGGACTCTGTGCCTTCACTGCTGAGGGCCTGGGTTCAACCCCTGGTTGGGGAACTAAGATCCCACAAGCTGTGTGGTGCGGCCAAAAAAAATTTTTTTTTCATCACTCTAATAGGATCCCTCATGGCACATTTACTCTTAATCCTGTTCTCCCTCTCCTACCCCAGGCAACCACTAATCTACTCTTTGTCTCTATAGCTTTGCCTTCTCTGGAAAGTTCCTATAAATAGAATCATACAATATGAGGTCTCTTGTGTTTGACTTCTTTCACTGAGCATGCTTTTTGATGTTCATCCATGCCATAACATGTATTTTGTTCCTTTTAATTGTTGAATTGTATTCCATTGTATGGACATACCAGATTTTATCTATCCATTCTCCAGTTGATGGACATTTAGGATGTTTCCAATTTGGTTTCCTTTTTGGCTATTATATTATGGAATAATATTGCTAGGAACATTTGTGTGCAAGTCCTTATGTGGATATATATGTTTTCATAGCTCTTGGGAAGACACGAAAGATTGGAATTGCTGGGTCATATGGTAAACATATTTCAACCTTTTGAGAGACTTCCAGTTTTCTGAAGTGACTGTACCATTTTTTATTCCCATCAGGAATGTCTAAGGCTTCCTGTTTTTCCACAACCTTGCCAACATTTGTTTTTATCTGTCTTTTGTTTTGGGATTTGTTTTCTTTGGCCGACGAAGGGCACGAGGGATCTTAGTTCCCCGACTAGGGATCAAACCCCGCCCCCTGCAGTGGAAGCGCAGAGTCTTAACCACTGGACCACCAGGGAAGTCCTTCTGTCTTTTTTTTTTTTTTAATGAATATATTTATTTATTTATTTATGGCTGTGTTGGGTCTTCATTGCTGCGCGTGGGCTTTCTCTAGCTGCGGCCAGCAGGGGTTACTCTTGGTTGCGGTGCGCAGGCTTCTCATTGCAGTGGCTTCTCTTGTTGCAGAGCACGGGCTCTAGGCACAAGGGCTTCAGTAGTTGTGGCACTCGGGCTCTAGAGCGCAGGCTCAGTAGTTGTGGCACACGGGCTTAGTTGCTCCACGGCATGTGGGATCTTCCTGGATCAGGGATCGAACCACTGTCCCCTGCAATGGCAGGCAGATTCTTAACCACTGCACCACCAGGGAAGTCTCTGTCTTTTTGATTATAGCCTTTTTAGTGGGTGTGAAATGATACCTCATTGTGGTTCTGATTTGCATGTCCCTAATCACGAATGATATTGAGCATCTTGTCATATGCTTACTAACAATTTTTGTATCTTCCTATGTGAAATGTCTATTCAAATCTTTTGCCCATAGTTTGATTGGATTGTTTGTTTTCTTAGTATTGAGGTGTAAGAGTTTGGCTATTCTCTTCTGTATATACACCATGCTGTTCTTTTTTTTTTCATTATTTTTTTTTCAGTGAGAATAACAACTTTTATTGGGAGTTGTGGGATCTGGGTGCCCTGTCAGATTATCAGAACAGTAACATGAGATAACTCTGCACAACCCCCAGGGCAGCTCGGCCCCGCCCTCCACGGCAGGTGCAGGGTTAGGCCCCCACCCCCAGGCACTGCTGGGCCCTCCGCATCCCATCCTGCAGCCCGTGGCCAGCTCCTGCCAGGCGCCCCCACTGCCCACTGCGGCGGGAAGCCTGGGACAACCTGCCAGGCTGCGGGGGGCTCGTTTTATTTTTAAGTCAGTCAGGTTTGCAGCCTGGCTCAAGACCAGCTCCCAGGGCCACCAGGCAGCTAAAACCCTGTCTGGCCAGCCCAGCTCCAGACCCACATTTGTCCCCAGAACCTCGGAGACTCTCTCCTGCGCTGGATAAAAAGTGCAAACATGTGGCTCTATCTGCGTTTGTTAAATAATGGATAAAAACAGGCTCAGAGCCTGTGGCTCCCAGCCCAGCCCTCAGTCCTCACGGCGTCTGGAGTCACGGCCCCCGTAGGCAGAGACCCCGTCTGAGGCCTTATTGCTGTGCGTGGGGCTGGACCCTCGAGGCCCACCCGGAGTCAGGCAAGAGAAATGCAGGCTGGGCTGCCCGATTGGTTCCAACAGTCAGCTTTACCAATGCAGCATTTATTTTTAAATTAAATTTAATTTAATTTAAAAAGATGAACTGTGTCACCAGGTAGTTTTCTTGGCTGGGGCGCCAAAGCTGGGTGGCGGCAGCAGCATCACACGAGGCCATTTAAGGCGGCTCCTGCAGGCGGCGGCCCGTCAGCCTGCCTGTCCTTTGTCACCGTCCCTAGGGCGGCCGCCGTGGAGACAGCTGGGCCAGCTGGGGCTGCAGTGGTGACGGCCACGGCCAGCACAGGAGAGACTGCCAGGGTGGCCAGGGAGGGGCCGGCGTTGCTCGGTACTGTGGTGGCCGCCATGGCGGCCTCGGGAAGGACGGCCACGACCGGGGCAGAGGTCACTTCCACAGGCGCAAGGGAGGCCAGGTCTGGAGGCGTGCTGGTGGCGCACTCAGCCCACTCTGTGGGCCACACGAGCCCAGGGCCCTTCCCTGGACACCTCGCGGGCCACGTCTGTCCACAACACTCCCGCCCACACCTGGGGACTGACATGGGCGGCGGGGGGCGGTCTCCCGACCGGGACCCACACTAACGGCCTCCGAGGCAACAGCCACCATCTGCTTGTCCTCACGGCTCCTGGAGGCCACCAGGGGCGCCTTCCTGGTAACACATGCGTTCTAGGCACCCGGAGTGGCCAGGCCAAGGGTTCTCTCTGGGCCCTGGTTCAGGCCACCCTGGGCATCGCCATGACCTCTGTCCACCGGGGAGCTGCACCTGGGCCCCGACTCAGGGCGGCAGAAAGGCTGGAAGTCAGCGAACTCGGCCCAGCCTTTCTCCTCTGGAGCCAAGGCACTGGGGGAGCTGGCTGCCCACACACTGGAACCCACGCCCATCGCCACTGCCGGGGCCGGGCCCGAGGCCATGGAACTCTCCGGCTCATCAAACACCGTCCACGGGGCACCTGCTTCTGAGCCACCCTCAACACGAGGACCTTCCTTCTGGGCGGCAGCCCGAGGGGCCCCCGCCCGAGCCATGTCCCCGTCTGCTCCTGAGCTCTCCTCCCCGCCCTGGCCTCGGCGCTCCGGGCCGTCCTTCCGGCAGCTCTCTGAAGCATGAGGGCCCCCGAACCTGGCTCTGGTCACTTGGGCCACACGGTGTGCCTCCTCGTCCTCCCAGAGATCGTCGTCCTTGTCGAAGGGCTGGATGTGGTCACTGCAGCAGGCCTCAAACAGAGCGGCACCGGGGCTGTCGACGCTGAAGTTGATCTCCACGATCCTGTCAAATGGGGCATTGACGCTGTTGTCCTGCTCGGCAAACTCCTCGTTGCTGAAGCCAAACGGGTCCACGAAGGCGGCCGTCATCTGCTGGATCTGGTACTCGGAGAAAGCCTGCTGAAGGGACAGCTCACTAGGGAAAACGCCCTCCACGTCCTCTTCCTCACTTGAGGGGTGACGATGGTGGGTGCTAACCAGGTCCACCGCATTCCTGCAGTTGGCCTCCGTCAGTGTCTCCTCCACAAAGCTCTCCCAGCGTCCGCGGCAGTCCCAGGGGAGCCCTCGGATGACCTCGCTGACCTGGGTCTGCATGGGGCCCCCCTCCAGGTTCTGCACCACCGTGTTGGCGATCCGGGTGAGGTGGCCCATGTTCCCGTGCCTCATGCCACCCGCTGTCTGTGTGTGGTCATTGGCTTCCCAGGCCTCCAGGATCCTCTGGACCAGGCAACACTTCTGGAACAGGTGGGTCACCATCGTGCTCTCAGGGCAGCTGGCGGCAGGCTGGGGGGTCTCTGGGTCCCCGATGGAGGGTGGAGGCTCCACCCCGTCCTCAGGTCCACTGGCCACGGCCCTGTCCTCCTGGGCAGCGTGGGACAGGATGGCGGCCATGCACAGCTCCACTTGGAAGTGCAGGAAGTTATTCCAGGAGTATTAACAAACAGGTCCAGCAGCAAGCCCATGGCGTTGAGCCGGCAGAGCTCCTGGTTGATGCTGGGCATGTCCGTGTGCAGCAGAGTGGCCACGAGGTGGGCTCCGTGCAGGCGGGCTTTACCCGGGGGCTCCTCCAGCACGCCGATGGTGGTCAGGATCGCTGTTTTCTTTGGCGGGCTGAGCAGAAGCTGGTGGAAGTCCTTCAGCCATGGCTCGATGCCACGCAGGATGCTGGAGCCGATGGCACACAGCCTGTCCAGTCCCGGGGAGCAGGAGTCCAGCAAGCCCTCCATCCCCGCCCTCCTGGGCTCAAGCAAGGTCAGTAACACCTGGGTCCCACTGACGAGGCAGAGCTCAGTCTGGGCTCCGTCAGACATGTTCTTCAGCAGCTGCTGCATGCAGTCCTGCGACTCCAGCACCGTGAGGAGGGGGTCTGGCTCCGGAGCCTCCTGCAGCTGGCTGCCCTGCTCCCTGCCCAGCCTGATGATGTCGCAGAGCGCCTGAGAAGCGTTGGACTGCCTATCTTCATCCTGACTCGCATGGATCAATTCCTCGAGTCTCTGGATGATCTTCTCTTCATTAAGCCAGTGCAGGACCTCCTGCCGGAGCCCGGTGGGCTCTACGCAGCTGACCAGGTGCAGCAGCAGGTCCATGAGGGCCGAGGTGCCAATGTGCTTCAATACCAGGCTGAGGAACTTGTCCTTCTTCCTCAAGAACACAATCACCTGTTCAGTTCTTCTTTCAATGAGACTGCCAATGGTCTTGCTGAAAAAACTGGCGAGGAGAGGACTGAGGGGCGGCTCACGGTTCAAGAAGTCGTAAAGAAGGTTGAGCAAAGTCTCGTCCCCTCCCAGCCGGTCGTTGATCTGCGGCACGTCACACGGCAGCAGCTCACAGGCTGTATTTGGGTACTTGAAGTGGACCTTCTCTTCCATGTCCAGGGCCGGGTCCTGTGTGACGAGGCTCACCAGCTCCTCCATGCTCCGCTGCCTGCACAGAAGTCCAGCAGCTTCCGGTTCTGGGCCTTGCACTCTTACAAGATGTCATCTTCGTCCATTAACTCTCGCAGCGTCACGTCCTCCTTATCCAGCAGCTTGTCGACGTGGGACGTGGTGTTCAAGTCAAACTTCCAGAACATGGTGATGGCCACAGAGCAGTGTATTTGGGGAGAAGCTTCGAGAACAAGTTGAGGAGTGGCTGTCCTTCTATGAGACTGGAGAGATTCCACGAAACAATCTGCATGTCATGAAGGAGGTGTTCAGGCAGGGGAAGCAGCTGCCGAGATTACTAGGAAGCAGCATCTTCTAGACTCTTATCCAACAGCCAAATGAGAGGAACTTCAAGTTCTGCCTCTTCATTTACTTTTTCTGGTTAGTATAACCATCAGACAGAAGGCAGCTTCCAAAGAGAAATGTTGTCCGTGTGATCATGCAGTTCCATGCACAGAGCCCTGTAAACTGGGGGCAAGGAGCACCCTCCGCATAGAGCTGCTGTGAGGATGAACTGAGCTACCTGATGAGGAGCCCAGAACAGGGGCTGGCACACTTTCTCCTCAGAGGTCCTGACTTCTGTGAAACTCCTTGTTTAAATTTTGTATTTAGGCAAAATATAAAAACATTTGGGATTTTCTCTTGGAGTATATGCAACTTTAAGAAAAATTTTTTCATTCAGTAGATTTATAATCTCTTCACCTGCCCCGCGGGCCGGGCGTCGCGGCGGCTCCTCGGAGGCCCGGGTGACGGCCAGGGCGCGGGCGGCCTGGGGCGGGACGCGCGCACATGGGCCCGGCCGGGCGATGCGCCCACGGACACGGCGCCCGCAGACTCAGCGCGGCGGGCCGGCGGCTCGGGACCTGCGGCTCGGGATCGGCTTGGGCCGTGGGCGGCGCTCCGGTCGGTCCAAAATGGCGGCGGCGGCGGCGGCGGCGGACGGGCGCGCGCATGCTGTTAAGTAGAATTGCCTCTTACAACTATACTGTGGTCTTGGATCTCCCTCTCAGAATCATGTGCTATCCTTGACATCTTTGGTAGTGCAGTCTAGTTTTTCCTAATAACTTTGATATGTGCTATGAAAGCCTAGAAATTTTTATTGAATATATGGTGTGTATAATATTAAAAATAATTTTAGAAGCACATTGTCTGTATTAGTTTCCTATGGCTGCTGTTACAAATTACCACAAATTTAGTAGCTTACAACAGAAAGTTATTCTCTTACAGTTCCAGAGGCCAGAATTCCAGAAGTCTGGAAGCCAGAGTCTTACAGAGCTAAAATCAAGGTGTTAGCAAGGCTCCTGAAGCAGCCTTTTGGAGGGCCCAGGAAAGAATCTTTTGCTTTTTTCTTCCAGTTTCTGGTAGCTGCCTACATGAATCACTCCAATCTCTGCTTCCATAGTTGAAGTCCTTCTCTTTTGTTGTCATCTCACTCTGCCTCCTTCTTATGAGGACCTTTGTAATTACATGTAGGGTCTGCCCAGATAATCCAAGATAATCGCCCCATCTAAAGGTCCATACCCTAGGTCACATCTGCAAAGTCCCTTTGGCCATGTAAGGTAACATTCACAGGTTCCAGAGATTAGGACCTGGATATTTTGGGGGGCCACTTGTCAGCCCCCCCGGATGTTGTCCAATAGAAATATAATATAGTGTGTGGGACTTCCCTGGTGGTCCAGTGGTTAATACTCTGTGCTCCCAATGCAGGGGGCACAGGTTAAATCCCTGGTCGGGGAACTAAGACCCCACATGCCACACCGTGTGGCCAAAAGTTAAAAATAAATAAATAAATAAAAAGAAATACAGTGTGAGACAAGCCACGTATGTAATTTTAAATTTTTTAGTAGTCACATTAAGAAAAAGTAAAATGAGACAGGTAAAATTAATTTTAATAATATATTCATTTAACCCAATATATCCAAAAGATCATGTCAACATGTAATCAAAAGAAAAACTATTAGTGAGATATCTTGCATTCTTTTTTTCATGCTGAGTCTTTGAAATCTGGTGTTTTTTTACACCAGGACATTGCACTTCAGGCTAGCCACATTTCCAGTGCTTGAGACCCACGAGTGACTGGCAGCTACTGTACTGGATAGCATGGCCAACTACTAAACCGGAAAGTCACTGTAATAACTGTTCAGAAAACACAACATGGCTCTTCTATTTTCAATACTTACATAAAAGAATCTGTACAAATTTGTGACTGATCATTAAACAGCAGTCAAGACACTCTTAAAAAAGAACAAAGTGGGAGGGACTTGCCCTATAGATATCAAAATTTGTTATAAAGCTACAGACTGTGTAGTATTGTGCAAAGATGAACAAATAATAGACCAGAGGGTCCAGAAAGAAACCCTTGCACATATGGACACTTGACTTATGACAAATGTGGCTCTGCAGAGCAGTGGGAAAACAGCAGTCTTTTCAACAAATGGTGCTGGGATAACAATCTCCAAATGGAATAAAATATGAATCATGACCCCAGTATAAACAAACATCATCTCCTGGTGGATACCAGTCTTAAATGAGATAGGCCAAACAATAATACTTTTCAGAAGATAAAATAAGAGAGGATTGGGGCTTACCTGGTGGTGCAGTGGTTAGGAATCCGCCTGCCAATGCAGGGGACACGGGTTCGATCCCTGGTCTGGGAAGATCCCACATGCCACGGAGCAACTAAGCCCGTGTGCCACAACTACTGAGCCTGCGCTCTAGAGCCTGCGTGCCACAACTACTGAAGTCCCTGCACCTAGAAGCCGTGATCCGCAACAAGAGAAGCCACCGCAATGAGAAGTACACACACCGCAGCAAAGAGTAGCCCCCGCTCACCGCAACTCACGCACAGCATCAAAAACCCAATGCAGCCAAAAATAAATAAATAAAAAATAAAATAAAATAAAAGAATAAGAGAGGATCTTTGTGATTTGGGGGTAGGAGATTTTTAAAAACAGATGGAGGGCTTCCCTGGTGGCGCAGTGGTTGAGAATCTGCCTGCTAATGCAGGGGACACGGGTTCGAGCCCTGGTCTGGGAAGATCCCACATGCCGCAGAGCAACTAGGCCCGTGAGCCAAAACTACTGAGCCTGCGCGTCTGGAGCCTGTGCTCCGCAACAAGAGAGGCTTTGATAGTGAGAGGCCCGCGCACCGCGATGAAGAGTGGCCCCCGCTTGCCGCAGCTAGAGAAAGCCCTCGCACAGAAACGAAGACCCAACATAGCAATCAATCAGTCAATAAATAAATAAATCTTTAAAAAAAAAAAAAAAAAAAAACAGATGGAAAAAGCACTAAACATATTAACAATTACATTAAATTTAAGAACATCTTTTCATCAAAGGCACTATTAAGAGAGTGAACAAATTTCCAACATATTACATGCCAAAGAGTTAATATCCAGAATAAAGAACTACAAACCAATAAGGAAAAGTCTAATAGAAAAATATGCGAGAGACTTGAGCAGGCATCTGACAGAGGATATCCAAATGGCCAATCAACATATAAAAACGTGTTCAACCTCATTTAGAGTCATGGAGATGCAGATTACATCTGCACTGAGATATCAACATAAATTCATCAGAATGGCTAAACAGACAGACAACCTTAAGAGTTGGTGAGGATATGGAACAAGGGAAACACTCATACCCTGTTGGTGGGAGTAAAAATTAGCACAACCACTGTGGCATTATCTAGTCAGGTTGAACAGCTTCTATGACCCAGCAATTCAACTCCTAGCTGTATATTCAACAAAAATGCATACAATATGCACCATTTTTATAGTAGCATATTTGAAATAGCCTAAAACTGGAAGCTATCCAAATATCCTTCAACAGTAGAATGGGTAAGTTGTGGTATATTTCTAAAATGGAAATCTATATGCAAATGAATAAACTACAGGTATATGAAATAACATGAATGCATGCTTTATTTTTATTTTTTAAAATAAATTTATTTATTTTATTTATTTATTTTTGGCTGTGTTGGGTCTTCGTTGCTGCGCGCGGCCTTTCTCTAGTTGCAGCAAGAGGGGGCTACTCTTTGTTGCACTGCGCAGGCTTCTCATTGCGGTGGCTTCTCTCGTTGTGGAGCACGGGCTCTAGGTGCATGGGCTTCAGTAGTTGTGGCACGTGGGCTCAGTAGTTGTGGCTCATGGGCTCTAGAGCACAGACTCAGTAGTTGTGGTGCTCAGGCTTAGCTGCTCCGCAACATGTGGGATCTTCCCAGACCAGGGATCGAACCCATGTCCTCTGCATTAGCAGGCGATTCTCAACCACTGAGCCACCAGGGAAGCCCCGAATGCATGCTTTAAAAGCCAGACATAACAAAGAATATATTCTGTCCCGTTCCATTCTCATAAAATTCAAAAATGGGCAAAATTAAATGATTGTGCATTATTCACAATAGCCAAAAGATGGAAACAACTAAAGTGTTCATCAACAGATGAATGGGGGACTTCCCTGGTGGGGCAGTGGTTAAGAATCCGCCTGCCAAAGCAGGGAACATGGGTTCAAGACCTGGCCTGGGAAGATCCCACATGCTGCGGAGCAGCTAAGCCCGTGCACCACAACTACTGAGCCTGCGTTCTAGAGCCCGTGAGCCACAGCTACTGAGCTCATGTGCTGCAACTACTGAAGGCCGTGCGCCTAGAGCCCGTGCACTGCAACGAAGAGTAGCCCCTGCTCGCCACAACTAGAGAAAGCCCGTGAGCAGCAACGAAGACCCAATGCAGCCAAAATAAGAAGTACCTACAAATAGTGTACATGAGATTGCTAGAATAGGCAAATTCATAGAGACAGAAAGTGGATTAGAAATTACCAGGGGGACTTCCCTGGTGGTGCACTGGTTAAGAATCCGCCTGCCAATGCAGGTGACACGGGTTCGAGCCCTGGTCCGGGAAGATCCCACATGCTGCGGAGCAACTAAGCCCGTGAGCCACAACTACTGAGTCTGTGCTCTAGAGCCCATGAGCCACAACTACTGAGCCCGCACGCCACAACTACTGAAGCCTGCACACCTAGAGCCCGTGCTCCACAACAAGAGAAGTCACCGCAATGAGAAGCCCGTGCAGTACAATGAAGAGTAGCTCCCGCTCACCGCAACTAGAGAAAGCCCGCGCACAGCAACGAAGACCCAATGCAGCCACAAATTAATTAATTAATTTAAAAAAAAAGTTACCAGGGGCTGGGGAGAGGTGGAAATGGGGCATAATTGCTTAATGGTTGTAGAGTTTCTATTTGGGGTGACAAAAATGTTTTGGAAATTATATAGTAGTGATGTTTGCACAACATTGTAAATGTAATTAATGGCACTGAATTGTACACTCAAAAATGGTTAAAATGACAAATTTTATGTTCTATATATTTTACCACAATCTTAAAAAGTTAATAATGGAATATATTGAAAACCATTGCATTGTACACTTTAAATGGGTGAATTGTATGGTACGTGAATTATAGCTCAATAAAGGTTTTTTGAAAACCTAAATGATTGTTTTTAGGATTCATATTTAGGTGGTAAAACAATAAAGAAAAAGCAAGTAAATGGTTACGATAAATATCAGGACAGTAGGACAGTGGTTACTTTGTGAGGGTTGAAGGAGTCTATGACCAGCAAGCAGTATTATGGGGGATTTCTGGGGTGAAGGCAATGTCCTTTTTCTTGACCTGGGTTGTTGTTGCAGGGGGGTTTCATTTTATAATAATCCATTGAAATATACATTTATGTTTAGTGCATTTTAAATATGTGGATTATTTTTCATAATGTTTTTTTTTTAATTTAAAATTCAGCAAGGGGACTTCCCTGGCAGTCCAGCAGTTAAGATTCCATGCTTCCAATGCAGGGGACACAAGTCCGATCCCTGGTCGGGGATCCCACATGCTGCGCGGCCAAAATATAAAAATAAATTAAAAAGTTTAAAATAATAAAATTTCGCAAGAACAAAGTATTGAGGGGTTGAGGTGGATGGTTCGTTGAGTAGATAAGAAGTGTTTGTTAACCATTTGAGCAGAGGGGGGTAAGAGAGTTCTTTGCGGACAGAGCAGCATGGGAAAGTCCCTGAAGCACAAAAGAGTATGGTGAACCTGAGGAACAGAAAGCCCAATTCTGACAGGGCTTAGAGAACAAGAGGAAAGAGGTGTGTGTGACATGAAGTCCAGAGACTGGGCAGAGGCCAGATGGCAGAAGGCTGGGGCAGCCATATGCGGGTGTTTTAAACCTTGTCCTAAGGGACAAGTGGGATGTCATTGAGGGGTTTTAAAGCAGCAAAGTGACCTGCTCAAACCAGTTAGCAGGTCAATCTGCCTGGAGTGTAGGGCATGGATTGGACAGGCTCAGGAGAAGGAGCCAGGAGGCTAGTTGGGAAGCTGTTTCAATAATCCCGAGGGTTGATGGAAGCTTGGACTAGGGTACAGGCAGTGAAGAGGTGAGAAATGCAGCATCCTTGTGCCCTGTGTACATTTAACAACTATATGCAGCACTATCTCACTTTTTTTTTTTTTTTTTTTTTTAAGATCAACAGGTTTATTGAAAGACAAGAGCAGAGCTCCTCCTCTGCCCCTGAGGTCCTGGCAGCGTTGGCCTCAGGCTCTGAGCTTCCAGGTGTCCTGCAGCTGGAGCACTATCTCACTTTTGTATGTAGTTGAAAATACTTTAATGTTATATTGTATACCTTATTATATACTGTACATTACTATACCAGGCTTATACATACATGCTTGCACATACATTTTGTTTACAGAGTTGTGCACACAAAACCATGGCTGCTGTATTTTTTTTTTTTTTTTTTTTTAACTTTTGGCCCCACGGTGCGGCCTGAGGGATCTTAGTTCCCTGACCAGGGATTCAACCCGTGCCCCATGCAGTGGAAGTGCCAAGTCTTAACCACTGGACCGCCAGGGAAGTCCCATGACTGCTGTATTTTATGAGTGATTTAAGGGATTTCCAAAGGTTATGTTGACTATGTAACTTTTGCCTTATGTACTGACTTTAGAACCTAACCTTGGTATAAGGTGCAACTCCATTGTTGCTGGATGTAAGAGATATTTAGGAGATTTGGTGACTGACTGGAATAGAAGGGAGGAGAGGGACTAATTAAATGACATTCCCAGGTCTGTTGCCTAAATAACTGAGTAGATGGTGGTTCTCTTTATTGAGATGGGGTTCACAGGGGGTAGGGATAGTTGGAAGGTAGAGATGATGAGCTCATGTCAAAAATGCAGAAAAAGGTTGACAGATTGAATAGTGAACACCCATATGTCCACCACCTAGATTCTACAGGTCACTTATTGCTACATTTTCTTTTTCACATCTCCCCATATACCCAGAGGAATTCATTTTTGAACAAGCTGAATTTGTGCTATCTAAGGGACTTCCAAGTGTCGTGTCTAGAAGGACATTCAAAGAGCAGGCTACACATGCTGACTCCTCTTTTTCACCTCCCATTCACAATCAATTCCCTAGAATTTGGCTTTTGACATCTTCCTCCTGAAGGTGCTTTTCACTAAGGACACTAACTACTGAGGACTCAAAAACTGAACTCTTATCATCCTCCTGTAAAACTTGCTCCTCGTCCTGCATATCCTTACCCAAACCTCAAACTTGGGAGTCTTCCCAGACATCTCCTGTAGCAAACAGGTTCTGTCAATCCCATCTCCTAAATGTCTTTAAAAGATGTCCCCTCCCTTTTCATCCTCTCTACCATCAGATATCAGAGTTTCTGAATTTTATTAATATTGAAGAATTACAATTTCAACCTCTGAACAGGTTCGGGTCTCCACCCTCTCTCCAGCTCATCTACTCCTATCCACCTGTCTGTCCATCTAATTTATCTTTTTTTTTTTAATTAATTAATTAATTAATTTATTTTTGTCTGTGTTGGGTTTTTGTTTCTGTGCGAGGGCTTTCTTTGGTTGTGGCGAGCGGGGGCCACTCCTCATCGCGGTGCGCGGGCCTCTCACTATCGCGGCCTCTCTTGTTGCGGAGCACAGGCTCCAGACGCGCAGGCTCAGCAGTTGTGGCCCACGGGCCCAGCCGCTCCGCGGCATGTGGGATCTTCCCAGACCAGGGCTCGAACTCGCGTCCCCTGCATTGGCAGGCAGACTCTCAACCACTGCGCCACCAGGGAAGCCCTAATTTATCTTTTTAAAAAATAAATTTGTTCACATCACTTTTCTTTTACAACCCTTTATAGGTGCTTATCCCCAAGTTGGCGTGACTTCTATCGTGTTTCAAGATCTTCCAGAAAGTCTGAAATTTCCAACCTCATGCCTAGCTACTCCCCCACACTATTTTTACTACTTAGTGGCTCTTCAAATATACCAACCACAATTCCTGCTTTATTTCCTCCTCCAGAAGACCTACCTGAAAGCCAGGCTAGGTGGCTCCCAAAGAATCCTGAGAATATCTATCATTAGATATTCAAGTCTCCATAGAGCTAAAACTCCTTGAGGACGATTTTTTAATATTCTTTATAGCCAGAATACTTAGCACTCTGTTTAACAAAAACATATACTCTGTTTACTTTAGCTGAACTTTGCATACACCCAGTGCTTTGTTCATCCTCCCTTTCCCTTCCAGCAAAATCCTACTCAAGCCTGCATTCCTCCATAAAGCATTCCCGGCCCCTCCAAGTAGTTAGGGTCTCTGACTCCTTTATCTGAACTTAGTACATTTTATTTTACTTATTTTTTTCTTCCAGTTTTATTGAGATATAATTGACATACAGCACTGTATAGAATTTAATATATTTTAAGTTTTTCTATACAACGAATTGCCATAAATGTTAACACGTTCACCATTTGGTAACTAACAGCAATCCTATCCATGCTTCGGGGCTCTGTGGAAAGCCACCTCCTCCATTTAACAGTACCCCGATTCCTACAGATAATTACTTCTTTTAACTCTCAGTTCTTGATGCTTATATCTATTTAGCACTTGATATTTTTTTCATGATAGCTGCTTACTACTGCTTTCCTGGTTTCCTTCCTCTCCTCCCCGGCAGACTGTAAACTCCTCGGGGCTGGGACTGTGGTCCAACGCGTCTCGGACTCCCTCTCCAGACTTGGCGGGGCGCTTTGCAAACGCAGTACGAAAGCATCTCCGGGAAGCTCCTGGAGGGACAGAGCCCGTTAGTGGTGCCTCTGCCGGTGGAGCTGCCCGCCCGTCCCTCCATCGGCCGGGGCTCCGCCCCGCGAGCTGGTTTGGACCCGTACACCGAGGGCGGACGAGCGGACGGTGTGGGGGAAAGAGGGAGCCCTGCCTCTGCCAGCCCGGTCCCTGGCGCCCAGAGGCGATCAGAAATGGTCCAGACGTCCGCGCATACAAGCTGACGCCCTCCGAGAGCGCTACCCGAGCGCGCAGCCGGGGTCGCGCAGACCCGCGCTGGCCGGGTCGCCGTCGCAGGGGCGGGGCACGGAGTGTCTCTCGCCCGCTCATTGGCCCCCGTGCTGACGGACAGGCGAAGGAGCTGCTAAGACGCTGATGAGTTAAAAACTGCTATGCGGGCAAAGTGTAAGTAAATAAATAAAAGGCGGTGGAGGAGCGGAGGGAACGGCGGGTGTCAGTTTTAGAGCTGCTGGGGCTCATCTAGTCCCCGGCTGGGGAAGGATGGCAGTCCCTGTTTCACCCTCTTCCTCCATAAGCTGGGCCGGGGACGTCCTGCTTTCTGGAAAGTTGTGCAGGCAGCAGAATCACAGAGGACTCATCCCCACGGGACTAAGCCTTCATTCCAGTTCTTTCAGCTCCACCCTGGAGGCTCCGGTTTCCTGTGGTCAACCTCGAAGGGCCGCAGGGTCCCGCCACCCTGTGGTCTAGCTCCAGTCTGGGTGCTACGGCGCCCTCCCCTCAGGCATTGGCACGACACTGTCCGAACTGGCCTCCCAGGTTCCTGCCTGGCTGGCTGCCGACTAGACATCGTAAAAGGCAAATCTGAACACATATTCTGCTTGAAACTGCCGGTGCCCTAGCGGGCAGAGGTGCCAAGATGCCCTTTAAGCCGGGCAGATGAGTCATTCGTGATGAGCTCCTGCTCATCTTTCCAGCCTCATCTGGGAGGAACAACCACCAGTCAGGTCCTTTCAGCCTTTGTGCTTCTGCATGAGTTGCCCCTTCGCCTGGTCTGTACCTGCCCCTTGTACCCTCTACTTCTCCTGGAGAAGCTCCGACCTCACCCCTGCAGAGGCCTTCCCTGGTGCACCCCTACTGCCCCCGGCCCTACTCCCAGCTCTGGCCTGGTTATCAAGTGCTCCGAGCATACTGGCACTCTGGCAGCACTGTACCACAACACTTATCACACCTGCTAGGTTCCTGGAATGTGAGCAACCTGAAGGAAGGAACTGTGTGTTTTCCGAATGTGTATCCTGCAGTCTAGCACAGTGCACATCGACAGGAGTTCAGTCAATGTATACTGAATGAATAAACACATGGACTCCAAGGATCAAAAGTGAAGATTAAAAAATGTCAGGCAGGGCTGTGCATTCTGGGGGCTCAACAAAGACATGAATCATATCTTTTCCACTTCTGAATCCTGATAGCCAACTAACAAAGTGACATTCCTTTTAAATGTGTGAATAAATTCAATGACAAATACTGAAGTTAAACCATTTAGTTTTGGTCCCAACAAAGCCTGTGGAAAGACTTCTGCTCAGTTAGTGGGGGTGGGGCAGTGGGCCTCAGGGGCCAGACACTGAAGAAAATCGGGCAGGCTTAGGAGGGTGTGTTTGTGTGAGACAACAGACACGATGAGGCCAAATCCAAGAGGTGTTTACTGTAATGAGTGTTCCAGGAGGGTGGGGTGGGGCGGGGTCCCCCAATCTGATCCTCCAAGGCTCTGGGGTGACTCACTCTTCCTTGGGCTCAGGGGTGGGGCTGATATTTGTTCCCCAAGTTGGGCCCTGCTCCCCCTGGTCCTTGGCATCCCTAATGTCTCCAGCCACTAGAGCCACATTCCTCAGATAATTAGTGTTGAAGCAGTTGATCTGTTCATCCCCAGGACTCAGTTTACAGCAGAAGGCAGAGTCTTGCCAGAAGTTACGTCGGGGACCACACAGGTCATCAATAAAGGCGGCTTTCTGATGACGGAGTAAAGCAGACATGATAGGGGAGGAGGGTTGTCAGAGGTCAGGCCTGGTTACTTGGATGTCCAAAGTCCCCCTTCCCTCAGCTTCTACTGCTCTCTCCCTAGATCCCTTCTGGGGCTCAGAGAGAGTACAAGGCTGCCTTTCACAGCTGGACTCCTTGTGATGGACAGATGTGAACAACTGGAAATGCCAGAAGCTAGAGGCCCAGAGAAGGCATAATAGGCACTTAGAGATGGGGAGCAGGTCAGGTCAGGAGTGAAGACTCCTGGAACCAAGAAAAAAGATCTCCCCAGTAGTCCTCATTATTTCAGTGGGCTGGTTTGAGGTACTAAAAGAAGGGGCATCCTGCAGTTCCAGCCCTCTCACTCCCCTCCTCTGCATTCCTCTGGAGACTATGACGCCCTGCCCTCACACTCACTTCCTCCTCAGCACAGCAGGCCTGCTCTGGAAACGGCAGGTCACAGCAGCGGGCAGTCACGTTCTGGATCAGCCCAGGAATCTGCTTACTATGTTGGTGGGAAACGGGTAGGGGTCAGGGTCTTTGGGTGTCTCCAGGCATCAAAATGGTGCTTGCAGACCATGATTTTGCTCTTCCCAAGAGTGCCCCAGAGGGTGCCCCAAAAGGGAGGTTTTGGAGAAGGGAAAAGAGTTGGGGAAGAACTGGGCAAGACTCACTGCTTGGTGAGAACTCTTTGATTTCCACAGAGATGACTCATGAAGTTGGGGGTAATTCGGCTGAGGTCCAGGGTCAGGATGTCCCGGTCATAGTTGGGATAGGGAGCCTGCCGGGCAAAGCACTCATCTCGGGCAGGGCTAGGAGGGTAGTGGCAACACGAGTAGTGGTGGGTATTTGTAGCCTTTTCCTGATCACAGTAGCTATCAAGGGTATCCTCCCACTGTGGGCCAGAAAAAGGAAAATCAGCAGCCTGGACACTTGGCCCTCCTGACCCACTGCTTCCCTCACTGCCCTACGCTATGAGATGAGGGACTCTCAGCCCCAGGTGCCAAAAGGGAAGGGCAAAGAACCAGAGGGCAAGGAGGCAGCTGTGGATGTATGGGATCGGGAAGGTGGAAGGGGAGAAGAACAGATGAGGTTCGGAGCTGGCCACAGGAGATGTGCTGGAACGGTAGACAGAGAGGGTCGGGTGAGGCCAGAGCTGGACAGATGGATGGCAGACAGGTACATGTGTAGGGGATTGGGTGGACGAGGCCAGGAGTGCAGGATGAAGGTGCACGATGAACAGACTCAGACGAAGAACACAGTGGATGGACGGACATTCACAAGCAGATGAATGGGCAGACATGCTCACAGGGGGTAGGTACATGGATGATGAATAGGCTGGTGGGATCAGAGGTCAGAGACAGGTGGGCAGGCAGACAGGTTCTCAGGATGCTGGGATGCCCACTTACGGCCTTCCATGTACAGGTGTGGTTGTTCCCCTGCTGGCAGCAGTGCTGGAACTCCCCCTCCAGCCGGGTCAGAGCCTGCAGCTGCCTTTGGATGGGGTCAGTAGCTGGGAGGTTGCGTGGCACAGAGCGGAAGCGTCTTAGGTGGCAGATGTTCTTGATATTGTCCAGCGTGGGTAGCCCAGGGGGAAAAGGCAGCTCAGGACCCGAGGAAATACCAGGCTGGTGGCTGGGGCAGGCCTTGAGCTGGTAGTGTGGCCGGGGAGCTTCGTCTTGGAAGCAGGAGAATCGAGCCTCCCCCCGACGTTTGCAGCACCAATGGGCTCGGGTCTTGACAGAAAGCTCAGCCTCACAGAACCGGGTCATTGCGTCCTCCCACTAGAGCAAGAGGAGTAGATCAGCCTGGTAGCCCACTCTCCACATACCTGTTTTCCTCCCAGGCTCCAAAAAGGACCCTGGGTATGCAGATAATAAAGAAGCAGAGGCTGTCCTCTGCTCTTCTGGCACAATGAGGAGGCCCAAGGTAGGGCCAATGAAAGGGACCTGAGGTTCCTGCATACCCAGGCCTAGGCCTCTAGTCCTTGAAACACACACATACTGTCTGGGGGTTAAAGGACATCCCCAGGATCAAGAGCCCAACCCTTACCATGACTTTTGCACAGTCCAAGCGGTTTGTGTAGCTGTGACAGCGGCAGCAGCGGGAATATCCAGTCTCCAGCAAATTGAGGGTCTCACCCTGACGAACAAGGTGGGAAAAGCCAGTCTGTGGCAGGTTCCAAGGGCCGTACACCACATGCTGACGATTAGGAAGGCAGATCTGGTTCAGATTGTCCGGAGAAGGCCGCCCAGGGGGGAAGCCATCCAGCCGGTGGCCCCAGCCCCCTTGGTATCGGCCCTGTTGGCAGTGCTGGGCTGGATTCCAAGACTCAGGCTCTGAGGGGCTGTGGTCCATGAAGCGAGCCAGCTTTTCTAGAATGGGGAGAACAGAGTGGGAAGGGGGAACATGCAGAGGGATAGAGAAAGGCTGGATTGAGGTGGGAGGATTGAAAGAAGTTGGGGTTGAGGAGAAAGTGTTGGGAGGATATAGAGGAAAAGGGGACAAATGAATTCGTGGCTCTTAACTTCAGAATGACTGACCAAAAGGAAAAGAGACCTGAGTCATGAAAGGTGTCACCCTTATAGCTCCCCGACCCCGAATCACGCCTGCTCCCTGTGCTGCTTCCCAAGGCTCAGAATACCTGCTCCCCCACCCCACTACCCCGACCAGGGTCTGAGCATTAAAGCTGGGGGATGGACAGACTAAAGCTGTCACTCACTCTCTCTCTGCTTAGATTGGAAGGTCATCTCTTGATAAAGGAAAGATGGGTCTACTGGGGTAGAAGGAGATGCGTAAAAAACATTCATGTTGGGACGGGCATCTCTAGAAGACAGGCCAGTTCCCAATCATAAAAAGTAACTCAATAGAGGGACTTTCCTGGTGGTCCAGTGGTAAAGAATCCGCCTTCCAATGTAGGGGATGCAGGTTCGATCCCTGGTCAGGGAACTAAGATCCCACATGCCACAGGGCAACTAAACCTGCACGCCACAACTACTGAGCTCGCACACCTCAACGAGAGAGGCCACGCATTCTGGAACCCGCGTGCCACAACTACAGAGCCCATGTGCCCTGGAGCCTATGCGTCACAACTAGAAAAGAGAGAAAAACTCGCATGCCACAACTAGAGAGAAACCTGCACGCCGCAACGAAAGATCCCGCATGCCTCAACAAAGATCCCGCGTGCCGCAACAAAGACCCAACGCAGCCCAAAATCAATCAATAAATAAAATTTTTTTAAAAAAGAAAGAAATAGCATATGCTTTTAAAAAAAAAGTAACTCAATAGAGAAGTGAAAATAAATGCTACTTTTGTGTCATGTAATCTTATAATTTTATAAAATAGGTATTATTTCCCCAATTTTACAAATAAAGAAACTAAGGCTTGGAGAGGTAACTTACCCAAGGTTATTACACAGCTAATAAGTGGCAAAAGCCCCAAAGCCCATGCTGTCAGCCACGGGTAGGCAGGAGGGTAAAGAGGGGAAGGAGTCACTTACCTTCCTTCTGTTCAATAGGGACCTGGGGAGGGAATAGCTCTTCTTGGAGGGGGACGGCCTCTTGAGGGAGAGGCGGATCCCCTGCAAGATAGGGGTGAGGACACAAAAGAGCAAGGATCAGGCTGATGTCAGCCAGATGCAGTGGGTGGGAGTGAGGGAAAGGGCAAGCACTCACCTTTCTTCTCCACAGGGAGTCGGGGAGGGGGCAGCTCCTCTTGGACAGGGATGGCTTTCTGAGATGGAGATGGCTGTACTATACAGAAAGCGGAGTGTGTAAGTAGCCCACTCCTTCTTCCCCTCCCATTCTGAAGATCAGGAAGTAAGTCAGACTAGAAACCTAGAGGTGCAACTGAGACTTACCTTCACTCTGTCCTTCAAAGTGAGGGCTATGCTGAGAGGTGTCAGGGTGATCCATGGGGAGAGCTCTGGTCAGAGGTGGGGAAGGGGGTGCAGCATAGCCAACTACCAGCAAGATGGGAGATGGTCAGAGCCTACATTTCCTCCTGGAGCCCCAATCCCATGCCACTCCCCCAAACTCTTACCTTCTTGAAGGGGGTGGGTGAGGTGCACTGGCCCCAGCTCCCTCTGCCCCGAAGCCTTGATGTCTGGAAGAGGAAGGGTGAGTCAGGGGTGGTTTTGAGGGGCCCTTTCCTGGCCCTGAGCATGGGAAGGGGAGGCAGTAGAGGTTAAGAGCTTAGAAAAGATGACCAAGACACCAGAAGCCTCTCTGTACTGCTCCTGCCCCACGTCCCCTAAGCCACCCCCCAAACACACCTGGTCAAGACCGATTGGGTGTGATAATCTGACAGCCTCACCTCTACCACTCTCAAAGCCTTGGGTCTCCCAAGTCCAGGCCTAAAGGGAGTGTGACACATGGGGCTGGGACGGAAGGCCTTAATCTTGTGTCAGTGTCTTTCCCTTACAGCTTCTGGGCTCTCTCCACAGTCCAGACCTTGAACTGGCTGGAGCCTCACCTGCCCATCTCCTCCACCCTCCTGCCCACCACAGGCCCTTTAAACATCTTTGGGCCTTCTGGTAAGGAGCCCACACAGAAGTTGAAGTGCCTCCCCTTCAGCTAGTCTCAGATCCCCCTTAGTTCAGGTCTCAATTTAGGACCTGGGAAACTGGGATGGTTCAGGACTCCTGAGGCAATTCACGCCACAGCCACAGGGAAAGGAATCACCTGTAGCTGATCTGCAGTCACAAAAGACCAGGACCTGGGAAGGACAAGACAGGGTCTTCCAGATAGATTAGATCTATGACACTCTTGGAATAGTTTCCCACAGTAACATTTTGTTTGGTATCTAAGCAGATAATGTGTGTGTGAGCTAGAGAGTGGCTGTGCCTGGTCCCCTGTAGACGGATGATGCCCTCTCTTCTCCTAACCAGGTAGGGAGTCAGTCAAGGCTCTCTGGGTCAGTAAACTGGTTTTGAGCAGCCTGGGAGCTCCTCTTCTTCTCACTTCTGGCTAATAGGTGCCACATATACATCAGGCCCCTCACTCTGTGAATCTATCCACCCCCGCAGTTGTCCGTTTTGACTCCAACATGTGTTTCTTGGCAGCAATCTCTAGGAACCCTTTTCCTTCTGTACCCCTGCTCCCCTCCCTGGTTAAAGGCTCCAGTGCCTAGGCCCACCACAGGCCTGCTCAGGAACAGGCAGCCAAATGGGGCACCCTTTTGCTGGTGATGAGCCATCCGGGATGGCTGGCCCCAGGCCCCAGGCCCATGCTGGCCAGGCCCCCTTTCCAAGTGCTGGCTCCGACCCCAACTCACCTCCCTTAGAGGCTACAGAAGCAACAGCTAAACAGGCCAAGACCAAGGCTGCTCTGGACGTGGTCCCCATCCTGGGGCAAGGACTGGTCGACGGCCACCCAAGTAGGTCCTCTCAGGCAGATCCGATTTGAAGGGCTGCGCTGCTGGGAGCTTGCTTCTCCAGTTACTGTTAACTGCTGTTGTGAACTTCAGGGCTGGTTCCTTCTCCTCTTTATAGTCTATCTGGGGATAGCTACCGCCCTCCTCAGCTTCCTGCCGTGACTCAGTCCCAGCTGCTCCTCCTCTGGCAGACACTCCTCCCACACACCCTGAAGGCTCCTGAGAGGACTGAGAAGAATGGTGAACCCAACCCCAAGAGAAACTGATTCTGAGAATCCTGGAGCAAGAGAGGTCTGAGACTTTGTTTTGTGCCTCAATTTCTCCATTTGGTCTTCTTTGGAGAATGGATCTGACAACCTGCTGAACTGGGGCTGGGGAAACAGGGCACTGAGGAGTTTAGACAGGGGAACAGGACAGCTATCCCAGGGAGCTCCCCAACCAGTGAGAGCCATGGGCTGCCCCTTTTCAATTACCCCAATCCCCTAGGACAAAACAGCGGGAGACAGAGTCAAGCTCCCTTTTATGTCCCCATCAGGAGTCAGAGATGAAGACACATTCCCAGTAGTTTCAAGTTTATTATTTTTAGTTTCACTCTCCTCACATCCAAACAGCTACAGCTTCCCCCAGACCAAATCTCTTTCCATGACAGCAGATTCATGCCTCCACACGAGTTCTGAGGGGTCTGGGGAACTTCAGACTATTGTCAGTTAGGTTGGGCCCCTCCGTGTTAAGGGGGCCTGATAGCTCCTACAGGTCTTTGCCACATCTATACACAAAAGCTCAGAAAATTTCTTCAGCATTTGGGACCCTGGTGTTCTGTAGCTCCAGTAGCCGCTGTACAGCCTCGGCCAAGTCCCGTTCCCCAAGTCGACGATTATCTCGAGTCCGAATGTTCACTGTTCTCTTACTCTGCTCTTTCTGGCCAACCACTGCAGAAAGAGGGGAGGTTTGCGAATCTCAGGGCAAATTTATCCAGAGGATATCTCCTTTTGCTATGCAGAAATGTAAGAGACCGAAATCTTTAGGAAGAGCAGAGCTCAGACATGGTTCCGGGAAAGGATATATTTAGCTATCTCTTGCTCTCCAGGTTCCCTGGTCATCCTGAGGAGATAAAGAAATATTCCACACATTCTCCTACATGCCTTATCACTTCCACTCAGGAGCCCAGGGGTCAGAGATAGTAGGGTCAGCCAAAGAAAGACAAACAGATCAAGAAGCAGATCCACAGAGAGAGAGAGAGAGAGAGAGAGACAGAGTGTGTGTGTGTGTGTGTACATTACAGAAAGGGGAGGGTGGCAGGGTGGATGATACATGTGCAAGTCCACGGGATCATGGGCAGCTTGCTCCAAGGCTGGCAGGATGAGTGGATGTGTAAAACTAGAGAATCAGGTAATCTGGCTGAGACGTTCCTACTCCTTGCCTTCAAGACAGAGCTCTGAACCTTGGAAAATGAAAAAAAGGAGCAAGGTAGGCCTAGACTTTTTTTCTTAAGGCCTTTTTCCTCATCCCTTAGGGCTGACTCTATCTAGGTCTAGAATAAGCAAAGCTAACTAACTAATGCCTTATTAACCCTTCCTGTTCCTGTCTGATGCTCCCTTGGCTAATTACTAACAGACACCAAGAGCTAGGGTGGGGGTCAGAAGAAAACTGTTCTGAGGGTCAGAGGTGCTGGTCAGGGGGTGAAGGAGCCTAGGGCCCAAGTGGCGCAGGAGTTCTGAATCCTGGCTCCTGCCCAGCTCAGGTAACGAGCTGCAATTTACCCAAATACACGGATGACCAAACGTAGTAGACAGGAAAGAACAACATACAGGCCGAGTGGAAGAGTGCAAGGCTCTGAGGGCTGTGCTGACCCGGTCTTACCGAACTGAAAATTGTAGTGGGCAAGCTGAGCCCGGCGGATCCTCCGGCCGAGGGTCAGTCCGGAGTCAGCGTCCAGGTCGCCAACCAGTCCTGCAGCTCGCAGGCTCCGCTGTGCCTGGGGCAGAGGATCATTGTCAGGAACCTGATTTAATGGAAGGCTGAGGGGCTGGAACAGGCTGATGCCAGTTTTCCTCAAGCTCCCCCATCTGCTCCTCCTTCCTCTGCCTCAAGGCTCTCCCTTCTCAGGGACAAACCCTCCTCACTCTCTACATTGAGGCTTCTCCCCAGCCCCCCAGCCTCCCTGTCGGTCTCCTCCTGGAGCCAGGCCTCCCTGCACTCTGCCCAACCAGCTGCTCGACTCTAGTACTGTCCATATCCTTACTTCTCTCTAGAGAGGAAAAATAAAACAAACATTTCTGCAAGCCCCCTTTTGTGCCAAGTGCTCAGCTGTCAGCATTTAACATTTATTAATTTGAGTCCAGTCTTGTGATTCCAAGTGCCGTGCCCCTTTCACTACCCCGTGTGGCCTCTGCTACCCATTGCTCGTCCCCAGCCTCCCTATTAGTCTTGCTTTGGCCCCCAGCCGCACCCCCAACTCCTCACCTCCCTGGCATATTCCTCTTGCTCAGTCCCCACAGGTATGACCACCACCTGTAATGGTGACAGCCATAGTGGCCTGATTGAGAGAACAGAGGAAGGCAAATTATTTATCCTGGCTCAGACCCCAAGTGTGGCTGCAGGGAGCAGATTCTAGAAGGAAACAGAAGCTGGAGTCTGAAGGGAGCCAGGATGTGGAGCACGCACTACCTGGCTTGATGGCCAGAACAGGAATCGGGGGTCAGAGGTCTCACCATTTTCCCCCGCAGCTTTCCGCCAGCACTCCCAACATCCTTTCCACAGAACCTAGCACTGCTCGATGAATGAGGACTGGACGCTCCAGGGCCCCCGCCTGCCTTGGAGGGAAAGACGGGGGGGGTGGATGGAATGGAAAAGTGTCACACCACAATGTGCACCCAAGATCACCTTCCAGTTTCCAAGAATCTTCAGCCCTGGCAAGGGAGGGTGTGGAGGATGTGGTTTAGTTTTTAGGGTCAAAGGCAGAAAGGGAAGTTGTCCTCCACCTATTCCATGGGCCAAGGGAAAAGGGGACAGGACAAGGTTCTGTACCCCTTGTACTGGAGGTCAAATCTCAGGGGCAGTTGGAAGTCAAGCTGGATTGTCCCACACTGATGGGGCCGACCCAGGGCATCGCGGAGGTGCACGTCAATCTGGAGGAGACAGAAGGGAGGACATGAGAGAAACCAGAACCAGTATCCTCCATTACGCATGCCACCCCCTTCTACCTAGCCACATCCCAGGCTGTGTGGAGAGACGTGTCACCCAGCTGCATCGTGCTGTCCGTCACTCGCTGCAGACTCTGGCGGTGGCTCTTTCCGCTTAATAGTGGTGTATTATTAGGGAACATCAACATTCACATGAATGGCCCATCCTCACCCTGGCCTCTCAATTCCTTGAGTTCCTCATCTCAGAGACCTTCATCCGCGCCCACACTACGGCTACATCCTTCATGCTGTCACCGCCCAGAATGGCTGTGCCTCTGAAACAGTCCATCAGACACCTGCTCTGATTACTATCTCTGTCCTTCCAGCTCTGACAATTATTCCTATTAATGGCTCTTCAATCTCTCAGCTCCTTAACTCCTCATTTTTCTTCCCATTCACAGGCCTCTCAGCCTCTCCCACCTCTCCTTCCCCATGCAGCTGTAACCACTCTCCCTGGTTCCCTGGTATCACTGTGCTTCTGTCACATCCACATGACAAAACCCCACCCTGGTGGCACCCTCGCCTCCCACCTCCTTGGCCCTGGAACAGAAGTGCCCAGTGCTGCCCAGCACGCCACACACCACACAGACGCAAAAACAGCGATTGATGCAAGTTGCTGTTGTGAACCTCAACTGAACCCTTGCTGCTGCCTGCAATCCTTTGGCTGCCCTAATCAGCTCTGCGTCGTTCTCCTCAAGGATTTTCAAGCTTTCTCCTCTCTTCCCATCTTCAACCCCCTCACTGACAACTCTCCTATTCCCCAATCCTATCTCAGCAAATGATCCTGCCTCCTATCTCATGGAGAATTCTGATAGTTGGTATCATGAGATAGGAAAATGTCTCAACTTCTGTCACCACACCTATAAATATCCTGGCACCTACCCCCAAGCCTTTCCTTCTACCCCCTAAACAACAGCACAGGTGGTTCTTTCTGTGGAGGGCTCTGGATCCCACCCCTCAAGACTCCCCAGAAACTTTCCTCTACTGAAACCCCTTCTACAACTTCAACTTCTCCCTGACCCAAACAGGCTCCCTCTCATCACAGCATTTAAACATTCTCAAGTCTCTCCCTTCATCAACATCTCTTTGGATCTGTCAGCTACTCTCCTTTGCCTTTATAAGAGCCAATGTTCTTGGAAGTGTTAGGTTCATTCATTCACTTCTGACTCCACGTCCAGTCCCCACTTTACTGAAAAATGGACCCTCAAAACCTAACAGCCTTTTCACTAAATCCAGCAGACACTTTACAGTCCTTTTTCCCCGACTTCTTTCACCTCTTCCAACTTGCTGTGTGAGTTTTTACTCTTCGCCCCAGCCTCTGCCTACAACGTTCCCTCCTGAAGCACCTTTTTACTTGGCCAACGATTACCTTTCAGATCGGAAAGAGATTCCTATGGGAAGCCTTTCCTGACCCTCCTGAGTAACGTGCCCCCTTAGTACCTACACAGCACTGATCCCACGGTGCTGAAACACCCTATTTACCTCCCAGAGCCCTCACCAGACCTAAGTTCCATGAGAGCAGGAGATGTACTGCTCTTCTTTATATCTTACACAAATTTAAAAAACATTCCTTCGTATCTATTAAACAGTTAATAAAACAAAACAAAAAAAGGAATAAATAAGACTCTAACCACGGTCCCCAGCTTACCTTAGGCCCATAGAAGGCACCATCTCCAGGGTTAAGGTCCCAGGGTTCTCCAAATTCTTCTAGGGCCTGTTGAAGGACCTTCAGAGGAAAGGATACAAGAGAGGAATATGTCATCTTCAACTTTATGAACAACAGATCCCTTAGTCCCCCACAGTGACCCTCTCAGCACATGCCTCTGCCAGGGACCCTGATTCCCATCTCCCCTCTCCTTCCATCAGAGACTGGTTTATCTGCCTCTGCTTCCCTACCACCTGCTCACCTGCTCAGCCTGGTCCCAAAGGCAAGGCTCTCCCAGGAAGCCAGATGGCCGGGTAGACAGTGCCAGGCGGAAAGAGAACCCAAGGACAGTGTAGACAGAGCGGAGGAAATCAAGACAGCCTCGGATCTCTGCTTCCAGCTGGGGGAATAAGGGCAGGTGAGCTGTGTGCTAGCTAGAGCTCTGGGGTGGTGGTAGTTTGGGGAAAAGAGGGCAAAAACATAAAGGAAAGGTTGCGATAGAATGTAGCTAAATTATCATATATAAAGAGGGCAACTGAGGGTCAGGAATGTTGGCAGTTCACAAGGAGAATGCAAGGCGGCTTAGAAATGCTTTGGTGGAGCTGGGGAAGGGCCACCTGATCGGGTGCACAGAAGATGTGAGCGTCATCCTGCTGGAAGCGCCGCAGCCGGGTCAGTCCCCCAAGACTGCCAGAGGCCTCGGCCCGGTGCAAGGCCCCGAAGTCGGCCAGTCGCAGGGGCAGCTCTCGCCAGGATCTGGGCCGGTGGGCGAACATCAGGCTGAGTTGGGGTGGGGAGGAGTCAGGGCCACAGGGAAAACTAGCCCCTGAAGACTGCTCCTCCGCCCAGGCTGCTTGCTTCCCTTCTCTGCACCATCAGCTAACGCGCTCTCCAGCCTCGGCATGCCTGAGTCCTGTCAATCCCACTCATCACAATCTGGGCCCTGCCTGGTTCAAAAGTGAATCTCAGTAACAACAATAACAGACATCACTTACTGTGCCCCTGTTCTGTGATAGGCACTGAACTGAAAGAAGAACATTAGAGAGCAACTCCAAACCCTTGATATTACACATGAGGAGACTGAGGTTTAGGGAGGTGCAATGATTTTCCCAAATTCACATGGTGAGCTAGAGGGCAGATTCAAGACTCAAATCAGGTGTTCCAATACAATTCCAAGTTTTCTACAACTTAGTATTTAGTAACCCAGCTGCCTAGCCCTAGCCCTGGGAAGACCCAGGTCTCCTGGATGCCAGCTCACCAGTGCGCAGGGCAGTTCATGGGCTTGAGGGCGAGTGTGTCTGCGGGATGGCTGGTAGAGTGGTCACTCTGGGAGCCGGCATGGCTGTCAGAGCCTGGGGGCTGCAGGGCAAACATGTCTTCCCGGTAATGCTCCCAGTGCCCTGACAGTTCCCAGAGTTTCGTAGAAAACAGCGTGGGGGTTTTCACTTCCGAGAAACCACGGCGGGTGTACTCGGCCTAGAGAGGAGGGTACAGACATGGAAGGCCAGAGTGACTGGGGGGAGAGGAGGCAGGATGGCGGCTGTGTGATTCTTCTGGGCCCTCAGGTCATGCTGAGCACAGCTACAACCTAGTAAGCACCATCCTCCCTCGGTATGCTCCTCACTGTAGACCACACATTTCTAGGCCCTTGATAAAGGTTACTAGCACTTTACGATATTTACGTTTAAACTTCTAATCCCCCTCTTCTAACACCTGACTTCTTCTAGGCCCTCAGTCCCTCCCCAGTCTTCCTTCCCCTGAACATGGGTCCTCCTTACCCTGATAAAAGCCACGAGTACATTATACACCCTTGTCCCTCGAGGCAGGAAGAAGCAGCTCCCGGGGCTCAGTTCATGGAAGAAGAAGAGCTCCTGTTCCTGGAGTCGGGACGGCAATGGTCACTTCAACGGGGAAGCAGGGGCTTGGGAACCCAGAAGAGATAACTGACCAAGCTGCTCAGTCTGCAGGATTCCGAATCTACTCTCAACTTCACAGTCAGGTTCCTGCATCTCTCTCCAACCCTTATCATCACCCCCACCCTGCCCCCATTTTCCCAGTCTCTGTACCTTCCCAATGCGCCGGTGGTCCCGTAACTCTGCTTCCTCCCTCCACTCTTCCCAGGCCCTCAGCTCCTCTGCAGTGGGGAAGGAAATCCCTGACACTCTCTGCAGTGTCTCTGGGGTGCCGGAAAACCTCCATAAGGATGATGAGTTCTGTGGGAGGACAAAGGGAGTCAAAGGGAAGATGAGAACAACCTCTCTTTCAATCCTCATATGATACTCTGAGCATAAGCATCACAGGTATGACACTTGACAACGATCCCATCTCATCTCTCTCTCTACTTTTCCCACCATCACCACCGGGAGGATGGCCGCCATCCTCCAGACACCCCCTGCCATGTTTACCACCCTGGAGGTGCCTGAGCCTTGATTTCTACATATGTCCTGCTGAATTCTAACCTTACCCTGCCACCTCTTTTTGTCCCTATTCTCACTACCACTGCCTTACCAGCACCCGTGTACTTTGTTCCTTTCCCTTCTAATCAATGACTGCTCAGGGAAGTAACCCTAAGTTCTGGTCAGATATTAGTCTATCCATCCCCTTATCAATCTCCCATACAGCTGCTAGAAAACTCAGTCTCCCACACTAGGTCCTATTCCTGGATCCATGAAATTCAAATGCCTCTGCTTGTTCTTTCCTTGAACAATTGTATGGTACTAATAAGAAACAGCCTGCATTTTATAGCACTTTTAACTTTTCCTCACTTTCTCTTGTGTTAGTTGGTTTTGTCTCTTTGATGTCGATTTACTGGTAGGACAGGAATCAGCTTCATTTTATAGATGGGGAAAACGGGTAAGGAGATTTACCCAAGGCCGTATACTTCATCAATGGCAGAGACAGGACTAATAGCAGATGCCTAGGTTTTCAGTCCAGGGTTTTCTGCTCTGCATATCTGCCTCTCCCCTCTCTCCCTGCTCCTATTCCAACTAATAGCTCACCTTGCCCAGGAGCAATATTTTCAGAAAGGGCAGGCCTTTGACTTCAGAGTATTCTCTCTGTGCCTGTCAAATGGTGTTCCACACTGGCTCTCTCCACAGGAGCTTTCCCTACATGACCGTGTCCAGCCTGTTCATGCCCTCCCTCGCCATCTCCCTTAGTGCTAATGTCTGACTATGGACTCGGAATTGGCTTCTGGGCCCTGGCAGGATGTCCAGTATCTGTCATCAGATGGGGATTTCTAAAAGGCAGGGACAAAGTTTCTTTCTATTTCTGGATTCCCCCCTTAGCTATCAGAGCAGAAAAGGGGCTGAGAGAGAGGATCACCTTCCCATTCCCCAGCTCACTCCAGTGAAAACAGGAATCTCAACCTAACCCAGCCCTCACAACTGACCGTTAGCAGCTTCAGGCCTCCAATCTGTCCAGTATGCCGAAGGTGGGGGCCTCTGCACAGATCAACCAACATACCACACCTGGGAGAAAGAAGGGGCCAGTTAGTGATTTCCAGGTTTTTGAGCTTCTAGGATTCTCCCTCTAGGGTGTTTAGCTGACAGAAAGAGACATAAAGAACTATTCCACAGAGAAAGCAATGGAAGATAAAAATCAATTCCCATTTCTTTTTTGGGAGCAACAGATTACCTTCTATCTTCTTTCCCTTATCCCATTTCTGGCCTTCTTTAGTGCATCCCCACCTCTCCCTGTTTCCCTCAATCTTGACAGCTCTCACCCATATACTGTTGCCGTTGGACCTGGCACTTTCTCCTCGATCAGGTGAAGCTTAAAGGGGTTATCCTGGAAGAAGGGAAGAGTGAAGACAAGTCTTTATTCCCACGAAGAAGTCCTGAGAGAGAGCCACTCCTTCCCTCACGTCTCTAGATTATCCTCCTAAACTTGTGTGTCTCCACCCCACCTTGAAGAGCTGCCGAAGCTGATCCTGGGAAGCCTCTAGTCTCCGGAAGGGTTGAGCAGCAGCTGCAAGTTCCTGACAAATCCGTTCCAAAACAGGCAGCTCTGAGCCCTTGATTGTCCTGGAAAGATGAGGGTTGGTTGGCTTCCATCCTCTAAGGAGCATCACCTGGGTGTTGGCCAGGGGATGAAATCCTGCCTTCCAAAAACATCTAAAGTTATTGGCAAAGACAAACAGACTAGGGGAAAACAAATAGGAAATCAGGTACAAAGTTTACAGCTGGAGCAAAAGCTCTCTGTACGAAATTAAATGTTGTGTGCAGGCAATCTGGATAAAGAAAACTAGAGCAACAGTAATAAGGGATGAAGTAAAAGTTGAAGAATTCATAAAAGCTAGAGAAGGTAAGTTTCAAGCAGATTTAGAAAAGGAAGGACATGGACTAGTGAAGAAAGTGGTACCTATGTCACAGTTGAGGCATGGAGGGACCTGCCCCAAGCTTTCTTTCTCCTCCAAACTTAACATGCCTGAGGCCCCAGAAAAAAGGTCTCAGAAAACACCCCAGGAAAGAGGTATAAACTTTCAGTTATAAGATGAATAAGGTCTGAGAAACTAATGTATAGCATGGTGACTATAGTTGATAAATTCTGTATTGCATAAGTAAAATTTGCTAAGAGCAGATCTTAAGCATTCTCACACACACACAAAAAGCATGTGATAATTAACTCGATTGTGGGAATCCTTTCACAACGTATACATGCATCAAATCACCACGTGTACACTTTATATTACAACTTTGTCAACTATAGCTCAAAAAAACAGAAAAATAAAGTAAAATATGGTGAAATCTTTGAAAACGAAACCACCCCAGAATCATTCTCCTCCTTCCTTGCACTACTCACCGTTCCTTTCCAAGGAAGAAATCATGGTAAAAGCCACATCCTGTGCTTGGACCTTGGCAGAGGACAGCACCTAGAAGTTGTTCAGCTGCTGCCCCCAGGACATGGGTACTGGAGTGCCAGAATACCTGGGTTCACAAGAAAGGAGTTCATGAGTTCATAACCTTCTCCTTTAGCCCCTAGCTCTCGGATCCTCTCCTCAGAGAAGCTGGCATGAAACCAGTACGAATAACTATCACAAAATGGGGAACCTGACTTTGGGGTGACCACTAAATAGTAAAAAGTAAAACGAAAACAAAAACAACTGAATAGAAAAGAAAGAAGGCCACTAGAAGCAATGCACAGAAGAGAGTAAGCCTCACTCCTCAGTGCTTCTGGTTCTAGAGCATAGTAGGAGGCTAGTCAGTTTTCATGCCATCCAAGCTGACATAAAAAAGTGGAGATGAGGCCAGGTGATGTGCTCGGTTGTGCAAGCCACATTAAAATTAAATATATGCTACAGATGACTTATAATGCATGTCTCAAGAGTTGGAGGGCTAACGTGGCATTATTATCCTCTGTTTTCAACTTTATATCTCTCCCTTTCACTAGCACAATGATCACTGCTTAATAGACCCAGGCTAAGTAAAAACTTTCACCCTAAGTTTCCAGCTTAGCCAGGAATAATCAAGACAAGCAATCTGTGGTAGGCCTCCCTCCCAACTGCAAATGGAGAAACTGAGGCAAAAGAAATAAATGCTAGAAGTGCCCACTTAAACATCTCTTAGTTTAGTAGCCACTGTATCCCTGATAAGGAAGAAACTTACTGCTTTCCCCTCTGCAGAATCGAATGTCAGAAATCTGAGGTCAGAATCTGTCTCTAAGGGCCGCTCCAGATCATAAGGTTCTCCATTCACTTGAGCAGCCACTGCAGTATCTGCCAGTTTAGAACTTCAGCAGTGGGGGATGGTGAAAAAGAGAAAGACAAGGTTACCATCCAAAGGGGTAGAGAGGGACTAATCTCTTAGCAACTCCAAACTTGAAAGGGGAAATGTGTTACCAGAGCAAAAGAACCTATCGTTTTTTTCCCCGATGCATAATAGAGGAAGGGCAGAGACTATGAAACTAATGCAGATAAAAAGGAATCAGCAGGAAAAGCTGTCTTGATGCGAATGGAATAAACATACAGAGCTCTTTCCCTGCTCAAATCGAGAAAGTACAGAGATAGAAGGATTATCCTGGTAGGTAAAGAATGGGCCTGGTACCTGATCTGCTGGGCTAGTTGGTAAGGGGTTGTGTTCCATGCCACAGCATCCACTTTCTGGCCTCCAGGAAGTGATATCTTAATAGTCCGGTGTTCCTTCTGTGCCATGCTTGCTAACCTCTTTACCTGAGCAGTCCATAGCTCCTCAAAAAGGCCAAGCCGCTCTACCAACCAGTGTGGAGGGGTCGGCACAGCTGCCTGCAAGGAAAGATGTTAGGAGGTAACACATGTCCCACTGTTCCTTCTTGGGATTGGGGACAGTGGGAAATTAGAACATTTAAGTGGCCGTGGTCCTAATCCCTAGTCTTTAAAAGGACTGGGTGATAACGGGTCCTAGGCTGGGAGCCCTAGGCCCCCCAGGCTGCTGACCCTAGGAAAAAGATGGCGCATCTAAGGGCTAGGGTAGCCGGGTCTGGAGACGCAGGGCGGGAGTAGAGGGGGTCAGGCTGGGTTGAGAGCCTACACTTTGGGGTTCCGCTGGGCTGGGTCCAATGTGGTTCGGAATCTTTGGGTACCTCACGCACCGTGTGCAGCCCGCAGGATTGTAACCCTGGGATCCGAAGCCGCCGCCACCTCTGATACAGCCCCATTTTCCTTCAGACCCGTCCTACATCCTCAAATAAATGATCGCTGCTTCTCCATCGCCAGATTCCTCATTGGCTTCCGGCCCAACAATGTCCATGCCTATTGGTTATTACAGCTGCCACTCCAGTCTGGGACCACCTCCAGGAACTCCGAAGAGGTACACCCCACACAGCGCGAGCAGCGATGCGGGTGGTTCCGGCTGACCGGAAGACCTAAACTGTTACACATATGGGCAATTCCCGAGACCTGCAGTTTCAGACCAAAGTAGCAATAAGATATCCCGCGGCTTTGACGGCAGGGGCAGGAAAATTCTCCAGAGTGCGAGCGGGAGAAAAACAGATTAGAAAGGGTAGTCATTTTCTTTTAACCATTAAGTTTTCTTTTACGTAGTCTTCACTGGCAGGTAGGAAACAGGTAAAAGCATAGACTTTGGGACAAGACAGACCTAGTGTAAATCCTGGATCGCTATGTAATTTTGGGTAAATTAATTTCTTCTAAGCTTCAATTTTCTTATCTATAAAATGGGAATAATAATAGTTATCATTCTGAATTGTTGAGGTTAATTTTATGTAAATCGTTTAATATACTGCATGGTACATAGTAATGGGCAACAATAGCTACAAGCTATGAGAACAAATGAATATAACCGCTTTGGGGCTAGAGCGAAAAATCTGCAGAGGGCACTCCTTGGAGTCCCTTCATACTCATCGTGCTTAAATAGGGACCTTAGAAACCTCTTAATCTTACAGATGAAGAATTTAAGGTCAGAGAAGGTTAAGTGGTTTAAGGCCAAACAGTAAGCACTGACGCTGGATTCTGAATCCACATCTTGTATTCCTCTACCACACCAGACTTTCTCTGGTAATAGAGTTTACTCCAATGCAATTCCCTCTTCACTTCAGAAAGAAGTGCCTGACCCTAGAATCTTAGCTCTCTGCTTCCTACACAAGACCTTTGCCTCTCGTTCCCATCCTAGCTCTCAACTTCCTTTATCCCTTCTCTTCCCTCTCCCTGCTATATCCAGAACACAGGACTAGGTATATTTGATTTGTTTTACACAATAAAAATTGAAACACAACCAGATATGTAGTAAAGTATGAGGGGAAGTGGATTTGGGGACAGCTGTGAGGTTCTCAGTAATTCCCATTAGTCCCCTCACCTGGGGGTGGGGCTGGTTGGAGTTGGTTCTCAAGTTTCCAATGGTGACGTTATCAAGGATTGTGGAGGAAAAGCTGTCAGAGAAAGATGTTTAATCTAAGTTTCCAGAGGTTCTGAGAGAGGCAGCAGTTGATCTGAGTCACAGGCACCACCCTGGATCTTGGCTCCATCTTCTGGTATGTTAGACACCCTGAAATACAAAAAGAAATAAACAAGACTGTGGAAGAGGAAGATTACTTGTGTGTGTGTGTGTGTGTGTGTGTTTGGGAGAAGGTAGGGAGAATTTTTAAATGGCATTCATAAAGTCTGACAACAGGCAGAACTTTCCCCATGGCTCTGCACCAAAAGGGACAGGGGAGTGTTACATTGCAGGCAACAAATTGGTAGCTGCTCAATAAATAATTATTGATTTAAGAATGCACCAATCACTGTACTGACTCGAAACTCCAAAGTATTGATATACTGATACACACCTTCTTCAATCATTCTACCTTGTAAGGATAGTAGAGGGATGGTGGAATAAGTAGATTACATTGTTATGGTAGCTCCCGGCACTCATCCCTCAAACATTTACTGACTGCTCACTGTGTGCAATGCACTGAGCTGAGTGCTCAGGAAGTGCCAATCAATCAACTACTATATCATCACCTGTGTAACCTGTTTTGAAGTGGAGGAAGGAAGGAAAGTCAAGTTATTCCATTCCTCCGTATGGCAAGCAAGCCAGCAAGCAAGCAGACAAAAGCAAGCTAGCTAAGGCCAACGCATTAAGCCCTGGTTCTTCACAGTGATTTTGATCTATGACTAGCATGTCTCAGCCTCGGAATTTTACTATGTGCCAAGTGCCATGCTTCACTATCTCATTTAACTCCTAGAACCCCGACAAGTAGTAGCTCTTCTTACGCTCCCTTTAAAACATTGAAAAGGACTCTCAGACAAGTCAAGCCGCAGTCCGTCTGAAACCAAGGCCTGTGTTCTGCCATGCTATGCTATCTCTCAGGGACCAGGATAATCATAATGCATCATGTTTGGTAGCACAGCTCCTTTTTTTCTCTCCAGGGTACACTTCTAGGAGCCTTTGGGGCCTAAGAGATCTTTAATATAGGGTGGAGAGAAAGGTCCAATAAAAAGCCAAGAAAAGAGGCAAAGAGGCATCTTACCAAATATCCTCTACCACACTAAGGTTAAGAAAAAAGAACAGTTTAGGAAATAATGGCAGAAGATTTCACAGAAGTCTAGGGAAAAGGGAATCCTCAGTAAAGGGTATACTAGACCCTTAATCAATTTTGGGAAATTCTCAGCTTTACTCCACTTTTAGAATAGACATCCTGTTAGCTAAAGCTTTGGTTGAGGAGGTATTGTTTTTATAACGTTAAACTATTTGTAAGAATTCTCTCCATTGAAGGTAAAGTACATTTCCCACTTGTTATCAGGATCAACACATTACCTCCAAATCTTAGTTTTTAGAAGCAAAATTTCCCTGCACCAAAGAAATTTTAAAAGGTATTGGAGGTAAAAGAGAGAAACGTAAGAAGGTAAAATACATAAAGAAAGGTTTACATCATTGCCACCAAATGCTTTTGAGGCCCAAAGAACTAGCCAAGTGGTTAAGCCTACAGGAGGTACTGTGGGGAGTTTAGGTTAAAAAAAAAAGTTTTTTCTTCCTTAGTAATGAAGATCTAGGACGCAGCCAAACTTTAACTTTGCTTTAAAGATGCTACAAAGAGAAAGTCCAGCCAACTTTGCTGAATAAATCAAGAGGGGGAAGCTTCCTACCCAGAGCATGGGGATAAATTGAACTTTGAAGACAAAACCTTAGGCTCACCTAAAAATCTCTACTAACATTTCCCTTTCCCAAGACATTTCTTGAGTCTGAGAAACAAGGAAACAGCCACCTCCACCCTGCCTTTTAAATGACCCTGGTTGGTCAGGTCAACACCAACGGAAAAATATGAAGTCTCCCAAACACAGGAGTCAGTGCCAACTTAAGTTTGATGCTGAAGTTAAAAAACAAAACAAAACAAAACACAAAAGCAAAGAGCAAAGTACTCTGAAAGAAGGCCCTAGCTACATCTACGGAAGACTACATACAACTATGGCCCACTACCCAAAAAACCAAGATTTGAAATTAATACTTCACTAATCTCTACTGCCTTTGACAATGATTGGCAACCTAGAAAATGGGACCTTAAGCATTGCCTCATGTGGGTGCAAAGGATTCCTAGCCAGGGGAGGAGAAAACAGAAGGAACTGGATGCTGCCCATCTCCTTTCTACCCATTCCAACTGAAATACTCCAAGAAAAATGTAGGAAGTTTCAAGTCTTATCTCCTTCCCACAAATTATGTGGCAAAGGACTTAATTCTCAAAAAGAAGGGGATCCAATGGGGAAGGGAAAGGAAGTAATGTGGTTGGAACATCTAATTTGCTAGGAACCCCAGCAGATCCAGGGTGTACTGGTTTAGCCAACACCCTTTTCAGTCAAACACAAACAACTGCAGCCTGTATTTGTTCTGTTGGCACTGCTTACTAGCCTCTCCACCCATATCTGTGTTCTCAACGTTTGACTCTTGCCACACTGATAACAAAGGGAAAGGACAGGAAAAAAATAATAGAACCGTAAGGTAACTGTAATATGTTTCTAGATAGATCTCAGCCTTCTTATCCCCTTCCCCTCAAACTTGTAACTAAGCATTAAAGGTTTCTTCTGTCCTCCCCCAGCAGTTCGTCAGAAATTGGTATTTAATTTTACATTGCACTTGCTCCTTTCCTTTAAAGCATTATGTGCTTCTTTCTACTTCTACGTGGGGGGAGAACAGGATGTTTACTTAGGAGCCATCTCACTTATGGGTATCCCTCTTGCAGCTTTGTCTATGCAGACTCAATGAGTTATTACTCAGCAATTGTGAACAGCAGCTGACCGGACTTGTCCATACAGTTACTCATAAACAAGTATGAGAAACGCCTCAATACCCTAAAACCCATTCAGATAGTGTTTGTGTTATTCTGTCTACATACATGAGGGGGTAACTCACTCCTTCTATACCATATCGGCTTAACTAGAACAATTTTGGGGAAGTTATTTTCAACATGCCCAGAAAGGCCGATGAGGAATTCTAAAAGCTGTTGCTTCCTTGGGGTGGAGACAGGAATCAGGTGGGCACGTCAAGGTCCCAACTGGGGACCAGGAAGTAAGGGTGAGCCAAATTCCAGAAGCAGCTAGCATAGTGGTACGCCCTACCTGCTGGGTGTGTTCCTAGGCTGCTGCTATTTCTGAAGTGTCTGGTGACACATCTGTAGCTTCACGTATTCAAGGCTGCTATTTAGAGCATTCTATCCTGCCAGTGACCCAGCCTGGTCTAGACGCAGCAACTCTCTTCACCCCTTAAGCCAACATTCCATTTATTAAGCCTCACTGGGTTATGAAAAAGGGATGGGGCAAGAGAGAGGGGTTGAGTGTAGCTTCTGTATGACAGACTGTCAATATGCAAGAAGGGTAGATGTGGGCAAAGAATTGGCCAGAAGGATCCCTATCACCACTACCCCAATTTTATGTTTGCTTTAAAAATGCTTCTTCACTCACAACTGTACAACTTTTTGAAGACATAACACAAGCTACCATCCATACAGTATGCCCACTTCATTACCAACCATTCCCTGAACATCTTGATCTCACCCCACCCAACATCCCTTTCAAAATTGAATTTCGTAAAGGATCAAAGAGAAAACCACAAGGCCATAAAGATCTCAAGAGGCTCAGACTGCCTTCAGTGACACTGAGTGCAGAAGTCAAAGGGGACGACAGCTGGACAAGATCAGTGCGAGAGGGGAAAAGTCAACCACACAACAAAGGAAACCATACTTTATTAAACAGGAAAACAAAAACATAATTTTGGGGGCAAAGAGATTAAAAAAAAAAAAAAAGGAATGGCTGGAAGAGAGGAAAGGGCAAGTGGTCACAAGGAAGGGATGAGACAGGTGGTCTGTGGCATCTGTGTTTGCCTTAGAACCGTGCAGGCACACACACCAGCCCCTCTACCCTCCATGCACTCTTAGACCAAAAGCCAATACAACTGTATCTTCAGAGAGATATATCCAGGCTTTTCTTCCTGCATTCTGTAGCTGGTTTCACCTTCAGCCCTGGACAGTCATGTAGGGTCTTTGCTGGAGAAAATTTAGGTCTTTCCAACCATAGGCCTGTTCCACAAAGCAGCAGTTTCAACTCCTGGAGAAGTTCCCTCCTATTTGCACTCACCAGAGAAGCCAGGGGCCCTTGGTCAAAGCCCCAGATCTCAAAGAAAAATGTCAAACCTTTAGAACTAGTTATTTTATTAAATGATATTAATACACATTTCAAAAGGATTTCATTGTTGTTGCCTCTAAAGCATGTACTTGTTTTGTTTTCCACACTGAACACGTGAGAATATCAATCCAACATATCTAATTTTAATCTTAACAGGCACCCCAGCCCATTCGAAAAAAGGGAGGAGGGGGAGGAGGGGAAGAAAAAAGGGGAAAAAGCAGTAATTTACAGCGGCTTCAAAACAATAACAGCTGAAGCTTAATTCTGCATGAACCAGTAACTTCAAGATTGATAGTGAATATTTTGCAATTAGAAGTTTAGCATATTCACATTATCTAGATAGGTTTGCTGTACCATATATATCACAAACATTGTATTCCTGGGATAGGAAAGGATAAAAGGCCTATTCTCTTATCATTTTACCTTCCCTGGAAACAAACCAAATTCTAGTTATTCTCAACTTTTGGGAGGGCAGAGGGGAGCAGGGAGAGAGGTTTCATCTAAGCTGACTGAAGAGTAACTCTTACAAAATACTTAAGGACTCAATTTCTGATACTGTATCACTGTGTTTTAAGTGGTACCAGTGTATTCATGACCCCCACCCACTGATTCTCTGTCTGTGATTTTACAGTGAGCACCAAGGACGTTAGTAACAACTTCACATATTCTGCTTGCATATGAATCATGTCCTTGCCAAGATACACTATGCTATGCTTTCTTTAAAAAAATCTTGTTTATTTTTTAAACTCAGGTTGAAATACAAAAGTCAGAGCACGGAGTTTTAAATCACAGACACAGAAAGAATAAAACCCCTTTGTTTCATGTTATGAATACCAGAATTGTCTTTTTTGTTTCACTATATCACATATATACATTGTTGTCTTCATTTACTGCTGTAGACAGATTTCCTTAAAGTTAACAACAGCTGACAAGTCACATACAAATCCTCACTTCCATCTTGAAACAAATGCATTGAGGATTTTGTGGCTTAAAAAAAAATAAAAAAACACTCCACCAAAAAACCAACCCTTAAAAGTCCATCTTTTAAACTGTACAACAAGGTCCTTCTTTCATGGATTAGCTATCATGCTTCTGAGGACAACAGCCCTGCCCCAACATTCAGGAAGCCACTGTCCTGACAACCCCGCATTTTCTGATAAAATCAAATGGTCAGAGAGCCTTTTCAAGTAAACACTACTTTTAGCTTAAACGAGAGCAGCAAAAAGAATTCACATTCTTTTATTCTAGAATAAAAAAAAATCCCACTTTCCTGCAAAGGAAAAAAAAAACCTATCTCAGTTTCGAGTCAGAGAGAACTCTCCCTTTCCCTCCCCCCACCCCCACCCTCACACTCTCTTATACTTTTCTCTAAACAAATGTCTTAGGACTCAATGTAACTGTACTGTTTCTTTGCTTTGCTACACTATATACCCCACCCCACTTACAAGGTCATGGTATCATGCATTTTTGGGGGGGGGAGAGCTACAGGGCAGAGAGGCTTGAGAAGGTCAAAGAAAGAAAGAACAGTTGGCTTAAAACCAGAAATGCATTAGGAAGATGAATGACTTGCAGGATCCTAACCAAAGAAAACATGGCGAGCCCAAATAAATAATATGGAATAAATTACACAAAAACTCCCCAACTATGATGCACACCTGGTTTAAGCTGCTCTTTATCTGAAACGCTCTTTATCTGAAAAGCAAGTTTATTCTGAGACAAATAATCATCTTCTGTCACTACACTACCCACTCTCTCCCATCTTTAATATTTCGCTGGAGGAATCCAAAGCAATCCCCATACTTCCTACAGTTACTCCTATACTAACTTGGAAGAAAATATAGAACTTGCTAGAATTTCCTTTTCTTTTACTCATCTGGCTGGAGATGACCAGTGTGTACCTTGGGGTAACACACTAAATAAAAAATAGTAGTAAAGCAACATTTGCCTTTCAGTGTCCCTAGATAAAAAGACATAAACACTCAGAATGCAGTGATTGTCTTTTTCCCAGTACTAGTTGTAGAAATACAAATAAGAAGCCTTTCAGTTCAGGGACAAGAAAAGCACTCCTTTCTCGTGGAAAATGACTAAGGGCAGAAACATTATTTTCTATTGAGAGTGGGAGGTGAGGTTAAGGATTGAGCCTTGAAATGTGACAGGCTGCGATCTGTAGAGTGGGGTAAATTTGAATTTATCAGGTCCTCCTGTTTCTCTGCAAAGATACAAATAATAATATCCACTGGTCACTAAGACAGATCTAAAGAGGTATAATATAAAGAAAGATGCTACTGAACTTCCTCCTTTGAAATACCAAGAAGAGGGGTGAATACAGGACTAGGTCAAGGGGAAAAGAAAGATAAAGACAAATATTTCCTTTTCCCTTGTAGTTAACTTTTGCTGAAAACTACCAACAAATGTCACTTACGTTAGGGAGGCACCATGGTAAAAATGTCTACTTCTTATTAAAAAATACAGGGATAATATTTGATAACATTTCAGTTACACCTTCATATCAATTGTCAACTGTAGTGACTTTCTTTCTGGCTAAAACAGAAATGAAAACTGAGGGAGGAAAAAGTCAAGAAAGAAAAGCAGGAAGCAAGAGTTTGGTGCAAGATGTGTGAAACTACCTCAGAAATGTTTCCTTGTTTATGACAGATGGGCAGGTCACAACACACCATTTAACAGTTCCTTTCTCTAGCTCTCAATATTGTAGCTACTCCTTATTTTAACCTTTAAATTATATCCAGCCCCCTTTCTTTCACTCCAAGTATAAAGAGGAAAATTTACTAGGATAAAATGAGGTCCGTATCTCCTCAAAGTTACTGCCTGATAGTACTTTAGAAGAGGAAAAAAAAGAAGAAAAAAAAAGCTTTAGATTTTAGGAGAGAGGTAAAGAACTCAACTGCAACATGCCTTTAAAAACAAAACAAAGCAGAACAAAACAACTTGACAGGTCCAAGGTCTCCCACATTTCTCCCCTGCAACATCTCCTGGCTGTCAGCAGGCCACAGAGCATACAGGGAAGAGCGCCACACTGGTTACAGCAGTAACGGAGCTGGAGAGAGAAGGGGACAGGAATCCTTCCACTGACTACTTTTGACATGCCAAGCCCAAAATAACATCCCAACATTGCACGTTATTATCTGTACTGATGGAAGTTTTATTTCAAATGTAATAATACTCTTCCATAGATGGGGTAAGATAAGAGCTGTTTTCCTCCCCACCCCTCAAACCCCCAGCCAAATGAAGTGGCTTTGGTTGTGTTTCTTTGCCCCCCACCCCCTTAAAATACAAACAACTTGGAGAAGGTGGGTGTAAGTGCAGTGGGAGGCAGGACTGGATGGAATAGTGAAATGTGAGCATATGCACATGGGACTTTTTAATTTGGAAGGGAGGTCCTCTGTCATAATAAAAAAAAGAAAAAATAAATCAAAGGAGGGAAAACAAACAAAAACAACAATAATAAACCAAACTCCTACTTCCAATTCTCTCTAGACTGTTCAAAATGCCTTTCCCTTAGTTTCCATCAGTACCTGGGAGGGAAGAATGGGCGTTTTGGTGCAAAGAACGGAGGGCCCCTAGCAAAAGGTGGCCTGGGTCTCTTTAAACTGTGAAAAGGGTCTCTGCTGAGAAAAGGTTCCCTAGGCCGGAAGTCTGGCCGGGGACTCCGCAAGATCATACCACTCCGGTTGATGGCGTCTCTGTGTGAGGGACCCAAGGGGGGGCCGCTGCTGTTGCTGCTGCCTCCCCCACCTCCTCCTCCATGGGCTGGGCCCAAGTGCTCCAGAGAAAGGGAGGGTAGGCTCAGGCTCTCACGTACACGGCTAAGGCCAGGGCCGTTGAGGTCCCGTTGGGTGGGGCCCCCATGGTCCCTGGGCCCTGGGAGCACCCCAAAATGATCAGCCAGGGTCCCTTGAAGGAGGGAACTATGGTCCTTGGGAAATACTGCCACAGCCCCCGCCACTCCGTGCTCTGCCAGTGGTGGGGTTGGGAAGGGTACAACCCCAGAGTGGTCAACAGGAGGTGGAGGAGGAGGAGGAGTAGAAAAAGGGACGCCACTCCCGCCACTGCTGCTATGTTCCCCAGGGGGTGGAGGAGGGGGTGGGGTGGGGAAAGGAACTCCGCTGTGCTCTCCAGGAGGAGGTGGGGCAGCATGGGCCAGGGCTGCCTCCTTTGTGAAGGGGTTCGAAAGATCCACAGAGGGTAGATGAGTGGGTGCATCTCGAGAGAAGATACCACCATGATCCTTAGGAGGGGCAGGTGGGGCAGATGATGGCCCCACTGGCTCTCTCTGGAAGGGTGTCCCATGTTCCAACGGGGACGGGGGGAGATGATGCTCAAATGTCGAGTTGAAACTGTTGGAACGAAAGCTGCCGACACTTTCCTGAAATTGGGGTGCTCGTTCTTTGTATGGTGCTGTTTTAAAGCCAGTGAGGCCTCCGCTGCCCCCACCCCCAAGGGATGCCAACTCAGAGGCACTTGAGGGGCCATTGTCAAAGGAGCTGCCTGAGGTGCTCAGATCAAACCAACCCACCCTTGAAGCCTCACGCCCATGTCCTCTATTTCCCTTCCCAGGAACTCGGATGGACTCTACAGTCTGTATTGGCTCCCCTGACATCCTCCTATTGGATGCATTATGATAACCCAAGGTTTCTATAGGGGCCCCCTTTTCTTCCGTACTATCAGGCAAGTCTAAGCAGGAGGAGGAGACTCGGGTCTCTATGCGGTAGTGCTCTTCTTGTTGCTGCTGATCAGTGGCTGTCAAGCTGGGCTGGGAGAGGTTTGAGAGACTGACACCATCACTTGAAGTGCCCTTGCTGGGGGCCTGGCCAAAATGTTTATCATCTGAGGGCTTTCGTGAGGCATTTTTAAGCATATTCTTAAACTCAATCGTCGATGTGGTGGAAATGGTGGAGGCCAGGACTTTCTCCACGCCTGACGTGGGTGGGTGGCCCGTGGGAGCAGCAAGGGTATTCTGCGGAGAGAAAAGGGAACGATGTGGAACTGGGTGAGGAGAGTCTGGGTACTGCTTCTGTGGCAAACTGAGATGCCCAGTGGTAGACTGAGACAAGCTATTGTGGTTGGAGTCAGGGGTGAAAAATGAATCATTCTTACTCGGTGATGGTGACCGGTCAGACCCAGGTTCATTCCCTCTTATGCTGAAGGCACCAAAGAGCCCAGGGGAAGACGAGAGACGGTCACAGTTCTCACTAGAGTCCAGGAGGGCCCTTACAGATGGAGGGAAGGCAGACTTTACCCCAAATTCTTGGCCCCTGTGACTATAACTGGATAAGATGGGCTGGTACTCGGTGGTATCAGAAAGCTTGCTTGATTTCAGGATAGATTTGGCTGGTTTCTTCTCTAGGTTCATCATGGCAGAGGGTGGAGGCCCTGAATACTCAAAATCTCGGTAATCTTCATCTTCCTGGAAAGAAGTATCTGGATAGAATTTCTCCTGTGAAGAGTCCATCAGGGAAGATGGTCTCTCCATTCCATCAGAAGGCTGCTTATAGGGTGATTCACTGCCCAGGCCAAAGGGTCGATATGTAGATACAGAATTGGAGAGCTCTCGGGGGTAGCTTTCCTCTCTCCCAGCGGGTGGTGATCTTGTACTGCTGGGTGTTGAGGAACCAGGGCTAATGATCTTAGAAAGCAGGGACATGGTATCTACACTGCTGGATGTGGGCTTGTCCATCATCTCATCCTGGGTGGGCGTCCCACTCCGTTCATCCCGCACAGGGGTTCCATCAATGTTGTCGATTGATGTGCTAGTAGGGCCACGCTGGAAGTCTGAGGGATGGCTTTCTGCTGGGGCACTGGATCCCAAACTGCTCAGGATTGGGATGTTTAAGTTTAAGCCACTGAAACCAGGATTACCTTTTAAGAAGTTGTGGATCTTCATTTCCAGGCTTGGGGAGGTGGACTCTGACTCCAGCTTTGGCTTGGAGATCTCTGAAGATTGGCACATGGCAACTTCAGTAGGTGGGGCAGCAGGGCTAGTATTGTGGGTACCTGTAAACCCCAGAGTGTTTGATGGTAGCTTGAAAGTAGAGCTTGGGAGCCCTGGGCTTTGCCCAATTGAGGCCTTGCTGGCTGATGTTGAAGAGACTTCAGAAGTTGATGAATTAGGGGAATAGCTGAAGCTTTTCGGAATAAAGGATTGGGTATTGGAGGGCAGATTTCTTCCTTTTATGCTAGAGACTGTGGTGTTGGCAGGGGAAGCTGAAGTGCTCTGGGATGCAGCTTCGCTGGATGGAACTGGGTTCCCAGTAACACTCTGAAGTAAAGATGACAGGCCTGTAGAAACAAAGATTAGAGGAGTTAAAAAGAACTCCCTACCTTCCAATGAAAACAATGTAGGCTAACTGGATATTCTCATTCATTCCAGTCGGAACTAGATAGACATTAAAATATGAGATCAAAGGGAATCCAGACCAAACAAGTAATGGCTAAATGTCATAGAAAACACTGGACCTATTTATCAATATAAGAAGAGCAAATTACTGAAATGTTTCCAGTAGTCATGAAACAAGTCCAACATGGCAAAATAAAAGGCAACAGAATGGGGGAGATTTTAGTGTCAGAATCATTCACAGCTTAAACAAGACAAAGCAGGAAAAGAAAGGGTGCAAAATTACTTTTAAAATAACACTTTAAGCCAGTATTTCTTAATGTTTGGTCTGTGGAAATGTTTCTCTAAATGCAAATAGATATTCTGCCCTATCCTTCCTTTCCAACCTCCACAACTGTCTCTAACAAGTTAACCTACACTGTTATTCTCAGGAGAGAGACAGCAATATGCAAATTGCAGGAATTTATTTGAACTGGGACGCTTTTTTCAAGGAGCATCTCTTGCCGCACTAGTGTTATCTTTGGGGAAACAAAGCTTTGGTTGTAAAAATTTTAGTTGTAAAATGTAGCAATAATAAATATACAAACATACACCACAAAGCTTATACAGCTAGACCACTGGGGCACTGATTCTTTCACAAGAAAACATACAATCCCCTTCTTATAGCTTGGAAAATTCAAGGATTATTCAGGCTGACACTGATGAGATTCAACCCCACTCACTGACAAAACCTTCTCAGAAGCACTGAGAAAGAATTCTTTGGGGCAAAGAAGACTGAAGTTCACCAAAGCAAACTGCTCTTGCAGAAAAATGCTTGGAAAAGTACTTGATAAAGAGATAACAGAAGGTCCTTTAAATTCAATCACATTTTGGAAATTTTCCTCAATTTCTGATCACAAATGAAAAGTTTATGTATACTTCACCTGAATTTATAGCTTTCAGTCATACACTAAAACTGTTCCTTCAAAATGATTGAAGGAAAATATTTCATATGATACTTCAATTAATGTTTCTTCAAAATTTCAATTTTTATCCTTATTTGCTAAGAGATTTAAGGTCTTAAGAATTTTAAGGTTGCTCCATCCTTGCAACATTTTCAAATGCCATCAACTTCTAAATAATGATGCATGGCTTTTATTATTATCCAGTGTTTGATAATATCCAAATAATTGAAACATTGTTTATTTCAGTTATTATCCTCCTGAAAAAAAAAAATCCATGTTTCATTTCCAAAAAGGTCCCTGGCTATATAAATTTCTCCTTCCTAACAGTTTGATTTAATTCTTAGTAGTAACTGCTCCTACCAAAACCAGAAGTCTTCAAGCACTGGAAAGTGAGATATGATAATATCATGATTTTAAAAAGATATTTCAGTATTATCTTTCAGCTGTTGTGAAATAAATTCTTCAGAAGACCATCTTCTTAACAAAGATACTACTCAGACTTCTGGTAATAGGTGAAATAGTCTCTTACCGCTAAATATTACTTTTCTTCAATCTTAAACCATAGTCTATGGCCTCTGCCTACTGAAGTCATTCTTTTGTGCTGAAAATCAGTCAATAAGGGCTATGGGTGACACATTCAGAGCAAAGTTCTAAAAGATTTCCTTTATGGTCTTTGAAGAAATTATCTATTTAAGTTGCCGGACACAGTTCTTTTAAAAGGCAAAGAGAATTCCACTTTCCATAAGAAACTGAAAGGTGATAAACTGCCCTGTATTCCACAAAGCTTGTTTCCTGAGATTCCCACTTTTCATTTTGTCATAACACACCTAGTTCTGTTCAAATTTTGCCTGATGAGAAGGTCCACATGATACTATTGTAACAATCTGCTGAAAGAAAAAGCTTCTTCTTTAAGATCTAAGTATTATATCTATGTAAGAAGTTAAAATACAAGTGACTTCAAAATTTTTACTGTAACTATAGGATGGTGATAGAAGAGGGAGTGGAAGGGAGAAATCATATAAACATGCCAATCTCTCAAACTAATTATCCCTGAAATCAGTAGTATGAGATGCACTGTAGCATCATCACTAATTCTTTTGCTGGTTCCAATATGTAGAGCTGTGGATTACTATTTCATAGTATTTAGTTATGTGTAACAAAATTCTCTTACATGGTAAGACAAAGCTCACTATAATACAGTGCCTGGCGGATCCACTTACAGAACAGTTTAGGAAATAAGAAAATTAACAGATACCTGTACTGCTGCTCTCTATTCATATAAAGCAGGATCTCAGCACCACTGACATTTGGGCGGGATACTTCTTTGTTGTTGGGACTGTCCTATGCAATGTAGGGTTAAGCAGCATCCCTGGCTTCCACCCCCTAGAGGTACAGCACCCCCACCCCGATCCCCGCTGTGACCAACAAAAAAGTCTTCAGACATTGCCAAATGTCCCCTGGAGGCTCCTGGTTGAGAACTATTGATAAAGAGTAAGTCACTGTATTGAAGCTGTAATTCACTGCATAATTATACTGAGGTTGGTATCTGGAGGGTCTGAGAACAAAGAGCAAGGTAAGCTTTATGAAAAAATGTTAGAAGCAGACAGTTTTAGCACAAAACAAGATACTTAGCAAAGCTGAAGAGAGAGGTTCAAATAAGGTAGCGATAATAGCTAGGCAGAAAATACAAAAAGGTATGATATCTGTAGAGGCCTCTATAAAACATTAGGACATAAAAAAAAGAGATAATCATGTCTCATAAGAGTTCTGATAGTAGATTGATCTTTCTTACTGTCTTTAGCTTCAGTTAACATTAAAATGTGTAAACTTCAACATGTACTAACTTATACTAAGAGGTTGGGATACATGGTGTAAGTGAAAGAATACTGGACTCCAGTCAAGAAATCTGGCTTTTAGTCTCAGCTCTTCATTGAACAGACAGATGTGTGATCTTAAGCAGGTCACATCACCTCACTGAGTGTTAATTTCCTCACCTGAGGAGGGTATCGGACTAGAGGATATTTAAAGTCTCCTTCAGCTTTGACATTTCAGAATTCTATAAATGTCAGTTTGTACATGATAAAGAGAATAATGAATTAACTGTATTATATATTTCATAGCTTTGGATTCCTCAGAAATGGAATCCAGGATTAAGCCAGAGACAAACATTCACAATTCAAGCCCCTCTAGCGCATGTCAGTTTACCTTGCAGTGCAGGGGCTGACTGTGTCTGGGTTTTGGAAAGAGCAGACAGAATGCTCTCTGGGGTGATCTCCACCTTCGAGAGGATATTTGCTAGAGGGTTATGAGATGTTGTCGTGGCAGGTGCAGGTGTTTTCAGACCACTGGTGAGGTTGCTGGGACTTGTAGGAGTTCCTGGAGAAGGTCTTGATGCAGGACTGACCCCTGGTGGCAGAAAGATTAACTCAAGAAAATGCAATTCAAAATAACCTTTAAATTCATGATACTTTCCAGTCACTTAATTGAGTATGGTATGTTTAATAGGAATTCTTCTGTGAATGATCCACAAATTGTCCATCTTGTACAAAGAAAAAATCTGAAAATTAGATTAAGACTTGCTCCTATCTACTTGGAACACCGTTAAATTCGATTAAGTATTAAGTTATTTTTTTTCATATGTATTTACTAGTTTTCAGAGCCCCGATAGAAAGAGACCAGAGAACCTATTTCTTTTTTCTCTACCAAATGGAACCTACACCTCAGACTCCTTTAAGTGCTCAATAGATATTGCTGGCTAATTATGATCAGACTTGGCCACTGCATAATTCTATGTGATAAGTAAGTTATTTCCTTTTGAAATGGACTTTAAAATGAGGTTATATAAGCAATCTTTACATTTTTACATTTTAAAATACTGGGTTGATTCTTAACATAGGAAAAATGGTATATAAAGAAGAAATGATTTTTGATTTTTTTAACAATCAAAAATATAAACAGGTATTTCACACACACAAAAAATGATAAGCATATGAAAGAAATTTTAACCACATCTTTAATCAAAGGAATGAAAACGAACAATTTTTTTAAGATTGAATTTGACAAAGTATAAAACAAAACAGTGTTGGAGAGGTTGAGGAACAATGGGAACTTTCATATACTTGGTACATAAAATAGTACGTTTTTTGGAGAACATTTTAGTTATAACATGAAAAGACTTAAAAACCTACATGTTGAATTTTTTGGAGTCTTTATCTTTTAGAAATAAATACTTAGTTATTTATGAAGAAATGAAATAATTGGGATTTTCTTCAAAATAATCAGGATTGGATAGGGCACAGCAGAAACAAGATGGGCCATGTGTTTACAGTGTTGAAGATGAGTGATGAGCATGTAGAGGGGCTCTACTTTATATATCTTCATTAGAACTTCCATTAAAAAAAGTCCCATATACTTATCAACCCTTTTAAGAAGGGTTATGCATAAAATTTTAGCATCAAGGTTGTTCATTACAGTATTCTTTTTTTTTTAATTTTTTTTTAAAGGAATTCCTTTATTTTATTTAATTCATTTACTTACTTATTTATTTATTTATTTATTTATTTATTTATGGCTGTGTTGGGTCTTCGTTTCTGTGCAAGGGCTTTCTCTAGTTGCGGCAAGCGGGGGCCTCTCACTATCGCGGCCTCTCTTGTTGTGGAGCACAGGCTCCAGACGCGCAGGCTCAGTAGTTGTGGCTCACGGGCCTAGTTGCTCCGTGGCATGTGGAATCTTCCCAGAACAGGGCTCGAACCCGTGTCCCCTGCATTGGCAGGCAGATTCTCAACCACTGCGCCACCAGGGAAGCCCCTACAGTATTCTTTATAACAGCGAAAAATTGGAAACACACTAGATGTTATGATAATAAAGGCTTACATAAATTATTGAATGCTATATAGCTATTAAATGATATAGCTGAATGTTTAATGACTTACAAAAATGTCCATGATATGTAGTTAAATTTTAAGTCGCTGCTTTCAAAAGAGTACAGTTGTCCCTCGGTACCCATGGGGGATTGGTTTCAGGACTCCTGAATATATCAAAATCTGTGGATAATCAAGTCCCTTATAAAATGGTATAGTATTTGCATGTAACCTATGCACATCCTTTCATATACTTTATTTATTTTTGTTTGTTTGTTTGCCGTGCCACATGGCTTGCGGGATCTTTGTTCCCTGATCAGGGATTAAACCTGAGCCATGGCAGTGAAAGCACCAAGACCTAACCACTGGACCGCCAGGGAACTCCCCGTCCTTCCATATACTTTAAATCATCTCTAGATTACTCATAATACATAATATAAATAGTTGTAAATACAACGTAAATGCTATATAAATAGTTGTTGGGGCATGACAAGTTCAAGTTTTGCTTTTTGGAACTTTCTGAAAAAATATTCTCCCCAAATATTTTCAATCCATAGTTGGTTGAATCCTTGGAAGTGGAACCTGCAGATGCAGAACTGGTGAATATGGAGGACCGACTGTATACACAATATGCTTCAATTACTGAAAGAAAAATTATACTAACATTTTATTTCCCAAAACACACACACACACACACACACACACACACACAACTTGTAAGGTTAAACACAAGTTGTTTCCTTTGGGATGGCAGAATTATGGATATTTATTTTATTCTTTTAACTTATCTTCTAATTTTCCTATGATGACCATGTATTGGTATGTATGTATGTATGTATGTATTTATCTATTACTTATGGCTGCACTGGGTCTTAGTTGCGGCATGCATGCGGGATCTAGCTCCCAGGGATGGAACACAGGCCCCCTGCACTGGGAGCGTGGAGTCTTACCCACTGGACCGCCAGGGAAGTCCCTATGTTTATTTTTTAATTAAAAAATTACTTTTAATTAAAAAACAAAAACAAAACCCAGATTGATGGTTCAATTAGAAAGGTGGAAATAGGCCTTTTATCTTCTTTACTGGGGCTACTTACCAGTATTTTTCATGACTGATGTCAGGCTGCTAAGGATGGAACTGATCTTTGCCAGATCCACATTAGCCAGGTTTGGCAAAGCCAGTGCTGGAGTAGGGGAGAGAAGAGAAGTATTCACAGGCTTTGGAAGAGGTGGGGTTGCTGCAACAGTCACAGGCACTGGAGTACATGAAGAGGCCTTTGAGATACTTTCTGTTGGCTTTGTAGGTACAGCAGTGGATACAGCTGACTTCTCCACAGGTTTTTCCTTCCTGTCTTCTACTGTTTAAAAAAAGAAAAGAGATGGTATTGCATCCTACTACTTTCCAGACTCTGCTTGCAGTATGAAATAACATGTCCCAATATTTCCTAAAAAGTACTACGCTTTAGAGAAAAATAATTCACTTCATGATTTTTTAAAAAAGTCATGCTCTTTATAATTTATGAACCTTCCCAGCTTTAATATCTGCTTAAAACGAATTCCCCAAATGCATCTTTTATCTTACTTTTTAATGATTTCTTTACATCTTCTTAGTATCTGTATATTAAATTTGTACATTTCTGAAAGCATATTATTATTTGGTACACATTTGTGTTCTGTCTTTCAGTAATATTTATGTCATAAATTGTCCTGTCTTTTCTTTGCCATTATTAACCTGAGAGCTTTCTAAGAAACAGAAACTCTGTACATATGTTAATGTATTATCCTTTGGTCTCCTGAAATTGGTCTGGCACTGGGGGTGCAATCAGGCACTAATGCAATGTTTTAACTCTTGATGTCTCTGCAATACATTCCTCTTAATGCTTTAAAGGCAATGCACTATATGGATAGTGCATTAAATTCAACCTAAGTCAAACTGCCTAATAAGAATAATTATAAAAGCTGGGGATGTCACAGAAACAATTCACCAATCCAGGTTAATTCTGAAAGTGTGGTTAACAAAATGTGGCTTTGGAATCTTGAAGGTCAAGAGTGACAGAGAATAAGGAATTCCAGCATAAGTGGCCCTTTAGAGCAGTGCTGTTCAAAAGAAATGTAATTCAAGCCACATATGTAAGTTTAAATTTTCTAGTAACCATATCAAAAAAAGAAAAACAGGTAAAATTAATTTTAATAATATATTTTACTTATCTCAATATATCCCAAATATTTTCATTTTAATAAGTTATAAATATAAACAATTATTAATGAGATATTTTCACTCTTTTTTAAAGCACTAAGTTCCTAGAATCCAGTGTGTATTTTGTTTTGTTTTTGTTTTTGCCACACCACGTGGCTTGCAGGATCTTGGGTCCCTGGCAGCGGAAGCGTGGATTCCTAACCACTGGACCACCAGGGAATTCCCTGAACAGCACAGATCTTGAGCAATGATTCTCAACGTACGTGGCATACCAAATCCTGAACCACTGCTCTACAGACAATACTACTACCTTGGTGTTCTAATTTTATAAGGATTAAATCATCTTTTAATACCTGCCTGTGATAGATTTATTGGTGGGGAAGGCAAAACAGATAAGGAGCAAGTTGTCTACTAATCATATAGGACATACCAATGATTTTTGACCCATCATCTTCCACATCTGAGAGTTCCATGTCTTCCACATCACGATTATCTGTTGCAGGCTCAGGTGTGGCAGATTTCTCACTCTCCACGGTTGGTGACTGGGATTCCTCACCTCCCATTCCTTGAAAAGGAGACTCAGAGCCAGTTGGGGAGGGAGCATCCATGCTTGGGGAAGGGACTGGTGATTCCTCAGGATCAGGAAGGGTTGACTTCAATTGATCCAGCTTTTTCTTTAAATTGTTCACTCGATTAGCAAAGGTTTTATATGCCTAAAAGAGAAAAAGAAGAGTTTACTCTTCTGAGAAGTAACCAAGAAGCTACCATTTTGACTTGATCAGATTTCTTCATTATTATTAACTATATCACTGGTATAAAATAAGAAAATATCATCTGTCAAGCATGGAGTAGTTTCCAGTCTCTGCTTTTTATATTCCCTAAGTCAATATTACCATCCACAGTTGCCCAAGTTAGAGACTTAGAAGTTATCTGCAATTCATCCTCCCTTGCTCCCCTGTATCCCTCCAAGCAACCAATATTTATCAAGAGCCTAAATGTGCTGGCCACTCTTCTAGGTACTGGAGATACAGCAATGACTAAGAAGACAAAAATCAAATCAATAAATAAAGCATAGCCTGAGAGGTCAAATACTATTGATTTTTTTAAAAAAAGAAACTGTTTATTTTAAAAGGTTTAGGTGTACAAAATTACTCTGTAGATAAAATAGAGTTCCCATATAACCCACACCCAATTTTCCCTATTATTAACACCTAACATTAGTATGATACATTTGTCACAATTAATAAACCAATTTTGATAATTATTATTATCTAAAGCCCATACTTTATGCATATTTCCTCAGTTTTTATCTGATGTTCTTTTTCTATTCCAGGATCCCATAATTTAGTAGTCATATCTCCTAGGCTTCTCTTGTTTGTGATGGTTTATTAGATTTTCCTTACTTTTGATGAACTTGACAGTTTTGAAGAGTACTGGCCAGGTATTTTGCAGACTATCTCTCTTTTTTTTTTTTTTTTTTTTTAAGTTTGTGAGATGTCACATTTTATTTTATTTCTTTTATTTATTTTTGGCTGTGTTGGGTCATCGTTGCTGTGCGGGGGCTTTCTCTAGTTGTGGCTAGTGGGGTCTACTCTTCGTTGTGGTGCGTGGGCTTCTCATTGCGGTGGCTTCTTTTGTCGCGGAGCACGGGCTCTAGGTGTACAGGCTTCAGTAGTTGTGGCTCGCGGGCTCTAGAGCGCAGGCTCAGTAGTTGCTCCGCGGCATGTGGGATCTTCCCGGACCAGGGCTCGAACCCTTGTCCCCTGCATTGGCAGGCGGATTCTTAACCACTGCGCCACCAGGGAAGCCCTGCAGACTATCTCTTAACTGAGGTTTGTCTAATGTTTTTCTCATGGTTAGACTGGGGTTATGGGTTTTCGGGAGGAAGACCACAGAGGTAAAGTGTGATTGTCATCACATCATATCAAGGGTACATACAATCAATACAATGTACCACTGTTGTTGTTAACCTTGATCATCTGGCTTAAATCCTATTCATCTGATTATCTTAATTGCCAGTGTCTTGAAGCTGTGTGTCTTTTTCTTTTTTTTTGTTAAGGGTGTTGGAACATTTAGATCGTGGGATCATTTTGGTTGGTTGAACAAGAGCATAATTTAAAAAAATGGAAGTGGAACAGAAAATAATATGCTAGAATTGAGCTTTTGTTTCTAGATATAATTGAGTAGTTTGTAGCACAGCAATGCTCCCATCAAGAACAACTAGAAAAGCCAGATATATACACATACATATCTATACACACTCACACGCATGCGCATACGTGCACACACACATATTTGAATGTACTGTAGAGTGCTAAGGCAACGAAAACCCAAGCGGCAAATTCTATAGCAGGGGGAAACCATGAGGAGAGTCAAGCTGACATTCTGCAGTTGCCTTTTCTCTCAGGGTCCTACTGATTTTGGGGAGCTAGGCAAGAATTTGAGAATTCAGGCAAAAGGAAAAGGCAGAGGGTTACTACTAAATAATATAAAGAAAAAAGGAGAACTTTTAAAAGTCTTGCTGGCCTGTAGAGATAAATTAGAAAAAATCAGAAAGGCCAAAATTGTGATGAAAGAGGAAGGACAGAACTGGCTCAACAATATGCTATTGTTTTTCCTTCAAGATATTTGCTGATAGATAACCAACAAGGACCTACTGTATAGCACAGGGAACTCTACTCAATATCCTGTAATAACCTACAGGGGAAAAGAATCTGAAAAAGAACAAATATATGTATATGTATAACTGAATCACTATGCTGTACACCTGAAATTAGCAGAACACTGTAAATCAACTATACTCCAATTAAAAAAAAAAGATATTTGCTGAATTATGAAGCTTGCTTAAGAGGGAATTAAAGAAGTCAAGCAGAAAAATTCTGAAAAGCAAAGCAGGGTTAAACATAGTCTCATGGTACAGAAGAGACAAGGATTAGCGTTCAAATCACACAACGAAGGAGGGGCCCTAGTGATGTCGCAGGCTCTCAGTGGGAAAAATCTGTGACTTAGAAGCTGGATGAACCCGAAGAAATCAAAAGTTTGCCCAAACTGCAATTCAGCCTGAAGTCAGTTCAGTTTCAGATTTGATTAATATGATTAGCTCTTGGACTTCCCTGGTGGCACAGTGGTTAAGAATCCGCCTGCCAATGCAAGGGACACAGGTTCGATCCCTGGTCCGGGAAGATCCCACATGCCAGGGAGCAATGAAGTCCATGTGCCACAACTACTGAGCCTGTGCTCTAGAGTCCGCGTGCCACAACTACTGAGCCTGCGTGCCACAACTACTGAAGCCTGTGCGCCTAGAGCCTGTGCTCCGTAACAAGAGAAGCCACTGCAATGAGAAGCCCGTGCACTGCAGTGAAGAGTAGCCCCCGCCTACTGCAACTAGAGAAAGTTGTGCACAGCAATGAAGACCCAACGCAGCCAAAATAAATACATAAAAAATGAATAAATTAAAAAATATATATGATAAGCTCTCACAATATCTGCCTAGCAAAGGAAAGGGTGAATCCTTTCTGGAGGAAGAGAAATCACTGAGACTCTAGAAATATTTTCATATACAATGTTCAGTATTCAATAAAAAATTAGCAAGCATGCCAAGAGATAAAAGAAAAGACAGACACTATGAACAGACTCAAAACAAGTATAGCCAATATTGGAGTTACCTAGCAAAACCCAAATAGCTATGATTTATATGTTCAAGAAAATACAGAAAATCCCATCTTGAACAATTCAGTCCAAAATTCATTAGCAAGAGTTGAAGGGAAGCGTTGGTCGCCTAGGTTAGGTAACGGAGCCAAAATGGGGTGAGGAAGATGACTGCATGGGAGGAAGGCATTGCATGGGATGTTGAAGCCTAAGCGAGATAAAAAGAAAGCCAACAGAGATGGCTGGGAGGGATGGAAGTGCTGGAAAACTGGCTATACACGTGGGCAATGATCAAATAAGTGATTATGTTGAAGATAAGGGGAGCAAGATTTTACATTTTTAGAAAAAGCAATTATAAATGTGGAAATGGAGAAAACTAGAATGAACCTCGTAGTGTTAGACTGGGATCGGAGATAATAGTGTGAACTCATGGTTTTTGACATATATAGACAGATACAGAAATATATATAGATGTAAATGTGTGTATATAGGTTAAATACACACACACACACACACACACACACACACACACAAATTTCCTACCTCTGTACACTGATATGGTCTGGAAGCAGTGATATCCCAATAGTAATAAGTACACCTAGTACTCAGATCTTGGTTTCGAAATGTGGTTTTTCACTAAAAGGAACCAAGGCTCCTTGGAGAAATGACTGATTCCCGGGCTGGACAGAAAAGTGCAAGATGAACCTGGAATACCTTGCTCCAAAAGTAAGGAAACGCTCAAAAAATGATGGGGATATGTCAAAAGAACACAGAAAGCGGCTTGAGAGGAGCTCCCACTGGGACAATCTGAGCATCAAAATAATTATTTTGCAATGAAATCAGTAGTTAGTAATGAATTAGAACACTGACTAAATACGACTGAGTCCATACTGATATAAATAAATGAATAAACTGAAACTTTGAGGAGGAACAAAATATTTGCATAGTTTCAAAACGCCTCCCCACAAGACACTTACTAATTAGTGTACAGCTTCCTAGTGTTGTGGTACTTTATTACTAAGTGGCTTAAAACAACAGAAATTTATTGTCTCATAATTCTGGAGGCTAAAAGTCCAAAATCAAGGTGTGAGCAGGGCTATGATCCCTCTGTGACTGAGCAGGATCCTTCCCTGCCTTTTCCTAGCTTCTGGGGGTGGCCATCAACCCTTGGAATTCCTTGGTTTGCAGATGCATCACTGCAGTATCTGTCTTGGTTGTCACATGATATTATTCCTGTGTGCATCTGTATCCAAATTTCCATCTTCTTATAAGGACACCAGTTATACTGGATTAAGGTTCATCCTAATGACCTCATCTTAACTTGAGTACATCTGTAAAGACCCTATTTCCAAGTAAGGTCATTTTCACATGTACCAGAGAGTTAGGGCTTCAACATTATCTTCTGGGGTACACAATTCAACCCACAGCAACTACCAAGTGAAAACTTTTCAGTGGACAAGCTGGGAAGATGCCACACTAATAAGATACCAAAGGGAATGTTACAGGTAGTAAAACAAATCAAACTTGTGTGCTAACTGAAGGATGAAATGAGAAGAACACAATTACTTCTGTGATATTCCTACTAAAGATATATAATCTCAATCTGATCACAAAGAAACATCATATAAATCCAAATTGGGGGACACTGGACAAACTATTTTGACTTGTAATCTCCAAACATATTTAGGTCATGAAAATTAAAGAAAAGACTGAGGAACTGTTCCAGATCAATGGAAAACAGAAATGCAATAAATGCAACTTGTGATTCTGGACAGGAAATTTTGTTATAAAAACTGGTCAATTTGAATAGGGGCTGAGGATTAGATAATAATGCATGAAATGTATCAATTAATTTCATGATTAAACAGCTATAACTTATGGTTATGAAGGAGAAAATAATTGTCTTGGAGGAAAATACTCATGAAAATATTTGTGGGTAACGGGGTGTCAGCAACTTCTTTTCTTTTTTTTGGGGTGTGTGTTTATTTTTATTTTATTTATTTATGTATGTATTTACTTATCTTCATTCTTTTTTTATTTTTATTGGAGTATAGCTGCTTTACAATGTTGTGTTCATTTTTGCTGTACAGCAAAGTAAATCAGTTATACTTATTTTCAAATGACTCCAAAAAAAAAGGTCTTCATAATATACTTAAGGTATTTCTTTAACTTTGAGAGTGTTACAAAATAAAAAAAAGAAGACTGAAAAAAATGAGAGAGGAAAAAATGAAAATACATTGACAGAATTTTACCAGAAAAATCGAATTATTTCTGAAGAAAAATCAAATGGCAATTCTAGAACTGAAAAATAAGCCAACTAAATTAACTGATGGGTTAAACAATAGACAAGATTCAGCAGAAGAGAAAATTAATGAATCAGAAGACTGGTTAATAGAAAATATCTAGAAGGGAAGCACCGAGGGGAAAAGGATAGAAAATACAGAAACTAACATAAAAAGACATTTGGAACACTGATGAGATCTACTATACAAATTAGTAGAGTTCCAGGAGGAGAGGAGATATAATGGAATAGAAACAATACTTGACAAGAAAACATCCCAAAATTTATAAGAAACATTAAGCCACTCATTATGGGT